>NW_027508975.1:16872500-17608122 GCF_051911475.1 Siphateles boraxobius
ACAGTCAGTAGTTAAATACATCTATTAATCCAGAGAGGGGATGGGTGTAAAGGCTTAACCCTGATCTCCTGAAAGCACTGCCTCAAGATTCTCTTTATTTATCAATTCATCTGCCGGCATTCCGCATCTCCTCCTGAAACTGGATAATTTACCACGCTTCTGCACTGTTCACATCAAAACTTTCAGCAGAAAGAGGCTTAATCCACTTTATCTGAAACCCTGTCAAAGCAGTGAGCGAAAGCCTAATCAAAGAGACAGGCAGGGTCACCCAGGAGAGGGTCCAATGGATGGGTGTATGATTTCTAATTGAGCTCCTATGTGCTCACACTGTGGCTTAGTCTTCTCATGGAGTGGTGTGGTGTTTTGGCTAAATATCCGGGCTGGTAACTGTAAAAAATGTATAGAACCCGATGAACTTTCAGCATTGTGCCCTTGAGCAAGACTCCCAATCCCTAGGTTACCCCTGATAGGTTGTCCCTGTAGCTGAAATGCACATAATATAAAACACAATACATTACAGCACATCTGTTTTCAACACTGATAATAATAAAAAAAAATCTTTAGAAGCAAATTAACATATTAGAATCATTTCTGAAGGATCTTGTGACACTGAAGACTGAATGATGAAAAAATCTTTTTCAAAAATCAGCTTTTCCATCACATTCAAATAGAAAACAGTTATTTTAAATTGTGTTTTTAATGTATTTTTGTCAAATAAAGGCAGACCTGGTGAGCATGAAATACTTTGTTCAAATATATAAAAAATCTTACTAACCCCACACTTTTAAACAGTAGTGTACTGAGAAGAGACATTTTTAGTGTAACATTAAAAAAAAGTTACAATCAGGCTGAAATATATATATATATATATATATATATATATATATATATATATATATATACACTATATAACTTTTTTTTATTTTCTTCTACAGGTCAGCTGAAAATGGTTGGTGAAGGAGGGGAGAGAAGGATTTTTTCTTGTCAGGCACTTCTACTAGGCACCACGTGGGGTCCTTTCCCTGGGAAGATTGAGGTGGCCACAGGAGGAAGTGACAAGGTGGGGGTTGTTTGTTTTGCTTATAAAGTCTGTTACACATGCTAACCTGATTTTCTTGGGACAGTTCTTTCTAATTAGTTCAGAATTCAGAGCAATGTGTAGGCCTAGTTGACAAATTGAAGCACAATTGAGTTTATTTTTCACTTACCAACTAAAAGCTTTTTTTATGCCTTTTTATGCTTGCAACTAAATGAAAATAAAATAAAACACATTAAGTGTAGAGAGATGTAGTTGTCTGTTTAGACTTTTAGCAAAAGGGCTAACATAGTGTTTAACTTTATCAGAATTATTTTTCTTCAAAAGAGAAAACATGTGCAAACTACATTATACAATCAACCTTCTCAATAAATGTGTTACTATGACCTACAATACTTTGCTTCCATCATGATTCTTTAATTAACACCCTAAAATTGTGCAACCATAGTTTTGATACTTATGACATTGTTGTGGTGTTTGTTCTGGTGCATTAATCTCATAAATACAATAATTATTATGGGACTTAACATAAATCTGTACTATTGTGATTTGGCTTTGTCCACATAATTTTAACTTGGTATACAGTCTTAGTGAATTGTGGGTAATTACAAACATAGAGATCAGACGGCCAGATTGAAAAGAAAGCAAGGGAGAGAAGTTAAATCATTTAAAAGGTTTTTGTGTCCATTTTGTATTTTGAGGCCTTGGAGAAGGTGGTGTTGTGTTTTGGAGTGTACTAGAGAGAGAGCGAGTGTGTGTGTCACGGGTAATCTGTGCCCGTGGCAGGTTTACCCTGTGAAGCGGACTGGTATCGCAGGCCCATTGTTGTTGCTCCTGTCAGAGTGGGGAGAGGCCGATGGAGGCCTGTGCTGGCCTGATAAGGGGAAAGAGGATTCAGCGGAGAGAGAGACAGGCAGAAAGAGAAAGAAATGACTCAAGGAGAGTGGAGTGCTGTGTAGACTCTGTCTATTTCATGAAGTATTCCCACACAGTCAGATCTGCACAAACCTCTCTCTCTTTCTGCGGCTCCATTCTGAGGGTGAGTCTTTAAAAAGAGACACTATACATACTGTAAGTGAGTATGCAGGTCACACGTGGAAGGTGAAGTATGAACATTTTTTTTGGTTCTCACATGCTTTTACTGGTGTTTCTTGAGACAAGGCAAGTGTCACAGTTACTATCACTCATAATTTAGGTTGGTGGTCACAACAAACCTCTATTCATAAGTATTTAAGTTCTGTGCATTACTCAACTTGCATTGTAAGCAGCACCTGGGACATCTAGAGACTAGCAAGTGTATGAAAAATGCCCTTTCAAGTGGTTCTCAACAATGGGACCGGGGCCCACTAGGGGTCATCAGCAAACTTCCAAGGGTGCTGCAATGACTTAGGTCAAGGATGTCCCAAACTCGGTCCTGGAGGCCCATTGTCCTGCAGAGTTTAGCTCCAACTTGCCTCAACACACCTGCCTGGAAGTTTCTAGTATGCCTAGTGAGACCTTGATTAGCTGGTTCAGGTGTGTTTAATTGGGGTTAGATTATAAACTTTGCTAAAAAGTGGCCCCCAGGAGCAGGATTGGACACCCCTGACTTAGGTATTTAAATGAATACATTATTAATAATATATCACAACTCTGATCTAAATTTAAAAGCTAAAAAAACACATGCAAATCATAATTTAAACTGAAATAATTTGAATATTGTGTTGGACAACCAGTGCCTTCAAGTCAAAAAGGTTGTGAACCACTGCCCTTCTTTGTTTTGCCTGAGAAACATAAATATTCAGAAAATGTGAAATCAGTTGCTTGGGACAATGATCCATGACAGTTCAGTGTCATTAAAAAAAATACATTTTACAACAGCATGCCACAATTGCCCCATAAGAATCAAGTATTCCAGAGAATATTGTTATAATAATAATAAAAAATAATAATAATTATTAGGGGTTTTTTTCTCTCTCTAAATGGTAGCCTTGGCAGCATCAGTAGAAAAAAATTGTTCGGGGGACAGAGACATTTTTTAAGTCCCCCTATGGTGAAAATCAAGATTTTAATGTTATTTATATGTCTATGTGGTGTTTTTTATATGCTCTAAGACAAAACATGTACAAATTCAGTGAACCAAAGACAGTCAAACATCAAACAATCAAACCGTCAACATGTGATCGGCAACAAGTGGATCTCTGAGCTGGCGTGAGTGGGTCGAGGCGGGGCTAATTTGCGTATTCATTGAACCACGTACACTAAATGAGGCAAGGGTGTAGAGTTGGATTCAAGCTATTTTAAGGCATGAATAATGTTTTTTTTCCAAGGAAAAAAACTTTTAAATATGTAATTTTGGTGATCAAAGATGAGTTTTAAGGGATAAAAATTTTGACTACAGGGGGACTTTAAAGAAAGTGAATCATGAAAAAAGATTGAAAAGCTTTTTTCTTTAAAATTGTGTGCACTGATTAATTGTTCACAATAACACCAATAAAAATAGATGTACTTATGGATGCGTCAAGACGAATTCCTTCAAGATGAATCAATATCAATATCAATATGAATATTTCTTATCAAATTCCTCTAAAGGCTGGAATACACTACATGACTTGCCCAGATTTTTTCCCGATTTACAGTCTGGACGAGTCATCACTAGTTGCCTTCAGTCAGAGTTCACAGATTTCACCGAAAATTGCATATTGTATGATGGACACAGACTCTGTTTTTTTTTCTTCAGACTATGGCCCTGTTTACATTAGTGTTTTTTCGTTTTAAAACACATAACTTTTGCTACGGTTACACATGGCGTCTACTCTACTCCGGAGTTTTTGACCCTTGAAAACGTAGACTTTTGGAAACTCTGCATACCCCGTTTTAACTCCAGGGTTGCGTTTCAGTGTAAACAGACCAGACTTTAAAAAAAACAAAAGTACTGCCCACATCACTCTATCGGATGACAACAATAACAGATCAGAGCTGACTTTCTCAACGGCTCTGTAACAGTCCAACCTTGACGACCATGTAAACAGTAATGGAGACGGAACTGCAAAGTATACACTCATTATATCCTTCACTGCCCAAGGAAAGGAGGATGCATTTGTAAGCTGCATTCGAAGCAGCCATTGATTTTGGACAGCCTTCGTCGTACCACTTTCGGCCTTCAAAGGCAGCTTCAGCCTGCAGTCTCTAAATTGGGACGCAGCTTATGTGTGACCTTTGTGTTCGGAACGATATGAAAGCCTGGTAGTGAGTGATCCTTAGTCCTTTAGTGTTTTTTTTCTCTTTTTTTCAAAATTCTTTCCTTTTTAACCATTTACAAATTAATCAAAAGATTCTAAAAGTTGTGTAGTGTATTCCAGCCTTAAAGGAATAGTTCACCCAAAAAGTAAAATTCTGTCATCATCATTTGCCATCATGGAAAACAAATACTACGGAAGTCAATGTGGCCCATCAAATGTTTGGTTACCGACATTCTTCAAAATATCTTCTTTTGTGTTCAACAGAAGAATGAAATTCATACGAGTTTGGAACAACTTGAGGGTGAGTAAATTATGACAGAATTTTCATTATTCGGGTGAACTATTCCTCTAAGTTGATTTATGGGGCCCCTGTATTTTGATTTAGTTTAGCATAAATGTCTCTACTTACATGCAGAGAGCCCAAGCAAAGCATTGTGTCACCAATTTGTACTAATTTCAGATTAAGTCATCGCACCCCTTTGAGGTGAAGTGGATATGATCTCTATTACCTGTAGGGATCAGAAGACATCCAGCTCTAAAACAGCATCATCCCTTTATATCCTTATGAGGGAGGAAAGGAAACCAAATGCTTTCCAAAATCTCAGACTGTTATCACTGTTCTCATCTCTCCGGGAGCACACGCTCACTCTCTTTTGGGCCAAATCTGCATTTTTGCTGAAACGTATCATCTTCTTGCCGACTGGTCAATCCCAGACAGGGCCGGCAGGTCTTTGTCTTACGGCCTATTAAAAATAGAGAGGTAGACACAAAGAGGTCTCCCAAGGTGTCACTATAAAACGTTAAAGGTATCCCTAGGCATCGTTATTTCTACGAACTAGGAAACCAATTGCTTTCAATTACTTGCCTTATCTGTCCGATTAAGAAGCATTTCATTTTTGCATGTATTTGTAAAATAATAAATATTATATGTATTTATACTTTCATGGATTTTTTTAAGGACCTAACCCCACCCCAACTCTAAACCTAACCAGTTCTGAACAACATAAAACATGTAACAGACAGATAAAAGTACAGTCACAGGTGTTTATTGCAAAAACTTGACTAAAGAACTTCCATTCCAAGTCTTCTGAAGCCATACAAAATTGTGCCTGATGAAGACTTGATGGTTGAAACGTTGTCCTGCACCTGAGCCCAATTAGGGTGTTTGGGATGTGGGGTGTTTTTGTACTTAGCAACATCCCAGATGTCCCACAATTGTAAGAACAATTTTATTTTTATTTCAACAGACATATCAATTCAATTCAGTCTTCCAATTCTTCTGCTTCCAATTATGAAATCAAATCCTCTGTCCATCCCTTTGAAACCCATGCCGGTTCTTTAAATTCCCAGTGTGCCGGTTTCAGGAAGCTGGGATGCTCGTGATAGAGGGGTACAATGTGTCTAAAGATCAGTGCTCAGCATTCCGATTCTTCTGTTTCCAAGTCCATGCCGCTCCATTCTGGATTCCAAACCTCCCAAAGGATGAGATCTGATCAGGTGGAACATTCAGAGGGTCTCTAACAATACAGGCATTCAGAGGGCGAGCGGGACATGGTGTGGCTTCCTGCTCGCCTCTCTTCTCACACACATACATGGAGATAAATCTTTGGAAAGGATTTTGGGAATGATGAATTCATGGTTGAAGTTGTTTAAACAAGCTCACTCGGACCGTCTCACCGTTGGATGGCGTATCCACAGTACGTCACTGAGCGTCTGATTTATTTGTTACACAAAAATGGCAAGTTGTGGTTGGTCGATCTATATGTCAATCAAATGGTTTGTTTGAGTTGACTGGTCTTTGAAACAGCTAATGTGTGTGTTTTCTGTTGCAGGTTTCGCTGGTGTTGAGTGGAGGTCCTCGCTGGCTGATGGACATGATGTGGGTCAGTGCAGAGGATGGAAAAAGCAACTGTGCTGTTTACAGTAAAGGTGAGAATTTATTCATTGGGCTTTAAAATGTATTTGTAATTCTTTCAGGCTTCTGTGCCTGAGTGTGTGTGTGTGTGTGTGTGTGTGTACTTGAACGGGGTGTTAAAGACCCCATGAAGTAGCAGGACAACACGACTGACAACAATTGACAGCAGAAGGATATCCATCAGCAGAAATCTTTTGATAAATACAAACTATTTTTAATGCTTGACTTTGTAATTGTGTTGTGGGTAATATAGAGTTATCAGGGTTTATTGGATCAAGGCCCTTGCTAGTGCCTGAATTCTTGTTTATGATATACTGATTCACATCATAGGGAACCAGGGAGTGAAATGAGATGTGTGACTTGCTATTAGAAGACAGTTGGAGGTGGTATTAGAGCACATTCCAATTCTAGAGAGCATTTGATTGAAAATTGTTGGCTTTAGTTTTCTTTTTTTCAAAGTCAGAGAAATATGGTGTAAAATATATTATAAATAAATAAATAATTGTTGGGGTTAAATATGTTATGTTAATTGGTAATGTTATTGTCACAATTAAAAAACAGAATTAAAATGTATAGAATTTAAAATGATTACTGTTTCATTTTGTCTCCTAACGACTGGTTAGAAATCATGAGATTAATTATTTATTCTGTAATTATTTTATTCTATTAACTGCTTTATGTTTCTCTTGAAATAATACATATAAAAGTCCTGCTGCATCAACTTAAAAAAAATTACTTTTCTGGTTTGCTAGTACTATTTATACTGTTTATAAAAGCCGTTATTTTGAACATTTTTAATTAAATAATCCCAAATAATAGTGTATCAGGGTTTCCACAAAATGTATTAACATAAAAAATACGTTAAAAATATAATATAATATAAAATGTATTCATTTTAAAATATATTAAAGAACAATTGTTATTTTTAACTCTTTCCCTGCCAGTGTTTTTTTTTTTTAAGTTGGACATAAGTTGGTTTTTTTAAGTCAGCGTTTTTGATAATTTTCATAAAAATTTCATGGCCCCTGAATATTTTGTTGTAGGATTATCTGAACATGCAATATATCAAAAGAAAGAACAGAGCCTCTGCTTTTAAACAAAAGCGTATATAGGTAATATGGGTAAGTTTCATAAAAAAAAGCACAACTTTGAACAAAAAAAAAATGTTTTTCAAAGAATATAACGTGCATAAGCAATGCTTTTATCGCTTGTTTCCGCTCCTTTTTTGCCTGTGTTTTGATCTGGAGATACTCGTAATTAGCCTGGCTCCGCCCTCCTACGCACTTCCGCTCAATTTCATTTTCCTTCAGTACTACGTCTGGGATTGCGCTGTAGACTTTGGTTTTCTCCGATCAATTTTTTACCGGGCCAATCAGCGAACAGAGGGAGTGGCTGAGAACGATGACGTTGATGTCGACTCGTGCGTTATTTTGAGTTGTAGTTCAAAATAAGAAAGATGCGAGCGAAGCCATTCGGTCCGTTGTGGCAACGCTGCCGAATATCAAGAAGTTAAAGCCGGAGCAAGAACAATCTTTGCTTAGTTTTGTGTTTATGGCCATCCTCCCACGGGGTTCGGGAAAAGACATATGTCACGACCAAACGTCAGCGATTGGTTATGGCAGATAGAGTGACTCTGGGCAGATCCAATAGGTTTATACTTCAATAGAATACCCGCCTACAAGGAAGTTAACGCTTGTCAATGGAGCGGTGCCAGACTCTCTGTACAAATGAAATGTACGAGAGTCTGGTAGAACCAGGCTAACTCGTAATAACACCCCCTAGCATATAACAGTGAAAACAAGGAAAGCCGGAAAATTCCGTTACTGGCAGGGAAAGATTTCATATTTCGCAAAATTACTGTCTTTACTGTATTTTTGATCAAGTAAACGCAGCCTTGAATATTTATTTCAAGAACTTTATAAAGTTTTACCGACCCCAAACTTCTGAACAGTGTGTTCATCTGCATTTGCATTTTTAGAAGGGGTCCTTCAGAATGAGATCATCAAATTTAGGGGTCTGTGGCATTAAAACGTTTAAAACCCGTGCACTACAATATGCTGTGTAGATGATCTCAAAGCTAGCACATATGGGCTAAAAGCCAAAGAACTCATAATGTCGATTTCATGGGGTCTTAAAACCCCTATGTCTTAACTTTATACGTACAGTGGATCTAAAAAAAACATGGACCCATTTCCAAGATAAGACCATGGCCCCATTTTTTCCAAGAGAAGAAAAAGTGAGCAGTAATAACTTGCCACTCCGCGAACAAATACTCAATGTTTAAAGAGCAGAAAGATAACTCTTTGTTGCTGGTGCTCTCTCTCCTTAACTAAAAGTGATATTTCCGCTAAAGTGCTTCACTATTTTTATTATCTGCAGGGGCTTAATTGATTAATCTTCTTACAGTACATGTGTAAGTTCAACAGAGAACAATCCCTTCTCCATTTTGAAATAAGACTTGAGGATACGAAAGACTTAAAGGCCTTTATCGCACTTATCTGAGAACACAGAGAAATAGAATAATGGTTGAACATCTCCAGCAATGTCAAATTTCATTATCAGTGTATTCAAACAGCACCGCCCCCCTGGAGGAGTCGACTTTCCACCAGCGAGCGGCACAGCGATTGCGTTTAATTAAAAGACAACGCTGATGAACTGAAGGGCTTTCAGCAGAGAAGTTATTAAGGAACTGAAAGAGGGACGGGATCGATTAGGCCAGGCGGCTGGATATCTCTCGAACTCCCTTGCGTATGTAACGGGTATATATTATCTAGAAATAATAATTATTTTTGGCGGACTTTTATTTTGGCGAGTGGACAGGTTTTCGGAGTGCAGTGTGTGCTGGTGAAGAGAAGAGCGCGGAGTATGAGAGGGGGGATGAGACAAAAGTGAGTGTTGTGTCGTGTTCGAGAAGCTCGTTCGAAAAAGGGACTTAAACAGAAGTTGATTGGGCTTTGGTCGGATAAAGGACGACATCATGTGATTTTTTGTGAACCGTATCACTTGTTTCGTAGTTTTTGGGAATTTTGATCCGTGAACCGCATCGCAGTGGACTGTTGGAGTGACGCAGTAATGTTCCGTGAAGGCTACGAGAACTGTGAGTGCATTAAAAGTACAAGTTTAGCTTGATTGACGACTATTTAAGAGATTTTTCACATTTTTGTTAAGTTTTGGACTTTCATTTTGATTGAGAAGCACTCTTGAAACGGACGTTTCAACCGTATTGGTCACGCGCACATACATAAGTGTTCTGCACGTGTTGTCGCACGTGAGATGGGAATTGCGGTTCGCAGCTGGTGTTGAACATAGTTGTTTTCCGGAGGAGATTTGAGTCTAAAACACTTGGTGTTACCCTGCCATCCAACGACATCTTAGGTGGATACATCCCTGTGAGATATCTCAGTTTTGTTACCCTCCTGTGATACATTTCATCTCTGACTTATTTTTGATTCATTCATTTTTTTTCCGTGGGACATTTCATTGAGCTTGAGTGATATTGCTACGAAACCTCAAGAGAATTTCAACGCACACTACGTCGAGACAACTCCCCTCAATTTTTCTATCTATTATTTTTTTTTTGTATATATTTTTGATCCAAGGAACTGTGAGAATTCTGTTGAATCACAGGTGAACTAAGGTGAACTGAGTGAGCACAGTTCAGGGACATTTCACGTAAGTGCTCTTCCATATGTGAGATTGCATTGTGTATATTATTGTTTTTTTCAATGTGATTTATTGATCATTTGAATCTGTCCGTTTGAAACGGAGAACTCATCCTAAGTGGTGTTTATATAAGGTTTTTGTTTTGTATTTTATTTTTGAGTGAGGTTTATCTTGGTACAAGTGAAAGAGATTAGAGCTTTTACATTTAAAGTGATTGAGAGTGAGTTTAAAAGAAAACACAAAGACCATACATTTAATATTTTTTTTATTTTTATTTTTTTTATTTTGTGGTCATTAACCCTGAATTGAACATTTGATTACAAGAAAGAAGAAAAGAGACAAAGAATAAATACTGTTTGATTTCATATTTACTTCTTTGTATTTTTGTTTTGTTTTAGAGCTGTCAAGGAGTAGGGGCATCTCAGCTGCTTTATTAGACCAGAGGAGGGAGGGGTATATTAGACTGTCTAACCCATTTTACTTTTACTTCAGTGACATTACTTAGGCTGAAGCCTACTCTCGTCGGTCTGTACCCAATAAAGTAGAACATAACATACACCCATTTAGTGTGTAGTGAGATTAAAAGCACTGAAAGCGGGGACTAAGATCTTTTCGTTATTCAGTCTTCCGTGGCAGCACTAATATATTTTCCCCTACAAGACGGGTTAAATTCTCGTTACATAAGTGGCGTCACGAACAGGATCATACTTAGCCTAATTTTTGTTGTTGTAGTATTCTGTCTCAGGTCTGTGAGCAAGAAGAAAAATGGCGGAACTGGAAGAACTGAAGAAGGAGTTCGCGGAAATGCAGAAGAGGTTAACGGAGCAAGCTGGTGCATTGGATCATGCCAGAACAGAACAGCGAGAAGCCCTGGCACTGGCCAGAGCAGTAATGGAGCAGCAAGCATCCACTCGTGCACCCCCAGCAACGATCTATATCCCAAGAGATCATAAACTTACTGATTTCACTGGCACCACAAAACCTGGAGAAGGAAGTGTGGAGGAGTGGATTGTCTCCATGAAATCAGCCTTTCGAGTTATGAAGGTGCCAGAAGAAGATCAGGTGGAGCTGATAAAGCAGCACTTAAAGGGGGAAGCTAAAGATACTGTGAAGTTCATGATGGAAGAAGTGGATAACAGCGTGGAGTCCATCTTTCAGCTGCTCCAGGAAACCTATGGAGACAAGGTACCTATTGGCACAAGGTTGAAAGACTTTTATGACCGAAGACAAGCACCTGGTGAGACCATACGCGCCTATGCTTACGATTTACGAGAAAAGCTCCACAAGGTGAAACGCAGAGAGCCTAGGCGAGTTCCAGATGAAGAGAGTGTGTTGAAAGAGCAGTTAGTCCTTGGACTGAGGGATGATTTCCTAAGAAGAGAGATGAAACGGAGGGTCAAGGAAGAACAACGCTTGACTTTTGCACAGTTGATGCAGGACGCCATCACATGGTCTGAGGAAGAGGAAGCACAAGCTGAAGGTAACCTGAAGACCCCTGTGCGTGCGAGAGTAGCAGTTCACACTACAGTTGCGACTGGTGACAATCCATCCTCACTGACATTAGAAAAGTTGCACGAGGCAATAGAGAAGATAGCTGCACGGCAGGAAGAATTGTACAGAATTGTCCATAGTCAAGGGAGAGTTGATCCACAGCCTGATGTTATGAGAAGACAACCTCTGAGAAACAGTGAAGGGCAATATATCTGTTACACATGTGGTCAACCAGGTCACACCAGTAGACGTTGTAGACAGTTTAAGGAGTTGGGTAACCGGGGCACGGCGTCATCACCAATGGCCGAAGTATCTGAGGTGTTAAGAGGGGCTTCGTCGGGTGACAATGCAAGCACCAGTGGGCTTTCCGTAATCCGGAGCCATACAGCTGATTGGAATGCAGATATAGCACCAGAAACACTAAGGGATAGTGCTTTTGGAGACTGTTTAACAGTGGATGTGAAAATAGCAGGGGTGCCCACCAAATGCTTGTTGGACACAGGTTCAGAGGTTACCACCATCTCAGAGTCTCACTTTAAACATCATTTCGGAGGACAAGAAATACATCTGTCTTCTGCTAACTGGGTGCGCCTCACTGCTGCAAACGGACTAGACATTCCTGTCCTTGGATGTCTACAGGCAGACATAGAGTGCATGGGAAAGCTGCTTCCAGGGAAGTGTGTTTTCGTGCTAACAGACTCGAACCCCGATGTGAAGGAGATGAAGGGATTGGCTGGAATTGTGGGGATGAATGTGCTTAGTGAATTGAAAAACCTTGTGCTGTCTGGAAAGGATTTGGATAAGGAAAGCAAAGTGAGCCAACGTGCAGATGCTAATGTCAGAAGAGTGATAGCAAAGGTGAAAAAAGATGAAAGACTCTTGGGCTCAGAGGGCAGGATAGGATTTGTTAAAGTGTCTGGGAAGCAAGTTGTGATAATCCCACCCTTAAGTGAGAAGATTGTGGAAGGCCACTGCAGTATACCTCATCAAGTGAAGCATCAAGTGTTGGTGGAGTGCACAGGTTCTGTTACCCTTCCAAAAGGATTGTTAGTAGCCAATGTGCTTGCAAGCCCAGAAAAAGGGAAAGTTCCGGTGCGAGTGTTAAATCTCTGTCAAGAAACCATCAGGTTGATGCCGAGATCCAGGATTGCAGTTGTGTCCAAGCCTCAAAAAGTAGTCCCAAAGCAAATGGTGGAATTCGAAGAGGATGATGATGAGTTGCGGGTTAAACGACATGTACAGTGCAGCATTAAGAGTGAGATCCAGCCCGAACAACAGTCAATTCAAGTTCAGATGAATCAGGATGGACTGTCTGAGATGCAACGGGAGGAGCTAAATGCTCTGCTGACACGTTACAGTGATGTTTTCTCCAAGAGTGACACAGATTATGGATACACAACAACAGTGACGCATAGCATACCTACTGGAGATGCTCAGCCAATAAAACAACGCCATCGACGAGTTCCCCCTCACGTCTTTCAAGAGTTTAAGAGACATGTGCAAGATCTTGTCAGTCAAGGGGTACTGAACGAGAGTCGCAGTCCATGGGCCTCGCCTGCAGTCATTGTGATAAAAAAAGACGGAGGTGTTCGTTTCTGCTGTGACTACAGGAGACTCAACCAAGTCACATTCAAGGATGCCTACCCCCTTCCGCGTGTGGAGGAATCCTTGGATGCCTTGGGGAATGCACAGTTGTTCTCAACTCTAGATCTCACGGCAGGTTATTTTCAAGTGGCAGTAAAGGAATCAGATCGAGAGAAGACTGCTGTCACAACACCGTTCGGGCTGTTTGAGTGGACACGGATGCCGTTTGGTTTATGCAACGCTCCGGCCACCTTTCAGCGATTGATGAGTGCAGCATTAGGTGATCTGGCCTTTGATATTCTTTTGATCTATCTTGACGATATTATTGTGTTCTCTGTGGATTTCAAGAGCCATTGTGAGAAGTTAGAGCTTGTGCTCTCAAGGTTGCGTCAGCACGGACTGAAGCTGAAACCGAGTAAATGTTTCCTCCTGAGACCAGAGGTCCGGTTCTTGGGACACATCATTTCGTCAAAGGGAGTTCAGGTAGACATGGACAAGGTTCAGTGCTTGGACGCGTGGCCTTCACCGACGAACGTTAAGGAGGTTAGACAGCTGCTGGGATTTATGAGTTACTATCGTCGATTTGTTCCAAGATTCGCACAGCTGGCAAAGCCTCTACATGCCCTGGTGGGAAAAGGTAACAAAGGCAAGTCCGCAGAAGCGTTTGTCTGGAGTGATGAGTGTCAATCCGCATTCAGCAAGTTAAAGAGTTGTCTCATGTCACCTCCGATTCTGGCTTACCCCGATTTCCAGTGTCCGTTCATACTCACGACGGATGGGAGCCTCAATGGGCTTGGAGCAATTCTCAGTCAAAAGCAGGGGGGCGTTGAACGTGTTATTGCTTACGCGAGCAGAGGTCTAAAGGGATCTGAAAGAAATGACAAGTATTACAGTGCCTTCAAGTTGGAGTTACTTGCCCTTAAGTGGGCAGTAACTGAGAAATTTAAGGAATACCTGATATTTGCAAAGTTCCAGGTTATTACTGACCACAACCCTCTTCGCTACCTGGAGACAGCCAACCTCGGAGCAGTGGAACAGCGTTGGTCTGCACAGTTAGCGGAGTTCAACTTTGAGGTGTGTTACAAGCCCGGCAGACAGAACATCAATGCTGACGTTCTTTCTAGGATTCCCTGGGGAATGGAACCTGAGGAGGAGGACGATGGAAAAGACTTCATTCGGTTGACATCAGACGAGGTACGGGCATGCCTGTGGCCAGGTAGAGAGGAAGCGGTTGACAAGTCTGTTGTCAGAGTTGCCAGGCAAGCAGCCATAAGGAAGGGTGTTGATGGTTATAGCTGGCCATCCATCAAAGAGCAACAGAGGAAGGATCCTTGTATAGCGCCTGTGTACAACGCTGTATTCGAGAATAGGAGGATAATGACACGTAGTTTCCGGGATATGGAAACCCAGCAAAAGAAGCTAGCTAGACAGTTGGAGCGTTTGAAATTAAGACATGAAGTGCTGTTCCGAGTGATTACGGACCCAAGAGACGGAGAGGAGGTATGGCAGTTGGTAGTGCCTGAGTCTTTACGAGAGAAAGTGTATGGGGGAGTTCATGAACATAGAGGACATTTTGGTAGCAGGAGTACATTAGAGCAGATGCGACAGAGTTACTATTGGCCCACAATGGCCAATGATGTACAAACATGGGTAACCCAGTGTCGAAGATGTACCCTAGCTAAGGATGTATTCCCTAAGATTCGTGCTCCTATGACTTGCACCAACGTAACTGCACCTCTAGAAGTTCTTGCCATGGACTACACCATTCTTGAGAGATCAGCAGGGGGTTATGAAAATGTTCTAGTGCTGACAGACATGTTTACAAGGTTCACTGTGGGGGTTCCAACGAAAAATCAAACAGCACTTACCACCGCCAAAGCCCTCGTACGACACTGGTTTGTCTGCTATGGGTGTCCCGCCCGATTGCACTCGGATCAAGGCAGATGTTTCGAGGCAAACGTAATCAAGGAGCTTTGTAAATTGTATGGAATCAGCAAGAGTCGTACCAGTCCTTATCATCCGCAAGGGAATGCGCAGTGCGAAAGGTTCAATCGCACGATGCACGATATGCTGCGAACGTTACCTGCGGAAAAGAAGAAGGATTGGAAAACACACCTGCCTGAACTTGTGATGGCCTACAATAGCCACGTTCATTCATCGACCGGTTACTCCCCATTTTATTTAATGTTTGGACGGGACGCAAGACTGCCCATGGATGTCCTAGGAGGAAAAGACCTATCTGATGATGAGGCGGATGATCTTGATGAGTGGGTAAAGAATCATCATGAACGCCTGAGAACTGCAGTGGAGACGGCGAGGGTAACTGCTCAAGAAGCTTCCAGGAGAAGGAAGAGGGTCTATGACCGCAAGGCTTCAGGAGCGCTCATTAGACCTGGTGACAGAGTATTGTTGCGTAACCACAAGTTTAGAGGACGTAACAAAATCCAAGATAAGTGGGAGTCTGTACCGTATGTGGTAGTGCAGCAAAATCATGCAGGTTTACCAGTCTTTACTGTACGTCCTGAGCAGGGAGGTTCCACAAAGGTCGTTCACAGAGATCAATTGAGACACTGTACTTTCCCCTCACCCACAAAGCAGGTTACACATGCAAGAAGAGAAAAAGAATTGTCAGACTCAGATTCGCAAGACATTGTCTACATTCCATATACTACACACTTACCGAACACGTGCTTACCTGGGGAAGTCGAGGGTGGAGTGGTATGTGAGGAGGGTAATGTAGCTGGGAGTGAGAGAGGAGACACAGGTCAAGATGGGGAATCTGAAGGCTCTGACAGTTTGGAGGCTGACACTAGGGGGGTACCTAATCTTAGACGTTCGAAGAGGGAAACCCAGGGTAGAATGCCTGTGAAATACAGGAATGATTACATTCTAAAATAAGGTTCCAGAAAGTTTTGTAACTTTTAAGGTCTTAGGAGAAAGAGTTATACATGTACATGTGATGTATTCCTAATATGTTTTTTTGTGTTTCAGAGATGAGTCTGCTGGAGATGTCGATGGAGTGGCAGGGTTTAGCAGGGGGGAATGTAACGGGTATATATTATCTAGAAATAATAATTATTTTTGGCGGACTTTTATTTTGGCGAGTGGACAGGTTTTCGGAGTGCAGTGTGTGCTGGTGAAGAGAAGAGCGCGGAGTATGAGAGGGGGGATGAGACAAAAGTGAGTGTTGTGTCGTGTTCGAGAAGCTCGTTCGAAAAAGGGACTTAAACAGAAGTTGATTGGGCTTTGGTCGGATAAAGGACGACATCATGTGATTTTTTGTGAACCGTATCACTTGTTTCGTAGTTTTTGGGAATTTTGATCCGTGAACCGCATCGCAGTGGACTGTTGGAGTGACGCAGTAATGTTCCGTGAAGGCTACGAGAACTGTGAGTGCATTAAAAGTACAAGTTTAGCTTGATTGACGACTATTTAAGAGATTTTTCACATTTTTGTTAAGTTTTGGACTTTCATTTTGATTGAGAAGCACTCTTGAAACGGACGTTTCAACCGTATTGGTCACGCGCACATACATAAGTGTTCTGCACGTGTTGTCGCACGTGAGATGGGAATTGCGGTTCGCAGCTGGTGTTGAACATAGTTGTTTTCCGGAGGAGATTTGAGTCTAAAACACTTGGTGTTACCCTGCCATCCAACGACATCTTAGGTGGATACATCCCTGTGAGATATCTCAGTTTTGTTACCCTCCTGTGATACATTTCATCTCTGACTTATTTTTGATTCATTCATTTTTTTTCCGTGGGACATTTCATTGAGCTTGAGTGATATTGCTACGAAACCTCAAGAGAATTTCAACGCACACTACGTCGAGACAACTCCCCTCAATTTTTCTATCTATTATTTTTTTTTTGTATATATTTTTGATCCAAGGAACTGTGAGAATTCTGTTGAATCACAGGTGAACTAAGGTGAACTGAGTGAGCACAGTTCAGGGACATTTCACGTAAGTGCTCTTCCATATGTGAGATTGCATTGTGTATATTATTGTTTTTTTCAATGTGATTTATTGATCATTTGAATCTGTCCGTTTGAAACGGAGAACTCATCCTAAGTGGTGTTTATATAAGGTTTTTGTTTTGTATTTTATTTTTGAGTGAGGTTTATCTTGGTACAAGTGAAAGAGATTAGAGCTTTTACATTTAAAGTGATTGAGAGTGAGTTTAAAAGAAAACACAAAGACCATACATTTAATATTTTTTTTATTTTTATTTTTTTTATTTTGTGGTCATTAACCCTGAATTGAACATTTGATTACAAGAAAGAAGAAAAGAGACAAAGAATAAATACTGTTTGATTTCATATTTACTTCTTTGTATTTTTGTTTTGTTTTAGAGCTGTCAAGGAGTAGGGGCATCTCAGCTGCTTTATTAGACCAGAGGAGGGAGGGGTATATTAGACTGTCTAACCCATTTTACTTTTACTTCAGTGACATTACTTAGGCTGAAGCCTACTCTCGTCGGTCTGTACCCAATAAAGTAGAACATAACATACACCCATTTAGTGTGTAGTGAGATTAAAAGCACTGAAAGCGGGGACTAAGATCTTTTCGTTATTCAGTCTTCCGTGGCAGCACTAATATATTTTCCCCTACAAGACGGGTTAAATTCTCGTTACACGTACTATACCAGATTGCAGAGTTAGCTCTCTCAACGCTGGTCACATCAGAGGTTTCGGGGGGCCGAGAATTATATACTGTATGCATATTACAAGGCTATATTCACATATTTTGGATTGGGGGATGAAATATTAGAGTTTCAAAGTGGTTTTCACATTTGATTAACTTACTTAGTCTGAACCCCGAGTGCCCTACTGGTCTGTTTTCACATTATTTGGCATTGAACCATGATATGTTTGCATCATCGGTACTTAAGGCCACTTAAGTTCAGTGGGTATATAGACAGAAAAAATTGTGATACTGATTTTCCAAATCGATTCGATTCTGATTCACAAGGTTTTAATTTGGATATATCTCAAGAACAGTGCAATTTTTCTTAAGGAAAACTATCTCTCAAATAATGCTGTAAACTATACAGGGAACCCTGTCAGTTGGTGCATATCTATTATATAAAGATATGTAATAAATATAATTCCAACATCATCAAATAAAAAAGATGAATATGTAATATAGTGCATATATTTAACAAATGCTCCCCACTAGAGTTTTTTTTTTCGCTAACTAACAAGTTTATGGATATTGAATGGCTTTCCTGTGGTAAATGTAATGTTACTTGACATTTTGTTTACAAGCTGTTTTATTGACATCTCTCTGCAGTTAAAACCAAGGTTATTATAGTTTTGATTTTTTAAATTAGTTTTTATTTTAATATCGTTTTCAAATTTGCTTTAAATTTCAGTTTAGTTTTAGTTAGTTTTATTAATGGTTTTGTTAGTTTTAGTTTTTATTTTGCAAACACATTTCTATTTAGTTTTTATTTTATTTAGTTTCAGTTTTAGTTTTAGTAATTATAGTTTAGCAGAGCAAACAGAACACTTCCAGTGTAGACCAAAGCGGGACGCTTAATTTCAGCAAAGTTTAATGTTTGCCCAGATTACAGTTAACTCTTTAGAAGACATCTTAATAATAAAAATAAAATAATGGTTTGAGATTGAACAAAGCACCAAATAAATGGAACTTAAAAGTATACAAGAAAAAAATATGAAAAATTCAGACAAACTAAATAATATTAAAGATGAAATCTTGTTAAACGTGCCTAGTTTACTTTTTTTCAGCTGTAAATGTGGCAGACTGACCAATGGTACATAAAAAAAAAAACTAAAAAAACAGCTCAATTCATCTGACTAAGCCAACACAACCTGCTGTGAAGCCAGTGTGATTAAATAATGAAGTATCTATGCAGTGTGTGAGTGTGTATATGTTTTTCTATCCTGGTGGGGACTTAAACCTGAATACACACAGACTCATGGGGACTCGTGTCATTGTGGAGACCCACATTGAGGTACACAAGGCTATAAATCATACAAAATTAGTTTTTTTGTAAATGTAAAAATGCAGAAAGTTGTGTGATGGGTAGCTTTAGTGGTCAGGTTAGTGTAAGAAGACAGAATAGTTTGTGCAGTATAAAAACCATTACGTCTATGAAGAGTTCCCACAAAGATAGTGCACCACAGTGTGTGTGTGTGTGTGTGTGTGTGTGTGTGTGTGTGTGTGTGTGTGTGTGTGTGTGTGTGTGTGTGTGTGTGTGTGTGTGTGTGTGTGTGTGTGTGTGTGTGTGTGTGTGTGTGTGTGTGTGTGTGTGTGTGTGTTTGTGTCCTGGTATTCCATACATTGTGGCGAAATGTCTCCACGTGGATATTATTAGCAGTAAATGTTTTATAAAAACAAAGATAATAACAGCACCTTTCAGACTGTCAACCTCCATGCAAACATGACATCTCAAACTAGCCATGTGTTCTACGTTACGGTCCTTCATTGAGCGCGTCACAGCAGGACAGCGGTTAATCGCCTCAGAAACTTCACACGTATGAAGCGCAGTATCAGCCACATGTCAGATTTTCCGCCAAAGTAAAGAGCTTAATAACGAAAACTATTATTTATTTTTGCTAATTATTATTTTATTTCAGTTAGTTTTCAGTCAGTAACTGTTGTTAGTTTCGTTTAGTTTTAGTTTTTCATTTATTATGAATTTTTAATTTTATTTCAGTTAACGAAAATGTTTTTTGACCAATAGTTTTAGTCTTAGTTTCAGTTTTCGTTTACGAAAATAACCTTGGTTAAAACACCGATTGAGTTATTACATGAGACATGATACATTTCCGTAAGTTGTACTGTATCTTTCAACCTTCTGATGTTCATTCATGTTTATTTTGTTGTGTAGCTAGTAGTAAAGAGGAAGAGATGATAGGAGGTGCGCTACAAATAATGTTCTGTGAAGTTTTGTTCACACATCTACCGAAAACAGTATAGACGGAAAGATTCATCTTTGGATTAAAGAATCGATATCGAATCATCAAAATTAAGATTATTCGATATTGTCAGTTGGTCGGGGCCTAATGAGTACAGTTGCTCCCCTGTGCACTGTCCGTCAGACCGGACCACTGTTTTCAAGTCGACTTGCCTGAAACATTTGAGTTAAAATGACAAACTAAACCTTTTTTTATGTCAAACTCTCTCCTAAATGAGTCTCAATTAAAAAACCCATGCTGGTTGACCACACATATTGTTGACAGTGTGTCCCTATTGAGAGTCTGTAGTGGTTCCAGACCTGTGTTCTCAATAACAGAATATGGGTTGTTGAGTTGTCTGATATGAAATGTTGTGCCAGTTGCAGTCGCGTCTCATGAACTGAGTTCCTGCGAAGGGGGCAGTTAAATTCTTAAGCGTGTGTTTTATATGTGCTCTCTATCCTGTCAGAGGGCTTTTGGCTTATCTTGAGTGAATGTCGAGGCTGGAAATGTCAGGCACGGGCAGAAAAAAAATGAGATTATGAAGCTGCTGGATGTTGTCATGGGGTTGTGATGCGTCATAAATCCTGGTTTGATGGTAGTGGATGTCTGGATCAGGAGGGACACGGCTTAAGGACTGCAGAGACTCTGAGCTCTGTCACTGAACAGGAAAGAAGTTTATTCTGGTCATTAGGCGATGTAGACCTCATCTTTTGATTTATCATCCCAACCCCCTGACTTTCACTCTCTTCCCTTCATATTTCATGCTTGCTGTCTCGCTCTCTCTCTTTCTCTCTCCCTCTGTCTCATTTATTGATGGACTGATATCTGACAGGCTTATGGGTGTCTGTGATGGGAAGGAGCAGCTCTATTAAGGTGAATCTGGGGTCAACAGAAAGAAGAAAAAAGTCCTGGCACATCACAGCAAGGGGAAACGGTGGTCGTTGGCTTATCACTTGTAGTTTCCTGTGATAGTACTAGTGAATAGTAGCCAGAAAGCCATGTGGAACATTTATAATAATTGCTTAAATATAGTTTATCTTGAAAATCTAAAGTTCTTCTACCTAGAAAAGTAGTCCACCTAAAATGGATGATTCAGTCAACCTTGCAGATAAGATTTTAATCATTTATAATACAATTACATTTTTTTTATTGAACCATTAGTGTTTTAACAAAATCATGAACTTCAGATTTACGTTTTTTAACTCTTTAAAAATCAACACGATGTCCATCTGCATAAACTGCTTATATAGACAAGTCTTAAAAGTTAGTCATCTAATTTTGTTTCTTCAAAACTGGTCCTAAGAAAAAAAGGTATATCAGTCTAATATGAATTGAAAAAGTAAAACTGATTTCCTTTTCTTATTGCTAGTTGACCAAACTAGTTCTTAAGACACAGTCTTAAACTAGTTGCTAAGTTCATGCAACTGTCCCCTAGGTCTTCTAGTCAGGCTTTAAATGAAGAACCGACATAAATTTAAGTCATTAAGTCCTTCACACACATTTGCATTATTTTTTGACAGATGTGGTCACTCTGAATTATTTACGCTGTGTGGAAAAGTGCTGCATGAAGTTTCTTCAAATTTTCTCCTTTTGTATTCCATAGGAAAAAAAAGACAGCGTACGGGTTTTGAACAACATGACTTTAAGGTGAACTACTCCCTTAAATACTTTTTTTTTTTAGTCAGAGGAATTTCAGTTTGATTCTCACTGAAGACGAAGTCGACAGAGACAAAGTTTAATTGAGTTTTCCTGAAACCAATCGGGAGTTTTGCTAGAAGGTAGAAAAGCAGAAGCACATAATCCTCTTGCCACTGAGGCGCTCGCTTGAGGGGTATCTCTCCTCCCTTTCTCCCAATCTCTCCCTCCTTCCGTGGAAAAAAGAAGAGGGTCCCAAGTTACAATACTGAATACCCCAAGATAAAAGTAAACATTTTCTTCTAAGATTATTTTATTTATTTTTATAGAAGCTGCAGTTGTTTTTCAGTCACAGATAAAAGTATCTCACTGGTATGATTCTATAGGGTCATAAACGTCAGAGAATACTCAACTAAGTGGCATAAATCTTCCCAGTGTGAGCGGTGTGATGATCTACTGAGAGAAATAAAGTGATTTGCATAATGTATCATCGACCATAATCCCTAGTTTGGCCCTGGCAGTGTCCTGTTGTGTATGTAACAATCCATAACAAAAAGAAGGTGATGGATAAAGTGTGCAACTTTTATTTAACAGAATTCCACAGATTTGGTAACTAGAAATCTAGAAATCTGTTGTAACTTTTTTAGCATCACCAGATTATTACGATTAGGTTAACCTTTGATTTTGTTTACATTTAACTGTTTTATTTTGTTTACATTTAACATGTTAACATTTACATTTAACTAATGTATTAACATTTATCTTTACATTTGCCTTTAGATATAGCAACTTTGTTATTGATTACTTTAACAAAAATAGGTTAACAAAGGCAAATCTAAGGTAATGTTTACATTTACTTTTACTTATTTTGTTAACGTTTCCCTTTATATTTGCCTTTGTTTACTAATTATATTAATGTTTGGCTTTGTTTACCTATTTATGTAATGTTTGCATTTGCTATTGTTAATGTTTACCTTTACATAATGTTTACACCTTTGTATTTTCTTTTACATTCACTTTGTTTTTATGTTTACCTATTAATGTTTAAGATTTTCATGGTAACATTTACCTATGTTTACATATTTGTTTAAAGTTTACATGTATGTTTTTGTTTACATTCATATTTATCTATGTTATTGTTTATGTTCTATTTTGTAAGCTAAATGCTCACCTTTGAAGTGTCAAGCATATATGTGGTGTATGTGCATCTCAATTCAACAACACGTCAACTGGGCAACGTATAGCACGGACAGGGTAGCGCACAGCTATTAAGTTGTCACAAAGCTTAATTACATATTCGTGTATGAAAATGAGTTGCTGCCTGTCAGTGATTCTGTGATTTGAATGCTTCACATGTAACACAGAGACTGTCAAGAAAGACTTCACTCAAAAATGCTAAAATAACCGAGTTGAATGGCTAGCTACAGTTTCCTTCTTTATTAAGATAACCACAGTATGAAACAGTAGGTGAGGGGGAGGGATAATGGGGGAAGAATAGTAGGGAAGGGGGGGGGGGGGGGGGTCTATCTCAGGCAGAATTGATGTGGTTCTATCCATATTCATATTCAGCAGCAGCTGTTATCGCTTAAAATGCTTTCTAATTACAACAACAAGACAAAAACTGCTTGGATACGGTCCAGACCCGCTAAATGATAAAATAAGCGCTCATTCACTCTCTCGCTCACTTTCTCTCTCTCTCTTCCTCTCTTAATCTCCACAAAGCACCTTGGAGTCTACTCACCCAAATACATGCCAATGAACAGGGAAAGTGCCATTCGGAGATGCAGGTGTCACGTTTGATAAGAAACTTCTGGATTAAATATGCTGTGGCTAATGAGTAGCCGGGCGAGCCAGTGAGGGTGCGACCATGGGCACGATTGTTCTCCAGCTGATAACATTCTATGGAAGAAACAGCCAAATTCCATCATTTAATAAACAGCCCCGGTCTCTATCAGAGAGAGCGCCTGGATCCCGGTGTTAAGTGGGAGACATTGCTTTTCATTATGGCAATCTCAGGGGGCTTCCATAAGGGTGTGGAGGTGCAGCGACAAACAAATTGTCCCATATTTAGACACGTTTATTTGTGTGCATCTTTGTCTGTTTCTCAGAGGTGCAGCTGGAGTTAGAATCTTCAGCTTGACAAGAAGTTCTTGTTTTTGTTAGTGATGTTTGTTAAGGCACGCATGACTATTATTGTTGCACATACACACACAAAAAGGGAATGACTTTGAAACAATTTTCACTCAGAGAAGGCTAGTAAACTTTACAAATAATCACAAAGAAGTTTTTTCTTGTAAAAACATACTCCAATATTCTTTGTTTTATTTAAAACTTTAAAAGTGTAATTACGGTTAGGGATTTGAAAAAACTCCTAAGACTTAAACTTCAGTGCATGAATCATTCTGTATGCCTTGTTGAGAAAAGGTTTGTTATCATGGTTTTCTCCTGGTAAACTAACTAAAACCTAAAATGGGTACAAAATGGTCAACTCTTTACCTACCCCCAAAAGGTGCATATTATATCCTATCACATATATACCTTTAAGGTAGTACTATGAATCTTTTAGGGTAAATAAGTAACAAATATCTCCCTTTAAAGGTACTGCCCCAGTGCTAGGCTTTTGCACCCCTAAAGGTACAGTTTGTTCACTTAAAAAAAAAAAATTGTCAAAGCCCAGATAAACTTCAAGCGAAATAAAAATAAATACATTTTAAAAACACTGTTGTGACGTAATTTTCGACCAAGATCAGGCCTAAAAAAAAGGTAGAACGCAAACCTGTGAAAACGCTGACTGTGTGCACATGCATATTTCGTGTTTAGTCTGTAGGTATGCACGTTTGAATATATGTGCACAGGCGTGTAGTTCTTTACAAATTGACCTCAACAAATTACTCATCTGGCCTTTTTTTTTATCGCTTCCGCGTAGCCATGTGAATGTCAGGTTTAGTGCAGGATGCCGAAGTCAAGGACACGGGTACTTGAATGCAGTTAGTTTATTAACTAAATAAACTTTCAGGAACATACAGGAACAAAGGAAAACCCTCCAGGACTTCAAAGCACACTACCATACATCGACGACGACCAACAAACACTGAGGGAAAACACAGGGCTTAAAAGTACTGGGGCTAACGGGATAATTAACAAACACAGGTGATGGGAATTTCAAATTAGAAAGACAGGGAAAAACTAACAGGACTAAACCAAAATCACAAAGACAGGGGTAAACAAGATCACAGGACTAAACTGAACACATCAAAACCATGACAGTGAACTGGCATTATTTTGACAAAGTTTTATCTGTACAGAGGTAAAGGGAAGGAGAAGGGGGCCTTCACAGTGGAGAGTTGACACTTCAAGGCTGCATTGTCGTCGTGTCCAGGCGCAGGTCCTTCATCAGATCTGAATCCGGCGGACTGCGGTAAACCTCGGGATAAACAGAGAGACTAATATTAGCATAGACGCCATTCTTATTTTGATGTAATGAGTACATCAGGATTTATGGGAAGTGTTCCCAGTTCTGGCTGACCTAATCTATGCAGCCTAACATTGAATTATAGAAGTTTATAATGTGTTATGTGTATGCTAGGTCAAAGAGATGTATTTTTAGTCTCGATTTAAACTGACAGACTGTGTCTGCTTCCCGGACAATGTTAGGAAGACTGTTCCAAAGTTTTGGTGCTAAATAGGAAAAGAATCTACAGCCAGCAGTCGATTTTGATATTCTAGGTATTATGGCCGGAATTTTTAGATCGTAATAGACATGACGGCTATAATGCGTTAAGAGCTCGCTCAAGTACTGGGGAGCTAAACCATTTAGTGCTCTGTTAGTAATCAGCAATATTTTAAAATTTATACAATGTTTAATAGGGAGCCAATGCAGTTTTGACAGAACCAGGCTAATATGGTCATACTTTCTGGTTCTGGTAAGAACTCTAGCAGCTGCATTTTGGATCAGCTGTAGTTTGTTTATTAAGCGTGCAGGGCAAACACCCATAATAGCATTACAATAATCTAGCCTTGATGTCATGTACGCATGAACTAATTTTTCCGCATTTGTCATTGAGAGCATATGATGTAATTTAGATATATTTTTAAGATCGAAAAATGCGGTTTTACAGATACTAGAAATGTGACTTTCAAATGAAAGATTGGTATCAAAGAGCACACCCAGGTTCCTAACCGACAAAGAGGACTTGACAGAGCAGCCATCAAGTGTTAGACAGTATTCTAGGTTATTACATGAAGAGGTTTTTTTTTTCCATTAATTAGAATATCTGTTTTTTCAGAATTAAGTAGTAGGAAATAACTAGTCATCCAGTTTTTTATATCAGCTATAGGAAATAGGGCTGGTCCGAATACCATTTTTTGAGCTTCGAAGCTTCTGTAGGAATGAACATCGAATATTCGAAGCTTCGGAATCTCTACGTCTCAGACATCCCAATTCTCCCGCATATTGATAGAGGCTCCCTGATGCTCGCAAATTAGTTCAAATCTCCCTGAATCTAGAGCTCGCGAGCTCCAAACCGTGTAGCGCGCATGACCAAGAGGGAGAGAGCGAGAGACCTTGCGTGTGTGTGCAAATGTGCGTGTGTGTGCAAATGTGCGTGTGTGCCTCTTGAAGAGGATGTAAAATGCGCATGATCATCATCAGCGCATGATTATTTCGAGAACCGTTCATCCAAACGACTTCACAAGGGAATGCAGTGTATTTGGTGTAATATAGATAGACAGGCGAGACGCGACACGTTCAGAATTAATAAACTTTTAATAAACTACAGAACAGCGCGAGCGGGAAGCTGTGCGCCTCACGCGAGCAGAGCTTATATGCTGCGAGAACGGACACTGCACTAGTGATATAAAACACACTAATACATACATTTATACATTTTAATACTACATACATTTTAATACATTTTGTTCCCTTTCAGTCGAGAACGTCAGACGTAGTCGACGGTCGACTGAATTGGGATATCGCTAGAGAGCCTGTGTTCTTCGAGTACTATTGAACGAGCCAATGTAATTGGCGTGCGTGATTCGCATCACACACTCCGCCCCCGCGGCGCGGGTATAAATACGGAAGTGGATGCACGCACTAGTTGCCTTTCGCTTCGGAGCCGATCGTTTGATGTCTCTGAGAGTGCTGTTGTCTACAACGAGCGAGTGTGTCGGTGTTCTTCAGGAAGACTCTCCCAGTGCTGGTGTTCTACAGTGCGAGTGCAGCGGTGATCGCGAGCTTTGAGCTCTCAACTGCTGTTTTAACAGCAACAAATTTCTAAATGTTTGTGTGTGTTGATGGCTGGTTAGAGGGCGGAAAAGTGAGTGCTTCACTGTTTCAGTTCTCTGTTCAGTGTTGCCGCGGTCATTCCCCTGTGTGCTCCGGCACTGGTGACGGTCCTATTTTCTGAAAGAGCAACACGGGTGCGTTTGCGTCTTTTTCAAGATGTCATTCCGCCCGTGCGTTTCTGGGTGCGGTCGTTCCCTGTCTCTCTCTGATGGTCACAACTGTTGTGTCACGTGTTTGGGCTTACAGCACGCTGAGACAGCTTTTGTGGACAGCTCATGTTTTCACTGTGGGAACATGACTGTCGCAGTGTTGAGGGCGAGACTCGCCTTCGTTCGCGGAGAGCGAGTCCCCATTACCATGCCCCACCCTCGGGTGCTGTGTGGGATGGGTGACCGGAGGATAGTGTTGGATGTCCCGCCCGGTAACCATTCCCTGTGGGCTCCTCACTCCTCCCTTCCACTGCAACCACTGGAGCCTCCTGTGTTGTCTGCTGGTCCATCTGTAATGGGTGGGCCAGCGATTTCACTCGGGGCTCCCCTGGAGGACAGGACGTCGATTGCAGCATCGGAGGGTGAGCTGACTTCTAGAGATGATGACTCGGCTGCATTGTCTCCCTCCGGGAGTTCAATGTTGCCCGAGCCGGATCCAGAATTATCAGCTATGCTGAAACGGGCCGCCGAGGCTGCCGGGCTCGAGTGGAACCTCCACCGTGTCCCGTTCAGTCTCGGTTGGAATCTGGAGTTTGGTATCTTGGGGCGGGCCGCGCTGGTTCTCAGCTCGCCGCCCCAGTGCCTTTCTTTCCCGAAATGCATGGAGAGCTTATCAGGTGGTGAACAGCATCTTTCTCTGCCAGAAACTGCCTGAATAGCTTTTCCCCCTCAGTACCCTTGATGGAGGAACGGTGAAGGGTTGCGAGGTGTCCCTCCATTGGAGCGGTCTGTCGACACAGGTGCACCTGTGTCCGGCGGCCGCTGCCTTTTGGGGGGATCCTTGTCTCCCCCCTAGGGCCTGTGAGGTTTTGTCCGTTCCGACGGGCAGGGCTTACAAAGCCTGTGGACAAGCCGCTTCCTCTTGCATGCCATGGCGTTGCTGCAGGCTTGGGCACCCATGGCGTGCACGAGGGTAATCCAGACCGTGCGCTCATAGGTGAGCACCGCACTGCATCCGACCTCACCCTCCGGGGTGCGGGTGTCGTAGCGTGCGTGATCGGTCTGGCGATGTCCACCTTCGTGGTCCAGTAGCGCCTTCGTTGGCTCAGCCTGGTTGGTATGGCGGATGCGGACAAGGTTCGGTTCCTGGTCTCCCCAATTTCCCAGGTTGGGCTGGTCGGCGACGCGGTGGAGAACTGCATCCAACAGTTCTCTGCCGCTCAAGCGCAGACGGAGGTCATCCGGCACATCCTGCCCCGGTGGCCAGCTGCTGCCTCCACCCGCCGCCGGTGGCTGCTCCTCCGCCTGCTCGTCGCCGTGGGCGTTCCCCGGCTGCCGCTCCTGCTGGCCCGCCGCAGCAGCCTCGACCCAGGCCTTAGCATGGAGCCGGCCGCAGTAGAGACGCCCAGTCCGCTCCAGGCGCTGCCAAGCCAGGTGGCAAGCGACAGCGAAAGCATTCCGGAGCGGGCCGCCCAGGAATGGAGGAGATGCTCTTGGAGTGGCACGATCACTCCCTCCCCCCGGGTGAGGGCCGGGTGGAGCCTTTTGTTTGTGTGTGTGTCTGTTCCGCCGCTGGCTCCCTAAAAAAAAAAAAAAAAAAAAGCGGAGCAAGCGGTACCCACACTTCAAAGAGAGAGCAATTTCATCTGTTCCTGGGTCCCAAGAGGGCCAGTCTGGCGGGTGTGACCCTGTATAGCCTTACACCCCTCAGCTCCCCCTTGGTCGCCAGCAGGCAGCTTGGTGCGTTCGAGGACCCGGTCATCCGCCTTCTCACGCGCCCCCTGCCGCTTGTGGAGACAGGTAAGTGTTGCACAGCACACTAACACCACTCTCTCTACTTTGCTGCCCCACCTCAGGCTCGGCTACCCCGCTCAAGTCAGTGATAGTCATCACATTAGGTGTTGAGCAGACGTGCTCCTGAAAATTCAGTGATATTCATCACAGTGAGTGTTGAGCA
This sequence comes from Siphateles boraxobius, assembly GCF_051911475.1. Lineage (NCBI taxonomy): Eukaryota > Metazoa > Chordata > Actinopteri > Cypriniformes > Leuciscidae > Siphateles > Siphateles boraxobius. The sequence goes on from NW_027508975.1 coordinate 16,901,363, forward strand.
GTGCTCCTGACTTGTGCGTGCTTATCTTATCCTGCTGGCGAAGGATTTGATATAGCCGCTCCTCCAGCCGGTACGAAGGCCAGTTGTAAACTCGTTCTTCGTGCTACTAGGTGGTGGGTCGTGACCATCTTGGCCCAAGATTGGTCTGCAGCTTTGACCTGCTTCAGATCTCTACCTCCCGCACCGCAGGCCATCCTGTGTGTTGCGTCTAAGGGTGGAGTATCAGTACAGTGTCCTTCCCCTCGAGTGCTCCAGAGCCCGTTGGGTCTTCAGGTCAACTGGAAGAGAGTAATCTCGCCCACGGGCTGAGTATCTCTTTTTTAGTTTTGGAGAGGTACTCGGTCCAACATGTCTCTCCAATGAGAATGTGTTCAGCTGGTGTTGAAGTGAGAAAGGGTCCCACTGAAAGAATTTTCAGAGGCTCCTGGGGTATATGGTAGTCGCAGCCTTTGGCTTCCTCCATATGTGACCGCTTCAGCGCTAGCTTCACGATCGAGTCCCGAGGTGACCGTGGCAGAGCAGCTCACCCTGTGTGACTATAGTTCATCCCGGTCTGCTGCCAAACCCTCTTCAACAGAGGGGCCATGTACAAAGGGCGTGTTTTAACGGGGGCCTGGGCGACCCCCGACTACATGGGCATTCGTGCCTCGAATTGTTAGATATTGCGACCGTTGCGCAAGCTTCCCCTGCATGTCACAAACTCACCCGTCACCTCCTCCTTGGAGTCAGACGCTTCTGAGGGCGCCTTGTTCCACTCCTCCCGCTTACTCAATCGTGCCGCCATCGAGCCTCACGACAGTTATAGCCAGGGCAAGTGGAGACTCCATCCCCTGGGTCCGGCTGGGTCATGACCATTCCGGGGCCGCTCAGTTGCCCCCCCGGTTTTATTTTTCCGCCAGTGTTTGGGTAAACCGAGCGGACTACCCTTGGACAAACACTGGGTCTCAGCTGCCCCAGGGGCCCGCAGAAATGCGTTTAACCCCAGTGAGCCTTCTAAAAGTGACTGCGACTCATGGTCGCCTTGCGCCTGCTCAAGTCAGTGAAATCATCACTCTTCATGTTGAGCAGAATTGCTCCTGAAACTCAGTGAAGTTCATCGCACTCAGGTGTTGAGCAGCAATGCTCTTGTAGCTCTGTGAGTTCATCACAGGTAGCTCAGTGAATTCGTCACACGCAGTGCTGAGCAGAAATGCTCCTGGTGCTCAGTGAAGTTCTTCGCACTCAAGTGTTGAGCAGAAATGCTCCTGCAGCTCAGTGAGTTTATCACACTCAGGTGTTGAGCAGTAATGCTCCTGAAGCTCAGTGAACTTGTCACACTCAAGTGCTGAGCAGAAATGCTCCTGTCGCTCAGTGAAGTTCTTCGCACTCAAGTGTTGAGCAGAAATGCTCCTGAAGCTCGGTGAGTTTATCACACTCAGGTGTTGAGCAGGAATGCTCCTGAAGCTCAGTGAACTTGTCACACCCAAGTGCTGAGCAGAAAATGCTCCTGAAGCCCAGTGATCTTCACATGTTGTGTGGAGCAATGCTCCTGTCTTTTGCGCCCGTCGCTTGCACCTACGTGCCAAGTCAGGAGAGGAACAGGTCTTCATAGTTGCCCCTCATTGGCCCAACTAGACCTGGTTCCCATCAACAGCAAGACTTCCTGACTTCCCCTGAAAACTCTTCAGGGACGGGGCACGATGGCACACGCGTTCTTCCCCCGCGGATTCCGGGCGGTCTTACATCTGAACGCGGAGGTTCAGGTGGCTATCACAAGAACATGTGATAGTTACCATCACTTCTGCGAGCACCCCCTAGAATTGGGTAGCGTGCTTACGCCTTTAGAAGTGGAACCTAGTCGTTGAGTGCGTCTTCTCTCCAGAGGAGATCCTGAAAGCTTTCGATCACTTCAGTGCTCTCTTTCCTGCAAAATGGGTTGCAGTAGGCTGTTTTCCTTCACCCTCAAAATGATGTTGCCTCGGTGTTTAAACAACGCTCATCATGTTGCAGAAGTATGCAGAAGCACGTTCTGATCGTCAGGTTCCTGTTCCTCTTGGGCCTTGTCCCTGGTGCGACTGCACTGCAGAGACCGCCCCTGAGCCACTGCAGGCAGTGAGTTAAAAATTCTGTTATATCAGTTCTCCTGCTCGCGTGGTCTCTACTAGAGGGTAGGGACTTGCTCGCTTTCGGTCAACGTATTGTGCCTGGAGTCTGGGCCGGCTAACTCTCACAAGTTGAGACCCCGGCTCGGATTGTGCCCAAGGTTCCTACCTCTCCCGTAATAGGAGCAGGTGGTGAGCCTGCAAGCGCTGCCCTGGAGGAGGCAGATCCAGCCCTGGCGTCTCTGTCCGTTCGCTTGGACGTGTACAGAATGCAAGTCATAGACCTCAGACCAGCTCTTCAAATATCTGTTGGAATTCAGCAGAGAGGGAAGGCTGTTTCCATGCAAAGTTGCACTTAGTGCTTGCCTTCATTTCGGCAAAGATCCGAGATGCAACATGTCCACTTAGGTGTTGAGCTCCTCTATGATGAGTGTAAAGTGCTCCGCCTGGGCGTTGACGATATGCTTTGCTAAAACAGATTCTAGAGTTGGGGGCTGGACGACACTTAGTTGAACCGCTGCCTCACGTGGGCTCCCTTCCCATGAAGCCAGTTTCACCGTGAGCCCGGTTCAAGTGTCGGCTTGCTGCGCCATTCCCCTCCTATGGACTGGATACGTGCGCCTTTCTACTCCAGTTGAGTTCCCTTAAAATTGAACCCTGTTGAGTTCCTCCACACCCCTCCGACGTCGGACGTGCGGAACGTCTGGTGTTAGGCCTACCACTCGTAAGCAGTGTGGAACCTGTGTTAGGCTGGGTCCATATGTTGCGGTCCCTTCGGTGACCCCATATGTGTATTCTTCCACGATACGGCTCCCGGCGGTGAGCCCGTGTCTTCCCTCGGCAGAGTCTCTCTGCCGTCACTGTCCGGTGTGTCTCCCCCCGTCTTAGGCTGGAGCCACCCCAGTGACATTCCATATGTTAGACTGCCCGGTTTCCGCCCAGTTCATATGTGTATTCTCCACATTACCTCCCTCTGGGTTGGATGTGGCTTCCGCAGCGTCCCTTCCTTCCAACGTACGGGGAACGCTTTCCCAGTGGTCCTGTAGGAACAGCAGTGACTTCCCTGGCCTAAGCCCTGTCCTTCCCCGCCTTAACTTTGCGGGGGCATCAGGAGGCTTTGGTTTAGGCACTGGAAGGTGGCAGCGTTAGTGGCGTGTTCAATGGGTGATCCCAATTCAGTCGACCGTCGACTACGTCTGACGTTCTCGACTGAAAGGGAACGTCCTGGTTGCGTATGCAACCCACCGTTCCCTGAAGGAGGGAACGGAGGACGTAGTCCCCTTGCCACTACCGCTGGACCACCGCTGACCCCGGGTTACTCTCGGCTCCTCAGCGAAAAGCAACTAGTGCGTGCATCCACTTCCGTATTTATACCCGCGCCGCGAGGGCGGAGTGTGTGATGCGAATCACGCACGCCAATTACATTGGCTCGTTCAATAGTACTCGAAGAAGACAGGCTCTCTAGCGAGATCCCAATTCAGTCGACCGTCGACTACGTCCTCCGTTCCCTCCTTCAGGGAACGGTGGGTTGCATACGCAACCAGGACGTTTCTATTATTCTATTTTCCACAATGTCAAAGCAATGCAGCTTAACCCAAAATACAAGCTCAGGAACTTCTATACATACAAACCCTGCTGTTCTGCGCTCTAGCCAGAGAATACTCCCCTTGCAGGAACACTTTTAGTAGTCCAAGAAGAAGCAAATATCTATTTATTAAGTAGCTATAACGAATTTATATGTTAAGTATTATATTTCACCAGATTTTATAGTGGAAAACATATTCAAGCGCGTTTCGAGGGGGATGCCAGGTGTGCAAAAAAACAACAACGAATATTCGAATGTCACATTTTCAAATCGAATACCAACCCACCGAACGAATATTCGAATATTCGTGTCCAACCCGAATAGGAAAGGAAAAAAATCACTCCGGCTTTGAACTACCATTGGTCTGTGGTGTGTGCTGTAATAGGTAGGTGTGTTCTTTGACAAGGAAATCTTTACCGGTTAATTTCTTCAGTTCAGTCGAGACACAAGAAAAAACATGAACACACTGGAAATCTGCTTTATAGTGACACTGACACTGTTTATTTTTTTCTCATATATAATACTGTAAAGCTGCTTGCTTTAAATCTAAAGGGATATATGACGTGATTTGATTTGAATTTATCGTCATCGCTATAATCGGATGCTTTCTTAAAGGGTTAGCTCACCCAAAAATGAAAATCATGTCATTAATGACTCACCCTCATGTCGTTCCAAGCCCGTAAGACCTCCGTTCATCTTCAGAACACAGTTTAAGATATTTTAGATTTAGTCCGAGAGTTTTCTGTTCCTCCATTGAAAATCTATGTACGGTATACTGTCCTTATCCAGAAAGGCAATAAAGACATCATCAGAGTAGTCCACGTGACCTCAGGGGGTTATTTAGAACTTTCTGAAGCATCGAAAATACATTTTGTTCCAAAATAACAAAAACGATGACCTTATTCAGCATTGTATTCTCTTCCGGTTCTGTTGTCAATCAGCCTTTTTGACAACAGAACCGGAAGAGAATACAATGCTGAATAAAGTCGCCGTTTTTGTTATTTTTGGAACAAAATGTATTTTCGATGCTTCAAAAAATTCTAACTAACCCACTGAGGCCACATGGACTACTTTGATGATGTCTTTATTGCCTTTCTGGACAAGGACAGTATACCGTACATAGATTTTCAATGGATGGACAGAAAACTCTCGGACTAAATCTAAAATATCTTAAACTGTGTTCTGAAGATGAACGGAGGTCTTACGGGCTTGGAACGACATGAGGGTGAGTCATTAATGACATAATTTTCATTTTTGGGTGAATTAACCCTTTAACTGCTGTTTTCTCACCGCTGTCATTTTGTTGTGTGTTTATTTTGTTATTGAGAGGAAAACGAACAGCACATATTTACATATTCACCTGAATGCTGCCTGGATATTAGCCACTGTATAACGCATTTAAAATTTATTTTTACCCTTAGCCAGAGAACGGAAAAAAAACATTGCTGTGAGTGTATGCTTAATTGATGGTGAAATCACATCCATATAATTCCCTCTATCAGTAAACAGCTGTGGAGATCAAAGTTTGACCTGTTCAAGGTCATTTAGATGTCATAATGAATCCGTTGGACTGATGGAAAGAAAGCAAAAAAAGGAAGTAAGACAGATGAAGGTCTTGACCTGTCACTCATAAGGAGCTTAGTTCACCCAGCCAGTAAAATCTCACTTTCTCCCAGCATTCGCTTTAGCCGGACCAGTGGGCTAGCTGTCAGGAAGATGATTCATTTCTCAAAGCTCATATTTAGAAATTGGAAAAAGGCAGGATAATTTTTTTGGCAGACCTGTCAAGCTACCACTGCACTTCAATTTGAACCTGAAAGCCGGGGGTGTGGTGTGCTGCGGGAAAATAAACACTGACTGCACTGCCTCATGAATATACAAAAAGAGGCACATAACTTCACACCCTGCTACCCCAGCCAGATGACTGGCCGTGCCTCACAGGAAGCTGCACAATGCCCCTCTGGTGTGTGTTTGATGTAGCGCGTGGGCCACTAGATCAATGAGGGTGCAGGTGTGCGGGGCAGATGGTGGAGAGGTGATACCCGGGGCGCTGAAACTCAGCCGGGCCAGGAACACAGAAGCTCCATGAGGGCGGCCCCCAGGGGAACAGAGCCATATGACTGATGCACTCTGGGATGCAGCGAGGCAGAGATGTGATTTATGGAATAGAGCAGTGAAAGTGAGCTCCCTGTTGTCTCATGCACACTGCTGCTGTGCTTGCAAGATCTCAGTCTCTTATGTGTTTTTTGGGAGACTTTTTGTCTAGTGTATTGAATTTTTTTGTGACTTTCTCATTAAACAATTTCTGTGTGAAATAAAGATGGTTGTGGTCAAGTAATGTAGCTTTTTTCTTCCACGAATCACGGAGTTGAAAGGCGGAGGTAAAGTCATAGTTTATTGTTGTTGTTGTTGTTTAAATCACACTTTGTGCATTAAGCATTAAAAAAATGCTTTTAACCCCGAATTCTAAAGCATTTGGGGTCTCAATGGTAGACCTGTACAGCTTCATTAAATATTCATGTTATTTGTTAAGTAACAGAAACTTTCACACAAATTACCTGTAGAAACCTGTTTTCTTTTCTTTGTTCTTCCCTATTTAAAGGTTCAGGTTCGGTAAGATTGTTTTAAAATGTTGGTGCTCAAGAAACATTTCTTAATATTATAGAAAACAGTTGTACTGCTTTATATTTTCGTGGAAACTTTTTCACGATTCTTTGTTAAAAAATTGAAATAATAGAAAGTTCAAAAGACCAGCATTTATTTGAAACAGAATCTTAGATTTATAATGCTACACGTCTTGTCTTTTTTGTTTTTACTTTTTAGCTCAACACATGTTGAGGCGTTCCTTATACAACAACATATGTAAACTGTCAGGAAATGAGGGGTAAAATAAAAATGACTACTGTTAAAATTGAAACCGCCACTGTTTTTAATGTGTAGGTTTTAAATGACAAAACAGTTTTTAAATCAAATTGATGAAATGAAAAATCTAAACTATTGTTTATTAATTAACAGCACTGAGAAAAAAGAATGGCATTTAAAATCAAACTACCTTCATGAATTATCCTGAAAGACCTCACAAGGTGAGGATGTCGCCACCTTGTGGTAAAGGTTGGGTAGTTCTGCCTTATTCTTCACATTCACACAGATTCCTCAGAAAGCACTCACACCAAATAAATGAAGCCTATCAATAATCTTCAGTCCATACTGCACTTTGAAGCCCATTCTCCAAAAAATGTATTACTATGAAGTTTCCCTTTAGCCTGTAACTTTCTTTTTTTTTTCACTACAAATCACTGCTTTTCAGCTTTCATGAACAAGGAACTGAATCAGAAAGAAACAGATCGTCCTGGTTGCGTATGCAACCCACCGTTCCCTGAAGGAGGGAACGGAGGACGTAGTCGACGCGACTGAAATGGGATCACGCTAGGGAGCCTATCATCTTCGATTACTATTGAACGAGCCAATGGAACGTTCCCTTTCAGTCGATAACGTCTGACGTAGTCGACGCGACTGAAATGGGATCAACCATTGAACACGCCACTAACGCTGCCACCTTCCAGTGCCTAAACCAAAGCCTCCTGATGCCCCCGCAAACTTAAGGCGGGGAAGGACAGGGCTTAGGCCAGGGAAGTCACTGCTGTTCCTACAGGACCACTGGGAAAGCGTTCCCCGTACGTTGGAAGGAAGGGACGCTGCGGAAGCCACATCCAACCCAGAGGGAGGTAATGTGGAGAATACACATATGAACTGGGCGGAAACCGGGCAGTCTAACATATGGAATGTCACTGGGGTGGCTCCAGCCTAAGACGGGAGGAGACACACCGGACAGTGACGGCAGAGAGACTCTGCCGAGGGAAGACACGGGCTCACCGCAGGGAGCCGTATCGTGGAAGAATACACATATGGGGTCACCGAAGGGACCGCAACATATGGACCCAGCCTAACACAGGTTCCACACTGCTTACGAGTGGTAGGCCTAACACCAGACGTTCCGCACGTCCGACGTCGGAGGGGTGTGGAGGAACTCAACAGGGTTCAATTTTAAGGGAACTCAACTGGAGTAAAAAGGCGCACGTATCCAGTCCATAGGAGGGGAATGGCGCAGCAAGCCGACACTTGAACCGGGCTCACGGTGAAACTGGCTTCATGAGAAGGGAGCCCACGGGAAGCAGCGGTTCAACCAGGTGTCGTCCAGCCCCCAACTCTAGAATCTGTTTAGCAAAGTATATCGTCAACGCCCAGGCGGAGCCCTTTACACTCATCATAGAGGAGCTCAACACCTAAGTGGACATGTTGCATCTCGGATCTTTGCCGAAATGAAGGCAAGCACTAAGTGCAACTTTGCATGGAAACAGCCTTCCCTCTCTGCTGAATTCCAACAGATATTTGAAGAGCTGGTCTGAGGTCTATGACTTGCATTCTGTACACGTCCAAGCAAACGGACAGAGAAGCCAGGGCTGGATCTGCCTCCTCCAGGGCAGCGCTTGCAGGCTCACCACCTGCTCCTATTACGGGAGAGGTAGGAACCTTGGGCACAATCCGAGCCGGGGTCTCAGCCTGTGAGAGTTAGCCGGCCCAGACTCCAGGCACAATACGTTGACCGAAAGCGAGCAAGTCCCTACCCTCTAGTAGAGACCACGCGAGCAGGAGAACTGATATAACAGAATTTTTAACTCACTACCTGCAGTGGCTCAGGGGCGGTCTCTGCAGTGCAGTCGCACCAGGGACAAGGCCCAAGAGGATAAAGAGGGACACAAGGATTTACAAGACCTTGCTCCTCAGGAACCTGACGACCAGAACGTGCTTCTGCATACTTCTGCAACACGATGAGCGTCGTTTAAACACCGAGGCAACATCATTTTGAGGGTGATTTAGGAAAACAGCCTACTGCAACCCAATTTGCAGGAAAGAGAGCACTGAAGTGATCGAAAGCTTTCAGGATCTCCTCAGGAGAGAAGACGCACTCAACGACTAGGTTCCACTTCTAAAGGCGTAAGCACGCTACCCAATTCTAGGGGGTGCTCGCAGAAGTGATGGTAACTATCACATGTCTTGTGATAGCCACCTGAACCTCCGCGTTCAGATGTAAGACCGCCCGGAATCTCCGGGGGAAGAACGCGTGTGCCATCGTGCCCCGTCCCCGAAAGAGTTTCCAGGGGAAGTCAGGAAGGCTGTTGAAGGGAACCAGGTCTAGTTGGGCCAATAAGGGGCAACTATGAAGACCTGTTCCTCTCCTGACATGGCACGTAGGTGCAAGTGACGGGCGCAAAAGACAGGAGCATTGCTCAACACAACATGTGAAGATCACTGGGCTTCAGGAGCATTTTCTGCTCAGCACTTGGGTGTGACAAGTTCACTGAGCTTCAGGAGCATTCCTGCTCAACACCTGAGTGTGATAAACTCACCGAGCTTCAGGAGCATTTCTGCTCAACACTTGAGCACGAAGAACCTCACTGAGCGACAGGAGCATTTCTGCTCAGCACTTGAGTGTGACAAGTTCACTGAACTTCAGGAGCATTCCCTCACTGAGCTTCAGGAGCATTTCTGCTCAACACTTGAGTGCGAAGAATTTCACTGAACGACAGGAGCATTTCTGCTCAGCACTTGAGTGTGACAAGTTCACTGAGCTTCAGGAGCATTACTGCTCAACACCTGAGTGTGATAAACTCACTGAGCTTCAGGAGCATTACTGCTCAACACTTGAGTGCGAGGAACTTCACTGAGCACCAGGAGCATTTCTGCTCAGCACTGCGTGTGATGAATTCACTGCGCTACCTGTGATGGACTCACTGAGCTACAGGAGCATTGCTGCTCAACACCTGAGTGCGATGAACTTCACTGAGTTTCAGGAGCAACTCTGCTCAACATGAAGTGTGATGATCTCACTGACCTGAGCAGCGCAAGGCGACCCTGAGTCGCCGTCACTTCTTAGAAGGCTCACTGGGGTTAAACGTATTCTGCGGGCCCCTGGGACAGCTGGGACCCCGTGTTTGTCCAAGGGTAGTCCGCTCGGTTTACTCAAACACTAGCGGAAAAATAAAACCGGGGGGGCCATTGAGCGGCCCCGGAATGGTCAAGACCCAGCGGACCCAGGGGATGGAGTCTCCACTTGCCCTGGCTATAACTGTCGTGAGGCTCAATGGCGGCACGATTGAGTAAGCGGGAGGGGTGGAACAAGACGCCCTCAGAAGCGTCTGACTCCAAGGAGGAGGTGACGGGAGAGTTTGTGACACCCGCAATGTCTAACAACTCGAGGCACGAATGCCCGTGTAGTCGGGGGTCGCCCAGGCCCCCGTTAAAACACGCCCTTTGTACATGGCCCCTCTGCTGAGGAGGGTTTGGCAGCAGACCGGGATGAACTATAGTCACACAGGGTGAGCTGCTCTGCCACAGTCACCTCGGGACTCGATCGTAAAGCTAGCGCTGAAGCGGTCACATACAGAGGAAGCCAACTTAGGCTGTCGCTATCGTATACCCCAGGAGCCTCTGAACTTTTCAGTGGGACCCTTTCTCACTTCAACCCCAGCTGAACACATTCTCCCTGGAGAGACGTGTTGGATCGAGTACCTCTCCAAAACTGAAACAGAGATACTCAGCCCGTGGGCGAGATTACTCTCTTCCAGCTGACCTGAAGACCCAACGGGCTCTGGAGCACTCGAGGGGAAGGACACCACGTGTCCTTCAGGCCAAAGCTGCAGACCAATCTTGGGCCAAGATGGTCACAACCCACCACCTAGTAGCACGAAGAACGAGTTTACAACTGGCCTTCGTACCGGCTGGAGGAGCGGCTATATCAAATCCTTCGCCAGCAGGATAAGATAAGCACGCCCAAGTCAGGAGCACTGCTCAACACTTGGTGTGAAGAATATCACTGAATTTTCAGGAGCACGTCTGCTCAACACCTAATGTGATGTTACTATCACTGACCTGAGCGGGGTCGCCGAGCCTGGGGTGGGGCAGCAAAGTAGAGACAGTGGTGTTAGTGTGCAGTGCCACACTTACCTGTCTCCACCAGCGGCAGGGGACGTGAGAAGGCGGATGACCGGGTCCTCGAACGCCCCAAGCTGCCTGTTGGCGACCAAGGGAAGCTGGGGGATGTAAGGCTATTATACAGGGTCACATCCGCCATACTGGCCCACTTGGGACTCAGGAATAGAAAAATTGCTCTCTTTCTGAATATGTGGGTACCGCTGACCCCGTTTTTATAGGGGCCAGCGGCGGAACAGACACACACATAACAAAAAACTCCAGCCGGCCCTCCAACCAGCCAGAGGGAGTGGATCGGCGACCACTCCACAAGCAACTCCTCCATCCCTGAGAGCCCGTCCAGGTTCAGCGTTTTCTTTTGCGCTGGAACTTACCACCTGGCTTGGCAGCGCCTGGAGCGGGCTGGGCGCCCCTTCCGCGGCCGGCTCCGCGCCGGAACCTGGGTGAAGGCTGCTGCGGTGGTTCGGCGGGAGCTGAGGCGGCTGCAGGCGGACGCCCTCGGCGACGAGCAGGCGGAGGATCTGACCTCGGGGGGCGGGTGAAGGCAGCAGCGTCCCTCCGAGGCAGGATGTGCCGGATGGCCTCCGTCTGCTTCTGAGCTGTAGAGAACTGTTGGGCAAAGTTCTCCACAGCGTCGCCGAATAACCCAACCTGGGAAATGGGAGAGTCCAGGAACCGAACCTTGTCCGCATCTCTCATATCGGCCAGGTTGAGCCAGAGATGGCGCTCCTGGACCACTAGTGTGGACATCGCCGAACCCACCGCGCGAGCTGCAACCTTCGCCGCCCGGAGGGCGAGGTCAGTTGCAGTGCGGAGCTCACCCATGAGCTCAGGGTCCGAACTACCCTCGTGCATGTTCATGAGTGCCTGGGCCTGGTGGACCTGGAGCAACGCCATGGCATGCAAGGAGGAAGCGGCTTGCCCACAAGCTTTGTAAGCCTTGCCCGTAAGAGCGGACGAGAACTTACAGGCTTTAGAGGGGTGACGAGGATCACCTCTCCAGGAAGCGGCCGCCGTTGGGCATAACTGCATCGCAACGGCCCGCTCCACCGGAGGGATAGCCTCGTAACCCTTCACCGCTCCCCCATCAAGGGTAGTGAGAGGGGAGGAGCTACTCAGGCGGTTTCTGGCAGAGAAAGGTGCCATCCATGCCCTCGTAAGCTCCTCATGCACTTCAGGAAAGAAAGGAACCGGGGCGGCGGACTGAGAACCAGTACGGCCCGCCCCGATATACCAATCATCCAACCGAGACGGCTCGGGACACGGTGGAGGGTTCCACACGAGCCCTACCGCCTCGGCGGCCTTTTTCAGCATAGCTGACATCTCTGGATCTGGCTCGGGCAACACTGGTCTCCCGGAGGGAGGCAGTGCAGCCGAGTCATCATCTCCAGAGTTCAGCTCCCCCTCCGATGCTGCGATTGACAACGTATCCCCTGGAGGGGCCCCAAATGACACGGCTGGCCCGTCCATTACAGAGGGACCAGCGGGATCAATGGGGAGCTCCACCGGTTGCGGTGTGAAAGAGGAGTGAGGGACCCACGGGGCGTGGCCGGGCGGATTACCCCTCACTGTGATCCTCAGATCACCCAGCTTGGACGGCACCCCAGTCCTCCTCTGGGAAGGTAACCCAGAGGAAGAACAGGGGCGGGGCCCAGAGGTGGGGACTGCGCCAACGCTTTTAACGAAGGCGAGTCTAGATCTCAACACCGAGATGGACATGTTCCCGCAGTGAGAACATGTCTCATCCACGAAAGCTGCCTCAGCATGCTGTAAGCCCAAACATGCGACACAACTTTCGTGACCGTCAGAAGGGGATAGTGCCAGACCGCACCCAGAAACGCACGGATGGAATGGCATCTTGAAAAAGACGCACTCACACCCGTGTTGCTCTTTTAGGAAATGGGACCGTCACCAGTGCCGGAGCACACAGGGAATGACCGCGGCAAACACTGAATAGTCTTCCAACTAACAGTGAAGCACTCACTTCTCGCCCTCTAACCAACCGTCAACACACAAACAAACAGTAGAAATTTGATGCTGTTAAAACAGCAGTTGAGAGCTGAGAAGCTCGCGATCACCGCTGCACCACGCTGTAGAACACCAACACTGGAGAGGTCTTCCCGCAAGAACACCGACACACTCGCTCGTTGAACACAACAGCACTCTTCAGAGACATCAAAGACGAACGGCTCCGAAGCGAAAGGCAACTAGTGCGTGCATCCACTTCCGTATTTATACCCGCGCCGCGGGGGCGGAGTGTGTGATGCAAATCACGCACGCCAAATTCCATTGGCTCGTTCAATAGTAATCGAAGATGATAGGCTCCCTAGCGTGATCCCATTTCAGTCGCGTCGACTACGTCCGACGTTATCGACTGAAAGGGAACCAAATTTTACATTGAATTAATAGGTTAAAGAGGCAGGGGATGTAGGCTATTTCATTTATACCTCTCATTGTCTTTAGTACAGTGTGTCATGCCAAAATAAATATTGGATTACTCTGTTTCACTGCCAGAACTAAAATAGCAAAAACATTCAAAAATAGGCTGAGCAGTTTAAACAACACTTTTTCCTTTGCTTTATATTTGTTTCATGAAATTGGTTTGCAAATGCTAAAATACATTGTGCAGTATTAAGATTTGTTTACAAAAATGCACCGTGTTAACTATAGTGTCTACAAAATACCAGTAACAACATGTATTTTTCCTACATTAAAACTGGTAACTTGGTTTAACTAGTCATCTCCAAACGTTACAAAAAAAAATTTGAATTACTGAAAATGTACCATTGTTTTAATTGGATAAGATATTAATTATTATTATTAATTTTCTTTACTTTTGTATGATAAATTTTGGTACTCTGTTGGGTCGCCCCTTGATTTTGTATGCCCCTTGATTTTTCATTGTAAAATGTGGGTCCTGAAGCAAAACCAGTTGCGAACAAATGCATTAAACCATTGTTTAATTGAATGGACATTGAAAACACGGCCACAATACCACAAGTGCTATCCAAGCACATGCAATTAGCATTTCTCTTCAGGCACGACCACATCACAGGTAATTTTTTTCTCTTTCGACATGTTGTCAGAGAGTGCTTACACATCTTTGAAAGGTAGCATTGAGTGTACTTCATTCTCATTGTCCAACTCCTCAATTAGTCCACATCCTAATTCTAGCATTTAGTGTTGGCATATCATGTCTCTTCTTGTTATCTTGCGTTCCAGACTTTTGTAAATAGTCATATTTAAAACTTTAATCCCCTCAATGGAAGATGACGCGCAGACAGAAAGTCCGTCATTTAGACAGATAAATGTTATCTCAGTCATAAAGCACTCCTCTCCTTTTTAACTAGCTAATGAGTTTGTTCTGCGGACTCCAGTCGAATGTTTCATCCGCAGCCCTTCAATTTGATAATGCTGTACTTTTATCCCAGATGTCCATTCTCTTTAGCTGCAGGGAAAATGTGCAGCGTCTTCGGCAATATACTTGTCCCTCACTTGTTTGTTGTGGCTTCAAAGCAATGCACGCATTTGTGTGTAGGACAGAATGCTGTATGTGCGATCAAAAAGTATTATATTTGCATTTACCATTATGCTGATTTTATGCATGTAGTATAAAAAACAGATAAAAGGAGAAACTTAATTCTGGTTCTGAAAAAACAAGTTTGTGGGGTCTTGCATTGAATCCACACTGTCAGAAAAATAATAGAAAGCACCATATATGCATGTATGTATGTTACACTAATTCAATCTCAATGAACCTCAGATAGCATAAACAACTGCCTTTAAATGGTTAAAATACTCTATTAAACCCTAATCTTTGCTTTTACTCACAGGAGGACATGTGTGGTGTTCCACAACAAAAAACATAATGGAAGGAGATGAACTTGCAGCCTGTGTGGTGGATTTGCACTCACATCTTCAAACACCAGCCCAAACTCCCTACAGTCAAGGGATGTACCCGGCCCGACAGCTGGACAGCATCCAACTCCTTCCTCAGCAAGCCGCCATGGCATCCATACTGCCCGGTGCTATCATCAACAGTGAGTCCTGCATTATCAGACCTCTGCCACAGTGGATAGACTGATTAATGTGCTTGGTTAAAAATGGAAATCCATGTCAAAGAGTCATCACAGCTCTGATGTGCATGTTTGCCATGGATAAGAGATTTACCAAGGGTTGAGGTTGACCTTCAGTTTGCAGGAATTAGATATTAACCCTCTTCCGTTCTCTAATCACAGTTAACAAGAATTTAAAGAGAATTCTTTGGGGTTGGGTTATGTGGTTCATCTTATTACTGCGCAATTAAAATTACAGTTGCATATTGTATCCTAGTTGCTATGTGCTCTTGAGCCTAATTTTATTACCTTTACTTTTTAATGATCATTTTCTGCTTTAAATTGCAAAAAAGCATTTAAACCTGGACATGAACAAAAAAAATTAAAACAAAGGTATATGATATAAAATATTTAAGATTTATAAACATATTTAAGATTTTACACTATTTCGAAAGTCACTATTTGGCATTAAATTACAAAAATGTGAAATTGAAGCATTTATCTGTTGGTCTCAAATTTCTTGACCCCACTATATTTAATTTTCATTTTCACAAGCTTTAGAAAATTCAATGTGGATATGCTTGTCTCCATTTCTGTCTTTGTAGAAGATATCTTCCTCTGTAAGGCATGTGGCATCTGGTTTCGGAGTGAAAGAAACCTTCAGGCCCACCTTATGTATTACTGCAGTGGGCGACAAAGGGACCCTGAGATGGTAGCAGAGAAAAACACCAATATCAGCCATCAAATGCTCCGCAATTGCACATACCCACAATGCAATATGAGCTTTGCAGGCTCCCATGCCCTGGAAATGCACTTATCCACCCATAACTGTGAGTAAACTAGTAAGACATTCTATTTCAAATAACCATTTGTACAGCAACAAATAAAAAAGAGAAATGTTGTAGCTATTCAAGAGCCAATGTAAAAAAAAAAAAAAAAAGATTCCTTGTTGAAAAAAAAATGTTTTGTTTGGCCTTTTCCCTCTCATTTTATTTATAGTTTAGTATAGAGAGGACAGGAAATTATGGTTATAGTGGATGAGGAAATGTTCCAAACTGGATTCAAACTGATGTTATTATCAAGCATGTGTAGGAGCCTGTGCACAAACTACCTTGGATAGACTAAACTGTCTATGGTAGTGTTGGTCATTAATACCATTCCTGTTTTTTGTTTGTTTTTGTTTTTCAAGCTCTCAAGTCAGATGAGATGTCAACTGAAAGCAACTTGAAATGCACAATTTGTGACTACAACGCGGAAACTCTAATGGTACTCCAGCACCACATCCTCTCCCATCTGTCCCAAACCGGCCTGAGATGTGATCACTGCCACTTCACTTTCCAAACTCCCAGAGAACTGGCCAAACACCAGGAGCTACATGGACATAGCTGTGCTGTCAACAAACTCATCAAAGAAGACAAAGTTGATAACTCTCCTAGCAGCATTTCAGGCAGCCCTCAACAAATAAGAGCTAACGCAAACATAAAAGAACTTCAGGAAAGAACAGTACAGCGTGATTTAAGTCAAATTTCAGAGCTGGAAAGCACAGAAAGTAGCCAGACATCCACTAAGGGTGAGGGCAACTCAGGAAACAAGGCTAGTGTTTCATACTCCAGAGTAAAGTCAGAACCTTCTAGTCCCCGTTTAGCCTCCTCACCCATTCAGCACCACCTGCCTCCTGCCTTTCCCATACCCCCTTTCATACCACATGTCCCATTCTCACAGGATATGACGGTGGGCCCGCAGGCATCTGAGATACTGGCCAAAATGTCTGAGTTGGTCCATCGCAGGTTACGTCATGGGGGAAACTCTTACCCTCCAATAATGTACAGCACACTTGTGCCAAAAGGAGCAACATGCTTTGAATGCAATATCACCTTCAACAACCTTGATAATTATTTGGTGCACAAGAAGCACTACTGCAACACTCGCTGGGAAAGCACACACAAGCCACATGACTTCCCTGGACTACTGGATAAACCAGCAGGCACTGTAAGCCCTAAAATTGGAGCCAGTTTGGCTGTTATGCTAAATGCCAGCCATCCCTCTGAAGTGAAAGGGCATGAGTCTAACCCTTGCAATCCCATTGCAGGTGGAAAAGTGACAGATGAGCTGTCGGTGCAAGTAAAAAAAGCGTCAACTCCATCTGGTGCACAGGAAAGACCAAACGGTACACAGCTGGATATACAAAGCCAGAAATTGCCACCAACTGAAACTGACCCCAACCACACAACATGTGAGGCCTGCAAAATCACCTTTAGTCGACATGAGACCTACATGGTGCACAAGCAGTATTATTGTGCAACTCGCCATGATCCTCAAGTGAAACGTGCCAACAATAAAGGAGCAGCCAATCAGAAGTCAGTACGTCCACGTAAAAGAAGAAAGGCATATGAGCTGGCCACTCCCGAACAGGAACAAATGCCATCTATGAGTTTAGCATCATTTCTTGGAATGCCCACTATTGGAGGTCCATACTTATCAAAGGAAACATTGGATAGCTTTAGGGACCATCAGAGATACAACATGATCCAGGGGTTATTACCCAGATATCCAGAGGCTTCATTGACAGTTACAAAATCAGCACTTGTGTCCAAATGTAATACAATCTCTAAGGAAGAAGGTGATGCACCAATAGATCTCAGTAAAAAATGCATGCCACAGTTTGGCAACACTTCGGTGTCCCCTAAACGACTAATGGATTATCATGAGTGTGTCGTGTGCAAGATAAGCTTTAACAAAGTTGAGGACTATCTTAAGCACAAACAGAACTTCTGCCCTGGTACTATTTCGCAAAATGCTTCCACTGAGAACAAAAGCATCGAAAAAGAAGGTCCTAGAAATAACAATAATCTCTTAGAGAACACCCTCTTTGAGCTCCCAGCTCTGAATGGAAAGATTGAACATCCAAATGATGCGACAACTTCTGACATACAATCTTCCAGCGAGGAACAACTAATGTCAATAAAAAATGACCCGAGGGGCATGTTTCAACCCACTGGAGGTTACCCAAGTCCTGCAAAGAAAATGAGACCTGATGAGCAAATTTGGCCTTACTATGAAATCAAACCCACTGATTATGCTACAGGGATGCTGGTCTCACAAAGCGATCGAAGGCAGAGTCCAAACGAGGGCAGTGAAGGAGAGAAAGACCAGCCGATGCCTGATGGTAGCCATCTTAGCACAGATGACCCTGAGAGCCAGAACAAGTCCTCATCCTTAAAGGATGGTCTTGAATTTGAGGACAAGATGGAAGATGCTGGAACTAAGCAACATGGTTCTGCTACACCAGACAGCCATGACAGTCCCATCAACTATAAGGAAAGCACAATGCTGACGCCATCTCCAAAGACTGAGGAAGAGAGGAAAAGCTTCAAGAGAATGTTAAACGTCTCCACTGCCAGCACAAGTAATTTAAAGTACTGCCGCCCATGTGACATCCAGTTTAACAACCTCTCAAACTTTATAACACACAAGAAGTTTTACTGCTCGTCACACACAGCGGAGCACGTTAAATAGTGGGCCTGCCCCCTGTCTTAAATCTAGTTCACATTAGTAGAAAAGGTAGTGCTGTTAACCAGCGTTGCCTGTTAAATTCACATGGGCCCCAACCCCCAGGCACAGGGCCCAGGACAACATTCCCAGTTGTAGCCACTTGACAATGGCCCTGCTATTTTAAATCTGACACCATTTGCTTGCAGTGGACACTTGCTTGGCTATTATTTGTGACGACTAAAAGTGACAATATGCTCCCTCCTCTTTAAAGTGGAGTCAAGCCTTGAACCAGTCATATTAGATTTTTCACATGCACTGTTTTTTCCCCATTGTGGTCAAAAACATAAGACATTTTTACAATTTCATGCTAGTGTACATGGCAGCAGGAGGACAATCAAATCAGGAGATTTATCCTACAGTCAATTATTAGAAACGTTTAAAATATTTGTTGGGAATATTCTGTGTTGATAGTTTTCGTGTGTGTGTTTTTTTATGTATTTATTTATTTAATAATAGTTGCAGATCTAAAAAATACAGATCTGAAATGAAAAACAAGTTTATGAAAGTTTTAGAATTACAGATGGCCACGTGAATTGTAGAAATTGATTAAAAAGAAAATATACAGATGGTGGAGCAATCTCTGACTGACTGTGTCAACATATCCTAAAATACTTGCAATCAAGTTTTCTGAATTAATAATAGTCAATACATATTGAGTCTAGTTTGTCCTTGATGTTTCTTTATGCTTCAATATGTTTTTCTTGTCAATGCAGAACTCTTCTTAAAAAGGTGACCTGTATGTGTGTTTGATTCCTTTTTTTGTTTTTTTTTTTAATATGTGGCTTCTATTGCAATACTTTTTAAAAGATTAAACGTTATTTGAAGCAGAATTAAGCGAAACTTTTTATACTTGGACCCCAGAAATTGTCTGTGTGAAGTGTTTAATGAAGTCTACCTGGAGAAGGGTTTACACTTGGCATGGATGACTCATTGTAATCTTTCCTACAGAAAAAAACAAAAGAATCACATGAAAAAAAAAGTTGTAAAAAAATGTGTTGCTATGCATGTACCTGTATGGAATGAAATTCCAGAAATGTGGGAAATGTTATTTTATGTGGCATACAAATTAAAAATGTATCTCAGGACAGGAGTGTCGTTGAATTATTATTACATTTACATTTATTCATTTAGCTGACGCTTTTATCCAAAGCGACTTTTGCTATATATGTCAGATTACAATTGCTATATATGTCAGAGGTCGCACGCCTCTGGAGCAGCTAGGGGTTAAGTGTCTTGCTCAGGGACACATTGGTGTCTCACAGTGGATTCGAACCAGGGTCTCTCACACCAAAGGCTTATCCATTGCGCCATCACCACCCCTATATTATTATTATTATTATGTTTTTTATTTTACCCCTATTATTATTATGTTTTTCCTTTTTATTATTAATGCACAAGTTTATTTCAGGACATATTGAATACCCATAGAATGCTTCCTGAGTAGGGAACGGAGAAGTTCCGTTGTGACGATGAATGGGGTTTCGCTTAAAAAGCCTATCAACTACGAGTATTACAAAACGAGCTAATGGCAAAGAAATGCTATGGGTCTGCGGAATTTGCATGGCGTAACTCCGCCCCACCTCGTGGGTATAAAAGGAGGATGCCGGCAACATAGAGATATGTTTCTTCGCTGAGGAGCCGAGACTGAACTCAGGCGTTACCAGCAGTACAGCGGAAGTGGCAGGAAGACGGAACGAGGGTTACATACGTAACCGAAACGTTCCCTTTCGTAGTCACTACGAGTTCTGTCGTGACGACGAATGGGGTCCAGTCTAATCAAGCCACCTTCTGGGCTGTCTTCCAGAGCCCTGCGTAAGTCTGAGCTCCTTGTTGTGAGACTATCACGGACGAAGGAGTCCTACTTAACACAGGAATACCAAGGTACACTGGGAAGCATATCTCAGTGGAAATAATCAGTCAGTGCCAACCCGAAGTGGGAGGGGGACTTAAGAATTCACATATGACCCGGTAGGTGGCTGGATACGGAAAACACTGGGGTGTCCAGCCCGCAGGGTGGAATGTTTCAACCCCAGGGGTGGCAAGGTGGCTTGCCAAGGGAAAGACACATCCTCAGAGAGGCTTACAGTGGAAATACACATGTGGGGGTCGCCCAGTGGGGGAACCATGCACATGGTGGCACCTGGCCAACGCGAAAGCTGCCGGTGGCATAACTCTGGCGTTTGACGTCAACAGTGCTGGAGGAACTCAGGACTTGTCGGGGAAACACACCTGAGAAAAATATTGCACGTATCCAATTCGTGAAGTAGAATGGCGAACAAGCGAAGAACCCTGAGCAGATCCTAGAACCAGCTGGTTGAAGCGAGTACATGAGAGGACACTGGCTCCACTCGTGAGATTGTAAAATCTTGCGAATGTGTTGGGTGTCGCCCAGCCTGCAGCTCTACAGATGTCTGTTAGCTAATGATCAGGTCGTGCTTTTCCACGGACTTACCTTCGACTGTGTCGTGATGTGTGGCGATAGCGGCAACATACACTTTCAGGGTGGAGGGAGATAGCCTTCGCCCCAAGCCATCTTGCAGGAAGGAAAGCACGACACTGATCAGGCATATTCTGGGGTCTTCTCATTGAGAAGAGCACCACTTGACGAAGAACTTCCACTTCAACGCGTAGGCATGTCTCATTGACGATGCTCTAGCGGAAGTGATGGTAGCGCTGGTGACCAGCGCTGGTGATAGGGTGCTCAAACCAGCCTTGTCCCGTCCAGTAGCCATATGTGAAGGTTCCAAAGATCGGGACGGGCGGAGGGTTCCACTCTATCCCAATGCTTGTGGCGGCCCGGTCAAGCATGGCCATCAGCTCGAGATCTGACTCGGGAAATGCTGGGACACCCGAAGGTGGCAGCACAGCCGAATCTTCACTTCCCAAAGACTCATGCCCACCTTGTGATGCTGCGATGGACATAGCGTCTTCTTCTGGAGCGCCAAAGGGCACCCGCGGGACATCCGAAGATGGGCCCGCTGGTGCCAATTGAACGCTCACGGGTTACGACACTGAAGAGGGGGGGTGGGCCGAGGACGAATCGTCTGCGATTGGTTCCACACCGTCACCCTCAGGTCACCTCTCGTGGAGGGGGTAGATTGGGGTGTGGATGAGGGGACTCTCCCTATTACGAGGTCATTGAGTCTCGATTGTAGTGTCGCGATGGTTATGTTCCCAAGAGAGAACATGAGTCATCCACAAGCGCTGCTTTAGCGTGATCAATGCCCAAACACGCAAAGCAGGGATTGTGCCCATCAGAATCAGACACAGTCCGACCGCAACCAGAAGTGCACGGGCGAGGCATCTTTAAAAAGACGTGCTGCGTGCAAACTCTTTTTGTGAGAAGAAAACTCCACGGATGCTGAAGCGACCAAGGAGAAACACATTCACTGGCAGACCACTGCACAGATCAGCAGGCAATCTGAACTCACTGGAGATCGCCGTCACACCAACACCGGAGAGTTGA
Organism: Siphateles boraxobius; assembly: GCF_051911475.1. Classification (NCBI taxonomy): domain Eukaryota; kingdom Metazoa; phylum Chordata; class Actinopteri; order Cypriniformes; family Leuciscidae; genus Siphateles; species Siphateles boraxobius. The sequence goes on from NW_027508975.1 coordinate 16,923,092, forward strand.
GAGAAAACTCAGAGTTGGCTGTGGAGTGAAGAGGTCATCTTGGCTCCGAAGCGAAAAAACATATCTGCATGTTGCCGGCGTCCTTCTTTTATACCCACGAGGTGGGGCGGAGTTACGCCATGCAATTTCCACAGACCCATGGCATTTCTTTGCCATTGGCTTGTTTTGTAATACTCGAAGTTGATAGGCTTTCTAAGCGAAACCCCATTCGTCGTCATAACGGAACTCGTAGTCACTACGAAAGGGAACTCTAGTTGCATCATTCTAGACCGTAGGAGTTTGTACCTCCAAATGGGGAAGTACTGGCACCACCTAGTGTAAGTTACAATTCAAGACATGAAAATGAAACAAGAAAGTATGAAATGAGAAAAGAGGGAGACTGATGTCACACACACAGAGAGAGAGATAGAGAGAGAGAGACAGTTGGTTCCATAAAATTAACTAATCACTCCCATTGATTAACTAAACACTCCCAGATCCTGAACTATCCTTAATCAGTGTGGAAACACACAGGGTGAAACCCTTTTCTGAGAATATAGTATCGGTTATCTACTCAAAATATATGAAGAATTTTAAAATGTTAACATTTGTTGATGCGATAGGTTGTCTTTTGGCCGCATGAACAGACTTTGGGGAGACCTGGTGATACTATAGCAGGAAGCATGCCCTTTGACCTCCTCGATTTTCGAGGCTTTTTTTGTTAAAGACCCTACAAGTTAGTCCTTAATTTCAGATGTGTAAATTACAAAACAGCATTTTTCAACCGAGTGAATCTACACATGAGAGGTCTTCAGAAGTCTTAACTTCAGGGTCAGTGGGTCTCCTGACCAAAGATTAAGCTAAATGCGCTGTATAGGCCTACAATAATATTAGGAACAGTAGCTTCTTCTTTTTTTCTTCTTTTTAACCAAGAACTTTATTGAACAATATGAAAAACCATAAATGGCCTGGTACAAAATAGGAATGAGTCACGATATTCGATTATTTAGCAGACGCATAAAGCTTGCCACAAAGAACCGACAAATAGCCTAATCATTATGAATGTGTCAAATATAGCAAGGAGACATTTTAATTATTTATTAATAAACTAGTGTTTTCTGTGACGATGCTGACTCGCCACCTTCGCAGTAGGCGAGGGTGCTTATAGAGATAAATGCACACTTCATACGGATTATAAGAGAGTTGTCTGTTTCTTTTCGTTTTGAATTGTTTTGTTTAAAAGTAGACATTTCAAGCTTAGATATATTTCTGAGTTTCTGTTCATTTATCATATGAGACAAGCTCCAGTTCACGTGGGATGCAAGTTATATCACGTCGGCGCCTCCGTGTCCTGATGGCTATTGTCTGCTATATTTGCTTCTTAAGATACAATTTATACAAAACGAAATTCACTTTAAAGAAAGGCTTTATATAAAACAAAACTTAGCCTAATGAAGTGGTCAAAATGATGTGTCTCGATATTGCGCATCTTATGATTAGGCTACTCACGTTGTTCATTTTTCATATAATCAACATATATGAAATGGAAAAAATAACATATTATTTAAACATAAATATGAAACTAACATTTCTTTAATGGCTACACCATGTAGGCCTATACAGTACAGAGAAATTTTATGTCGGAGCGAACGCCGTGTTACCGGTGAGCATGAGGGGGCAGAGGTGCGTTTTTTGAATAATAATCAAATAATTCCCAACGATCGTCGAATATTATTTTTGCTTGAAATGCCCATCCCTACAAAATACGAAATGTCTTAATCAGACAAAATACAAGCATCATAGCATAAGAAAGAAATATAAACAAATAAAGAAGTAAAATAAAGAAATAAAATAAAAATACATTAAAGTAGGCCTAAATAATAAATAAAGACTTAAAAGAGGCTCAGTAGCTTCTGAAGCATGAACTCAAGCAAGTAGTCGCAGTTGTTGTTGCTGTTAGCCTACTGATTTAGCGCGTCTGACTAGTCGACCCGTGGGGTGATGACATCATCGTTTCAAAATATACGGATTGGCCGTACACACGAAGACGCAAGGGTGTGGTTTTCAGATTTATCCACCCTGGGACCCGGTTTCAAAAATAGTGGTTTAGTCTCCCAAAACGGCGGATCCGTCTGGACGAAACGCCGATCCGATAAAAAATTTGTATACAGCTAAACGCGTCTCCGTGTGGACAGGGCCTAAATAAGCAAGCACTGTTACTGCATTCAGATATCAAATACAGACATTAAAGAATACATGAATAGAACATTTCAGTGATCACACTGGTAACTTCTATAACAAAGTAAAATCTCCAGAGAATTCATTCAACTCATTTGATATTTAGAAGGAAACATCGATTAATATCGCAAAACTTAGTGTTGGGTTATCCAGGCATAGCTTTACTAAAAGAAAATATTATGGAAGTCATTTTCAAACTGTAATTATACCATATTTTATTTATCAATATTATGGTTTCATGTTGATTTAAAGTTTTTGTTTGTTTGTTATTAATTAATACCTTTCTTTTTTAACTAACACTCCAGCACAAAATTAAAGAGATGAATGAGCTAAGGATGTTCTCTGACCCAAACAAACAGATAATGGAATTTTTACAATCTACAATAAACAGTTAGATATTCTCCTACTTAGTATGTGTGTAAATAGTTGTGCTTAATGTGACCTATTGAAACTTTGTCCAGATCTAGGCTTAAAGGTTTGGGACTACGCCACCTGGTGCCTCTCACACCAATATATACTTTGCACGCTAACTGCTGAATACCTAATCTAAGGCAAGCAGGTTCATAGAAATACACCCAAGATGAACTAGACAGAGGTGTGCTTTCAGTACAAAAAAAAATAGCAATACTTTATTAGTCAATAATATAATTAAAAGAGCCACACCGTCATAACAGAGGCACAGTAGATACAAATGAAAAGACTTGGCCTAAAGGAAGAGACCAGGGCTGGTATTGGCTGCTACCAGAGACAATACAATTAGCAAGATAACAAGACAATACTGATTCGCTGTCGAGGTAGGTTACCTGTCTGAGATAGGCGTGAAGTTCACCAACCGTGCTCTGAACTCTGGCGCCTACAGTCAAATGCATACACACACACACACACACACACACACACACACACACACACACACACACACACACACACACACACACACACACACACACACACACACACACACACACACACACACACACCACACACACACATAGACACAGCCACCACAAGCAAGTGATTCAATCAATATTGTGAGGTGCAGTTTACCAATACAATACGCTGTGTAGTGCGCAAAGACGGACCAAGGAACCTCTCCTGTGAGCAGCTACCCTAGTACTCTGGAGGATGGAGACAGGTACGAAGATGTTGTTATCACTAGCAAGATGGATAGAATATATAGCTGGGCAAAATCTTAACGGGGCTATGTAAACTTCTGAAACAGCCAATACCACTTCAGTCGGACAGAGCACTAGGCGGAAGCCACTGCAACATAACCAAACAAAAGAAAAAAAAAGAAAATATAAAGAAAGGCAAAACTATCAATACACTTAATTTAGGCAAGGCAGAGCGGTAGGAGCAATCTACCTGCAGACACAAATTTAGCATGTTTAGCACACAATGGAATATTTTATTATGTGGCTAGTACTGCATTACAGTGTTAAACATGTCACTTCCTGTTGCGAGTAGGTGGTGCTATGACTATAACTGATTATCGTTATGAAGATGTGTTCAGGGCAGGACTTTTATCAAACATGTGACGTTTGGGGCAGATTGGACATTGTATGCTTAAGTTGCAACAACTTCCTGTTGCATTTAAAAGCATGCATTAGAACTTAGCTAAGTGTTGCTAGAATCTTTTAGCATGATTCTAGCATAATGTTGTATATTAAGTTGGGTAGATTGGACATTGCATGCCTGAGTTACATTAAATTCCTATTTAATTGCAGTAATAGCATGCTTTAGCACTTAGCTAAGTGTTTGCTAGCATGTTTTAGCATGTTTCTAGTAGGATGGGTACAGGGGTGGCCATAAAGGGATGCGCATGGTCAGAAACAATGCTCAGGTAGGCCGTGGCATTTAAACGATGCCCAATTGGCACTAATGGGCCTAAAGTGTGCCAAGAAAACATCTCCCACACAATTACACCACCACCAGCAGCCTGCACAGTGGTAACAAGGCATGATGGATCCATGTTCTCATTCTGTTTATGCCAAATTCTGACTCTACCATCTGAATGTCTCAACAGAAATCGAGATTCATCAGACAACATTTTTCCAGTCTTCAACTGTCCAATTTTGCTGAGCTCTTGCAAATTGTAGCCTCTTTTTCCTATTTGTAGTGGAGATGAGTAGTACCCGGTGGGGTCTTCTGCTGTTGTAGCCCATCCGCCTCAAGGTTGTGCATGTTGTGGCTTCACAAATGCTTTGCTGCATACCTCGGTTGTAACGAGTGGTTATTTCAGTCAAAGTTGCTCTTCTATCAGCTTGAATCAGTCGGCCCATTCTCCTCTGACCTCTAGCATCAACAAGGCATTTTCGCTCACAGGACTGCCGCATACTGGATGTTTTTCCCTTTTCATACCATTCTTTGTAAAGAAATGGTTGTGTGTGAGAATTCCAGTAACTGAGCAGATTGTGAAATACTCGAACAACCATGCCACGCTCAAAAAATTCAGTTTGGAGTTCAGGAGATTGTCTTGACCAGGACCACAACCCTAAATGCATTGAAGCAACTGCCATGTGATTGGTTGATTAGATAATTGCATTAATGAGAAATTGAACAGGTGTTCTTAATAATCCTTTAGGTGAGTGTATATATATATATATATATATATATACACATATATATATATATATATATATATATATAGTGGTGGGCCGTTATCGGCGTTAACGTGCTGCGGCGTTAACGTGAGACTCTTATCGGGCGATAAAAAAAATATCGCCGTTAATTTATTCTCAAAGTTGGGTTGGGAGCTGGGTCTATACTACGCAAGCTATGATGACTTTCACTTTGATATTTTAGCGTGGATGTGTACCCAGCCGAATTGCACTGTAGGGGGTAGGGATAGGAATTGAGAACCGGTTCAAAGTTTTACGAACCATCGATATTGTATGCCCTCGACGTTAACGATTCTTCTTATCGATGCTCATGCTCCGAGTCCCAGCCATAATATACAGACCGTGTCGTGAACTCACAACTTTCCCTTTTGTCCTTTATCGGGCACCATAGCGCGACGTCCTATACGGATCTGTGCGTCATTCATGATGTCAAAGTGATTTGAGCAGAGGAGGTAAACATGGAGGAGTGGAAAAGACGATCTAAAGCTTGGCTTTATTTTACTAAACGAGACAAATTATGCTGTTTCCTGTTTGCTATAACAGGGTTTTTCCTGCATTGAATTTTTTTTAGCCGCCAAAGCGAATTTTTGTCCCGCCAAAGTCTTATTTGATCGGTGAGTAATGTAGATGAACTGCTGCACTTGTGACAGGGCACATGTTTAACTGAAAGAACAAGCAGAGAGAGAGACCCGGTCGCGCGCGCAACTCTCACTTCGGAGCCAGGCGACTTCATCTCCACACTAAGCGCTGTCTTGCTCTCCCTCACACATATTAACCAAAATAAATCGACACGATGTTAAAAGGTCGGAAGACCAAAGTTTCATGTGGAGCATTCGGAGATTTTGTTTTCCTGAATTACTGCTGGGTGTGAATTGTGCTAAAATAAGTTACCTTATCTTCTCTGAAAAGCGTTCCACACATTCAGCTGACAGTCTCAAGTACCACTTAAACGCAAAGCATCCCTTAGCTAATGTGGTAGATGCCGGGCCAAGCACTGATGTAACACAGGGGAAGAGTCGTCGTCAAACTACTATGTTTGAGTGCAACAAAGGCAAGCCCGTCAGCACAGCTCTATCAGTTAGTAAATACAAGTACATCTGATTGAACATGATTTATTTTCATCACCAATTATCATAGTAAAACAGCTTTCTCAAGCAGTTTGTGATGCATTTTGGAAACAGGAGATGTGCCTCTGGTCTAATGCGCTACCTGGCTTGAGAAACCCGTTCTCAAATACTTATTTTTAGTCATTATTTGGGTAGCACACATATTCTGAATGCCTTCGGCAGAATTCAAATGAGCCATTTTAATCTAGATTAATCTAGATTAATTCCAAGATTCCAGTGAGATTAATCTAGACTAAAAAAATTAATCTATGCCCACCACTCATATATATATATATATATATATATATATATATATATATATATATATATATATATATATATATGTATATATATATATATATGTAAAAGAAGCCGGTGGCATTGCCACCCTGGTGCCTTTAGGATTATTGTGCACAACATGCAAAAACGTAACCCTGCTTTGACTGTCGAAAAGAAGTGTGCTGTAGAGCTTGCATCAGTGTGGACTCTGCAAAAGTACGCATCGAGGGCACATATCAACCACAAAGTATGCGTGAGCAACCTTCTGAAACCTAAAATGAAAAATGAGACACCCTACGGTCTCATGGTTTTAACGGACACATGAAATAAGTACACAAGACTGAAAATTCAAATTAAGTGTGCCATTTGGGACAGGGCCTATGATCGTGAACCACAATAGCCATTGATTTTTCCCGGCCATCATTTCCCATGTTTGATTTCTGTATTTGACTGATTGTTTACCGTTGCTGACTACTTTCTGCCTGCCCCGATCTGGATTGCTTATTGGACTCTGATTCTTGCTGCCTGCCTCGGCCCTTTGCCTGTCAACCTGGTTTGTCTCTGCCTTTTCTGTTCTGCCCTGTTTGCCATTGCTCACCCTGCCTGTCTTGACCATTCTTAATAAAAAGCTGCAAATGGATCCCCCTGGCCTGACCCTGCCTCGATACAACACATATGCTGCATCTGCTCGCTATCAGCCGAACGGCTCTGGTAGTTCCGCTTCAGCACTGATGATGTTGTAGGAATAGTGCGCTCTGGTTGGTCTGGATTATTTTGGATTTTTTATTTTATACAGAAATAAATTATTTATAATTCAGATGAGAATAAAGTTAGTGTTGATTAAAATGAAGGAAAACGTCCTGGTTGCGTATGCAACCCACCGTTCCCTGAAGGAGGGAACGGAGGACGTAGTCGACGGTCGACTGAATTGGGATCTCGCTAGAGAGCCTGTCTTCTTCGAGTACTATTGAACGAGCCAATGTAATTGGCGTGCGTGATTCGCATCACACACTCCGCCCCCGCGGCGCGGGTATAAATACGGAAGTGGATGCACGCACTAGTTGCTTTTCGCTGAGGAGCCGAGAGTAACCCGGGGTCAGCGGTGGTCCAGCGGTAGTGGCAAGGGGACTACGTCCTCCGTTCCCTCCTTCAGGGAACGGTGGGTTGCATACGCAACCAGGACGTTCCCTTTCAGTCGAGAACGTCAGACGTAGTCGACGGTCGACTGAATTGGGATCACCCATTGAACACGCCACTAACGCTGCCACCTTCCAGTGCCTAAACCAAAGCCTCCTGATGCCCCCGCAAACTTAAGGCGGGGAAGGACAGGGAAGTCACTGCTGTTCCTACAGGACCACTGGGAAAGCGTTCCCCGTACGTTGGAAGGAAGGGACGCTGCGGAAGCCACATCCAACCCAGAGGGAGGTAATGTGGAGAATACACATATGAACTGGGCGGAAACCGGGCAGTCTAACATATGGAATGTCACTGGGGTGGCTCCAGCCTAAGACGGGGGGAGACACACCGGACAGTGACGGCAGAGAGACTCTGCCGAGGGAAGACACGGGCTCACCGCAGGGAGCCGTATCGTGGAAGGATACACATATGGGGTCACCGAAGGGACCGCAACATATGGACCCAGCCTAACACAGGTTCCACACTGCTTACGAGTGGTAGGCCTAACACCAGACGTTCCGCACGTCCGACGTCGGAGGGGTGTGGAGGAACTCAACAGGGTTCAATTTTAAGGGAACTCAACTGGAGTAGAAAGGCGCACGTACCCAGTCCATAGGAGGGGAATGGCGCAGCAAGCCGACACTTGAACCGGGCTCACGGTGAAACTGGCTTCATGAGAAGGGAGCCCACGTGAGGCAGCGGTTCAACTAAGTGTCGTCCAGCCCCCAACTCTAGAATCTGTTTTAGCAAAGCATATCGTCAACGCCCAGGCGGAGCACTTTACACTCATCATAGAGGAGCTCAACACCTAAGTGGACATGTTGCATCTCGGATCTTTGCCGAAATGAAGGCAAGCACTAAGTGCAACTTTGCATGGAAACAGCCTTCCCTCTCTGCTGAATTCCAACAGATATTTGAAGAGCTGGTCTGAGGTCTATGACTTACATTCTGTACACGTCCAAGCGAACGGACAGAGAAGCCAGGGCTGGATCTGCCTCCTCCAGGGCAGCGCTTGCAGGCTCACCACCTGCTCCTATTACGGGAGAGGTAGGAACCTTGGGCACAATCCGAGCCGGGGTCTCAGCTTGTGAGAGTTAGCCGGCCCAGACTCCAGGCACAATACGTTGACCGAAAGCGAGCAAGTCCCTACCCTCTAGTAGAGACCACGCGAGCAGGAGAACTGATATAACAGAATTTTTAACTCACTGCCTGCAGTGGCTCAGGGGCAGTCTCTGCAGTGCAGTCGCACCAGGGACAAGGCCCAAGAGGATAAAGAGGGACACAAGGATTTACAAGACCTTGCTCCTCAGGAACCTGACGACCAGAACATGCTTCTGCATACTTCTGCAACACGATGAGCGTCGTTTAAACACCGAGGCAACATCATTTTGAGGGTGAAGGAAAACAGCCTACTGCAACCCATTTTGCAGGAAAGAGAGCACTGAAGTGATCGAAAGCTTTCAGGATCTCCTCTGGAGAGAAGACGCACTCAACGACTAGGTTCCACTTCTAAAGGCGTAAGCACGCTACCCAATTCTAGGGGGTGCTCGCAGAAGTGATGGTAACTATCACATGTTCTTGTGATAGCCACCTGAACCTCCGCGTTCAGATGTAAGACCGCCCGGAATCTCCGGGGGAAGAACGCGTGTGCCATCGTGCCCCGTCCCCGAAAGAGTTTTCAGGGGAAGTCAGGAAGGCTGTTGAAGGGAACCAGGTCTAGTTGGGCCAATAAGGGGCAACTATGAAGACCTGTTCCTCTCCTGACTTGGCACGTAGGTGCAAGCGACGGGCGCAAAAGACAGGAGCATTGCTCAACACAACATGTGAAGATCACTGGGCTTCAGGAGCATTTTCTGCTCAGCACTTGAGTGTGACAAGTTCACTGAGCTTCAGGAGCATTACTGCTCAACACCTGAGTGTGAAAAACTCACTGAGCTGCAGGAGCATTTCTGCTCAACACTTGAGTGCGAAGAACTTCACTGAGCACCAGGAGCATTTCTGCTCAGCACAGCGTGTGACGAATTCACTGAGCTACCTGTGATGAACTCACAGAGCTACAGGAGCATTGCTGCTCAAAACCTGAGTGCGATGAACTTCACTGAGTTTCAGGAGCAATTCTGCTCAACATGAAGAGTGATGATTTCACTGACTTGAGCAGGCGCAAGGCGACCATGAGTCGCAGTCACTTTTAGAAGGCTCACTGGGGTTAAACGCACTTCTGCGGGCCCCTGGGGCAGCTGAGACCCAGTGTTTGTCCAAGGGTAGTCCGCTCGGTTTACCCAAACACTGGCGGAAAAATAAAACCGGGGGGGCAACTGAGCGGCCCCGGAATGGTCATGACCCAGCCGGACCCAGGGGATGGAGTCTCCACTTGCCCTGGCTATAACTGTCGTGAGGCTCGATGGCGGCACGATTGAGTAAGCGGGAGGAGTGGAACAAGGCGCCCTCAGAAGCGTCTGACTCCAAGGAGGAGGTGACGGGTGAGTTTGTGACATGCAGGGGAAGCTTGCGCAACGGTCGCAATGTCTAACAACTCGAGGCACGAATGCCCGTGTAGTCGGGGGTCGCCCAGGCCCCCGTTAAAACACGCCCTTTGTACATGGCCCCTCTGTTGAAGAGGGTTTGGCAGCAGACCGGGATGAACTATAGTCACACCAGCAGGAGCAGCGGCCGGGGAACGCCCACGGTGACGAGCAGGCAGAGGAGCTGCCACCGGCGGCGGGTGGAGGCAGCAGCTGGCCACCGGGGCAGGATGTGCCGGATGACCTCCGTCTGCGCTTGAGCGGCAGAGAACTGTTTGATGCAGTTCTCCACGCGTCGCCGACCAGCCCAACCTGGGAAATTGGGGAGACCAGGAACCGAACCTTGTCCGCATCCGCCATACCAACCAGGCTGAGCCAACGAAGGCGCTACTGGACCACCAAGGTGGACATCGCCAGACCGATCACGCACGCTACGACACCCGTACCCCGAAGGGTGAGGTCGGATGCAGTGCGGTGCTCACCTATGAGCGCACGGTCTGGATTACCCTTTGTGCATGCCATGGGTGCCCTGGCCTGCAGCAACGCCATGGCACGCAAGAGGAAGGGGCTTGCCCACAGGCTTTGTAAGCTCTGCCCGTCGGAACAGACGAAACTCACAGGCCTTAGGGGGGAGACGAGGATCCCCCCAAAAGGCAGCGGCCGCCGGACACAGGTGCACCTGTGTCGACAGACCGCTCCAATGGAGGGACACCTCGCAACCCTTCACCGTTCCTCCATCAAGGGTAATGAGGGGGAAAAGCTATTCAGGCAGTTTCTGGCAGAGAAAGATGCTGTTCACCACCTGATAAGCTCTCCATGCATTTTGGGAAAGAAAGGCACTGGGGCGGCGAGCTGAGAACCAGCGCGGCCCGCCCCAAGATACCAAACTTCAGATTCCAACCGAGACTGAACGGGACACGGTGGAGGTTCCACTCGAGCCCGGCAGCCTCGGCGGCCCGTTTCAGCATAGCTGATAATTCTGGATCCGGCTCGGACAACATTGAACTCCCGGAGGGAGACAATGCAGCCGAGTCATCATCTCTAGAAGTCAGCTCACCCTCCGATGCTGCAATCGGCGTCCTGTCCTCCAGGGGAGCCCCGAGTGAAACCGCTGGCCCACCCATTACAGATGGACCAGCAGACAACACAGGAGGCTCCAGTGGTTGCAGTGGAAGGGAGGAGTGAGGAGCCCACAGGGAATGGTTACCGGGCGGGACATCCAACACTATCCTCCGGTCACCCATCCCACACAGCACCCGAGGGTGGGGCATGGTAATGGGGACTCGCTCTCCGCGAACGAAGGCGAGTCTCGCCCTCAACACTGCGACAGTCATGTTCCCACAGTGAAAACATGAGCTGTCCACAAAAGCTGTCTCAGCGTGCTGTAAGCCAAACACGTGACACAACAGTTGTGACCATCAGAGAGAGACAGGGAACGACCGCACCCAGAAACGCACGGGCGGAATGACATCTTGAAAAAGACGCAAACGCACCCGTGTTGCTCTTTCAGAAAATAGGACCGTCACCAGTGCCGGAGCACACAGGGGAATGACCGCGGCAACACTGAACAGAGAACTGAAACAGTGAAACACTCACTTTTCCGCCCTCTAACCAGCCATCAACACACACAAACATTTAGAAATTTGTTGCTGTTAAAACAGCAGTTGAGAGCTCAAAGCTCGCGATCACCGCTGCACTCGCGCTGTAGAACACCAGCACTGGGAGAGTCTTCCTGAAGAACACCGACACACTCGCTCGTTGTAGACAACAGCACTCTCAGAGACATCAAACGATCGGCTCCGAAGCGAAAGGCAACTAGTGCGTGCATCCACTTCCGTATTTATACCCGCGCCGCGGGGGCGGAGTGTGTGATGCGAATCACGCACGCCAATTACATTGGCTCGTTCAATAGTACTCGAAGAAGACAGGCTCTCTAGCGAGATCCCAATTCAGTCGACCGTCGACTACGTCTGACGTTCTCGACTGAAAGGGAACAAATATATTGATCTGAAATATAGCACATTAATTTTAAATTCATTTAGGTTCAATTACCAAACTTACAATATTAATTTAATTTAAAGCAAACAATACATTTAAAAGATATGGGTTATATGAATACTTTGAAAAAAATATATATTATTAAAAATTATAATAGTATATATATATATATATATATATATATATATATATATGTATGTATATATATATATATATATATATATATATGTACAGGGCCGTTTGAAGGAATTTTTGGGCCCAAAGCAAAATAGACAACCCTCGCTCTGCTCTGAAGCATTATCAATGTCCTCGCGGATGTGAGTATTTTAATTTCATATTAGCGATTTAAAAGCCCTCGCCAGAGTCACACATCGATTAACCGGTGAGAAAATATCCTCAGTCACATACCTAATATATTTATATATAAATATAATTTTGGACACGAGAAGGCAGTATGGCAGTATGGCACACAACTTTTGTGTCTCCAAACAGTTCATGACAGTAGTTAAGACATCATAAAAGTAATCCATGTGACTCCAGTGGTTTAACCTCAATGTTGTGAATGACGCAACTGCTTTAAATATTTTTTTGAGCAAAAAAAAACAAAACATTATTTACCACTTTATTTACAAAATATTAAAGGTAGGGTAGACAATTTCAGAGAGGCTAGCAATAGCAAGCTAGTTTTGAAAGCATGAAATCCCACCCTCCCTTAAGAGCATCTTCAAAGCCACGCCTCCCCCAAAATACATTAACGCACACAGCTGAGTCTGCAAAGCGTCACGAGAAGAGAGACGACGTTACATTACCTCATGTCTTAAAGCACATAACAATACAATAACAATGAACGTAAACAACAGAGCTCTTACTTGTAACACCTGACAGTTGCAGATTCATTTCGGCGCTGATAGCGTACCGAGTCTAAGAACATGAACAGCTCCAGGTAGAACGTTACAGGGTTGCCAGGGTTGTTTTGTTTCAGGAGGAACTGAAAAGGCAGCTGCTGTTTGTTTGCAGTGCTCAGTTATCCTTTGCCTACAATTCTGCGCAGCCTGACGGAACGTGCTGATAACGAGATGTCTGCACAAACAGGGTGACGGAGGTATGGAAATCCATGTTGACCGGCAGATGCAGACAGAATGCAATGATTGGACAAACAGTTTTTGGGCTTGAGACTTCCACAGAAGATATACTGTATGTAAAAGTTTTAGTATTTAGACCACTTTTATTATTGACTGCTATCAGGATATGAAGAAAGTTTCAACCAGTAAAACAAAAAAGTGTTTATAAACAAAATTGCCTTCCCTACCTTTAATCTCCAATGCACGTTCATGAGAGCACCACAACGCATGCGTGTTGTGTTGACGAAAAAGCAGACGTTAAGTGAACACGCATTGGAGATTAATATTTCGTAAATAAAGTGGAAAATTATGTTGTTTTTTTGCACTAACAAAGCACTCGTGTCACTTCAAAAAATGTAGGTTAAACCACTGGAGTCACATTAATTACTTTATTGATGTCTTTACTGCCTTTCTGGGGCTTGAAAGTGTAGGCTTTCAATGGAGGGACAGAAAGCTCTCAGATTTCATTAAAAAGATCTTCATTTGTGTTCTGAAGATAATGTCTTACGGGGTTGGAATGACATAAGGGTTTGTAATTAATGACAGAATTTTCATTTTTGGGTAAAACTGGATATGGTCAGAGAAGTCCAGGAGGAAAGCATAGTGGAGGGGGACCAGAGGGCGGGTTGGAGGGCCAGGTCCATGGAATGGAAGAGGAACTGAAGACGAAAGAAGAGCAGGGGCCAGGGCAGCCCAGGCTGGACAGATGATCAAGGTGGAGCAGGCTTGACAGGTGGCCATCATGATGAAGCTGGCGGGGCCGAAGAGCACCACAGTGTGTGTGTGTGTGTGTGTGTGTGTGTGTGTGTGTGTGTGTGTGTGTGTGTGTGTGTGTGTGTGTGTGGTGAAGTTGAAGATCCCCAGGGTAGATCTGGCGGAACTGGAGACCACCACGACTGATCAGACGAAACTGGACACAGAGCACAGATAGGTTAGGGTTGGCCTCATGGGCTGTGTCAATGCAGGCAGGGTGTCATCTCAGAGCAGGTTGGAAGTTCATGAACAACGTCTGTGATTGTGTCTGGGTAAACAGGAAACTTAGGGACGACCTCCGTGGTCGCATCCAGGCAGACAGGAAACTCAGGGACAACCTCCATGGTTGCAACAGGGGAGACAGGAAACTCTGGGACAGGAGTGGTTTCTGGAGTGGACTCATGGGCTGAAGGGGGCTCTGGATCAGACTCATGGGTTGGAGAGCAATGTGCGACTAAACACACAAAATGGCCTTTGCCGTAACAGGGAGTGGAACTGACAGTAGGACCACCTCTGAGAGCCCCAGGCTTGGTACCACCGCAGAGATGCCAGCTGCTCGCACCGACATCAGCATAGTGTCCTCCAAACTGGAAGCCAGTCTCAAAGGCCTCGGAATCGCCTTGATAGCTTCAGATGCGATGTTCATGAAGACCTAAACACTGACGTGGTGTCCAAGACTCTAGCATGGCGTCCATGATGGCTGGAGACATCTGGTATGGCATCCATGATGGTTGGAGGCTCTGCTATGGCGTCTATGATGGCTGGAGGCTCTGGCATGGCAGCCATGTTGTGAACAGGCTCTTGTGTGGCGGCCATGTTGTAAAAAGGCTCCGGTGAGGCGGTCATGTTGTGAACAGGCTCTGGTGCTGTGGCCATGTTGTGAAGAGGCTCTGGGAACCACAGGACGAGAAGGTACTGAAAGCACAGGACTGGTGACCATTATAAGTGGACATGCTGGTGACTGTGGTGGGCCAAGCTCTGTGGCCACTGTATTTTTCTAAATGTGTAAGCCTTCGGATTTGTTTTGTGCATTGCTGTGATCACAAATAAATGCAAGCAGGCATGACTGAATAAGCATTTGTGTTCTCTTTTTATGTGAAATAATGATATATGGAGGAAAACTCGAGTGCGCTGCGTTGACATTTATTACTCACAAACATGCAAAAACTAAAGAAACACGTATCACAAATAAATAAAAATAATAAACTTCAGATGTATGAAGGCTACAAATATTAACCAGATGATCAACCAAGTAATTTAAATAAAAGAAATGAAACAAAAGAAAAAACTTGTTTGCTGGTTCTCCTTTCTCCTGCCATACTTCGCTTCAGCGCCATTATTATAGTGGATCAAAAAACGACTCCGAGGCGCAGGTGTATAATGATACACAGGTGCAGACCCATCGGTAAACTCAGACACACAAAAGAAACACAGAGTCATGACGTCATCACAAGTAGAGGGAACACGAGACACGAACCGTAACACTCCCCCACTTAAAGAAAGAACCAGTCTTCTTTTTAGACAGGTTCTGGACGAAACGAACAGTAAAAGCAAACAAGAACATCACAATAAAAACTAAATTACTCATAGGCTTACACATAAATTAAATTATACATTTACCTAGCCCTGAGAAAGGGCATCTGCCATGACGTTGTCAGTTCCTTTCTTGTGATGGATCTCAAGATTATGACATTGAGCTATTAGCGCCCAGCGCATCAAACGTTGGTTATGATTGTACATTTTATTTAAAAAAACCAACTGATTATGGTCCGCTTGTAGACGATGACGGGAGTAGAGCTGTATCCCAAGTACACATCTAAGTGCTGCAAAGCAAGCAACATAGCTAGAGTCTCTTTTCGATAATAGAATAATTTAACTGATGACGATTAAATTTAGCTGAGAAATAAGATACTGGATGGGATATGCCATCAGCACCACGCTGAAGCAGGACAGCTCCAACTCCGGTCGCACTGGCGTCTACCTCAAGCTTGAACGGACGAGCCAGGTCAGGAGCAGACAACACCGGAGAACTGCAAAGGAGAGACATTGCAAACAAAAATGCAGTTTGACATTCCTCAGTCCAATTAAAAACAATTTTAGAGCTACACATCTTCGTTAAGGGAGCGACTACAGTCGAGATTTTTTTACAAAAACACCTGTAATAGCCAGCCAGTCAGATTTAAAGGTAAAGAGGCGGCGGCTAAACGGCTAAAAACATAGTACAAAATAGAGATGTGATCTGTCCACGTAGAAGAAAAAATAACGACATCATCAAGATAAATATTACAGTTTGGAACATCACCTAAAACTGTAGACATTAAGCTTTGAAAGGTAGCAGGCGCGTTTCTAAGACCGAACGCCATACGCGTATATTGGAAGAAAGAATCGGGAGTCACAAATGCGGAGACCTCAGAAGCACGTTCAGTCAATGGCACCTGCCAATAGCCTTTTAAAAGATCTAATTTCGTAATGTACCGAGCAGTGCCAAGATTGCATCCGACACAGTAACAGAATTCACCTTGCGGGAATCGATACAAATACTGAATGAACCGTCAGCTTTAGGTACTAAATGGCACGGTGAACTCCACGGGCTATTACTCTTTTTGGCAAAACCATTTTGAACCAAATAGTTCACTTCACATTTCATGATCTCCCGTTTACCTACTGGACAACGATATGCATGCTGTTTTATTGGAACTGCGTTACCCACCTCAATATCATGCTGGATGACAGAGGTACCTGACAGAACATCACTAAACAAGTTAGGATAATCTTATACTAAGTCAATCACATCCTGACGCTGTTCACAAGATAAATAAGACAAACGAGACGGTAAAACTCTTAAAATCTCTGAATTCCTTAGATGACCACCGCTGAACATCTCCGTGGACATTTTCAACCCATCATCTACATCTTCAGCACCCACGGTACTGGACAGCAAAGCTACTCGTTCTACATTTAATACCGACTGTGCCTCACTCTGGGACAAATCATTCCCCTCACCAGTCTTCTCAGTTCGAGCTACATATTGTTTCAGCATATTTACATGACACAAACGTGTCTTCCGTCGTCGTTCTGGTGTATGGATTATATAATCAGTGTCACTCAGCTTGCTCTTAATCACATACGGACCTGCAAATCGCACAGCTAAAGCAGAACTGGGCAAAGGAAGCAACACTAATACTTTTGAAATACTTTATCCATCGATCAAAAAGTATACCCTTCTCACGGGCAAATTCGACATATGTCTGTGAAGCGGATTTTTTCGTTGAGCAAAAACGTTGTCGGTAATGTTCAGGTACTAACTCATAGGCACGGAGAATCGCATTTTTTACTGTCTCATATTGAACATTTTCCTCTAACGGAAGAGATGCACAAACTTCTTGCGCTTTCCCTATTAACTTACATTGTAACATTAATGACCAGACCTCTGTTGGCCACTTCAAAGCAGATGCTATTCTTTCAAATGCCTGAAAATAAGCTTCAAATAAGCTCTTTCTCCCGAAAAGGTGGAACAATTACAATATTTTTCGCCACATTAAATGAAGTCGAATGATCAAGAGAATCCGTTAACGCAGGTAGAGAGTTAACTGTAGGTATCACAGGAATATTTGACACTAATGCCGCAGCTCCAGACTCCGAACTAGGTCTATCTTCTATTACAAATTTTTTAGATCTTTTTGGATCATCTCGAACAGACTGTAACTCTAACTGGCGCATCTTAACTTTCATCTCCGCATCAATACGGTGCAATTCAAGCTGATGCTGTAACTCATCCTTTCGTGCTTGAGCTCTGTCTTGTGTCCCAAGCTGTAAGCGAGCTAAATGTACCTTTAACCGCAAACCTCCCGGGGGTACAGGCGATTCTTTGGTAGAGAGGGATAAAGGCTCGAACAGGCAAAGAAAAAGGTGGTGCTCCTACCTTCGCCCCACCACCGGCACCCGGCGTAACTGGATTGCTAGCGAGAGGACGCAGTGAGGTAGAAGAATGCAGTGGGAGTTGTTCCTCATCCATAACAGCTGCAACTGATTCTGCTGATTCAGGAACATCCTCCCCTAAAAACAACACCCCATCATTCATTAACCCAGTTAACAAACAAGCTTTCAAGTCTTTCTTAAGCAATGTTTTAGAAACAGATATCTCAAAATGTCGAGCAATTAGGAATAAATCGTCCTTTCTACATGTTTCCAACACTGCAATGCTAGGTTGACTTATAAACTAATTTAAATCAAACGTCGCCATAATAAATTAATGAGCAAAATCACAAACATAATAAGTTAGTAGGCTATCAACGACTCCGGACCTAAACCTACCTAACGAAACTAACTAAAACCTCTGTAGTCTTCAGAGGGTACCAGTTGAGAGGCAAGCCTCTCCCCCAGAATACCTCCAAACACAACAAACTAAAATAAAGAAAACAATAAATAGTAAACCGTAGTGAGAACCGGCGCTAAGCACGGCCCCCCTGGTTTACTCTATCTACCCGGAGATCGCCCAGCACCACTATCTTTACCTGCTCATCAAACAAAATTAAAGTAATCTGAGATCTCGGTCGAGCCCCCAATTTATGTTACGAACCCTTTTTTTAAAAAGTGGCTACGTAAGGGTTTCATGACATAAAGAGGGTCAGGTGAAAACTCGAGTGCGCTGCGTTGACATTTGGGGGAGGGTTGGGGTCTGTTGATTGTCGAGTGCCAAATAAACACAGAGATGGACAGGAAAAGGTCAAAGCCATCAGGTTCCCAATTTAGAAAAAAAAGAAGAAGAGGAGAAACGAGCAAAATATAAAGCTATGCAACTATGTTCTCTCTGTGTGATTAAGGTATGCATGTCATGAATTAAGGGCTAATGTTAAAGGGGTCATATAATGGTACATGCACTTTTACAAATTGATTGTACTGAAATGTGTGTTGGCAGTGCCTGTACACAACCATCATATAATGCTAAAAATCCATCCAGTGTTTTTGTTTTAATCTCCTTATATGTTTTCCCATGCCTCAAACTGAGCCGTTCGATTTTGTGACGTCACTAAAACGGACACTCCTCCCACGATTGATAATTGACAGCAGCGTTTCAACACAGACCCGCCCTGAGCGAGCTGTCATCGTAGTTGATACGTCATTGTTGATACGCTGGAGCAGAATGGCGTCTAAGCGATTGTGGTGTTCTGTTCTTGGGTGTAATAATTCATACTTTGCACGTGACATCACAAGTACTGGCTGGCAGGCAAGAATGCGTTTTCTAGCAACGAAACCCAGTAAACTAATCAAGGATCTTGCCAGGACGTCGCCAGTTTAAACTGATAGAGTTAACAGTGCCATGGGAGGATGCGGTAGATGAGGCATATGAGAGGAAGAAACTGCGGTATGCTCATCTGGCCACTGAAGCAGAACAGCGAGGATGGAGAGTCCAGGTTTATCCAGTGGAAGTGGGTTGTCGTGGTTTTGTGGCACACTCTACAACCCGGTTCCTCAGAGACGTCGGATTCAGTGGCCAAGAGTTGCGTCGTACAGTAAAGAACTTATCTGAAGCAGCAGAAAGGAGCAGCAACTGGCTGTGGTTGAGACGGAAAGATTCTAGCTGGCTGTGTACAGGCTGCCATGCTACGGTTTCGTAGAATTCTTGAAAACTTGAAAGGTCTGTTGGTTTATTTGTATAGGTTGTATAGTATTTACAGTCATTACGTTCCTGTGTATATTGCGTGAATGACGGGTGGTTGGGCAGATATTGTGTTTTGCGGTAGGTGGTATGCCATACGGAACCGTTGCCACTGAAACTGCATATTAACGCACCAGTGGGGCTCGACAGCCTTAGTCAAACGGGTTGGCGCGTATGGTTGGGTTGCGGAGAGATTGTGAGATTGTGGTTAGGTCTCAGCAGCAACTGTTGGTTTATTTGTATAGGTTGTATAGTATTTACAGTCATTACGTTCCTGTATATATTGCGTGAATGACGGGCGGTTGGGCAGATATTGTGTTTTGTGGTAGGTGGTATGCCATACGGAACCGTTGCCACTGAAACTGCATATTAACGCACCAGTGGGGCTCGACAGCCTTAGTCAAACGGGTTGGCGCGTATGGTTGGGTTGCGGTGAGATTGTGGTTAGGTCTCAGCAGCAACTGTTGGTTTATTTGTATAGGTTGTGTAGTATTCACAGTCATTACGTTCCTGTGTATATTGCGTGGATGACGGGTGGTTGGGCAGATATTGTGTTTTGTGGTAGGTGGTATGCCATACGGAACCGTTGCCACTGAAACTGCATATTAACGCACCAGTGGGGCTCGACAGCCTTAGTCAAACGGGTTGGCGCGTATGGTTGGGTTGCGGAGAGATTGTGGTTAGGTCTCAGCAGCAAGAGGGAAGTAGAGGTCAGTAAGCTGGGCTGAGTTGAGTGGGGGACGGAGGGGGTGACTCTGGGACGCCAGAGTCACTGTCGAGCCCTCTTGAGGTGTCGTGGGCTAGTCGACGAAACACTGAGGACGGAAGGTGCCCACTTGAAGACCCTAGAGATGTTCCCTACTCCGCTCAATCCAGAGGGTTGTTATGGGGGGACCGCACTGTGGTTGCAGCCGTTGTGTGTGCTGACGCGCAATACACTGTATTAACACCAGACAGAAAATTCACGTCACCAGATGGAAAGAATGGATGGAGAAGCATAGGTTACTGTAAAGCTACGTCTTAGTTGGTGATTATCTTGGCGAAAGCCGAGTACAAATCAGCATGAAGTTTTAACATCTACTCTCGTGTAATGGAAATCATGAAGATCTGGATACGTCCAGTGACTGCGGTGAATAGTGCTGCTGGCAACAAGGGAAAGACCTTGTGACAGCCTGGAGAGACAGCTGACAGGAGGAAAGAGACCCCAATGGGGCTGGTAAGGGTTAGCTACCCTTGTCGGCAGTATCCAGCTCTGTGTTTACAGGATGCTGGAGACACCCGCCCAAGGCTTCTGAAAAATTAAAGAGGAAAATACCCCTAGAGTCTGCGAGAGCAGGGGCGGAAGATGACTCAATGGTGGACAACATGGTTAACGACTTTGGAATGGAAACGGAATTGAGTATAGACAGTACTTCACAAAAGACTAATTCAGGTTCTGCAGTTAGCAAAGCCATTGAACTCCAAGCTTGTGTCTGTGGCTGGAGCAAGGCGACAACGGTCAGGGGTTTGAAGATTCATCAAGGGAAAATGAAATGCTTGAGGGAGAAGGGACAAGGGCCTCGCATTGATCAGTACTTCTTACGAAGTCAGTCAAGTCAGTCGAATGAAATCCAGCGACAGGAAGCAAACCACAGTTCGCAGGATATCAGCACCCCTGTCATAGAGGAGAGGAGGGTTTGCACAGTTAGTGATGAACACATTGGTTCTTGTGAACCCGGTCAGACTAACCAGCATAAGAGAGAAAAGAACCTCAACGGGCATAGGCCTGGAGTTAGATGGCCAAGAGCTTGTGAGAAAACTGCATGGGACACGGTAAACACAGATCTATGCTTTGCATTAGAAAGATTAACTGGTACAGTTGAAAAGAAGCTGGATAAATTTGGGGACATCATTTACGCATATGGAAGTGAGAGGTTTGGTGTGGAAAAAAGGAAGGAAAAAGTACAAACTACTCCTGGATTGTCTAGACGGCAGCAGAAAATTGAAGGGTTAGTTAGAGAAAGGAGACAGCTGAGGAAGCAATGGAAAAGAGCGGAACAAAGTCAGAAGGAGGGACTCAATCTCTTACAAAGGGCCATAAAAGATAAGCTTGCAACATTACGCAGATCTGAGCGCCTACGGAAACGCTACAAAAAGAAGGAGCGTGCGAGGGCTAATTTCTATAAAGATCCATTCAAATTCGCAAAGAAGTTATTAACCAGTGAGAAGAATGGCACTTTAAAAGCATCTAGGGTTGAGCTAGAGAGATATTTGGAGGAAACACATACAGATGCAAAAAGGCATAAGCCTATGTCTATTCCGTCAGACATCCCACCTGTCAATCCACCAGAATACCAAATGGAGGTCTGTGCACATAAGTGGAAAGAGATAGAGCAGGTTGTGAGAAAGGCAAGGGCTTCATCATCTCCAGGGCCTAATGGAGTTCCGTACAGAGTGTACAAGAGTGCTTCAGGAGTTCTACGAATTCTGTGGAAATTGATAAAAGTGGCTTGGGGAAAGCAGGTTGTACCTAGAGCATGGCGCAGAGCAGGGGGAGTCTTTATACCCAAAGAAAAAGATGCTACAAGCATCAGTCAGTTTCGCCCTATTTCACTATTAAACGTCGAAGGAAAGATTTTCTTCAGCATTATTGCTCAGAGATTGTCAACCTACCTATTAAAGAATGGCTTCATTGACACTTCAGTTCAAAAAGCGGGCATTCCAGGATTCTCAGGATGCTTAGAACACATCAGTGTTATCTAGCAACGAATTCAATCAGCTAAAAAGGAGAGGAAGGAGCTCCACGTGACATTCCTGGATTTGGCTAAAGCATATGGTTCAGTGCCACATGAGCTTCTTTGGGCATGATTTGATTTTTTCAGGGTACCGATGTCGATAACAAATTTAGTGAAAGCCTATTTTGGAGATTTGCAATTTAGTTTCTCAACTCCAGAATTCAGCACTACATGGCAATGCTTAGAGGTTGGAATAATGGCAGGATGCACCATTTCTCCACTGGCTTTTACCATGGCAATGGAAGTAATCATTAGGGCATCAAAATGGGTAGTAGGAGGAGAGCGCTTGGCTTCTGGGAAGCGACTACCACCAATCAGAGCATACATGGATGACATGACAACCATGACTACAACGGTAGCCTGCACTAATCGGTTATGGGGAAGTTAACAGATAATATTGAATGGGCACGAATGCAATTTAAGCCCTCTAAATCAAGGAGCATCTCCATAATTAAAGGCAAGGTAGTAGATAAAACATTCTTCATTAATGGTGAGGCAATACCAACAGTTTCTCAGAAGCCAGTGAAGAGTCTAGGGAGATGGTACGATGGGGATCTAAAGGACACAGTTCGAGTGGGAGAAGTTAGACGACAAGCAGTGGAAGGGTTGAAGAGCATAAACAGCTGTGCTCTACCAGGCAAACTGAAACTCTGGTGCTTTCAGTTTGGTCTACTGACAAGGTTGCTGTGGCCACTGAATGTGTATGAGGTTTCTTTGACAACAGTGGATAAGCTGGAAGCGTTAATAATTTCATACATCAGGAAATGGTTGGGAGTTCCACGCTGCCTCAGCAGAGTGGGACTTTATAGTAAAGGAGTATTGCAGCTGCCCATCTCTGCTTTAACCGAGGAGTTTAAGTGTGCCAAGGTCAGACTGGAAATGACTTTAGCAGAGTCACGCGACAAATGTGTAAGGGAGACAGCCCCTGTGGTAAAAACTGGTAGAAAGTGGTCAGCAAAGAAATCTGTAGTAGAGGCAAAGGCTGACCTTCAAATTGGGGATATCGTGGGACAGGTACAGCATGGAAGAGGGGGTTTTGGGCTCAGTTTAGCTCCTCCTAAATGGCACAAGGCAGGCCCAGCCCAACGAGGTGCGAAAGCAGGAGGAGAGGATGAGATGTATAAAGGCCATTTCCCAGGCCAAGCAGGGAGAGTGGATGAGATGGGAGAGTGTGGAACAACGCAAAATGGGCTGGCAAGACCTTTGGTCAATGGAAGAGAGTAGGATCAGTTTCCTTATTAGGTCAACATATGATGTTCTCCCATCATCGCAGAACCTAAACCTCTGGGTAGGAGAGGATCCATCTTGTCCTTTGTGTTCATCACCTGCCACATTAAGGCACATTTTGACAGGATGTAAGGTGGCTCTTAGCCAGGGTCGGTTTACTTGGCGCCATGACCAAGTATTGCGATGTTTGGCTTTAGCATTGGAAGGCAAGCGTAGTATGACCAATAAATTGCCGCCTGTTCTAGCAAAACATTACACGCAGAAGACAATATTCCTCCGCCCAGGCGAGCAACCACCAAGAAAAGGTGCTAACACCAATTCTCGCCCAGGACAACTGGAAGCTGCTAGGGACTGGAAGATGCTGGTTGATCTTGATCAACGGCTTATTTTTCCACCTGAGATTGCCACCACTAACCTACGACCAGATATTGTTTTGTGGTCTGGATCAGCACGCATTGTTCAACTGATAGAGTTAACAGTGCCATGGGAGGATGCGGTAGATGAGGCATATGAGAGGAAGAAATTGCGGTATGCTCATCTGGCCACTGAAGCAGAACAGCGAGGATGGAGAGTCCAGGTTTATCCAGTGGAAGTGGGTTGTCGAGGTTTTGTGGCACACGCTACAACCCGGTTCCTCAGAGACGTCGGATTCAGTGGTCAAGAGTTGCGTCGCACAGTAAAGAACTTATCTGAAGCAGCAGAAAGGAGCAGCAACTGGCTGTGGTTGAGACGGAAAGATTCTAGCTGGCTGTGTACAGGCCGCCATGCTACGGTTTCGTAGAATTCTTGAAAACTTGAAAGGTCTGTTGGTTTATTTGTATAGGTTGTATAGTATTTATAGTCATTACGTTCCTGTGTATATTGCGTGAATGACGGGTGGTTGGGCAGATATTGTGTTTTGCGGTAGGTGGTATGCCATACGGAACCGTTGCCACTGAAACTGCATATTAACGCACCAGTGGGGCTCGACAGCCTTAGTCAAACGGGTTGGCGCGTATGGTTGGGTTGCGGAGAGATTGTGAGATTGTGGTTAGGTCTCAGCAGCAACTGTTGGTTTATTTGTATAGGTTGTATAGTATTTACAGTCATTACGTTCCTGTATATATTGCGTGAATGACGGGTGGTTGGGCAGATATTGTGTTTTGTGGTAGGTGGTATGCCATACGGAACCGTTGCCACTGAAACTGCATATTAACGCACCAGTGGGGCTCGACAGCCTTAGTCAAACGGGTTGGCGCGTATGGTTGGGTTGCGGTGAGATTGTGGTTAGGTCTCAGCAGCAACTGTTGGTTTATTTGTATAGGTTGTATAGTATTCACAGTCATTACGTTCCTGTGTATATTGCGTGGATGACGGGTGGTTGGGCAGATATTGTGTTTTGTGGTAGGTGGTATGCCATACGGAACCGTTGCCACTGAAACTGCATATTAACGCACCAGTGGGGCTCGACAGCCTTAGTCAAACGGGTTGGCGCGTATGGTTGGGTTGCGGAGAGATTGTGGTTAGGTCTCAGCAGCAAGAGGGAAGTAGAGGTCAGTAAGCTGGGCTGAGTTGAGTGGGGGACGGAGGGGGTGACTCTGGGACGCCAGAGTCACTGTCGAGCCCTCTTGAGGTGTCGTGGGCTAGTCGACGAAACACTGAGGACGGAAGGTGCCCACTTGAAGACCCTAGAGATGTTCCCTACTCCGCTCAATCCAGAGGGTTGTTATGGGGGGACCGCACTGTGGTTGCAGCCGTTGTGTGTGCTGACGCGCAATACACTGTATTAACACCAGACAGAAAATTCACGTCACCAGATGGAAAGAATGGATGGAGAAGCATAGGTTACTGTAAAGCTACGTCTTAGTTGGTGATTATCTTGGCGAAAGCCGAGTACAAATCAGCATGAAGTTTTAACATCTACTCTCGTGTAATGGAAATCATTACAAAAGTTGGTGTTTTGAGGTGTAAACGACATGCCAGATAGTTGTTGTGCGATTGGATGCACTATTATTCAGCATAATCGGGTTAAGAACGTGCATGTAAATGCGCTCATTCCCTGAAAGTGAAAGTAGAAACGGACTGAGCTTTCAGCATCTGTCGCTGTATTAACGCCACATTCTCTCAGAGACGACGATGGATATAATTGTATAGCGACTATCTTAATATACTGGCTTAATATTTCTCTTATGGACCTACATTAATGACAGTAAAAAATTAGAAGAATATTTCATTTTAAACAAGTTTTTGAAGCTGCTTTTGATTTTCACAGATGGCAGAGTTATGCTGTTCGTGAACTAAAGACACTATTGTATTGTTTTTAGTGTTATTAGTGTCACATAGCGTCTGTATCTCACTACTGTTACTGTAACAATGTTCAGGGAAGAAGGAGACGGGAACCGGCGAACAATCAAACATACTTTATTTAAAATAAAACAAACAAACCAAAATACCGCCAGCAGCCCCTCGTGGACGACTGCTGGCTACCGAAGATAAACATAACTGCCAGCAGCCCCTCGCGGACGACTGCTGGCTAAAATAAAATACAAAAAACAAAACACAATGTAAAACCAGGCCTCTTCCTCTCTCGATCATCAACGTCGTCGTTCCTCCTTTATGCTTCCGCTTCTCCGTGAGAGATGCGAGACCGGTGTGCTACACAGGTGTTGCTCATTAGCAAACGCAACACCGGCCTCGCGCCGTTCTCTCACGTCCCTCGGCCGTCCTTCGCCACAGTTACCCTGCCAGTACATAAGTTACAAAAATAGATAAAAGTGACATTACGTTAACCAACCATTCAGAAACGTCCTGTTCGAGCCTTAATTGTCGAACTTCTTCAGGCCCGTCATCTTGTTCTGGGTTGTAGCAATGTTCAGGGAAGAAGGAGGCGGGAACCGGCGAACAATCAAAATATACTTTATCTAAAATAAAAACAAACAAACCAAAATACCGCCAGCAGCCCCTCGCGGACGACTGCTGGCTACCGAAAATAAACATAACTGCCAGCAGCCCCTCGCGGACGACTGCTGGCTACAATAAAATACAAATACAAAAACACAACTAAAACACAGGCCTTTTCCTCTCTCGATCATCAACGTCGTCACTCCTCCTTTATGCTTCTGCTCCTCCGTGAGAGATGCGAGACCGGTGTGCTTCACAGGTGCTGCTCATTAGCAATCGCACCACCGTCCTCTCACGTCCCTCGGCCGTCCTGTTTGCCACACGGGTCCGACTCCGGTTCAAATTGATAAGGTTGCACAGATGTGTCCTCAGAAACTCCCGCTGCCATTCTTGTTGCAAAATATACCCTCAACTGTTGTCAAGGCAACACTCCATGTGCGTGGTGTCAAAACGCCCCACAGAACAGAGGGGCGGAGTGAGCAAAGCTCATTATCATTTAAAGGCATATGCACTGAAACGGCGTGCTGAGAACAGAGCTGTTTTTGACCATGTAAAATTAGTGTTCTCTTACGGGAGGTTCTCTCGTATTGCGTAAGTTGCTTACGCTACGGGTAAAGTCACCTTTTCTCAAGATATTGAAGCCAAAAATTATCCTTAATTGTATATCTATTGTCAAAGCAGTGTAGCAGCTAGCAGACCTTGAGCAGGCTATCTTGTGTGCTCATTGGCTGCTCTGCGGCAACTGCAGCAGCCTATCGTTGAGCCTGGTGTGACGTAACGTCCAATGAGGGCGCTTCACGTCCTCTATGCGTCTGAGCCCGCCAGAATGGGAGTGGCTTAGCGTATATAAGTCAGGCAGATAGGCTTGCTACTCTGGTTTTCATCGACTGAAGCGAAAACGCTCATGGCGCAAGCACGGCCGGTTACGCAATACTCGTTCCCTCTTCTACTACCTAAAACAATCAGTCATGGAGAGTGTGTGTTACGTCACCATCAAATAAAATGAAATGGTACAACATAATATACAAAATCCATAGATGTCACATTCACAGCCTTCTTCGTCTGTGTCTTCACTACACTTCCCAGAATCGCCTGTCATCATCACCTGCACCTGCGCCTCATCACCCTCATCATCATCATCACTGTCACCTGTTGTCCTTGTCATTATCTGTGTATTTAAGTTCCCCTCTCACTCCTTTTCATTGCTGGTTATTGTTTGAGCACACGCTCACTGTTTCGAGTACTTTAAATAAACTTTGTTATTTTGCATCCTCACCTGATCTCCGTCTTCATCCACCCAGTGACGTTACAGAATAACCAGCCCAAAAAAGGTAATGGAGGACAACGCCGATGGATGCTTTTCTGTTTGATCAGAATGGGCGTTCTCTGGAGGAATTTGTTGAAGAGTACCTGCATCTGCATCAGGACGTTTACTGGGAGGAAGAGTTCTTAAAGCAGCGGTTCTGGAGAGGACTGGATGATCCACTAGCCCAGATACTGCTGCTCGAAGACTTAAATTTCCCTTTTGCTGAGTTTATGGACAGAGCTCTGTGGGTTTGCGGATCCTCCCTCACAGTGGAAGTCGTCCTGAGTCAAGTAAGGATGACTTAATTGACTTTGACACATAGCTTTCGCCACTGATCCCGTCCAGCCCAGAGCCTTCACCGCTGGTCCCATCCAGCACTGACCCTTCACCGCTGGTCCCGTCCAGCACAGAGCTTCCGCCGCTGATACCGTCCAGCCCAGAGCCTTCACCGCTGGTCCCGTCCAGCTCAGAACTTCCACCGCTGATCCCGTCCGGCCCAGAGCCTTCACCGCTGGTCATGTCCAGCCCAGAGCCTTCCCCGCTGGTCCCGTCCAGCCCAGAGCCTTCACCGCTGGTCCCGTCCAGCCCAGAGCCTGCACCGCTGGTCCCGTCCAGCCCAGAGCCTGCACCGCTGGTCCCGTCCAGCCCAGAGCCTGCACCGCTGGTCCCGTCCAGCCCAGAGCCTGCACCGCTGGTCCCGTCCAGCCCAGAGCCTGCACCCTTCGCCGCTGGTCCCGTCCAGCTCAGAGCCCTCTTCGCCGCTGGTTCCGTCCAACTCAGAGCCCTCTTCGCCGCTGCTCCTGCCCAGTTCAAAGCCCTCTTCGCTGCTGGTCCTGCCCAGCTCAAAGCCCTTTTCGCCGCTGGTCCTGTCCAGCCTTGATATGCCTCCGCCGCTGGATTTCTCCTACCCGGAGCATAAGCCCGTTAACCTCCCCAAGAAAATAATAAATCCACTCCGCCGTGGCAACCCGAAGGGTCTTCATCACCACGGCCGCCTGAAGGGTCCTCACCGCCATGGCCGCCCGAAGGGTCCTCACCGCCATGGCCACCCGAAGGGTCTTCACCGCCACGGCCGCCTGAAGGGTCCTCACCACCATGGCCGCCCGAAGGGTCCTCACCGCCATGGCCGCCCGAAGGGTCCTCACCGCCATGGCCACCCGAAGGGTCCTCAGCGCCATGGCCACCCGAAGGGTCCTCACCTCCATGGCCACCCGAGGGGTCCTCACCGCCATGGCCGCCCGAAGGGTCCTCACCGCCATGGCCACCCGAAGGGTCCTCACCGCCACGGTCACCCGTAGGGTCTACACCGGCACAGCCGCCTTCTCGTCCTGCTCCGCCCTGGCCGCCTGCTCGTCCTGCTCCGCCCTGGCCGCCTGCTCGTCCTGCTCCGCCCTGGCCGCCTGCACGTCCTGCTCCGCCCTGGCCGTCTGCACGTCCTGCTCCACCCTGGCCGTCTGCACGTCCTGCTCCGCCCTGGCTTCCTGCACGTCCTGCTACGCCCTGGCCGCCTGTACCATCCTGGAGTCCTTCCAGCTGCACGCGGTCCGCCTTCCCGTCACGGACTCCAGGATGCCCACCCCCCCTCCCGTGTTCTGTCTTGTACGGTGCGGGTCGCGTCTAGCGGGAGGGGGGAGTTATGTCACATTCACCGCCTTCTTCGTCTGTGTCTTCACTACACTTCCCAGAATCCCCTGTCATCATCACCTGCACCTGCACCTCATCACCCTCATCATCATCATCACCGTCACCTGTTGTCCGTGTCATTATCTCTGTATTTAAGTTCCCCTCTCACTCATGGACATGGACATGGACAAAAACACATGGAACCATCGCTCTTTGGAACAAGTAAACATGGCGAACTCCATGGGCTATTACTAGATTCTGCAATGCCAATTTTTAACATTAATTTTACCTCACTCTGAAACAACAACCTTTTATGTGGGTTTGTACGATAAGGATGCTGTTTGATTGGGCATGTGGACCCCACATCGATGTCATGTTCAATTACCGTTGTGCGACGAGACACATCAGGAAACAAATTCTCATGTTGTTTAATTAAGGAGATTAAATCATTACTTTCTAGTGTGGATAAACTAGACAAAAATGAATCTAGGTCATTAAGAACCTCAGAATTCTTCAATCTCCCTTCAATAACCTCAAACGACGGAGTACGACCCTCATCTTCCAACAAAGCACTCGCCACAGCACCCTGTTGTACCAACAGAGACGCATTTTCAGCTTGTCCCGTAACCACCAGCGAAGAAACAACCTCAGCACCTCACTTCTTGGACGGCGCTACTTCCATTGCGCGAGCATCATCATTTGTGACAGTTGAAGTGCAAGGAGATATAAGTTCAGAAATTGAACCTTCTCCTCGATCACAATACAACTTCAAACGGTTAATATGACATAGTGTTGTCTTTCGCCGTCGATCTGGGGTGGAGATGACATAATTCAAATCATTCAATCGTCGTTCAACATGATAAGGCCCGCTGTAACGAGCCTGCAAAGCAGAGCCCATCACAGGAATCAACACAAGAACTTTATCACCAGGACTGAAACTCCGAGAGACAGCCCTCTGATCAAACCTCTGCTTCATTCTCCTCTGACAAAGACCTAATTATTTTTAGCCAACTGACATGCAGGACCGAGCCTATTACGCATGTTGGACACATAATCAGACAAACTGAGACACTATTTAGGATCAACAAGCCACGACTCCTTCAACAGCTTTAAAGGCCCACGAACCGTGTGCCCGAAAACAAGTTCCGACGTGCTAAAACCCAAACTTTCTTGTACTCTCTTGTACTTTTTGCACAGCAAAAAGAGCACGCCCGAGCTCTATTGGCGGAAGTGAGAGACTGTATGTTTTGAATGCTTATATCTTCTAAATGTGAATTCGGTCATTGTTTTGGAGCACAGCTTAGTAAGGCTAACATATTCGAATCATACTAAAACCCAAAAAACTTCAATTTTGATTTCATGGGGACTATAAAATCTTGTTCTCTGCAGAGAAGAACAAGTTGCATCTGGTCAGTACAGCAGTGCATTATTCTACTGGGTTCTGACGTCATCTGCACCTCTCTTTTAGATATAGGCCAAAATCATTACTAGATTTTTCCACAAACTGATCGCTTCTAAAAAAAAAGCAAAATAAAGTGTTGATCATTTACATATCTTAAAGTTAATACTACTTAAAGGTCGGTAGCAAGAAAATTGAGCAACGTCCTTGTTGGTTGAAAATCTTCACAACCGCAATAATTTTGACTAAATGCTACATTACTTTTATTTTGGAAAACACCGGGTCTCTTATTTTGATTAGTCTTTTGGACTTTTATTTTGGAAAAGACGAATGCGGGTCCCTTATTTTGAATCTCATGTATGTTGTTGCTGGTTTTGCACGCTCAGCTACTGCACCGGGAAAATGTCTCGAGTTTACGTGGGAAAATTGAGCTATCGCGCCAGAGAGAAAGACGTTGAAAGGTTTTTTAAAGGCTATGGGAAGATACTGGAAGTGGACCTTAAAAATGGGTAAGTAATATTCTCTTTGTACAAGCAAATTAAATGTGCAGCCGGAACACCGATTGAGTCATTAAGAAGGATAAACTGTTTGTTCTTCTGCTCCATGTGATTTAAAAGAGAGCAATATTATAAATTCATTAGCAGAATTACTAATTAATTATGCATTAGCACATGTTTGGAACTATTTTCGGCTTTTAATCGGTTATTTTTAATATATTTTAGCTGCTTTAGCACATCGTGCTATGCTAACCCCCATTGTTTCCAGGGTGGCCTTGACTGAATTCTTCATTTAGTCTCTTTTTTTGTCCCATTCACTAAAAATGAGCTGTAGTTGATATTTACTTTTTATTATTACAGGTACAGCATGGTCTGATGCCCTCGTTAAAAAATCTTATATTTTGGAGGAAAAAACACACATACACAACTATATATATATATATATATATATATATATATATATATATATATATATATATATATATTATAACCAACAATTTGAGTGAAGAGTTTAGTCAAAATCGTCATTTGAAACAGCTACGAACCTTTTGATATGACCCGCCTAAACTTCGTGTTTCAAGATTAAATAAGTTAATACAACATAAAACTGCTCATCAAGCTATTTCATGACTTTAACCATTAAATTAGACTAGGCTATTTAGGGTAACCAAGGGAATAGTTGAAAAGGCTAATTTGATTAGACAACTTTTTGTAACATTTAACATGTTGCATATTTTCCCTCAAAGCTCATAACTCCCATCTATCTCTTTAGATATGGCTTTGTAGAGTTTGATGACCCCCGTGATGCAGATGATGCTGTGTACGATTTGAACGGTAAAGATCTTTGTGGGAAGAGAGTGATAGTGGAGCACACCATAGGACAGCGCCGTGATGGAGGCAACAGATCTGGGAGAAGTAAGATATCCATTTATCCGCTCTACCAGAATACTATATACCATATACTATTTCTGTTTCATATGAACGTATTTTTTTTTGGTAGATGATGGATTGTGCAAACACTGATTTTTCTTCAGGCTTCTCAGCTGGAGAGTTTGGTGCTCAACATGCCCATTATGATTTTTAATCATTATACCAGAATTAGGTGTTTCTGGAATTTATGTTTCCATTGATGTTACCGCAGGTCTTCAGGTAAAGGAGATCGGCTCTGACATGGTTTCAACAGTTCCATCCACAACTCTGTTGAGTAAGACATTGATGGTTTAAAACAGTGAATCACTTGTCCTTAGGCATGTTAATGTCATCATTGATTTGTGTTGGTTTTTCATCTTCATATTGACTCACTTGATCTAAAAACAGAATGGAACAGCATGTTTTAGAGTGCCCAGTCTCTGTATGAGAAGCCTGAAAATAATAAAGTATGTTTGTTAATTTCTTTTAAAACATCATATGCAGTTACTGTTTAACTCTGTAGGGAGCAAAATTGTTTGGATGGTAATCTTTACAATGTTATTGATGGGTGATTCTTCAGATTGGAGAATATTTCTGTCCTTGAAGCAATATAACAAATAGTGCACTTTTTAGAAGAAAAATAAATAAAGGATCTGCCTCAAGTAAGTTTCCCTAAATGAAGAATCACCCTGAACATTTTTAGTAATTCTAAATATTGTAATTTCTGCTTCACTATATGCAGATATCTATTGTTGCAATATAATTGAATGAGTTCTTTTCATTTTCTAAATGAAATAACTTTTTAATTCAAAATAATGTCAAAGCTAGAAATTTAACCCTCAATGTTTCATTAAAAGAGTCTGACCGCCTGCCCCTTTTGCTGGCCACGGTGTCCCCCTTTCCATGCGTGTGGCTCTTTGACCAAACTGGGCCCCTGGGCAGACCATTAAAGCGAGCCAATGTGAATGAGGACCGCTTTTCCCATTAAGCCGGGTGGTGAGGATACCATTGGGTTTAGGAGATGTGGGTTGAGCTCTTTTAGGTGCCTGTAATATGTTTTGGTTTTATTTATTTTCACATTTTCCTTTTCCCCTGTTAAATAATCTTTAAAATTTAAGTACAGCGTAAGTATGTTATTTGGTGGAATATTTTCAGTTCTTGAAGAATAGATCTATATTAAAGTGATAGTTCACCTAATGATTGTCATAATTTACTCACCTGTATGTCATTCCAAACTTGTATGACTTTTTTTGTACAGAAAACAAGATATTTTGAAATATGATTCACTTTATTTATTTTTTTATCCAGTTTTGGGCCCTACTGATTAAAACAAAAACATGATTCTTTATAGACATATCTCCAGCATGTCTTGTTTTTTATTCCAAAGATGATATATGGGTGAATAAAAAATAGATTCATTTTTGGGTGAAATGTCCTTTTAAGTTAGAGGGTAGAATTCAGTTTGTAATGTATTACACTAGTAGAAGTAAATCCAGTTTCTTAAACCATAAATAAAACTTTACTTTTTTTTAATTTTGTCGATGTTATAAGTTTAATCTTTTAGTTTTTCTGTGTGTGAAATCCACAAAGTCTTAAAGGCTTGTGTGGACACTCCATTGTCTTTTACCAATCCTGAACTTTATCCATCTTATTCTCGTCATTTTGAAGGTAATAATCGGTATGGGCGTGGAGGAGGGGATAGGTACGGCCCACCTACACGCACGGATTACAGGCTGATTGTGGAAAATCTGTCTAGTCGCTGCAGCTGGCAGGACCTGAAGGTACAAAAACACACTAGTTTTAGTTGTCTTTTGTTTGCTAAGGCGAACATCACTGTTACCTTCTCATGCTTTCACTCTTATGCTTATTGCTTATGCTTAGGGATTTGAACAAACCCCTCACTCAAAGACATGAATGACTCCACTTTTTGAGGAGAGGTGTGTTGTTAGTTTTCAAGTGTGATCAGACTTATGATTTTCACCTGGCGAATGATAAAACAGATAAAAAAAATCCATAGACTTGCATCGAAAGAGTGACCTGAATCCAGAATATCACAAATTCTAGAGACCAGAATAATAGAGATATGAAGATGGGTGCTTTTTAAAAAAAAAAAATTTATCTTGGGACAGCAAATAACTCTCCAGCAACCACTTGGAGCACCCTAGCAACTACATAGCAAAATGCCAAAATTATTTAAACACCTTAGAATTTTGTTTTAGCAAACACCCAAAACACATTAGTTTTGTTGTGGAGAGTTATTGCACAAGCAAGCACAACTCACCTTTTCCTTAAAAAGCAAAAAATAATCATTTTAATTAAAATATCCCTGCCACTAGCCACATAACCCTTTGCCCCTCCATATCAAACTATTATGTCTTTTAAAATCACCATGAAATCAAAATCACAAAAACTTATTAAAGGGATAGTTCACCCAAAAATGAAAATTATGTCAGAATTTACTCATCCTAATGTTGTTCCAACCCCGTAAGACCTTCGTTCATCTTCGGAACACGAATTGAGATATTTTTGATGAAATCTGAGAGCTGGATCACTCCTCCATACTAGTCCATAGGCTTCTTCAGGGATTGAAACTTTCCAGCCTCAAAAAGTTATTAAAGATATTGTTAAAATAGTCCAAGTGACTACAGTGGCTCAATCTTAGGGTTTATTCACACCTGCCTTGTTTGGTTCGATTGAATCGAACTCTAGTTCGTTTACCCCCTTGGTGCGGAGCTTTTGGGCAGGTGTGAATACAGCAATCGAACTCGGGTGCGGACCAAACAACCGAACCGAGACC
Source organism: Siphateles boraxobius (assembly GCF_051911475.1). Classification (NCBI taxonomy): domain Eukaryota; kingdom Metazoa; phylum Chordata; class Actinopteri; order Cypriniformes; family Leuciscidae; genus Siphateles; species Siphateles boraxobius. The sequence continues at coordinate 16,957,953 of NW_027508975.1, forward strand.
TAGCTGAAGAGGTGGTCTCGGTACGGTTTCAAACGAACTCTGGTACGGTTCGTTTACGGTGTGAACATGAACCGACCCAATTGCAAGAAAGCACTGCGCCTTTGATTTAACAGGCTTCCGTAGTCGGAGTTGCGTTATGGGAAAGTGATCTGTTGTAGCCTACTACATTCCATTCCGGCGCGCTGTCTGGCCACACGATACTGTTGCGCGTCTTTCTGCGCGTCGTGTGTGCATCATTGGAATGGAATGAATGAATGAATGAGTGACAGGGCTCTCAAGTGTCACGCATTGAGCGTGACAGTCACTCATTTCGGTCTTTTGTCACGCTCTCCCGCCACACATTCTATTTCTCACGCTGAAAAACTATTTGTAATATATTTAATATGCCGCAGCGCCCAAAACTCTGGCCGCGCCGCTCTCACTGTGGAACCGGCAGGAATCAAGCGCGTCTCCTCTGGTGTTGTTAGCCAATCAGAAAATAGCACTATTGTATCTGGGTAAGATTTAACGCAACAACCAAAGACACCATGTCGGCACGACACGTGAGGTTTTGTTTACAAATTTTGGTTCACTTGCAAAAAGTGCAGTGTGAAAGCGAACCGTACCAAAAAATTTATTTGGTCCGGACCAAAGCAAGTGAACTATCGGACTTTCCTGGTGTGAATACAGCCTTAAGTTTATCAAGTGACGAGAATACTTTTTGTGCACAAAAAAAAAAAGACTTTATTTCAACTATTCATTTCCTTGTCTTTGGGCCTCTAGTCAGTTAAACTAGTGTGATTGCGGAGAGCTACATCACACGTAAGCTCACTATTGGCCGACGCTGGTCATGTGTGTGATGCGTGTGACGTACAACAACAGAAGCTTATGCTGTTACACTAGTGAACTGACTCGAGGCCCACAGAGAAGGAAATGAATAGTTGAAATAAAGGCGTATTTTTAGTTTTTTTTTTAGCACAAAAAGTATTCTCGTCGTTTGATAAACTTAAGATTGAGCCACTGTAGTCACTTGGACTATTTTAACAATGTCTTTAATAACTTTTCGGGGCCTGCAAGTTCAATCCCTGAAGAACCCTATGGAAGTAGTTCCGAAGATGAACGAAGGTCTTACGGGGTTGGAACAACATGAGGGTGAGTAAATACTAACAGAATTTTCATTTTTGGGTGAACTATCCCTTTAAGGATTTATTAAAAGTGATTTATCTGTGCACAATTAAATGAATATGATTTCTAATCTTTAATCGAATAGAATAACTTCCCCTCCCTCTTGCAAAGACACCTCTTGTTTGATGAATGTGTTTACTGGCATGATTGGCAGGACAACCTGTCACTCACAAGATCATACCAATAGCAAACCACAATGTTCCAATCAGGACTAGATGGACAAAAATCAAGCCCAGCCCTACTTTTTTTTTCTTGTTTGAGAAGCCGTTTCACAATAGGGATAAGACGGGTCACTGAGTGAGCGACACCTTGTGGTTCCCTCACAACGAGACAAAGTCACTCTCCAAAACTTTCATCCTCTCTGTTGGAATGAGCTGCCAACCTCCTCCCGAACTGCTGAGTACATCACATCTTTCAAGCAGCAGTTGAAGACACACCTCTTCCGCAAGCACTCAACACCCCACACTCTTAAATCAGTGCACTTACACAAACACACACAACAATTCTCTAGCTGGTTTCCTAATCTGGTTAATAAACCTGGCTGTCGGATTGTTGGCTCTTCGAAAGCTTTGTCCCTCTTTGTACGTCGATTTGGATAAATGCATTTGCTAAATGCATAAATATAATGGAAATGTAATAGGGAAGAAAAGACAAGCATGACTTCAGTTTCATTCCGACTTCAGGCATTTTGGAAATTGTAATTTAGAAAGTGTTCTGTAAATGTGGTCAATGATTTTGTCAAGTCTCTAATGTGTCATTGATTCATTTCAGGACTACATGCGTCAGGCTGGTGAGGTAACGTATGCAGACACTAATAAGGGCCGCAAGAACGAGGGGGTCATAGAGTTCAGGCAGTACTCGGACATGAAAAGAGCCCTGGAGAAACTTGATGGCACTGAGGTCAATGGAAGGAAAATTCGTCTCATCGAGGACCGACCTGGTGCCAGACGCAGACGCTCCTATTCTCGCAGTGCCTCCAGGTGCAAACAGATCAATTTTTATTTAATTATATTGTAAATGTGGGAGACGTATAACTGCAAATTAAGTTAGATTTTGCATTTGCATTAATGTCACGTTATTTGGTGTCAAAAAGGATCAGCTAAATTAACTGCTTGTAATAAAGCTACTTTAGAGGTTCATAGAGAACATATGTAAAGTTTATTGCTTCTTGCACACATCCTTCAGGTCTCGCTCAAGGAGCAGGAGGTCTCGCAGGAGCCGAAGCCACAGTCGAACCAGTAGCCGCTCAAGGTAGGCAAATGAAAGTGAATTGTGCTTTAAGTAGAATGATCACAGTTTGGTGTTCGATGAATCCACTAGAGGGCAGTAACATATAATAAAAATAAGTTCTGTGTAGCTTCAGTCTTGCTAATATATATTGATTTGATTTATTTTTCTTACACTGTTCCCTCACCTTTCCAGGCCTTCAGGCTCACGATCACGCAGCAGGTCAACCAGCAAGAAGATGAAGGGCAGGAGCAGTAATGGAGCTCGCAGGGGAGGTGAAAGTGCCAGGGATAATAGCTTGAGCTGCAGCCCCCAGAGCAAAAAGAGCAAACGGGAGAACAAGAGAGGTCGCTCCTATTCTCGATCCAGATCTCGGTCCAGATCTCGGTCCAAATCTCGGTCCAAATCTCGGTCCAAATCTCGGTCCAAATCTCGGTCCAAATCTCGGTCCAAATCTCGTTCCAAATCTCGGTCCAAATCGGGTAACAACAGGGATCTCTCCAGGGAGTCTGGGTCTAAATCTCAGGAGGCAACCAAGGGCAGTGATGAAGGCAGAGTGGCTGAGAGAGTGCACCGTTCTAGAGCTCATTCTCGATCTAGATCACAAACACCACCAGATGCTGATCTGCGCAGGGAATCTAGATCCAGATCCAAATCTCGCTCACATTCACGCTCAAAATCGTATTCTCGATCTCGATCCCACTCAAGGTCTCGTTCCTAAGTCCACTTAAAAAAAAAAAAAAAAAAAAATGTTTTCTCAATCAGTATTTTTCATCTTGTTTTCCAGTCTAACTAAAATGTTTAAAACAAGGATATATCTTAAATTAATGGGTTTTTTTTAATACCCCGCTGACATTTTTTTTGGTTACTAAATTGTTTGATTTTTTTTGCTTAATACGAGAGAATTATTTGCTGTTGGGGTTAGAAAATAAACTTAATTCAAGGTATACTGTCTTAAAACAAGTCTGAATACGTTACATTTGAGAAGAAAAGTATCTTGTTTTTAGAATTTATTTCTTGAAAATAAGATGACATAACACTGAATTATGTTTTGCAGTCGATGTCTAAATGTTGTTCTGTCCTTCATTTCTATTCTTTGAAGCAAACCACCCTTTTTTTTTCTTTTTAAATAAGATAGGTATTAGAGAAAATGCTTGCTTATTCACAGTTCAGTATTTTCTGGTATTGTTAACCTTATGCATTATTTTTAGTAGTGTTTTAATTTTAAAACTGCTTGCATATATTTTATTCATAAAAACGGAGTAAAATTGAGCCCACAATAGATGTCCTAACCTTTGGATTGTATGCTTTAGACATGTTCCATAAATGTTGTTAAGATGGGGCAGAGTTTATGGTCTTTTTACAACAAATTTCTCCATACAAAATAATAAAAAACTGCCTCACAATACTGTGTCATTCAGTTCATTTACAAAGGTGATTTGTGGCGGGTTTTCCTAATGTTGTTAGTCAAAAGTATAAAAAGTGTCCTGATGTTGTGGAACTTTGCCATTCAATGAAAATGAAAAAACGTACCAGTATAAAAAAAGCTTAATTTGCTCTAATCTCAGTCTTTGTTGTGGATTCAAACCCATAATATTAACATGGTTTTGTCATCATTGACCTGAAACCTGGTGTGATGCTTCGAGGAGTGAATGTGCAATTGCGAAAGAAAAATCAGAGTTGAATTTGGTCAGTGAGGACAGAAAATTAGGCCATACGGCTTTGAAATGATAGGACGAGGGTGCATAATTGAAGAGAATTTTCGATGCTGTTTACGAATCCCATTATTAACTACATCACAATCTAACAGTTTTATCTTGAATATATCCTATTCTTTAAAAGTAATTTGCGTACAATTATTTCTCCGCCTCCATGAAAAAATAATTCCACAAGATGTCGCCAACATTCAGATAATAGAAAAAGAAGCATGTGTCTGGTTTGTATACTATACTTCCATGTGTGCCTGCTTTCAGGCATTTCGTCTTTTCCCTCAATATTACATGACAAACCTATGTATAAACACATCCACCAACATATTTTGAGGCTTTACTTCTGAAAACTCTAATGGGGGGTAATGTAGCCTGTTGAATATATATTATGTGCATTGTGCAATGTCTGATTAAATGGAAAGCGCACTGAAGTCTGGTCACTCACTCCATTGAGTCTTATAAAAAGACACGACGAAGGAGGCGCTCTCTCCTCAACACTTTACTCAGTACAGACAGACGGTAACTACTGATGATGGAGCAATATTTAGCTTATCTTTCTTTTGAAAGTCAGTTCTTTTAACCCTTTAGTATCCTTTTCTGGAGAGGAAGAGCTGTCATGGGAGATGCGCGGCACTTCGCACGCGTCTGGATTATTAATGGAGAACCGCGAAACTTCGCAGTGGATGAAAAACATCACGAACACGCGAGTCCAGAGCGGTAGAACGATGGAACGCGGACGCATAACACTGTAACAAAGGCAAGTAAACGCATTGTCTCTTGAGGCGCGTCTCATACTTTTTGCTAGTAACGTCAAAGCGCCAATATCAATAGCTTGACCTTATTAGAGGTCGATAGATTTCAAATGTTAGGTCTATCTTAAGTTTGGACGCAAATCGAGAAATTGTGCCTTGAACACGGGGTTTCATTTCATGTCATATACAGAGAAAAGCATGTATTTATTGACATGCATGATTTTGAGATTGAGCCAACTATTAAGGGGAAAAAAGGTCATAATAGCACAAACTAGAGACTCTTTGAGAAGCTTTTTATGTGTAAAATGGCAATGAATTACAATGAGATGGGCCCTAATGGATAATTGCTGGTGAATTTATTGAACATTTTCTATGTGGTGCATTAACATGCAAAAATAAATTGTCGAATCCCATAATAATAATTAAATATATATATATATATATATAATGAGGCTTACTGCAATGTCAGAAATGTTCGTGAATTGTGTGAATACCACTTTCTACGTGATGTGAAAAGTGGTAAACAGCAGAGGTGTCACAATGATTGATTTTAGACTGTACATCTATCTATGCCAATGATGCCAGTAATATTTAGTCTTCAGACATATATCTAAGCGACAGTCAAGTTTAAACAATAATTGTCTGTACAAATAATCAAGCAATAATTTGAAACATTCAACACAATTCGGATTTAACGATTGATCTACATCTGCTGTTTATATTTTATACTCTTGTATAGTTAATTTCACCCATTTGGGAACCAGAGTGAACAGCCATTAAAAGTAAAGCTGAAATTTGTAATGGAAAAAAGAGGTCTGGAATACATCGGTCAAGTCTTTTGATGAATCAGTCCAAATATATGCTCCAAGATGCATGGCACTATACAGTGTTTCTCAATATGGATCTCATTTAACTTACAGAGTTGAACATTTTCATAGCTGTAAAGGGATACGTTTAATTTTTATGATGCAGCATTGATTTCAAAAGGCAGTTTTGACTAAAATTACATATTATTTTTATTATTATTATTATTATTATTATTATTATACACAATTATGGCCACAGCCTCATTGTTTACATTGGCCATATTACTTTGCATCTTTAGATACTGACATTTTGCTTTCAGGTTTTATCTGATAAGTACTCTAGCAGAACATCCAAAGCATTTCCTATGAGTTTAAACAAACCGAGCGAGTCGGCAGACTTGTAAATGACAATTTCAGAGTTGTTGAGAAACCTCTGCCAATGGAGCATTTGTTATTCCAGAGTGATTTTGCCACATCAAATTTCTAATTTATGGACTTTTGTTTGGCCAAAAATAGCATGGACTTTGGAGATTCTTAGTGGTTTAATTTATACTTGCCCTGGTCAGTGCCTATACAATATCAGCACAAGGCTTCCCCTTTGGGAGTCCAGCTGGGTAGTTTAACTGTCAGTGTAGAATTATGTCATGCCTCAAATCTAATGCAACGGTTTACAAATTGTTTGAGAGATTGGGAATACTCATGCTGCAATAAAACACAGGATCAGCCACTCTACTTTTAAGGATGGTTGTATTGAGAGTATATACAATTTATTTAAATGATTTAAATTGATAGATTTGTTTGTGGTGCCCCATTCACTGTAAACCCGGATAATTAGAATCTACTTCAAAAAAACAAGGTAACTCTTTGCCATAATTTAATTAAGCGTAACATTTAATTGCATCAAGTTCGTCTCTAATCCATTTAAGTTTTGTCACCTTAACTCTATCTGTGATCTGAGGAAGTGTACTCCCAGAGTGCATTGTGGCATTAATAAATTAATTGCTTTGTTTTACTACTTTTGGCTTTATTTTACCATTACAAGTGTATTTGCTATCGTTATTGGGGTTATACTGACAAGAGACAGCAAATGAAATTAATAAAATTAATTTAAAAAAAAACTTGTTACCATTGTTGTGGTTTGCATGCTGAAAGTTGAAGTCTGTGTTTGACTCAAGCTAAATTGCAAGATATTGTTACAAATATAGAGGGATTATATCAACTCAATTAAAAGTGTATGCCATAATGTGTTAGCAATAAAATGTTAAAAGATCATTATTATACATGAAATACAGTTATGTTATATTTCATTAATACATTCATTCAAAACATGGAAATAATTTAAGTATAAATATATGTAATATTTATTACTTCACTTCCTTTGAAATCAAATAACTGATTTCATGTTGCGTCTCTGCATCAATTGGAGGAAAATTACAATAATATAAATCAAGTTCCCGGTCCCAACCAAAGGGAACACTAATCACAATAATGATGAGAAATTTTAGGAAATCAACATGAATTTATGAAGTTGTAGTGTTACAAATGTATTAAATGTTTAATTGAGGTTCCAATACAATAGCATATAAACTGAGACCGTTTCGTATACTGAATTTAGCATTTAAGGTTATGATGGTGATGATATTTGCTGTGAAACAGTTCTCTTACAAGAGTATCTCTCGTACTGCGTAATATCTTACGCTATGGGGAAAACCTCTTTTCCACGAGATATTGAAGCCAAAAATTATCCTTAATTTTGAATGAATGTAAAACGCTGTGCGGCAGCATGCAGACATAGGCAAGATGGCTCGCGCGCCTATTGGCTGCCCTGTGGCAACAGCAGCAGCCTATCGAGAGAGGCCCTGCGTGACGTGATACCCAATGGGGGTGCTTCACGCCCATTTCGTCACGTCCCGCCCCGCCAGAATAGGCGTGTCCTTGGCCTATAAATACGCTCGACAGGCTGATACAAACTGATTTTCATCTCTTCAGCGAAGCTCACACATCGCTGGATCCGCAGTGAGAAGCCGCGTCGTCTGACTGTAAGCCTTCTGCGGGACGAGCCTTCGAGCCTGAAGCCACTGGCCTTCACCTCGCCGCCTTCAGCCGCCGTACCTGCTACTCTTTCCGGCGTCAATATCTTTTTACTCTGCTGAGAGTGTGTGTTCGCCGTCGCGACTCACACTCTCTCTCTCTTTATCTAAAAGAGCAGCGTCTTTTTAAAGATGCTTAGTTCCTGTGGCTCATGCCGAGCCGCACTCAGCGACGTGGACCGCCATTTCACCTGCGTTTCCCGCCTGGGTAAGGATCATGCAGCTCTCGCGCTCGCTGAGCGAGCTATTGCCATGGTGACTCTGAGGACTCGCCTGGCATTTTTTATCCGAATCTGCACTCCCGCCCGCTGTAGTGCGGCGCCGTAAAGCGCCGTACTCAGCGGGTCCCCGAGCCTTCTCCAGCCCATGAAACCTTGCCGGTTCGCCCGCCAGCTTCACCAGCTTCAATCGAGTCGCTCACTGACGGACAACGGCAACAGCGCGCCGACGCCTCCGCCATTATGACGACGAGATAGCTGCATCTGTAGAGAAGGCCAGCTGCTCTATCCTGGCGTCGGACAGTGAGGATTGGGCGAGCTCTGTGGACCTCCCCCCCTTCTGCCCGCGAGTCGTCAGGGAAACGGGCCAGCATCAAAACCGCGGCTAGCTTTTTTTACGTTATAAGAAAGCTACCCCGCCCCCGCTCCCCGTGGGCGTGCGTCACATGGCGAAATGAGGAAAGTGTGTGTTTTAGTCCCGCCAAGGCCGGACCAATCTCCATTTCTCAAACATTTCTCAGCTCCTCGTAGTTTGAGCGGCTGAAAATGTCAATATTGCAGCAATGAGCCTGTTGTATAACACGCACGCCTGCAAACAAACGCCGACACACACAAAACTGTGATGACGCTCTCTTATTCGCTCGGGCTAATGTAAACTTTTGTCGTTTCCCCCTGTGGCTCAGTGGCGAAACCCAAAGCCTTCGCACGGGAGACCCGTGTTCGATCCCAGCTCTCGAAGCAGATAAAATTTAGTCTCCCCGCGGCCAGACTTACACCCAAACTTTTCGCTCGTTCAGTTCCAAGAAAATGCGACTGTTCCAGTGTATTTTGCAGTAAACAAGCCTGTACCATGGCCCGCTTGCCTGCACACAAATGCCGTTTCCACGGCGACTCAGAAAAATCATATAAGCAGACAGTGTATTTTCTGGTATTCCGGCCACAGCCGATGGTGTTATGAGTGTATTAAAAATGCCCACAGCCCAGTGTTCATTTCTACACACAAACACAGCCCGCCACAGTGCAGGGCTCGCATTAATGAGATCGACTCATGTCAATTGTGCATTACATGTAGTGAATGTGCCCCCAACCCAGTGCCCACAAAAACTAAACACTGCATGTGCCAAACTGCTCGTTCAGTTCCAAACAATGTGACTGGTCCAGTGTATTTTGCAGTAAACAAGCCGGTACCACAGCCCGCTTGCCTGCACACAAACGCCATTTTTACGGCGACCCAGATAAATCCCAAAAAGAGTGTATTTTCTGGAATTCCGGCCACGGCTGATGGTGTTATGAGTGTTGTAAGAATGCCCACGTCTCAGTGCCCATTCCCACACACAGACACAGCCAGCCACAGTTCAGGGCTTGCACAAGTAAAATCAACTTATGTCGATTGTGCAAAAAATGTAGTGAATGTGCCCACGACACAGTGCCCACAAACACTACAAAATGCATTTCCCACGGTTTCTGTAAAAACGAAACCAACACACATTCAGTCAGCACAAGTCAACGGTGTTCTCAGTGCAGTGAGTGTGCCCGCTGTCCCGCGCCCACATTCCCTCACAAACACGCTCAACCCCACGGGGTTTGTCCCGCTCGCTCTTTCTCCACAATCTGTCATAGAGAAATCGAACGTGACCAGGCTGCCCGCCGTGATCGGCGTGCCCCTCGCCTCGCACACTGTAAACACAGTGTTTATGTCTCAGCACACCGAAGCTCTGCGGCCGCCGCTATGCCGCGGCCAGAGCCCGGATTTCCAGAGATGGGGGACTCGAGTCACATGACTTGACTCGAGTCTGACTCGAGTCGCAAATTTAAGGACTTGAGACTTGCTTGACTAAATTAAGAAAATGACTTGACTTGACTTTGACTTGAGATCCAATGACTCGAGACTTGACTTGACTTGAACTGTATGACTCGAAAATAACTTCATATTCATTTTTATATAAATCATTGCAAGATATATTGATGAACAAAATGAAAGCAACGGAACCATTGACGCCAGTCATCAGATTCTGCGCGATTGCGTGACGCACAGAGCACAGAAAAAACATATACCTCAGTGAACGCGCTAAATACAAAAACATCTCCCAGCATCGTTTCTTTTTGGATATAAACACTAGAAATTGGCCATATTCATACAAAAAGATTTGCTGTACGCATAATAACTGGCAAGGGATATCGGACAAGACCATCACAACCTCGAACTTCATTCACCACGTCTAAAAGTAAGCTATGGCTTGTTTAACCTGTTTGTTTCAGTTAATTTGACTAACGTTAAATCTAGAGAGAATAGTGGTTAAAACAGCATGCCTCTTTATACAATATTATGTTTCAAATATAGCTTAAGGCTATCAATAGATTCAAATTATAATTAATGGTGGCATATGTTTTGTATAACTTGCATAAATTCACGCAGACATTTGCCACAGTTTCTTTCAAATCATGCTTTAAAGCCAAAAATGTCACTCTTTCCAATGACGAAAAACAGCATAGAAAACTGTTAATGATTGTTTGGTCGTGTTTTATGTTTCTCTTGAAGCAGGGTCAGATGTAATCAGGGGGTTGGGGGGCAATGTGAGCAAAATTAATATGCACCCAAAATTCAAGATGTGGAGAAAATGCCCCTATATGAGTTATTTTTATATTTATAACATATGATATTAAAAAAAAATCCAGAATATTGGTGCGATTGCAAATGTGATAATGATTTTATACAAAAGTCCAGTAAACGAAGAGTGAATATTGTGTGACATTTTAGACGTAATATTGTAAATATTCTCTGTTTTTGCTCTATTTCTACAATGACAGTAGTTTCAAACAAACCACAGAAAAAGAGTAAAGCCGGGGTTTTTGTGATTCAGTGACCTAGTTGCTTAGTTCCAGATTGAATCTGCCGCTTTGAACGAATCAGTTGAATGAATGCTTCTATGACTCGTACATTAAGACATTGATTTGGCGCCACCTATTGGCGGTTTTAATTTCATAATTAAAATGTATTATTTTTTAGCATCTAATTTTTTCTATATTAAAATGATTATATTTAAATAATTAATCTCATAACATTATTTATGGTGTTGTAATTGCAGTGTAAATGCATGGATAAAAAAAATGGTTAGAACATAGTTCTAGAACATAGAAAAAAATGCCCCTGGAAATCAATTTAAGGGGTAAAATATGGGCTATTAATGAGAAAGTTAATGTCTGGGTGATATTGCATACAAAATATATAAGCAAAGTTAAACATATGACATTTACTATAAAACCAATATAATTAATGCATCACACTTGTGAATTTGCCTTCAAATGTTTTATCTTCAACATTTTTCATATAATTGTTATTATAATCATAATAATTCCAAATTTTGATAATCATAAATACATGCTGTAATAAATTATACAAATATTATTAATATTACAATATAAATGTATAAGTAAGGTAATCAAGGTAATCAAAAATAAATAAGGTTGAGGCCAATATAAAAAATTTTTCTGTTTGGTATTGTAACTTAACTTGACCCTTAGCAGAACTCGACTTGACTTGCTTGAAGTGAACCCTTGACTTGACTTGACTTGACTTGGTTGCATGTACATGCGACTTAGACTTGCTTGAGACTTGATGGTATGGGACTTGAGACTTACTTGTGACTTGAACATGTGTGACTTACTCCCACCTCTGCGGATTTCATTCTACCTCTAGCTATTCACGCAGATTCGTGGGCAAAGCTTCCCGGGGTATTAGAATGAGTGTTGAACACTATAAAAAGAGGCTATTCGCTACAGTTCGCTTGACGTCCCCGCCGCACGCGCAAGTCGAAACCACGGTAAACAACGAAGTATCTCTATTTCGAGCCGAAATAGTGAAACCACTGAGCAAAGGGGCCATAGAACCTTTATCTCAAAGCGAAGAGGGGCTATACAGCAGATATTTTCTGGTACCGAAAAAAGACGGGGGTCTCAGACCCATTCTAGATCTACGGCAGCTGAACAGAGCACTTGTGAAGTGCAAATTCAGAATGCTGACAACCAGGAAAATCCTCGCACAAGTTCGCCAGGGAAACTGGTTTATGTCAATAGATCTGAAAGACGCCTATTTCCAAATACAAATAGCGTCACGTCACAGGCAATTCTCGAGATTCGCCTTCGAGGGCCAGGCATATAAATACACAGTCCTGCCGTTCGGCCTGTCCCTAGCACCCCGTACATTTACGAAGTGCATGGACGCGGCTCTCGCACCCCCGAGTCTTCAGGGCATTCAAGTCTTGAACTACTTGGACGATTGGCTGATTCTAGCTAGATCACACTCAGAGCTCATAGAACACAGAACCACATTACTAGAGCATCTCGAGAATCTGGGTCTCACAGTCAATTGGGCGAGTTAAGAGTTCGCTGTTTCCCAGCCAGAAAATTGATTTTCTGGGAACAGTGCTGGACTCGCTGTCTATGACAGCACGTCCGTCGCCGGAGTGCGGACTGGACATTCAGCGCGCCGCGAAATCCTTCCGCCGCGGCTCTATAGTCCCGCTCAAAAGGTTTCAGAAAATGCTGGGCCTCATGGCCTCAGCATCTTCGGTCCTTCAGCTGGGCCTGCTTCGCATGCGCCCACTGCAGTTATGGCTGAAAGCGCGAGTTCCTCCCCGGGCATGGACCTCTGGTCTGTTTCGCCTCAAGGTCGACATGGAATGCGTTTCGGTTCTGGAACCTTGGAAAATAGCCAATTGGTATCAGTCAGGCGTGAGTTTGGGGACTCCCTCGAGTGTGAAGGTGGTGTCCACGGACGCCTCCATCTTGGGATGGGGAGCGCTGCTCAAGGGCAGACCGTTCTTTGGCCGGTGGTCAGAACGGGAAAAGCTTCTACACATAAACTGTCTAGGACTGTTGGCAGTCGACAACACGCTACGGCGCTTTTGTCCCCAGTTAAAAGGCCAGCACGTCTTGGTCCGGTCGGACAACATGTCAGTGGTGGCATACATAAATCACCAGGGTGGCGTCAGGTCCCGAAACCTTTACAGGCTGACTGAACGCCTCCTGGTCTGGGCTCAGCACAACCTGCTTTCACTGAAAGCAGCGCATGTGCCTGGTCGCCTGAATCTGGGACCAGACAGTCTGTCCAGAAACAGTGTCCCAGCAGGGGAATGGTCGCTGCACCCACGATCCAACTGCTGTGGGAGACATTCGGCAGAGCGCAAGTGGACCTGTTCGCGTCCCAAGAGAACGCTCACTGTCCGAACTTTTTCTCTAAGAGCAGGGATGCGCTGGCCCATGTATGGCCCCGCTGCCCCCTCTATGCTTTTCCCCCCGTCTTGCTCCTGCCTCAAGTGCTGGAACGAATCAGGGAAAACTGATGCCCAGTGCTGCTCGTGGCTCCGCACTGGACGAACTAGATTTGGTTCCCAGTCCTAATGCGGCTGACCAGCACTCCCCCGTGGCCTATACCGGTGAGGAGAGACCTCCTCTTTCAGGCAAAGGGCTCGATTTGGCATCCTCACCTGGAATTATGGTCCCTACATGCATGGGCCATCAACGGGTACCCGCTAACCTCCCGGAGGGAGTGTTAAACACGATCACGCAGGCTAGAGCCCTGTCTACTAGACGGCTCTATTCCTCGAAATGGTCAGTGTTCTCTGCCTGGTGTCAAGCTCAGGGCTTTTCACCCGTAGACTGCGGGGTCACGGAAGTGCTCAGCTTCCTTCAGGAGCTGTTGGATAAGGGCAGAACCCCATCCACGCTCAAAGTATACGTGGTGGCCATAGCGGCGTTTGCAAAACCGACGTCTGGCCAGTCACTGGGGAAAAACGACCTGGTCATGCGATTCCTCAGGGGAGCTCGGAGGCTGAATCCTCCCAGACCCCCCTCAGTCCCTGTGTGGGACCTTTCTACGGTTTTGGAAGCCATGAAAGGTGCCCCATTCGAGCCAATCCATTTGTCAGTCATGAAACATCTGTCTTTCAAAACGGTGTTTCTTATGGCTCTCGCTTCAGTGAAGTGCACATGGGACTTACAAGCACTCTAAGTAAGCGCATCATGTGTGGAGTTTGGCCCTAATGACTCAAAAGTCATACTCAAACCAAGGCACGGGTACGTGCCCAAATCCCTCAACACACCGCTCAGGACCCAGGTTATTTCTCTGCGCGCCCTCCCCACCCTGTCTGCGTGAAACACTGTTAACATAACTAGCTCCTGTGGGATGCTATTTCATGGGGAATGATGCTTGTAGCCTCTCTTCTCCGACTCTCTGTGAGTCTACGGTAATTATGCACTATATGAGCCCCGGGCTACTGCCCTTGGGACTTTGGTGTCGGATCCCAGTATGCACGGCGTGTTGCATTGTGTTCCCCATAACGTAAGATATTACGCAGTACGAGAGATACTCTCGTAAGAGAACGTACTCGGTTACTAACGTAACCTCGGTTCTCTCTCTCTCTCTCTCTCTAGAGAGAGAGAGAGAGAGGGAACGAGTACTGCGTATCTCGCCGTGCATACAACAGAGCTGGTTCACTTCAGTGATGAAAACCAGTTTGTATCAGCCTGTCGAGCGTATTTATAGGCCAAGGCCACGCCTATTCTGGCGGGACGTGACGAAATGGGCGCGAAGCCACCCCCATTGGGGATCACGTCACGCAGGGCCTCTCTCGATAGGCTGCTGCCGTTGCCGCAGGGCAACCAATATGCGCGTGAGCCGTCATGCCTATGTCTGCATGCTGCCGCACAGCGTTTTACATTAATTCAAAATTAAGGATAATTTTTGGCTTCAATATCTCGGGTAAAAGAGGTTTTCCCCATAGTGTAAGATATTACGCAGTACTCGTTCCCTCTCTAGAGAGAACCGAGGTTACGTTAGTAACCGAGTACGTTTTCCAGCAAGAGAGTCTGGCAAATCCTGTTTTCTGTTTCTGTCAGATTAGGGCTCGCTATCAAACCTGCTATTCCTGTTTCTCTCTATTGTAAGCAGATTGCTGAAACTTTGGTAGTCTCACTGTTTGAATAGTTATGCTGATTGGATTGGAATTGGTAACATTCCATGTATAGGGCCGGTTACTAAACCGGTATACATCATTTACATGCTTTGTTCATCACAATGTTAAGCCCTGCCCCTAAAATGTTTATAAATTGCAAGGGAACTTTTCCCTTAGTTAGACTTGGGTACGATTTTAGACTTGGTGACTACAACAGTAGTTCCAGAACTGAATCTCATCAAAGATCTCAACAAAGCTGACTGAGTTCCAGAACCAAACTCAACAAAGATCTCAACAAAGAAAGAACTTTTCTGACTGAGTTTCCAGACGGAATCTTTCCGCACAACCAACGATTTGGTGAGTTTCCACTCAATTCAAAGAACCACTGAAGACCAGTACAAATTTGTCATTCCTCTGCGACGCCAGAGAAAGGTTAACAGACAGCTGTAGAGTTTGGTTAACTGGTGTTATCCTCTAAAATTTTCTTTTAGAGATGAAAGTTGATCCTCTGTTGTCAGGCAGGGAAGATTTTAGCATTACCTGTTAATATTTGGTGATCCTCTGTTCACAGAGAAGGATTAGCATTACGTGCTAGTTATTTTTATTTGGTGATCCTCTGTTTCAGGCAGGGAAGTTTAGACGTGCTACTTAATTTTTTTATTAATTTGTTTGTTCACCTGGAATTTAGCTTATCCATTGCACAATAACAAGCTAGGTGTATAGCTAAATTAAAAGAACAGAACAAACAATTGCACACTAAGGTGGGCCATAACAAGGCATCAACCAAATGTGACTCAGAAGACCAACAGTCAGATGAAACTTATCCTGACTTGCAAGCATTCTTTGAAACAGATGTAGACATCCCATCAGTAACTGATAAGCCTGTAGATTCAGTAAAGGTATGTGTCGCAAGAAGATCTCAGGGAATTGAGGGAACTGAAAGTGTTCCTCCCAACTCTTCTGTTGTCCAAAACCAAACTGTTGCCAAAGCACTCGGACCTAGAGACATAGAAAGACTATTCCAAAGCTTACCTTCAGTACGCACAGATTTTTCTGAATTTAGAAGGTCATTGATCAGTAAGACATGTCGTTGGCAGAAGTCGCACAGCTGATGTCACAAATTCTAACTGAATCTGAATTCAACAGTTTTGAGTCTCCTGTTACTTCTGAACTATAACATGCCAGAAAAGATGAATTGAGAGAGGGAGTTCTGGAAGCGTTGAAGAACATTGTTGGACCAAACATGGACTGGTCAAAGATCACTAGTTGTGTACAGAAGAAGGATGAGACTGTTTTTGAATACACAGAAAGATTTTGCCAGACCGCTGCAGCTTACAGCGGGATTGCTGACACTTCAGAGAAGGTGTTAGATGATAATGGTCCTCTAGTTCGCGCATGGTTGGATGGTCTTTTGTTAGAACATAGAAATGCATTGCCTTACTTAGAATTAACATGGTCCAGTAGAACCCTGCAAAACAACTTGGACAGGTTAGTTACTTGGGAAAGAGACTCTGCTGTTAAGGCAAGAGTAAAAAATTGCAGCAGCATCCTTTAAGGTCAACACAGAGAATCAACAGAAACGCAAGTGTCCTAAGAGAGAGGGCAGTAGTTGTTATTATTGTGATAAACATGGACATTGGGGAAAAGAGTGTAAGAAAAACAAAAAGAACTTTAGACAAGTTAACAATGTTACTCAACTTCTACTCAGTCTGCTTGCTACTCTGAAACAGCCCCTCCCCTCATCATTAAACTGGGGCAGCTGGTTGAGGTGTTAACCATTTGGGCTGTGAGTGCTTAATTTGCCCAGTAATTATCAACAGAGATAAACAGAGATAAAACAGAGATTTATCAACAGAGATAAAATACATATTTTGGTTTAATAGAACAAAAGGAAAGTGACTGTCTCAGCCTTCCTTTGGGGGACACTAGTTAAGTAGACTCACAGCCTTAAATTTTATGCTACAGCACAGGCCCTTCATCAGTAATGGTGTTAGGTCAGACTGTAAATGTAAAATGCCTTTATGCAGTGTCCACACTGATGAATGAAGCAAAAGAAACTTCTGTAACCTCCTCCCGTTGGGGAAATTGGTTAACTACTCTCACAGTACCCTCACCCATTCTCATGTATGATGTCTACAATGACTGAAGTTGTGTTAGAGGATGAAGGAGAAATGACTCACGATTGTGTTACGCTTACATACACACCTTAGAGGGAAGTAAAATAAACTCCCATAGAAAATTCAGAATTTGAGTTGTTTGTTGGCGGTTCAGCTCAAGTAATTGAAAGTAATTCCTATGTGGCATGGACCACATTAAGTGATGTTGATTACAGCAGCCACAGTATTGTGTCAGGGAAGGAGAAACCTAGACTAATGTGTCACACTGTAAAGTTGTTCCCCCCACCTACAGGGATAGGTTAGGACACGGAACCACTGCCAAACCAACTATCACGAAAGAAAAAAAAAATACACAATGCAGAGACTCACATACGAAACCTTCAGTCATCCATCAACATGATCAAGATTGTCGTACCAGTAACATCACAGACACTCTCGCTTCGCACAAGATAATGATATTACAGAACAGAGTGGCCTTGGATTACATTCTAGCAACGCAAGGAGGAGCCTGCACCATCATCGGACCTGAGTGCTGCACCAGGTTAATGGATCCAACAGAGAATTTGATCAAGACATTCTTGATCTTTCAGCAAAATTACACCAGATGACTGAAGATAATTTTTCATGGTACGGAAACTTGATTGGGAAACCCTGGCTTTGGATAAAGGAAATAGCAATTATGTTGTTGTTTGTTCTACTGGCGTACTATCTATGCGTCCACAGTATCAAGTGTTTCATTCAACATATGAATCCCGCCTCTCACGAGAAAATCACAGTTCCTATCAGTAAAGACTATTACCCGTAGGGACGTCACGGACCCTAAAATTGCATGTTTGTTTCTGTGTCAGCATGCAATTGCAGAAAAGCAAACACAGAACATGCGTTATGTGCCTGTAACGATCACAAGTTACAATAATGAACTTTTAAGTGTTTAAATTTGTATATAATGTGAGAGTTATTAGAACTCTCAAAGGGGGAAATGTAGTGTTACAAATTTATTAAATGTTTAATTGAGGTTCCAATACAATAGCATATAAACTGAGACAGTTTCGTATACTGAATTTAGCATTTAAGGTTATGATGGTGATGATATTTGCTGTGATACAGTTTTCCAGCAAGAGAGTCCGGCAAATCCTGTTTTCTGTTTCTGTCAGATTACGGCTCACTATCAAACCTGCTATTCCTGTTTCTCTCTATTGTAAGCAGATTACTGAAACTTTGGTAGTCTCACTGTTTGAATAGTTATGTTGATTGGATTTGAATTGGTAACACTCCATGTATAGGGCCGGTTACTAAACCGGTATACATAATTTAGATGCTTTGTTCATCACAATGTTAAGCCCTGCCCCTAAAATGTTTATAAATTGCAAGGGAACTTTTCCCTTAGTTAGACTTGGGTAAGATTTTAGACTTGGTGACTACAGCATCGCAACAGCAAAGTCTTCAATAAAGAGTAACTTCTGCATTGAAAGATATCCCAATGTCTCCTGGTCTTTCGCTTCTAAATCTTCTACACTGAAGAAGGAAGAGGTTTACAACAAAGTCAACTTATGTGACGTTCTCCCAAAATGTTTAGTTGTTTTGACAATAACATTCAAGATGAATGGAAAATTAGACAAATGCAACTAAGAAAAATTATGACTGCAGAAGTCGAAGAAATGAGTGAAAAGTCTAATAAGATCTACCCCGCCTCAAAAACCATTTGCCCCGTCTGTTTTTTTTTTGTTTGTTTTTTTGCAAAATGGTACTCAAACCAGTCAAGTAATGTCTACTTGGGTTTTCTGAGTAAAGAAGGCATAGCATCCAAACACTACAGATTACTAAATTGTTTTAAGTAAGTTCAACTAATTATTCGACATTAAGTAAAGTGTTAGTTAGAACAACTGTTCGGTTTTACAGTGTCCAGAGGAATTAGAATTGTACACATCTCTGAAAATCTCATGCTGCTGTGATTTATTATGTTTCTGAAATTTTAACTAAATTGTAGGGGAATTACAGTTAGACCCCATAACAAGACCAATATGCTCAATGAAGACCAAGGGCCTCATTTATAAAACTGTGCGTAGGATCCTTACTAAAAGTGTACGTGCGCCAGAAAGCCAAAAATGGCATACGCAAAAAAAAATCAGACTTATAAAACTGTGCGTGCGCCAGAACCTGAGCAGAATTCACTTTATAAATCCCAGTTAGCGGACCATTGTGCACACATGCGTTTCCTCCCCGAAACAACCATATATGGAGCTTACAACGCCTAGTTTTACTATGCATATCCTCATCTGCATATCATTTGCATATGATTATTCATCCACGTGATAACATGTTTAACGGTACAAGACATTAGGAAAATATGAAATGCGGATGTACTGTCACATTAGTTACATTAATAAAAATCATTTAGTAGCCTATCCTTGCCTTGTTTTTGAATAAATAAATCAAATAGTGTAAAACACATTTCGGAGAAAGTTTTTCTCAATCTTTCCACTGGCCAAACAGTATTTTTAATTGATTTATGTTTTTAATGGAAACAGATAGACCTTGTTGTGCATTATTTGCACGAAACAATTTTCTCAGCAAATCTACTATTATCATGATAAGCAAGTATCTCTGTAGTTAAAACATTAAAACACAGCATGCCAGAGGAAAAGTTTTAAAAGAATTGCATCCACAACAAATTTTTCTATTTATTGAATATAAAAAATGTTGTAACTTCTCAGTAATGATTTCATGTAATTTAAGTGTTTAACTCCATTAATAAGAATGGTATATTTAATCTAAATCTTTACAACAGAAGTAAATCAAAGTTTAAATCATTCTTTTATTTTTTTAAACTGTTATTGTGAACATGAACTGTATTTATGATTTATTATGTTTCTGAAATTTTAACTAAATTGTACGGGAATTACAGTTAGACTCCATAACAAGACCAATATGCTCAATGAAGACCAAGGGCCTCATTTATAAAACTGTGCGTAGGATCCTTACTAAAAGTGTACGTGCGCCAAAAAGCCAAAAAAGGCACGAAAGATTCGAAGATTTACTGTTTTAGATGCGTTATGCTATGTGTCAGTTTCACTACACGGCCCAACGCGCTCGCTGGCGCGGACATTTAAAAAGGGATGGATGTTTACTTCATGTGATAGGCTTGGTGAGTGAAATTATATTTGTATTATCTTTCTGTATATGTATAATTTTTTTTAGATTTTCTGTCTAAAAGTGACCAAAAAGACATGTTACTCCAGCTCGCCATAGGTGTCGCCAAACTGCTCCATCTCCAAAATGTTCGTACGCATGGGTCAGAGTTTGCGTGCAGATGCGCAAATTTTCCCGTCAAGTATGTTTTTATAAATCACAACTTGTGCGTCAGAAGTGGCGTACGCCTCTTTCAGGGCCTGTTTTCTGCGTACGCAATGGTTATAAATGAGGACCCAGGAGTCAAAGTTGAAGTTCAGTCAGTTGACAGGGAGTTTACTGAAGATACATTTCTCCACACTTCCAAAGGCCGTGGAAATGAGTGAGAGGATCTGGCCTCGAGGATACAGAAACAATTGTACTAGTCATATGGATAATCAGTCATTTCCACCTGTTCAGATAGGTTAAGAGTTCAGATAATTCTAGCAGCACCCGAACATGGTATTCTATTCTTTATGCAAATTAGGTAATTTAAAGACATTATCTTTGACACACTTTGTTCTATATACATAACAAACTTCGGTAAGGTTCACAGGTGAGTCATAGTCTCCAGAAATGCTCTTCTAATCTGGGACATTGAACTCTACTGGAGAGTATTGCTTTGGCATTTTCACATGCATCCCATAATAATAAACAACCTTTGAAACTCAATTAGATAAAACTATGATTTCTAATTTATTATATAATACAAGAAGATCATTTGATCATTTACTGGCGAAGAAGAATTCCATTCCATTCTTTGTTTGTGCCATTTATCTTTGAATTTCTCATCAAAGATGCACTGGTTCAGACATGGGCAGCCTTTTGTCTTTTAAGTGTTCATCACAAATGTTATGCAAAAGTTATGCAATTACAATTAAAGTCCATGGGGTAAATGAACAAATCATTAATTTCTTTACACAGTCCATAAGTCAAGGGCTTGATTTGTATTTAACCTGGAACATTCCTGCAATTTATTACCATTTATTAAGTGCTTTTTGAAGTTTGTGAAGGAGAAATCACTGCACTTGTTTTCTTAAATTATTTAAAACAAGACAAGCCCCTAAGGATTAAATATTAATATAAGCCATTATAACTAAGTCTGAGTAGGACTAAAAGAAAAAGAAAAATAACTGGAGCATTAGCATCAATGTTTCAATCACACAGTTTAAACAAGGGATTATAATAGTTGTAGCATGTATAGATGATCCGACTTGTATATTAGGCTACGTTTACACTTGGTATTAACATGCGAACTATATCCGGATGTTGTCCGCATACACATACACATATGCTACTTTCAATCATAAAATTATTCTTTTCGACATACAATATTAATGTTGGGAAACTTTGATTGGTAGATTAAGTACTCTATTTGTGATCAATTGTTCTTTTGTTGAATAAATCACAAAAATTCTGTGCTGTGCGTTTGGGGTTAGGATTGTTGCATTATTCCAAATAAATAGATTGAGATTCACAAACAAATGTAAAGAGATTCACAAAAAATTATCAAATTCACAAATAAAAATAGGCACAAATTGGTTGTAGCTAGAGCATGCTACGATTGGTCAGCTCAATGTGGCCATTATCTGATTGGATTGAGGAAACGGTGGGTGGAGTCCACTTATTTGTGGATTTGTCTGCCTGTCGGCGCTAGAAGTGTTTCAAAATCCACAGATGCATGAGGAGATTTACAAATGCACAAGAAGAGATTCACAAATACGTGCAGTGATTTACAAATGCACAGAAAGCGGTTCACAAATAAATGCTAGGCAGAGTTGTATTTGATCCGTAAAACACATTTGTAAATATTTTTTTTATTTGCAAATCTCATTTTATTTATTTGTGAGTTTTATAATTTTTATAAAACTCTTTACATTTATTTGTGGATCTTAATCTATTTATTTGGAATAATGCAACAATCCTAACCCCATATGTGTGCACTGCCATTGATAGAGGCTACAGTGAAAGTTGTTTTACGCTACAAAGCCATTTGAAGCTTCTGCCTTTCAAATGTGCCACAGAAATAATTTACATATTGTGCGGGAAATATGATTGGTTATCCAGATACAGAGGCCACTTAATGTGAACAAATGTAAACACGCCGTGTCCTTTTTGGCTAATGATCCGATCTGTTTGAACAGATCACGGTGATTGTAATGCCAAGAGTAAAATTCTAAGTCTAAAATTCTCTTGACTTGAATAAATTACTGAATGCATGTCACCACTTGACCTCAACCATGATATCCCCTTTCCTTCTCACCTTTACAGATTCCCATAAGGGATAATTACAGACCAACTTATGCCATGAGGACTCAGAAGTCCTGCGGCCGGACGTCAGGCACACCTTCCCGTCAACGCCTGCCACGTTTCAGTCTTCACTCCAGGAGAAAGAAGGAATGTGTCATCCAGGGAAAGCTGCGTATCCGTTCGATGCCAGGTGCCTTTCTGGTGCTTGGGGTGGTGGTGGTTGTTGTTGGCACTGCACTTGCCGTGGCGGGCTACTGGCCATACAGGGCTCATCGATCATCAGTGGACACAGAAGCGGAAGGATCTACTGGAACCGCATCAGGATGGGGAATAGCATCCAAAGGACTCCTTTCTGCAGCCAGTCTGGTTCATAGTGAAAGAATGAAACTTCTAGGACCTGTCATAATGGGAGTGGGACTTTTCATACTTATTTGTGCCAATACAGTACTCTATGAGAATCGGGACAGGGAAACTCAAATGCTTCTGGCTCAGATGCGGAGCGTCATTTGTTCTGTTTCTGCAGCCATGCCTTCGGCAGACCTACTGCAGGTGAACTCTCTTGCCAGGCACTACCAATGGGTCAGCAGTTTACCTGCAGCCCACCTGAACATCCTCTGCCTGCATGAAATGTCCAGTTCGGAGCCTCTACTCCAAGTGAAGAGCATGGACGAGGAGGACAGCATTCAGCATCAAGACGCAGTGCATACTGAGGTTCTTCATCATCAGGACTCTTCCTCTTCCCCCTCTATTCAGTCCTCCAACTCTTGCAACAACAGCAAAGAGATGTTTTGCACAGAGGAACAGGGGGCCACCTCTGCACTGGATCTGCAGCAAGAAAGTCACTTCGGACTCAGCAACTGTATGACCACATCCTCTATGTCCACACTAGGTGGGGAGGACTGTGAGATCTTCTCCATCCCACCCAGACGCTCCTATAGCATGAGCCACAGGACTAAACCACATATACTACCCAGGGATCTGGTTCATCCAGAGTACAAGACTGTGTCTTCTATGGGTCACCATAGACTGCTTCCAGGACAATCCAGCTCAGAGGTGTGTGTGAACATGGTTGGAGTTGGCGTTACAACCCTAGACCTTATACCTGTGGAAGAGCAGAGGCACCTCAGCTGGCCTCGGCTAGACCTTGGAAGCGCCAGGAGGTATCTCAAGCTGGAGAACAAAGAGGACTCTGTGGACAAGTTACTGGACCAGCTTGAGCAGCAATGCTTACAGATGAACAAAAGCTATGGCTCAGGTCCCTTCCAATGAGCTGCAGTTTAATCATTACATTAATGGAATTGCAGTTCCCATGGTCATTAGGGAGTTATATCACTAAGTGACATACACTTGGAATAACTCAAATTGGCAATTTCCAGTGGATATTATCTACACAGTTTCTGGAATCCCTTGAGGCCAACTAATTTCTAAGACCTGGCCATTTATCTCACTTGACTAGTTTTTGTAACTAGTTTGTTTGGAGATTTGCGAAGTATGGACATGTCAATTGAAAGAACATTAACACCTGCAACATGGTCCCTGCTGCTCTTGACGGTATGGGAATATAAATATACTTCCTGAAGGAAGCTAGGGATGGAGGTATTTTACAGTCATGGGAATGTGCTAAACAGTTTGTGATGTCAGATGATTGGATGGATCTCACGGCTTATGTGTAAACGGCCAGTTGGTGGGATCAGTTTGTTACTGTTGCTAAGTCCTACTTGTTACTAGGACACAGTAAGCAGCATTTCTAAATCTATGAGGTAGAATAAACTAAGACCTCGGCAGTGACTAGATTCAAAGTAAACACATTTCTGACTTCCGAATTCAGGTCAGCCAAAAGCATAACTCCGCATTTGATAGTCATAAGAGCCAAAAATAGAGAATGCTGGTTCTTTGACCAAAAAAATGTATTAATCCAAAGAGTGTGCTTACAATTGAATTGTCTATTAAGTTAAGTTAAGGTAGAGCAACCTCAATTGCAATGTCTGTAAATCTGTGTCCATGGTTTCCCAGAGTGTCTATTCTCCTTGTATCTCACCCTTCTTCCATCTTTGCCTGAAGCATTCATGATGAGGGTGCAATGCCCTCTTGGCTTCAATAACCAAGGTGATCAGTGTTTTTGCATGCACTAATTCAGGTATATAATTGCTTTCCCTTTAAAGGGTGGATCTTGACAGAGCTCCTCCTCTTTGCAGTGAGAATATGTAACTTCACTCTGTTTACAAAAACAAGGCTGCCACCCCGTCTCTATTTTGTCTGTGTAGCCTGTTTTGGTACGTTGTGTTGTTTGCTTTGTGTTCTCAATCTATACTGAGCAATATCCACAGACTGACCAATCAGTAATCAGATAATTTACACCACCTTTGAACTGAATTTCATGCCTGTGTTGCAAATAAAAGGCAAAACAAAACCATTTTGAATGTAAGTGTTTGTTTGCTGTCCGTGATTTTTCAAGGTAGCATCAGGGGTCAAGTTGTGGCTTGTTGTGCCCTTGCTGGTAAAAGCAGGCCAAACGCTTTTTTCTCCATCAATGGACATTCATATGCAAGATGAAAAAAAATATTTTTTCTAGTTTTAAAGGGCACCTATTATGCAAAATTCACTTTTACATGCTGTTTGAACATAAATGTGTGTTGGCAGTGTGTGAGCAAAACCACCCTAGAATGATAAAAATGCACCCAGTGTTTTTTTACAATCTCAATAATTCATATGCACTCTCTCAGAATGAGCTGTTCTAAGATTCAGCTTTTTGTGACGTAGAACATGGGAAAGGGGTTTGATTGACAGTGTGGTTGGTGGTTGGTACCTCCCTCCGTGATCTGATCCTCCATTGTTGTTTCAACGACAGCCGGACCGCTGTTCTGAAGATTTGTGCTGCCTTCTAGAAAATGCCTCCTAAGAAAAATAAGTGTTTTGTTGTGGGCTGTAATACTTCGCATAGTTGTTTGCACTTGCTTCCGACATCAGAGCCACTGAAAGTGGGTGGATTTTATTTATGAAGGAAATGCGTCTCTTACACGCCCGAAGTACGTTTATGTTTGCTCAAATCATTTTGAGAGTGACTGTTTTTTGAACGGCGGTCAATTCAAAGCAGGTCTTGGTACAAAATTAATCCTCAAGGGTGGATCGTTGCTTAGTGTTCGCTATCCAAGGACAATTCCTGAAGAAGTAACTTAAGTGTATTTTATGATTTCTGAGGTAACGTTAATAGTCATCGACAACAAATGTTGTTGTCGTCGTCGTCGTCGTATGATTTATGTAATTTAAACCTTTTAAATAACCACACGTTTTCATATGTTTTTTAAGATATTGTTATTGTCGGTATTTGTGTTTGTGTTTTCAAACATTTGCGTCAACGTTATCACAGTTTTTGTGTGTCTGTGTGTGTGTTGCACAGCGATGACAACGCAATGAGTTCATAAATGTATAAAATAACCATTCCGAGACATCCTGGTACATTCTCGATCGTGTTTCTTCAGCCGGAGTCTCTTCGTCATCTGGGTCGGACTCTGGTTCAAACATACGGCCGAATGCCATACACAATTGCGTGTCTATCACTCTCGGCCATTATGGTTCCACCGACTGTTAATTGCCATAGTTATGCAAGTTACGCCCACATCCAGCGGCAAGGTGGGGATTAGCAGCTCATTTGCATTTAAGGTTTCAAAACAGGCCCCAAAAATGACACATTCAAATGGTTATAATAAATTAACTGGGGGGTATTTTGTGCTGAAACTTCACAAATACATTCTGGGGACACCCAAGACCAATATTACATCTTGTAAAAAGGGCCATAATAGGTGCCCTTTAGTGTTCAGTGGTCATTAATATGCCATTTTCAGCTCAGAGATTGTCTTACAAAAAGAAAAAAAGAAAAAGAACTGAGAGCTCATGAAGGTGCCAGTATACAGATTGGAAAATCGCCCACTGACTATTTTACATTTTTTTAGAATGACATTCAAAATCTAACAAACAATAATGTAAGTGTAATATTTGCTTACTGCTTTGTGGTATTTAATCTATTTGCATACTGAGTGATATTTATTTAATCATTTTAATGATCTATAGTCAATAAAAGAGTATGAGTAGGTGTGACGGGCTCTTGCTCTTAAAAATGTGTCAAAAATGTATCAAAAACTATTAACTTTACTATTTTAGTTAAACTCTAAAGGATATTTATATTAACTCATAAATAAAGTAAAGATGACTTTTTTTCCAGAGAAAAGCTAAACATCTGACTACACCTGATTTGGAATCCTACAACAGGAATCCCTGTTGTTTAAAGGTGCAGAGAGGCATAAGATTATTGTAATGAAGCAGAGCTCAGCGATGTGCTTTGTTACATTTGCAAGAATTGTGGATGTTTAATGTTAAACTGCTGTAACCACTCAACCATACAGCCTTAAAAGCAAGGTCTGTTTCAGTGATGATGGATGAAAGCATTGTAACTGTTTTCATATGGTGCTTGCCTACTGATATTACTTAGACATTATATTTTTCTTCTACCCAAGTTTAAGAAATGAATTCAGCTTGAACTACTTATTGTACAGACATTAAATCTTAATACTTTTCAACTAATTTAAGATTGAAGTTCTCCCTTTTATCGTTACGCATTAAAACATCTAGCAAATGGTAATGTCACTGTAGCATTTGCATACCAAATTATGATTGGTCTTTTTGTTGCTTCATTATTTTACAGTCTTCACTGCATATTACTATCAACCTTTCTCTCCCTATTTATCCTACAGTGGATATAAAAAGTGTATACACCCTGTTATAACAGCTTTTATTTGTGATGTAAAAAATGAAATAAAGATAAATCATAGCTTATACTCTTTATTTGTAAAAACAAGTGACATGTTTCAGAGAGAAAAATAAATAAATAACTTGGAATAACTAACTGCATGAGTATGCACACCACTGAACTAATACTTAGTTAAAGCCCCCTTTGATTTGATTTGATTTCAGCACCCATTTTGGATAAGAGTCTACCAGCATGGCACATCTTGAATTCAGGATATTTTCCCACTCTTCTTAGCAAAAATGTTCCAAATCTGCTTAATTGCGAGGACATCTCCTTGCACAGCTGTCTTCAGGTGTCCTTATAGATTTTCTATAGGATTCAGGTTGGGCTCTGGCTGGACCGTTTCAAAACATTATTCTTTATTTGCTGAAGCCATTTTTTTGTTGATTTAAATGTGTGGTTTGGATCATTGTCATGCTGAAAGGTGAAAGTCCTCTTAATTTTCAGCTTTCTAGCAGACGCCAGAAGGAACTGTGCCAAAAATCAACTGGTTTTCATACCTTTAATGTAAGAATTACAACCTATAGAATGGCACAAAAAAAATAGAGTGACCCATTTCATTGGGGAAAAAAAAAACTTTTATAATTGATTATAGTTGTGTTCAGAATGAACTTATAATCAAGCTCCAAAGAGAAAAACAGTCAGTGAGGCTATCAAGAGGACTACAAAAGCATTAAAAGAATTGCAGCTCTGTCTGGCAGGTGCTGGTTGCTCCCTACGTGGTCTATGGGGCAGGGTGGCAAATACACAAGACTTTTCAGACAAAAAAAAAACAACAACATCCAAGCTCACCTAAATGAAAACGATGTAAATTTTTGGACAAAATGATAAAAGGTATGTTTGGCACGAAAACAGCACAGCACAGCAAAAGAACACCATAACCACAGTGAAGCATGGTGGTGGCAGCATCTTGTTCTGAGGCTGCTTTTCTTTAGCTGGAATCATGAATAGCTGTAGCCTAGAAATCTAGACGCACCCTAGCGGCAGCAAAAATTATTTTGCAGCAAAGTGTGACTTGGAGTTAAGAGAACGTCACTTAAGTCATTCTTAAAAAAGGAAGATGTGTTCGGAGTTTTGACGACAGGATACTGCAAAAGTTTAATATATCAACTAGCTCCTGGTGGAAAAACGCATGGAACTCAGCCACAGCCGTCCGTTGTTTTGGTTGGTTGTAGCGCTATCCTGTTGCGTGCAGAGGGAATTTGAAAGACAACCGTTTATCCCACCACTCGGATTGAGGTATGCCAATTGGGAGTTTCCAGACCTAACATCTTGATGTAGGTCTGCCTTGCCAGGCTAGAATATCTGTATTGTACCTGTCGATTTAGCCACAGAGCCTTATGACGTCTCCTTGAAAGCTGAAAATGAAGACAAATTTCACCTTTCAGCATGAGAAGGATTCAAAACATGTCTAAATCAAAAAAAAAATGGCTTCAGCAAAAAAAGAACATAAATTAAAAAATAATCTGTGAGGAGGACTTGAAGGGGGCCGTCCACATGAGATGCCCTCACAATTCAATAGATATGGAATGTTTTTGCAAATAAGAGTTATTCCAAAGTCAAGATGCCAAGCTGATTCACTGAGTGCTTTAGTAAAATCAAAGGGTGCTTCAACTAAGTATTATTTCAAGGTATATTACTTATGCAGTTAGTAATTCCAAGTTTTTATCTAATCTTATTTTATCTGGTTTTCAGCGACAAGTTCTGATATGGTTTAACTTTATATTTTCTTTTCTTTTTTTTTACATCACAAAAAAACAGCAAACCTGTGTAGACATTTTATATCCACCGACTCTAATTTTTGTGTTTACAACCTTTCTACCCATCATGTTACTTTTTTATTTTCCTGCCTTTTCCATCAGTAAATGCAAATCTAGATCTATATCTGGCTTTTATTGATAAGGACAATTGATAAAGATTTATTGAAAAGGACAATGGAAGAGGTATTAACAAGAGCCAAACTCAAACAATCACTTACGCAAGTTTTTATCAGAGCATACTGGTCCTGGACTACCACGGCACTGCACATTTTTTATTTCTCCTTTTGATTTTACAGCTGATTCCTCCAGGACCAGGTTTGAGATCACTGTACTAGACCACAGCTTTGTCAACTATACTTATCTTCAGAGTTGTCTTAAAAAATCTAGTCCCACTCTATTTTAGTTTTGCCAGCAATAATGATTCCTCATAAAATGTAGTTCCTGTAGATCAACTGGCCACGTTCCGGTCTTTTGTTCTTTCTGAAGGAACACACACTAATTGACATGACATTTCAAACAATGTGACACTTGCAATACTTGATCTAAAACAATTGTTAATGTTTTATTATTAATAATTTTGTTGTTGTATAATTGACACTTTGTTAAGCTCCGCCAAACAGACAAATTTTGACAGACAAATTTCACATGATCTTTTAGTACCATATGTTAAAAAACATTGACATTGCAATGCATTTTTATCTGTTCCTTTCTTGAAGCAATTTCTAAATTAAGCAAGTAACATGATAAAAAACTGAAATCAGAAACACTTTTCTTGGTTGAGAGAAAAGCCTCATTTGATAATGCTTTTAACATTACCCTAAGTGAACTGTTCCTAATGTTTCTACAACACATTCACAATGGTACTGTGTGCTCTTTTGTTATTATCATCACTATAATGACCTGAATCAAAAATTATTATATGACTTGTATAACGCGCGTGAGTTATCCTCTGCATTTAGTTCTTAACCAGCGCTGTTCCGTAGGTTCTTGGCTTCGTTCTGTTATCACAACAGTAGGGAGAACACTGACAAAGAGCTCCGGTGATTACAACACTTGTTTATTGAACAATCTCAATATCGTGAATTGGCCGCAGCCTATTAAAGAGTGCGTCTCATTTCTCTCTCTGATCACAACTACCACTGTTCCCTTTCAGGAACGTCGAGCTGCGTGAAACGCTGCGGGAACGCCTCTTGCGTTGTGCGTCATGAAGCACGTATGGAATCAGCCCAATGGCAAGACGGAACGTCACGAGTGACGTCATCGACCAGAAAACTATAAAGCACACCCCTGAACACAATGGCGACAGCTTCTGTTGACTTCAGCAAGCCAGCAAGCAAGTGTGTGAATCTGTCCCTGTGTTTTTGTCTGTTCTTAGTAATTGCTAGGCAGGAGTTTTTCACTTAAAAAACTATATATATATTCACATATATCAGTATGACGAGCGAGCAGCAATACAGAAAGTGTGTTCCCCCCTGTACTCGTTTTCTCACGGGTGGGGATACACACGATCTGTGTGTTGTTTGTTTGGGAGTGCAGCATACCCAGTCAGCTCTCGAGGGGGCTGATTGTGAGCATTGCGAGCGTTTTCCATTAAGAACGCTCCGCTCCCGCCGATCACTCTTCGGGGAGAGTGGTTCGGTTCGCGCTCCCCACGGCTCGGGTCCCGCTTCTGTCGAGGCAGAGCGGCGGCGCCTGTCGTGGGGATCGCAAATGGATCTGTCAGCGGGGTTTGAGACGGGCTCTGCCTTATCTCAGCCTTTACCTGCCAGTTCCAGTGCCTCAGTTCCGGGTGTGGAAGCACGCATTGCGGTTTCTTTCCCCCCAGGCTGAGGCACCAATACTGCAGCTATCCAGTTCTGAGGAGCTGGATGTTGTCAGTATTGAGACAGGGGATGTTGAAGACTCGTCACCTCATTCCCCTGAACACGAGGAGCTTATAGAGGTGCTCACTCATGCTGTGTCAAAAATAAGCATTGAGTGGCCAGCTGTTAGGCAGGAATATGTTTCTAAAAGCAAGCTTGACGAACGATTTTTGCCTTCCCGCTTTCAGCCTCCACGGCTGAAAGCCTTCCGTTTCTTCCCGATCTCCACACCGAGGTGTCGAGGTCGTGGAAGAGACCCGCCTCTTATCGTGTGTTTAGCCCCCACACTTCCACATATTCTAATATATCGGGGGCTAAGTTATATGGTTATAGGGCGATGCCCAAGGCGGAGGAGACTCTAGCTAGCCATCTTTCTGCTGAGTCTTCCTCGTCTCTTAAGAAACCTGCTTTACCCACCAAGCCTCTCAGAAATACTTCGGCTCTGGTGGGTAAGGCTTATTCGGCGGCTGGTCAGGCTTCGGCGTGTCTGCACACGATGTCAATATTGCAGGCATACCAAGCTGATCTTTTAAAAGATATGAGTGAGAGTGAGGAGGTCAGCACTGACGTGGTTCGAGAACTGCGTCAGGCTGCAGATTTATCTCTGCGTGCCACCAGGGAATCGGCTAAACTAATGGGCCGTTCTATGGCAGCCCTGGTGGCCGCAGAGAGACACTTGTGGCTTAATCTGTCTGATATGAAGGATAAAGAGAAAGCTTTTCTTTTGGATGCTCCACTTTCTCCTTCTGGTTTATTCGGTGATGCGGTAAACACGGTCATAGATAAATTTCAGGAAGAAAAGAAACAAGCTGCAGCTCTTCAAAAATTCCTCCCACTAAAAAGTTCATGTCCCAGGGTCTGCTGGGCGAGGGCAGACCAAGCCGTCGACTAGCTCCTCACATAGGGCGCAACAAAGGCAGAGTATCGCGTCTCGTGGCCCCCCTTCTAAACAGTGGGAACAGACACGACAGTCTCAGGCGAAGCCTTCTAGTGGTAAGACTGATTTGAGGACAGTCATTATGGCTAGGAAGGCTTCGTCTAAGAAGTCCTGACGCCACTGGTGTCAGGATGCCGAGGGTGGTCCCCACCGTGAGAGGGAGGTGTTCACCGCTTCAGACGGTGCCCGTTCTCTCACGGTGCCCTCAGGGGTCCCTTCTGCCAACCCCGCCTTCGTGTCGGGGCGCAGACAGGCACAGCGAGCGCTTTCCCGAGGGACGCTCGCCCCCTCTGAGGAGGGGTTTAGAGCAGTCAGACCAGTCGTCCCCTGCCGGTGCGCCGTTACAGGGCGCTGTGTCTGCTGCTCAAAATATTCCAGAGGCCAGCCTCGAGAGGCTGGTACCCTTAGTAGATTTTCTGGCAGAGTGGAAAAGTCTTCCAAAAATATCTCAGTGGGTTCTGCATTCGATAGAAAGGGGTTATGCCATTCAGTTCAGATCTCCTCCTCCTCGATTCAACGGGGTCCTACCCACCGTGGTGGGCCCCGAGCAGGCTCTGGTAATGGAACAAGAGGTGAAAACGCTCCTTCAAAAGGAGGCTATAGAACGGGTTCCTCCTCCCAGTGAGGAGTCAGGTTATTACAGCCGATATTTCATCGTTCCAAAGAAGAATGGGGGGTTGCGTCCAATTTTATATCTGCGCCTATTAAATCGTGCTGTAGCCCAGCTCAAATTCAAGATGCTTACGCTAAACAAATCGTGTCACAAATCAGGTCCGAGGACTAGTTTGTCACGATAGATCTGAAGGACGCATACTTCCACATCTCCATCCTTCCGCAAAACAGGAAGTTCCTGAGGTTCGCTTTCGGGGGCGAAGCGTACCAATATCGTGTTCTTCCGTTTGGCCTAGCTTTATCTCCCCGCACGTTCACGAAGTGCATGGACGCAGCGCTAGTCCCGCTGCGGCTCCAGGGCGTTCGTATACTGAACTACATAGACGATTGGTTGATTCTCGCTCAATCGCAGCAGCAAGCGGCTCGGCATCGAGATGTCGTCCTCGCACACATCAAAAGATTGGGGTTGAGGCTGAATGCCAAAAAGAGTGTTCTATCTCCATCACAGATAACATCTTTTCTGGGGGTACTATGGGATTCTGTGGCAATGCGGGCTCGTCTGTCGCCTGCCCGCATCGCTTCGATTCTCTCAGCTGTAAAAAGAGTAAAGCTAGGCCAGTTGCTCACTGTAAAGCAGTTCCAGAGACTGCTGGGTCTGATGGCAGCAGCGTCCAGTGTTATACCCTGCGGCCTGCTGTACATGAGACCATTACAGTGGTGGCTCAGGACCAAGGGGTTCTCCCCGAGGGGAAACCCCCTCCGCGTGATCAAAGTTACACGGAGTTGTCTCCGTGCTCTGGTCATGTGGAGGGATCCTTGGTTTCTGTCCCAGGGACCTGTGTTGGGAGCTCTTTGTCGTCGTGTAACGCTAACGACAGATGCTTCCCTCACAGGCTGGGGGGCGATCATGAGTGGTCGCCCAGCCCAGGGTCTGTGGCAGGACCATCATCGATTTTGGCATATAAATTGTCTAGAGATGTTGGCAGTGTTTCAGGCTCTGAAGCACTTCCTGCCAGACCTGAGAGGTCATCATGTTCTTGTCCGGTCCGACAACACATCGGTGGTCTCTTACATAAACCATCAGGGGGGTCTGCGCTCTCGGCCGTTATACAATCTGGCTCGCCGGATCCTTCTATGGTCCCAGGGGAAGCTTCTCTCATTGAGGGCGATTTATCTCCCGGGGTATTTAAATCGGGGATCGAACGTCCTGTCGAGGCAGGGGCCGAGGCCCGGGGAATGGAGACTCCACCCCGAGGTGGTGGAGCTCCTTTGGATGCAGTATGGTCGTGCCGAGGTAGACCTATTTGCGTCCAGGGAGACATCACACTGTCCACTGTGGTTTTCTCTCAGTCATCCAGCCCCGCTGGGGTTGGACGCTATGGTGCAGGCGTGGCCGAGGTCACGTCTGTACGCCTTTCCCCCGATTGCTCTGCTCCCAGGAGTTCTGGAGAGGGTTCGCCGGGACGGGGTCAGTCTATTATTGGTAGCCCCATTTTGGCCGGCCCGAGTATGGTTCACGGACCTAGTGTTTCTTCTAGACGGCTCTCCTCTGGAGATTCCGATCAGGAGGGACCTTCTCTCTCAGACGAGCGGGTTGATACTTCACCCCCGCCCAGAGTTGTGGAAGCTATGGGCTTGGCCTCTGAGGGGGCCCAGCTTGTAGGGGCTGGTCTCTCAACCGAGGTTGTTGAGACCATCCTTCATTCCAGAGCTCCTTCCACGAGGAGGTTATATGCCTTGAAGTGGAGGCTCTTCACTTCTTGGTGTGGTGAACACCTGTTGGACCCAGTTAACTGCCCAGTGGGTGCAGTGCTGGAGTTCCTGCAGGAGCGTTTCTCCTCAGGGCTATCCCCCTCCACACTAAAGGTGTATGTGGCGGCACTTGCTGCTTACCATGTCCCTTTCAGTGGAATCTCTCTGGGGAGACACCCATTTATAACTCGCTTTCTTCGTGGTACTTTGAGACTGAGGCCTGTAGTCCGCACGAGGGTGCCAGCATGGGACTTAGCTATCGCCCTAGAAGGTCTTTCCCTAGCTCCCTTTGAGCCTATTGAAGAAGTTGCTGATAAGTTTATTACTTTGAAGACTATTTTTCTCCTTGCCATTTCTTCTCTTAAGAGAATCGGAGATATTCAGGCTCTCTCGGTTGCTCCTTCGTGTTTGGAGTTTTCACCTGGGATGGTGAAGGCTTTTCTCCACCCCAGGCCAGGTTATGTCCCTAAGGTTCCTACCAATGTGGCCAGACCTATAGTTCTGCAGGCCTTCTGTCCTCCTCCTTTTACATCATCTGATCAGGAAAAACTTAATCTGCTCTGCCCTGTTCGGGCTTTAGATGCTTACGTCCACAGAGCTGCCCTGTGGAGAAAATCAGAACAGCTGTTCGTTTGTTTTGGACCACCTAAGAAGGGGTCCCCAGTGTCTAAGCAGAGGATGAGCAAGTGGGTGGTTGAGGCCATCTCACTTGCCTATGAGTCGGTTGGTCAGCCTTCACATTTGGCTGTCCGAGCTCACTCTACCAGGAGTATGGCGGCTTCCAAAGCCTTATTGTCAGGAGTCTCCCTCCAGGACGTTTGTGATGCGGCAGGCTGGTCCTCACTGCATACTTTCGTCAGGTTTTATGACCTAGACCTCAGCTCCACCCCTGGGGCGCAGGTGCTTTCAGCTGAATTTAATCTTTGATTCACACAGTCGGTCACTTGCTCTTATGGCGACGTGGGTATTAGCGTTCCCGCAGCGTTTCACACAGCTCAACGTTCCTGAAAGGGAACGTCCCGGGTTACGTATGTAACCCTAGTTCCCTGAAGGAACGAGACGCTGCGTGTCGTTGCCATACTCCCGGCATTCCCTTGATCGACTTGCTTCAGACTTTTTCCAGAAGCTGTCGCCATTGTGTTCAGGGGTGTGCTTTATAGTTTCCTGGTCGATGACGTCACTCGTGACGTTCCGTCTCGCCATTGGGCTGATTCCATACGTGCTTCATGACGCACAACGCAAGAGGCGTTCCCGCAGCATTTCACGCAGCGTCTCGTGCCTTCAGGGAACTAGGGTTACATACGTAACCCGGGACGATTTTAAATCACGGGGCGCCGTACTCGCAATATTATCCCAAATCCTATTTAAAGTCATAGAACATTATAACCCTTAAATTTCACTTCCTACACTTGTTTTACCTATTTATGTTTTACCTTTATTTTCCACATTCATTTGGGAATTGGGGCTGACATAGCACTTCCCACAGGACAGAAAATACCACTTGTATCCTTAAAATTTAATAAAATTTCAACTTTACTGTAAAAAAAATATATTGTTCAAAACTGTAAATATTATAAAACATTATTAGAGTACATTTTACAAGAACATTTCGGCCTTTCTAAATTAAAATTTAACATTTAATACAATAGGTTACTTGCTGTTTCTTTGTGATATTATTTGTTATATTTACTTGCAGTTTCTGAGTGAAAATTGTAATTCCTACACCAATATATATATATATATTTTTTTTTTTTTTCCGGTGTAAAACATTCAAACACTTAGGACTACAGTTTACATAAGTTTGATGATTTGGCAGAATACAACAGCCTTGGTTTGTCAACTATACCACAACTAAATAACAACCCACTTTGTGTATAACGTAAAACATGAGAAGAAGAAATAAAACTTGGTGAATTTTGTTCAGTAAGTTTCTGTGATGGAAGAGGAAGGAGGAGGGGAATATAAATTCCCCTGCTGTAATTATCCTCCACAGTGTGGAAGGAACGAGACGCTGCGTGTCGTTGCCATACTCCCGGCATTCCCTTGATCGACTTGCTTCAGACTTTTTCCAGAAGCTGTCGCCATTGTGTTCAGGGGTGTGCCCCCCCCCCCCCCTTATTAGGTTGTATTGCGCCTTCCGGGCAGGTATGCAGTCTCTCGTGATCTCTTCTCATTTAATTGATCATTTACAAGATGGCTTCTGTGATTCTAACATCTTGTAAAGCTAACAGGCAAGAACCAGGGCTTTTTTTGCCAAAAATTCAATGAGGAAGAGTTGTATGTACCGTAGGTTGAGAGGGGGCAGAGCAGGGAACTAAAGCACAAAACAGTTTTGTGTTTGTGAATTTGAATATGATGTTTCAAACAATGGTAAGGCATTACATACAGGTACAGTACAAATGTGTCAGCTGGTTGAAATTTAGCTATACAGCTTCTTGGTATATGCACAAATCAGAGGGCAGGACTGCTTTATGATATTTACATGTGAGGACAACAGAAACAAAAAATTAAGAGCATGTTCCAAATAAGTTAAGACCATGATGAACAGTGTGATTTGGCACAATGCAAAATGTGTTTGTTTTTTTGTGGTTACTGAACAAATTGTGCTATTTTAATGTTAAGTTAATGTGTCACAAGCTAATGTGACTCACTTACCCAATCAAAAATTACAGTCAGAACTATATCTTGATATAATATTATATCAAAACTATATAATATTTGTTTTAAACTGTTGTATATGTTTAAAAATTGTATATGCACTGATGACAGATGTATCATTCATTTGTTATGAATACATCTAAGTTTAGGTTTACTTCTAGCAAGTTCCACATACAAAAATCAAATACATTTAATTTGAAAGTATTTAATTTCATTTTCAAGGGATAGTTAACAGAAAAATGTAAAAAAGTTTGTTATCGCTTATGCTGTACACCCTCAAGTTGTTCTAAACTTATGAGTTATTTTTTTCTGCTGAACACACAAGAAGATATTTTAAAGAATGTTTGTAATCAAACAGTTGACAGTACCCATTGACTTCCATAGTAGGAAATAAAAAATACTTCTATGAAAGTCAATGGCTACCGTCAACTGTCTGGTTACCGGCATTCCATAAAATATCTTATTTTGTTTTCAACAGAAGAAAGAAACTAAGGTTTGGAACAGCAAATGATGACAAACATTTTTTTTTTTTTTGGGTGAACTATCCTTTTAATTTAATTGTGTGTTTCATTATTTAATCAAGTGTTTCATTATTTATTTCATTATTTTTATTAAAAATTGTAATTTCCACATAATTATATAATATTATATTATAAACCCATTTTTGATAACTTTGTTATATATATATATATATATATATATATATATATATATATATATATATATATATATGTTGTAAACTTGTATATAGGATTTTGGCATTACCACCCTCACCTAGTCGTCTTGCGTTTACACATTTTCAGCAACTACGTAGCCATTAAATTTTGCAGAGTTGATGAGTTTTATGGCAGTCCTGGACCATGGTCTTCATCTTAGACAAATTGACACAGCATTGCAGCTTGTGCTTTACCAGATATATTATCCTCTGGCACACGGTTATTAGCTGCCATCAGCATCTGCAATGCATTAAAAAAGTTTAGTAAAAGCTTGCACAGATTCAAAGGTCCTCTCGGCACCTTTAACATGTGACAGAAGTCTGTTAAAAACATCACCTCTTTGCGCTAATCACAGCCAGATGCAGAGTTTGTGAAAAAAAGTTGGAGCCATAATACAGCCTGTTTACCCTATGCAGAGAACTGCTTGTCACAGAAGTATTAAAGTGGATTAAAGTTTTGAACAATGCATCATGTAACTCAAAACTTTGTGTCAGAGCATGTTGTTTGAGTTTGTTAATATGTGTGTGTTCAGGGTGTTAGCAGGAGGGTTGTATAAACGGCCTGGATGTAATTTTCTTTTACTGCTGCATGTCCCAAGGCACAGTCTCGTTGGCTTGTGTGCGGGCAGTCAATGGGATCCAGGTGTGACAACACACTCGCATGGCAATTCATAACTATTTTACATTTTGGTTCATTGGTTGCTAATTCGTATGATCTCATTTGTATGTTTTTGCTCGATCTGCTTACACCCCAGTGACAGCTAGGTTTAGATGTGGATTTTCTTGCTTACATTTTTCTAAAAATCTTATGTTTACATACAAATCAAATCTTACCAATTCATACAAAATCCCCATCTTGTGAAATAGTTAAGTTTTCTCATGAGAACAGACTATTGAAAGAAGATGCCACAAGACAACTAGAAAAAACAGAAGAATAAAATAAAGCATATTTTGTTACCTTTTAGAGCTTGGAAGGTTTCAGTTTGAGCAGATGTTTTATACCATCATCACTGTTCTCGTCAGAGCTCTTTTCCCAGTACATTCAGCATCTGGCTCATATTCACCATCTCAAACATATTGTCAAAACTATAATTTTCAACATCTTCAAAATCAATATTTTGATCGCTGACAGCTTCTTTGCCAGATCCACCATTAAGTGAAAGTGACACTAATGTTTGATTGCATTCAGTACTTGCTCTGCAATAAATTGCTGAGCCATTTCAAGTTTTGCTGATGATACTTCCTATTCTTTTGTTTTCTACCTGCAGTAAATATGAGTGAAACGTAACTTCAACATTGTCTATCAGACATTGCGTATTGCACTTAGTCAGGCATCAAAGATTAATTTATTGTTGTGCAGAAAATATATACTTTGACTGACACACACCTCGGGTCGTTAGCAACCCTATACAATTTTTACAAAAAATGAATTGGAAAACAGGCATTCTTTTATAACGTTCTAATTTTTACTTGTCATATTGTTTAAAATGAATTGATTGAGGAATACTAAGAAAGTTGATGTCTATCTTTAAAAATGAATGAGGAGGTAAGTAGTGAAGGATGTTCCGTGTCACTAAAGACCTGAGGTATGCGTTTAAGAGGGAATGAACTACTCATCCCATGAAGCATATGACCATGAATCGAAGATGCAATATATTTTGTATTAATTTATCAGATATAAGCAAATATGACTATATATCTTTTCTATGGCCCCTGCTAAAATATCCAGCATTGCTGGTCACCAGCATAAGTTATGTTTTGCACGCTGGGACCAGTATGGGATACTGGTTGCTGGTTTGCTTGATCCCAGTATGATATGTTATATTTTGAGTGCAGGTATCATCCCAGCAAGACCATTACAAAAGTCATATGTGTTACATATTACATTTCTATAGTGTGTACTCATAGTTAAATAAAGACCAAGACAATTTTCCAATTAATAATAAAAAAAAGGATAAAGAAAATGCATGTTGCAGGTTACATGTTTTACTTGTACACAGCAAAATCCTCAGTGTTAAACGAACACTGCTCAGTTTTCATATGGCCCCAATCTATAGAGAGTAAACAATGAAGCAAATTTGCAGTTAGTGAAATAAAGTAGATTCAGATTTTTTTATTTTTTATTTATGATTGACCATTAATGATGACACGTGGTTAAGAAGCAGAATCACTGAAGAGAAGAGAAACAAGAACAGAGCAGATCAGAAACACAACTACAACTGACTCACAGATACATAGCCTTAGATTAAATAAACTGCAAATAAATCAATATCTCACCAAAGCAAAATTAATTGTTAAATTAATTCTTTCAGCAATTTGTTGAAAGTGCATGCTATCACTGTTGTCTTATATCTAATATTCATGTTGGCACTAATGACGTTCGACTTTGCCAGTCGGAGATCACAAAAATTAACGTTAAAGAGGTGTGTGATCTCACAAGTACGATGTCAGGCACTGTAATTTAATCTAGCCCCCTTCCTGTTCGCCGGAGTGATGAGATACTTGGTAAACTGGGCTGCGTAGCTTAGTAGCAAAATAATATAGAATTCATAGACAATTAGAAAAGTTTTTGGGGCAGACCTGACCTGTTGAAAGGAGATGGTATTCATCCCTCCTGGGATGGTGCTGCTCTTCTCTCTACTGTTATGGCACATAGACTTAGAGCTCAAACATGAATTGGGGCTCAGGTCATGAAGCAGGCAGACTGGCTAAACCGACCGTCTGCTAGCTGTCTCACTTCACTGAGGTCAGATAAATCCCATCACATAGAGACTCTTTCGCCTAGATATCATCTAATAGAGACTGTGTCTGTTCTCCGAATTAGGAAATACAAAAAACTTCCAAACCCATCATAGGGTAAACATTTAATTGATGTTCAACAAATAAAAAACAGATATAATACAAATGAACAAATGATAAAGCTTGGGTTGCTGAATATTCGATCCCTTACTTCAAAAGCACTTATTGTTAATGATATAACCTAGATGTGCTGTGTTTGACAGAAACCTGTCTAAAACCAAACAGTTACATTACTTTAAATGAGTCCCCCCCCCAAGATTACGGTTATAAACATGAACCTCGTCTGAAAGGCAAAGGGGGATGTGTTGATGTAATTTATAGTAATATTTTCAGAATTACTAAGAAGTCTAGTTTCAAATATAATTATTTTAAAGTGTTGGTGCTTAGTGTAACAATATCTAGTGTAAATGATAAATCACATTTGAGATTTGTGCTGGCTACTATATACAGGCTACCAGGGCACCATACAGATTTTATAACAGAATTTGCTGACTTTCTATCAGAGTTAGTACTGGCTGTAGATAAAGCCCTAATTGTTGGTGATTTTAATATACATGTAGATAACGAAAAAGATGCATTGGGATTGGCATTTAAAGACATTCTTAACTCTATTTGAGTTAGACAACATGTGTCAGGACCTACTGATTGTCGTAATCATACTCTAGATCTAACATTTTCACATGTAATCAATGTTGATCCTGTTGAAATTCTGCAGCAGAGCGATGACATCTCAGATCATTATCTAGTCTCGTGTAAACTCTCTCTGTAGCCAAAGCTGCAAAGCCGACTCCATGTTACAAATATGTTAGACCTATCACTTCTGCCGCTAAAGATTGCTTTATTAATAATCTTCCTGATTAGTTTCATCATCTCAGCATCCCAGATGTCTTAGAAGAACTCGATATTGTGACAGAAAATTTTAACTCTCTCTTTTCCAGCACTTTAGACACAATTGCTCCTTTGTGCTTAAAGAAGATTAAAGAAAATAGTCCAACACCATGGTACAATGAGCACACTCGGGCCCTTAGGAGAGCTGCCAGAAAAATTGAGTGAAACTGGAAGAAAACAAAACTAGAGGTATTT
Source organism: Siphateles boraxobius (assembly GCF_051911475.1). Classification (NCBI taxonomy): domain Eukaryota; kingdom Metazoa; phylum Chordata; class Actinopteri; order Cypriniformes; family Leuciscidae; genus Siphateles; species Siphateles boraxobius. The sequence goes on from NW_027508975.1 coordinate 16,999,389, forward strand.
CACATTTCAGGGAAAGAGAGCACGACTGCTAGATCTGCTTATTTTTCAACCTTATTAGAAGAAAATAAACAAAACCCTATTTGGAACAGTGGCTAAACTAACGAAAAATAAAGCTTCTAGCCCAGACGTTTCCAAGCAGCACAACAGTAATGACTTTATGAACTTCTTTATTCACAAGATTGATAATATCAGGGAGAAAATGATAACTATACAACCGTCTACTACAGTATTGCATCAGGCAGTGCATTGTAGTCTCCCTGACGTAAAATTCGATTAATTCATTGCTATAGGAGAGGAAGAATTTTCTAAACTCGTTAAATCATCTAAATCGACAACATGTATGTTAGACCCTGTACCGACTAAGCTACTGTAAGAGATGCTTCCAGAGGTCATAGATCCTCTTCTTAATATTTTTAATTCATCTTTGTCAGTAGGATATGTAACAAAAACTTTTAAGCTGGCTATGATTAAAACGCTTGTTAAAAAAACGCAACTTGATCCTACAGAATTAGTCAATTACAGGCCGATATCGAATCTACCTTTTCTGTCAAAGATACTAGAAAAGGCAGTATCTTCACAACTATGTTCCTTTTTAGAAAGAAATGATATCTGCAATCAGGATTTAGACCGTACCATAGTACTGAGACAGCTCTCATTAGAGTCACAAATGATTTGCTCTTATCATCCGATCGTGGTTGTATCTCTCTAGTAGTGTTACTCAATCTTAGTGCTGCATTTGACACTATCGACCACAACATTCTTTTAAATAGACTCAAAAATTATGCTGGCATTAGTGGAATTGCACTGGCATGGTTTAAATCATACTTATCCGACCGTTATCATCAGTTTGTAGCAGTAAATGAAGAGATGTTGCTGTTCACTCTGTACATGCTACTCCTAGGAGATATCATTAGGAAGCATGGCATTAGTTTTCACTGTTATGCTGATGATACTCAGCTCTATATTTCTTCACGCCCTGACGAAACTTACCAATTCACAAAATTAACAAAATGCATAGCTGATATAAAAAACTGAATGACTAGCAATTTCCTACTACTTAATTCTTAAAAAAACAAACAGAGATTCTAATTACTGGACAAAAAAACTTCCTCACGTTATAACCTAGAATACTTTTTAACACTTGATGGCTGCTCTGTCAAGTCCTCTTTTTTGGTTAGGAACTTGAGTGTGCAATTTGATACCAATCTTTCATTTGAAAGTCACGTGTCTAGTATCTGTAAAACCGCATTTTTCCATCTTAAAAATATATCTAAATTACTGCTCTCAATGACAAATATGGAACAGTTAGTTCATGCGTTCATGACATTAAGGCTAGATTATTGTAATGCTATTATGGGTGGTTGCCCTGCACGCTCAATAAACAAACTACAGCTGGTCCAAAACGCAGCAGCTCGAGTTCTTACCAGAACCAGGAAGTATGACCATATTAGCCCGGTTCTGTCAACACTGCATTGGCTCCCTATTAAACATCGTATACATTTTAAATTATTGCTGATTACTTACAAAGCAATAAATGGTTTAGCTCCCCAGTACTTGAGCGAGCTCTTAACGCATTATAGTCCTTCATGTCTATTGCGATCTCAAAATTCCGGCCAGTTGATAATCAAAATCGACTGCTGGCAGTAGATCCTTTTCCTATTTAGCACCAAAACTTTGGAACAATCTTCCTAACATTGTCCGGGAAGCAGACACAATCTGTCAGTTCAAATCTAAGACTAAAAACACATTTCTTTGGTCTAACATACACATAACACATCATAGACTTCTATAGTTCAATGTTAGCCTGCATAGCCGGAACCGGGAACATTTCCCGTAAATCCTGATGTACTTGGTACATCATAAGAAGGATGGCGTCTACAGTGGCTGACAGTTTTGAGGTTTGCGCAGAGATAACGGATAATCGTTTGCACCTTCGAACCTATTTCAGGGAGAGCGTTCTCAAGACACCAGGCACTGTTTTATGCAGGTTAAAGGTTTTTCTGTTCGAACGGTGTCGTGTTAGCGGCCATAAGTTAATAACTAATGAACTTCGCAACGAAAGTGAATCAATCAAAACTAACTTTAGCTGCACAATAACTTTATCGTAGAGCTGTGGTAAAGCCTAAACAATATGTTACGGTCATTTTTATTATCACTGTAAAGCTGCTTTGAAACAATCCATACTGTTAAAAGCGCTTTATAAATGATGGTGACATGTCTTGACTTAATATTTCATGCTCCTGACTACAATGACAACTCTTACTGTGTGCACTTTTTGGAATCAGTGAATGATTTTGACACGTCAGTTGCCAAATGAGCATGGAAGTCTTTAATTGAAAGAGCTCTTCTCATAACCCCTGTTATTGAACAAACTTTTATTTGGCATTTTTCTTTTTAATATATATCTCTAAATGCTTTTAGTTACGTGCTAGCATTTTTGTTCCCTCCCCTTTTGTTATTGTTTGCTGTGTTTCTCCCCTCTGCTGTTGGTTTCTTCCTGTTTTCCCGCTCTCTGCTATCTTTAAGTTTGTAGGTGCTGCTATTGGTAAGAGACAACTAATCAACTAAACTGCACTAGTCTGGAGAGAAGAGTAAAGGAAAGTATGTCACGTGACTGTAATGCCGAACCAGCAGAGGGAGTACAGACTGTGATCCACGCCCTCTGCTTCCTCTACACTCATTTCCTGTTTGCCTTCCTCTTTAACCAGAGACCATGCTTGCACACATTTGTGAAGTATTGCCAGTTTACCTGCCTTACCAAGCGTCTTGACCATTCTCATTTGCCTGTCTACCTGTGTATGATCTTGCCTGATTCTTTGTTTCTTGATTTCCAGATTATCCCTTTGTTTTGGTTGCCTGTTCGGACTGATGTTTCTGCTTGGACCCCTTGCCTGCCTACTCACTTATGCCTTTTGGATTTCCCCACTGGATGTAAACCTATCTGACTGCTACCTTGGGTTTGACCCTCTGCCTGCCTTCTCGTATTTGTTTATGGTGACTATCTTCAATAAACTTCCACACATGGATTCTCACTCTGCCTCTGCATCCTCATTACAGTGACATACATCTTACATAGACATAGAATTTCCGCTGTTAGACACACTAGGGAAGGAGCGTGTGCAACTATGTGTAAGTTTTGTTTGGTTAGTTAGTGAAGTTTTAGTTATGATGTGTTAAGTGTTGAAGAAATCTTTATTTTCTGTTCTTTGTTTTTAGTTAGTTTAGAGGGTGGGAATTAGCTGTAGGGATGCACCGATCCGCATTTTTTCACTTCCGATCCGATTCCGATACCTGAATTTGGATATCGGCCGATACCGATACTATTCCGATACCAGAGCTGTGTTTGCTTTAATATTATTATTATCATTATTGTTGATTTTATATGATGCTGCAATAAACTTCTCTCTACAGGCAAGTATGATATGTATGCATGTATGTCCCAAAAGGCAACTTGAGGTAAGTATAAGGTTAGAAACAAATAAGAGACAATAAGTGTAGGCACCAGCACCAAATCTGGTAAAACGTTACACATTGCTGTTTGTATTGTTGTAAAATACATTCATAAAAAACAAGATAACAAAAATCAAAAAGATAAATTATTTTATATATAGTCTAGCTACTATAAAATTAAGACATTTTTTTAATGTATAGCACAGCTGTTTATTGAGGCAGCAACATATGATAGATGGGACATTTAATAATCTTTCATTGCGCAAAAGTATTATGATATGATTATGAAAGACTCCAATACAGTGCGGCACAAAGCGCTTATGCGCATCCCGAGCGCAGAATGATGCGCTTGAAGCAACATGGAGTCACAGCGCGCAGCGCGTCGAGTCCACATTGAAAAGTTCAACGGACAAAGGAAAGACATATTGATGCGTAGTGTATTGTACAGTATCTATCTATGCAATAGTTTATTCAGCCTTTTCTTTTAACAGTTTTAAATTTCAGTTACTGTGTGCTTGAAGAACAATTATAGTGCTCTCCAGTGTTGTGATCTAACAGACACACGTTAAAAAGTAACATGATTAAGGTACAGCAAGTCCAGCAAGATAGTCATTTTATCCGAAACCATAGAGCTTTATCTACAGATCAAGTATAATAATAGTAATTGAATCATCTTGGAGAGTTTCATCGAGTTGACTGTCATAACCGAACGCGACGCGCTGTTGAATGCTGAATGAAGAATGATTGACAGCCGCAGCGGAGGGAACAGTTTACGTGATCTTGAATTTAATGACTTAAATATTCATTTCTATCTCACATTATACTATAGAATGGCTTCAGAACACTTATAATATAGTGCACGAACACTTAATGGTGCTTTATAATACTTTTGTGGTGCTTAACAATAACACAATAGTAAACACACAATATCGGATTTAGATCGGCCTCGTCTGACCGATACCCGATCCGGCAAAAATGGCTGTATCGGAGCCGATACCGATACTGGATCGGATCGGCCCCATCCCTAATTAGCTGATGTGTGTTTTGGTTTTGTTCTTTTTGTTTGTTTGGCACTGCTCATCTTCTTCTGTGGCTTATTTCAATTGTGATTTAAGTTGTGTGTGTATATAGCTTAACTGTAAATAAGTTTATTTGTTTTTCATTTATGTAAATTACAATGTTCTTATTGTAATTAAAAGCGAACCACCTGCTTGCAGTAATTTGTTGTCTTTGCGTCATTGGCCAACAGCACTCTCCAGAGACCAAAACTATAGGAGTGTGTTGCAATTTTATTATGTACGTCTTATGTACGCCATACCTCAATGCCATCAGGGGATTTAACATAATTTGGGGCCTCGTCCGGTATATTTTCCCAGTATTGAAGAAGTTCCGGTAGTTAGTATAATCCCTTGTTTTACTCCGGGAGTGTCTGTGGTGGATGGACTCAAGTGACTATAGTTGTCTTGTCAGTATTGTAGCATTGAGCTTTGTGCAGTTTAGTGTTTTTGTTTGTAAGCTTCGTGATGTCCTCGAATGTACATAGATTTATTGAGAATCCGTTGTTAGACATTTTTGATAAATGTCATAAAGATGATCTCTTGGCAATAGCTAAACACTTCCAAATCTCAGTTCGTCGGCAGTCATTGAAAAAAGAGATTAGAACTGGTCTTTTGGAATTAAATGTTTTGAGTTTGACCGAGTCAGTTAGAGAAGCAGATCAAATCAGTGAGGGAATGACGACACGTGAACGTGCGAAGGCTGGCGATGAGGAGGTTAAGCTTGTTGAGGCCGATGCTGAGGCCGAGGCTAAAACAGGCTTACCCCCATTTGAGCCATTTTCCACGCCTACACCGGGTTCTGGTGACAACGCGCACGTAAAGATTCGTCTTGCTCGAATACGCATGGAGGCGGAAGACCGAGCACAAGCTCGACGGCTGAATTTGATCTGCGGCTTGAAATCCGGCGTCTTGAGATTCAGGCTGATAAAGAGGTAAAACTGCGGTGGTTGGGTTTATAGGAGGGGAAGCTTTAGTCTAAATCCACTGGCCTGCCTGCTTCTGATTCAGTTGGCAAAGATTCAACAGAGCAAGGTTTGTCTACCACTGTTTTTGATGTAAGTAAAAACATTTAATCTGTGCCGTTATTCAGGGAGATGGAAGTGGACAGTTATTTTGGTGGATTTAAGAATATTGCTGTTTCGTCAAATTGGCCAAAGGAAGTGTGGACATTGCTTTTGCAATCTAGACTTGTGGGGAAAACCATGGAAGTGTTCTCTACTTTGTCTATAGAAGATAGTCTGAAATATGAGATTGTGAAAGCAGCTATTCTGTGCGCATATGAATTAGTGCCGGAAGCTTACGACAAAGGTTTCGGAATCATAGGAAGAGTAGTCATAAGACTTATGTCGAATTTGCACGTGAGAAAGGAGTTTTGTTTGATAAGTGGTGCGCTTCGAGTCATGTTAATGATTTTCCTTCCTTGTGTGAATTAGCGCTCCTTGAAGATTTTAAAAAGTGCTTGCCTGAACACATTGTTATGAACAGAAGGTGATGAAACTGTCTGCTGCTGCTGTACTAGCTGACGAGTTTGCGTTGACTCATAAAAATGTGTTAAGTACCATGCGTTGTGATAGAAATGATTCCACAATATTTCTGCTGCACACCGCTGCAACTAAAACCAGGGTAGAACCAGCTAAAGTAAAGCACGAGTGTTTTTATTGTCACAAAATGGGTCATGTAATTGCTGATTGTATAGTGCTGAAAAAGAAACAGCAAAATTCTTCCAGAGCACAGCCTGTTGATTTCGTAAATACAATTCCATTATCTGTTGACTCTGTTTACCAACCATTCTTGTTGGAAGGTTTTGTATCTTTCAGTGGCCAATAAAGTTGAGATTCTGGTTTTGCGAAACGCTGGAGCAGCATGCTCATTCATACGTGGAGATGTGCTGCCATTTTCAGAGAAGTCCTGTTTGGATTCCAGTAGCCTGGTGCAAGGTATTAGCATGAACATATTGAAAGTGGCACTGCATCGTGTGTATTTACAGACTGAGTTGGTTGCAGGTTTTGTCGACATCGGTGTGCGACCTGTGTTGTCAGTGCCTGGTGTGGAGTTCATTTTGGGCAATGACTTGGCTGGGGGTAGAGTGCTGCCAGTATTGGAAGTGTTGGATAAACCTGTGGTTACTTCTGTTACAGAATAATTAACTTTGAAGTACCCTTTGCCTTTTTCGGCCTGTGTGTTTACTCGAGCCCAGATGAAGAAGATGGGGACAGAGTTTACATTGGATAACACATTCATGTGCACAGATGGTGATATTGTTGTAGGAGATAAAGTGTTTTAGGAAACAGGGAAAGAAAAGGTTAGTGGTCTGTCGACATCTTCATTACCTGTTAGCCATGAAAAGTTAATCAAAGCCCAACGGGATGATACAACTTTTCATTAAAGTTGTTAATGCGATTTGTTAATGCGGAAATTAGTTCCAATTTCGGTGCTCGGTGAACCTTTTGAGCACGTGATTGTGGATAATGTCGGACCATTGCCTAAAACAAAGACTGGACATCAGTTCTTGCTCACGCTGATTTGCGTAGCGACTCAATACCCAGAAGCAGTGCCATTACAAAAAATTACATCCAATGCAGTCGTTAAGGCATTGGTAAAATTATTTTCTACTTTTGGTCTGCTTAAGATAGTACAAACAGATTAAGGCACACATTTTATGTCCAAGTTTTTCACACAAACTTTGTGTTCACTGGGTGCCTGTCATCGTACTTCCAGTCCTTACCATCCTGAGAGTTAAGGTGTGCTTGAGAGATTCCACCAGACACTTAAGGCTATGTTGAAGAAGTATTGTTGGGAGACAGGGAATGAGTGGGATAATGGTGTGCCACTTGTTCTTTTTGCTATTCGTGAAACCATTCAGGAGTCTTTACGGTTCAGTCCAACTGAACTTGTGTTTGGACATAGTGTCCAAACACCACTAAAAAGTTCTTAAGGAGCAAATGCGTGGTCTGGATGACAGTTTAACTCCTCCAAAGAACATCCTTGATTATGTGGCTTGTTTTCATGAACAAGTGCAGGAAGCCTGTGCCTGTGCCAAATAAGCTCTTTCTGAAGCACAGTCTAGCATGAAACAGCACTTTGATAAAGCAGCAGTGTCACGATCATTTTCAGTTGGTTATAAGGTGCTTAAAATTACCAATTTTAGGGTCTGCAGTGTGCACACGTTTTGATGGTCCTTACGGGATGGTGGGAAAACAAAATGACAATAATTATGTAAATGTGTGTCACATTAATATGCTCAACGCTTACCATTCCAGGAAGGAAGCATCTCACTGTTCAGAGGAGAACACAGGGCCCGTGATTTCATCTGTTGCCCTGAGTTGTAAGACAGAACCATCATTTCCTGGTGATGCTGAGTTTGATGCTGATGAGGTGAGACTACAGGTTGAACCGTTGCCTTTCACACCATTGTCTAATTCTGAGATTTTAGCTGATCCTTCTAAGTTGCTGTGTCATTTGACAGAGGATCAGAGTGTAGACATTGTAACACTGATTCAAAGTTTTCCTCTGATTTTTGGGGATGTACCTAAACAAACTGATGTGCTTTGTCATGACATTAATGTCCGCAATGCCGTTCCCATTAAGCAGCACCCTTATCGGATGAATGCTGCAAAGAGGGCTGCAATGAGGGAAGAGGTTGAGTATTTGTTACAGGAGGATCTCGCAAAGCCCAGCATGAGTCCATGGTGCGCTACATGTATCCTGGTTCCAAAAGCTGATGGAACAGTTCGATTTTGTACTGATTATCGTAGAGTGAATTCTGTAACAGTACCAGATTGTTTTCCGTTGCCAAGGATGGAGGACTGCATTGACAGTGTGGGTTCTGCTAAATTTGTTAGCGAGTTAGATATGCTCAAAGTTATTGGCAGGTGCCCTTGACACCAAGGGCATCCGACATCTCTGCTTTTGTAAATTCAGATTTATTCCTACAATATGATGTTATGGTGTCCGGCCTCAGAAATGCACCTGCGTCTTTTCAGAGGTTAGTGATTACAGTGTTGGCAAATGTACCTAATTGTAGTTCATATTTAGACAATCTGGTTGTCTATATTTCTACTAGGCCTGAACACATGTCAGTGTTGAGTAACAGACAAGCCTGTTACGTAGTCTTCACCACTAGGGGTGCTATGGTGCCTAAATGTGCTCCTTAAGTAAAGGTGGGTTTGTTGAGGAAGTTATCAGAAAAGCAGCAGTAGAAAGCATGGCTTACCCGAATTTGTGCTATGTCCTGGTTGGGAAATGTTCCATTTCAAGCTCAACTTAAAGTAAGGATTTGTTTTCTTTCCTGTTATTTAAAAGTATGCCTTGATGATGATGTTTGTTGCTAAAATGTTTGATACAATTTATTTGTATGTATTTTTGAAGGACTCTTTACCGGTGGTTTTAACACTGCATGTTGCAAACTAAATATGGATTTAAAGCCCAGAGGGATGTAAGCTTGGGACTTTTGGCTTACTTATGACTGTTTCTGATTTGGAAGAGTCTGATGCATCAGAACTGTTATCGTTTGGAGTGAATTCATCACAAATGGTTGGATTATTCATCTACTAAGTGACTGCTTCAACGTTGGACATTGTTTGATGAACTATACCATCAGATAAGTCTTACACACATCAATTTTCACTTTATTGAATTGTGCAACCTAATGACCAATTCCTGTAAAGCACCTATTCGTTACATTGTTTTGTTTATTGTAGTTGATTTTCTTTTTCTTGTATTTATTTTTGGGTGTTGCCAATTATTGTTGTTTGTATGGGAATATAAAAAAGAATATAGGCCTAGTGTTTATTCATATGGGGAGCATCTTTCCTTCTTGAACAGATATTAGGAAAACTTAACCCCCCATTATTGCGCTGTATAGCTTTGATATCAGTAGCGTACCGTGGGGTTTCAGTCAGGGCGTTCAGTAACGCACTGTGTGGGTGCGTGCATGCATGTGAGGGAGAGAGAACAGGGGGCAGCTGACAGCACTGCGAGGGTAACAAGCTTACTAACACCCCTCACAGTGTTGTCAGCTGCACCCATAACAGTAAAAGAAAGGCTGCACCCCGTTCCTCGCTGCACTTCCTGTGTGAATGATAAATAACCTGTTCCGCTCAGTGCTAGCTGTTAGCCAGTCATAGCGGTCATATTTACCCTCAGTGAAGTGCCGCACAAAACTTTTTTCGACCTTGGTCAGCCCATCCAGCTTAGGTGTAGATTTTCCTTTTTAAATGATCTCTTTCTTCCCTCCAAACATACCCATTGAAAAAGGCACACGAAGGAGATCGTTAACTGGACCGGTAAGAGGTGTGAAGGCAGCGGCCATAGCTCAGTTCACTGACATTGCTCACAACCCGCCAACATTTCAAACGGTTGATGACATCAGCAGGGGCTAGCGCCGACACATCGCTGGGCCCTGAGGGCGTTCTGTCACTGCGCATCGAAATTTGATTGGCTAATGATACACGTCAGTCAAAGTTATGGTCAAATGGGAAATGGCAGCTTCAACGGAAGGGTAGCTACACTTCTAGTGCTGGTCCACGGAGCTGTGATGCGTTTAGATGACTATATGGAAAATCCAGCTCAGCCTCACAAAAAATAACCATATTCTTTATGGAAATATAATCGTAAAAATGAAAAATATATATTTTACATATATTATATTATATTATATTATATTATATTATATTTTAGATTCTGACAGGGCCAGCAGAGAAGGCCCTGATGGCCCTGACAGCCCACCTCTGCTTGATATGCATTAAAAATACAAGACGGTTATAGTTGACTATGGTATTTCAACAACTGGCTGATGCTTCATTAACTTTTAATTTGGCTAAATGTGAGTTCTGCAAAGCTACTGTGACGTACTTGGGTAAGCAAGTGGGGAAAGATTCCTAGGAATGAAAGGGTATTACAGAAGTTTTTATAAGAACTAATCTTCTGTTCCAAAACCCCTGACAGACTTGCTCAGCCCCGCAAAAGAATTAATGTGGTCAGCTGAGAGTCAGCGTGCTTTTGAAACCATTAAGCATTTATGCAGCTCTCCTGTGTTGTCTGGACCTATTTTTTCTGTACCCTTCAAGATAGAGGTGGACACAAGCGCAGTTGGAGCAGACGCTGTGCTATTGCAGGAGGACGAGGAAGGTATCGATCACCCAGTATGTTTCTTTTCTAAGAAATTTAACAAACACCAGTGTAACTTCTCCACAATTGAGAAAGAGGCTTTGGCTTTGTTAATGTCATTGCAGCATTTCGAAGTGTATGTTGGCTCTACCTTGTATCCTGTAGTTGTGTACACAGATCACATCCCTCTTACATTCCTGTGTCGAATGTACAATCAAAACCAAAGGCTAATGCGAGGGGCTCTCGTGGTTCAAAATGATAATATTGAGATTCGGCACAAAAAGGGAGTGGATAATGTGGTTGCGGATGCCCTTTCTAGAATGTAACTACTGTGAGGGGTTGTTTTGTGTACATAAACATATGTATAATGTTTGATTTTAAGGGTGGGGATGTTGCGTGCTAGCATTTTTATTCCCTCACCTTTTGTTATTGGTTACTGTGTTTCTCCCCTCTGCTGTTGGTTTCTTCCTGTTTTCCCGCTCTCTGCTATTTTAAGTTTGTAGGTGCTGCTATTGGTCGGAGACAACGAATCATCGACTATTGTTCAGGATATAAGGCACTCTGGAGAACGGAAGAGGAGGGAGCTTGGAGTGTGTTTGTTGGCAGTGCTACCGTTGCTGTTGAAACGCACTGACTTTGTGGTGGTTCACTTGCTTGCTTGCTTATCTTATTGTGTTTACTCACTCAAAGGACTTCTTACCTGATCTAAACTGCACCGGTCCGGTCTTTGTTTTTAGTTGCTTTAGAGGGTGGGGGTTAGCTGATGTGTGTTTTGGTTTTGTTCTTTTTGTTTGTTTAGCACCGCTCATCATCTTTCTCTCTGTGGCTTATTTTAATTGTGCTTAAGTTGTGTGTATATAGCTGTAAATAAGTTTATTTGTTTGTTTTCATTTATGAAAATTATTATGTTTGTATTGTAAATAAAGCGAACCACCTGCTTGCAGTAATTTGTTGTATTTGCATCACTCGCCCACAGCACTCTCCAGAGACCAAAACTACAGGAGTGTGTTTCAATTTTATTATGTACGTCTTCCTCATACCTCTATGCCATCAGGGGTCGTAAAACACTTTTGTTTTGCAGTGTGTACAAGCTCAATCTGTGTACAAATCCTTTAAAATTGGATACAAATCCTTTGATCCTTTGAAACCTTTTTTTTCTTTATTCAGATGACACTGATTAATAATATAATCATAAAAATAACAATTATAATGTTCCCCGCAAGCTCCGTTTTGCTTAAGAACACCAGCTATGTCAGCACCAACCAGCCTAAAACTAACCTGGACCAGATTTTTCAGTCACAACTTCTCTGTTATGTGTCTTATGTCTGTGTTAAAAGGCTTATAGCTCTATATAGAAAATGAATGAGATTTTTACTTCCAGAAACCTACTGTGGCACTCTATACCAATGAGATTACTTCTATAAAGGAGTTATAGGAGTTCTGAACACACATCTCCAAATCTGACTGAAGAGAGAACAAAAATAAATAAATAAATAAATAAATGTAACAAAAAAAAGATAAATAAAGGAGAAAGTATTTGATGGAACTTCAGGAGAACGAGGCTTCATGTTCCTTATAGAGAGTCCCCACAGGTCTGTTGACACTCCTCAGTTAATTACCATTCACATGGGCATATTTGAATGTTAAGTGAGAAGGATGTTTAACAATATTCTAACAATGCAGAATATTGACCTGAAATATTATCAGGTAAATGAGGGGAATGTTCTTATTTGAATCTGAGAGCATGTACAAACATAAAAAACATTAGATAAGGCATGTTTTGCATTGCATTTGCATGTGACATTATTTTCATCACAATAAAGAAAACAAAATCACTCAAATTCAGATCCTTGTAATTATAAAACATTCTGCATTGCAGTAATGTGAATCTGTTGAGAATCATCATTGAGATTTGTGGGGCAAATGCACTAAGTTGGCATGAATATGTTAATGCAAAAAAAAAAAAGAAATAAGTAAATAATAATGTTTTCTTTTGATTTTAGGGTGAAATACGACCCAGACAGGTTTTCATTATATTCAACCTTCGTAAATGATCTATAATTTATATTAAAATGATTTATAACTTGTTCTTTTATTAGTTGCTGCACAGTTGTATTATTTGCTGATCTTAAAGGCTATCCGCACAGAAAAATACAACTGAGGTGAAGTGGTAAATGTCGTGAACTTTCCGACAGGTTTATTTTTAATGCAAAGCTTTTGAATAGACACTTAAGGGTATTAAATGTGTACTAACGCATCATTGAAAATCTAAAAGGATTTATTAAAAAGGATACTTTCAGGTAGCATACTTTAAATAAATTAAAAGGATACGTTAGTGCATTATACTTCAGCCAGACTATTATTTTAAAATTACATTTCCTAACTAATAAAGTACATTTAAAGAAAAGTATATACTCGATTGTCATCTCTACTTCAGTTAATACATTTTAAAAACATGTTTATGTGGAATACAAAATAACATATTTTAACAACAACAACGACTCATGGTTTTTATTTATACAATGTTGGTTTGAACCAACATTATATGGATGTTCTGCAGAAGAAAGTCATACAGGTTTGGAATGGAATGACATGATGGTGAATGATGACAGGATTTTCATTGTTCCTGAAATACCTTTAAGGAATCAATTTTAATAAAATTAAGTTGAGATAAGTTTTTTAAAGAATTTTAAGCCCTTCTTTAAAAAAATACCTTTAAATATATAATTTTCATAAGAGCTGGGTCACAACATAGATGTAAATCTGTGTAAATCAGTAGAATGCAATGGAGGTTACTGGTTAGACCTTTTTATCTGCATAATGTACTGTTGTGCATCATTACATGTTGAGCCTCAAGCATCAGGATGCAATTAAATAAACATAAAAAGACCTTTGAACATCCATTTTACGTTATCCAGAGGGAAACTTTGACATAATCAGCAAAGTGGAGCTTTATTTTAATTTTAACATTAAATTTTATCTTTTTACATAATTATACACAGAACAGAGTATGAACTCAATTACTTTCAAAAATAATGTGAAATCATGTCATTGCATGTACATTTTTTTTAATTACAGTTAATAAACAAAACTAAAAACATGTTTATCATAGAAGCCTATTAATATTTATGTCTGAACTGCATTTATAATGATTAATGACTTAATATTCAGATCCACTCCTATATATATATATATATATATATATATATATATATATATATATATATATATATATATATATATATATATATATATATATATTTATGCTATTCCAGAACTGTCTGAACCAGAATATTTTTCATTCCTCATTTATCTCCCAGCAGACAGCTTAGATCTTCACTTCCAATAGACTGCTATTGTTATTTTAAGTTATATCTCCTTCGATCAAATAGAGAGAGCTGTTTGGCAACGTACACTTTTCATGTTTCATGAGTTCCCTTTGAGAGAGCAGGCGTGAAGAAAGAGAATGAGTCTCTTTGTATCTGAGCTGAGGATTTGATTACAGATATCAGAATCTGCCAAACCCGATTAGGATTAGTAACCCGATTAGTAACCCTTGTGACCCCACCTCTTACTGGATTTTACAACAATCTGTTGTGGACTGTCCATTGCTGATTAGTTGATTTCTAAACCTATAACCAGGGATGTGCAGAGTGTTCCTCAGGGGCAGAGGCACAAATGTACAAAAGGGGCATGTATATTTTTATCAAATATGTGCAGGCTTGATGAACATAAGAGACTTCTTTCATAACATTAAATATAGTAATGTGTCCAAACTTTTGACAGGTACTTCACACAATAGGCCTGTCGGAGGCACCATGGTTTAACCAACTATGATAATTTGATCAAAGGGTAAACGGTGCATCAATAATCATAGGCAAAATACAAGTGTTGTAGTCAATTAACATCCATTGTTTCAACTATGCAGATTCAGATCGCTTCATAAATGTAAATTCGTCTTTCCATGTAATTTTCAACCGATTTATGAATGACCGGAAAATGACCACTCCACTTCACATTGTCTAATACAATTTGAACTTGTTGTGCCCAGATGACGATTAGTAGGCTTCAGTGATGATGATTAGCACGTATCAGTGTATTACAGGTAGTTTCCCGAGCAGACTGTGGAATATGTTTACAATAGTGCATTTTTGTTTTAAAAATAATAACTTTTTCTACGGCTGCCGTCCACACTACTCCGGAGTTTTCGACCCTCAAAAACAGAGACTTTTGAAAACACTGTAGACACAGTGTAAATATACAGACACAGAAACAAGACACTCGCAACCCAATCAAATGCATTTTTTATTTTATTGACCACAATATTATCATTGATATTTGTTTGAGAGGGGCACTTTTGATACATTTTTAAAAAGCCAGGGGCCTGAGCCCCTAAAGCTTTTCTTATAAAAAATCTTTCAGCTATAAAGCTTCAAATGGAGACATGAAATCTTTCATTAGTCAGTTAACATGATTTCCACACTCATTTGTGGATCTTATGAGAGTCCTATTCTAGCATTGACTGTGTAATCACATTTATTATTTTTACTGTGTGTATGAATTGCGTAAATGTGTATAAAATCAATAAATCCATCCATCCATCCATCCATCCATCAATCAACTAATCAACTGATCAACTAACCAATCAACCAATCAATCAAATCAATCAGGCATTGGTTCTTGAGTGTCAAAACCAATTTGAGGGCGGGCGAAGAGAACGGTTTCAGCTTAACTTAAACTTGACTTAAATTTTCCTAAAATTCTTTAGGTGTTATGACAATAGAAATACATGAGACTGAGAAGCAGCTCACCATGTTTTCATTTTCTCTTCATTTCATTGCAATGCTGTCTACATTTGAGATACTAAAAATATTGTGATTGTTCTTTTTATCTGAGGTCAGTGTGTTCACTTTGCATAGAGGCTTATAATCTCACATTTTGAGTTTTGCTTAGAATGATTCTGCTCTAGAAATCTGTCATGCTAGGATTATAAGGATTTGTCCAATACTTATGTAACATGGCATGCTGAAGTGTGTGAGTGTGTTTTAGCTGGCACATGGTTTATTGTGTCATGAACTCAAATGTCACATTAATAGTTCATGAGAACATAGGAATGTGAAGTAAATAAAATTTATCAATATGTTTTGATGTGAAAGTAGCTTGTTTATAATAAAGAAGAGTGTGTTTGTGTGCTGCAGTCATTGTCCATGTGTTGTCACTGTTTTGCTTGATGTTTGTGTTTGTGTGCAGTTCTTTGTCTCAAAATTCTCCGCAAATT
Source organism: Siphateles boraxobius (assembly GCF_051911475.1). Taxonomy (NCBI): domain Eukaryota; kingdom Metazoa; phylum Chordata; class Actinopteri; order Cypriniformes; family Leuciscidae; genus Siphateles; species Siphateles boraxobius. The sequence continues at coordinate 17,015,283 of NW_027508975.1, forward strand.
AGCTACATGTGAAAAACCGTAGTCCGGCTGATGTCCTGAAATGTAGAAATGATTAATTAACGAAGTAAACATTGTTTAAAAAATGCAAAATGTTTCCTTTTATGGTTAGGTTAATGCTATAGAAAAAACTGAAAAAACAGAGATTCTAATTATTGGACAAAAAACTTCCACACTTAATAACCTAGAATACTGTCTAACACTTGATGGCTGCTCTGTTAAGTCTTCGTCGTCAGTTAGGAACCTGGGTGTGCTCTTTGATACCAATCTTTCATTTGAAAATCACGTGTTTAGTATCTGTAAAACCGCATTTTTCCATCTTAAAAATATATCTAAATTACGTCATATGCTCTCATTGACAAATTCGGAACAACTAGTTCATGCATTCATGACCTCAAGGCTAGATTATTGTAATGCTCTACTGGGTGGTTGCCCTGCACACTTAATAAACAAACTTCAGATAGTTCAAAACGCAGCAGCTCGAGTTCTTACCAGAACCAGGAAGTACGACCATATTAGCCCAGTTCTGTCAACACTGCATTGGCTGCCTATTAAACATCGTATACATTTTAAAATATTGCTGATTACTTACAAAGCACTAAATTGTTTACCTCCGCAGTACTTAGGGAGCTCTTAACGCATGATAGTCCTTCACGTCTATTGCGATCTCAATGTTCCGGCCAGTTGATAATACCTCGAATATCAAAATCAACTGCTGGCGTTAGATCCTTTTCCTATTTAGCTCCAAAACTTTGGAACAGTCTTCCTAACATTGTCCGGGAAGCAGACACAGTCTGTCAGTTCAAAGCTAGACTAAAAACATCTCTTTGACCTAGCATTCACATAATACATTATCGACTTCTATAATTCAATATTAGGCTGCTTAGATTAGGTCAGCCGGAACTGGGAACACTTCCCTTAAATCCTGATTTACTCGTTAAATCATAAGAAGAATGGCATGTACGCTAATTTTAGTGTCTTTGTTTATCCCAAGGTTTTTTCGCAGCCTGCCGGATCCAGGCCGTTTCCAGATCTGACGAAGGACCTTCGCCTGGACCCGATGACAATGCAGTGCTGAAGTGCTAACTAGCCTCTCCCTATGGAGGATCCCTATACCACTCTACAGATAAAGCGTTGTGGAATTTTCGGTTTGCGTACCTACCCAAAGTGATAAAATAAAATAAAATTCTGCATAATAATTTATAGGCAAGACAAGTAGTTTGTTTAGGCATGGTTTGTAGGGAATTACAAACCTGCGCACATATATTCAAACGCACATAACTATAGAATCAATTCTTAATGCGCATGTGAACGCCATCAGCGTCTATCACAGGTTCGCGTTTAAAGTCTGTTTAGAGAGAACAGTGTCGTCTTGGCGGCCCCTAATTTAGTAACAAATGATAATTTCGACGGAAGTGAATCAATCAAAACTAACTTTGGCTGGAAAAAACATTATTCAAGAACCACTATAAAACCAAACCAATCTCTGTTACCTTAAATGATGTGTTTATCTTGACTTGACTTGACTATAGTTATGATTTGTTTGCTTGTTTGTCTTTCTTTTCAACAAAGAATCCTGAAAAAAATGTACTGCAGTTTGCACAAAACAATTAATTAGCACAATTTTATTTACATTGATAATAAATGTTTAATAAATAAATAATAAATAAATAAATGTTTAATAAATAAATGTTTCGTGTGCAGCAAATCAGCATATTCAAATAATTTCTGACTGCTGAAAATTCGGCCTTGGCATCACAGGAATAAATTAAATTTGAAACTATATCACAGTAAGAAAACGTTTTTTTATTGTAATACTTTTTCCACAATATTACTGTTTTTACTGTATATTTGATCATATAAATGTAGCCTTATTGAGCATCAGAGACGTCTTTCAAAAACAGTACAATCTATATACTGAGCTGACATTGAAAAACTAACTCAGCCAAAGATGTGACTGAGGTGAGAAAATCTGTTTGACTGACCAATGGAAGACAAAGGAGGGAGTGTTCAATAAACCTCTTGGAAATCCGTATTATTATTATTATTATTATTATTATTGTTATTATTAACTTCAACTTATGTAAACTTGTGTGTGTGTGTTTGTATGATTGAGAATTGGTTGTGTTTTCACATTGCTCACACACTCTCTGGCCCTACAATATTGTTCAGTGTGTGGGTCACGTCTTGCCTACATTGTGGGAACCAAACTCCCCATTAAATGTGTGTGTGGTAGGTTCAGGTATTCTATGTTATGGGGACAAAATGGCGATACTAGAAACCTTTGCCCCTGTGGGGACATTGTTTGATCCACATGAGGAAAACGGCTTATAAATCATAACAAATTATTCTTTCTGAAAATGTAAAAATGCACAAAGTTGTGGGTAGAGGGTAATGGGTAGTGTCGGGGTAGGAGAAGTGGTGAAGTTAGGGGATAGAACAGGCAGTTTGTACCGTATAAAAACCATTATGTCAATGGTAAGTCCTCATAAGACATTAAAACCCAAAATGCGTGTGTATGCATGCGTGCCTACATGCGCGCATGTGTGTGTGTGTGTGTGTGTGTGTGTGTGGATGGATGGTATAACAGTGCTGTAGGGGGTTCCTTTAGCCTAAAGGTTTGTTTATAATCTTTCAGTTCACAAAGCTGAAGAGAGAAGTTACTCTGTTATTCAAACGGAATAATCAAACCCTCTGCAGCTTGATTTACTTCCTTACTAAGTCAGTTTATTCCTCTGTCCTTGTTTTATTTCTCTCTCTTTAGACAAATCAAACTCTGCAGTCTCATTTCCATATGCTCTTATATAAGATTATCAATTTTAAATGGAAAAATGAAGGAACTTAAAAGAGATCCTTTTTCAATTTTTTCATTTGTTATTCTCCATTTTCTCCACCAACTCTCGTACATGCTGCTGAAATCATTCAGCAGACCACTGGACTCTAATCATGTGAATCCAAAAAAAGTATATTAAAAAAAAATAACTTGTGTGTGTGCATTGTGAAGTGTGTCATACTCTAGGCAATGTTCTGCTGGGAAACCGTCTCAGTTACTAATGTAACCCTCATTCCCTGAAGGATGGAACGGGAGACGTAACGTCGACGAAATTGGGATCACTTCAGGGAGCCCTATCATCTTCGAGTGTTTACAAAATGAGCCAATGGACGTTGGCGTGCGTGAATCGTGCCACGCACCCCGCCCCTCAGCGCGGGTTAAAACATCGGATGCGGGCGCACACACACACATTGTTTTTCACTGAGGAGACGAGATAGTGAAAAATTACATTACAGCGATGGTCAGCAACGGTGGCGACGGAACGTTACGTCTCTCATTCTCTCCTTCAGGGAATGAGGGTTACATAAGTAACCGAGACGTTGCCTATAAGTCGCTCAACGTAATTTGGATCCCTATGGAAAACGCCACTGCTGCCGCATCCAGCGCCCTACGCAAGACTCTCAGACCCCCAACTGGTTAGGGCGGAAGGGTGTTCTGGGGGTGCTCTTCCGTTATATCCCACACAGTGGAACTCTTTGGATAACACTGGGAAAGCGAGCCTTTCCAGGGGAGAGGGATGCTGTGGAAGCCACATCCTGCCCGAAGGGAGGTAACATGTGGAGAATACACATATGGACTGGCAGGTTAGAGGCAGTACAACATATGGAATTTCACTGGGGTGGCTCCAGGCTAAGAAGGGGGAGGCTACACCGGACAGTGACGGCAGAGCAGACTCTGCCAACGGAAAGAGGGGAGTGGTGCAGCAAGCCGACACTAGAACTTCGGTGTTACTGGTTGGTTAAAGCGAGCACACAGGAAGAAACTGGTCAACACGTAGGCTATAAAACCTAGCAAACGCGTTAGGTGTCGCCCAGCCCACAGCTCTACAGATATCTGTCAACAAAGTTCCATGTGCCAGCGCCCAGGAAGAATTGACACTCCTAGTGGAGTGGGCTCACAACCCGGGCAGGCAAGGCACGCGATCCAGTGGCCCATCCCCTTCTTGGAGAAAGCCTTTCAATTCTGCTGGCCACCGTATACTCGAAGAGCTGGTTTGAAGGCAGCGCTTGCAGGTTCACCACCTGGTCCCGGAGGGGAGTGGATGGAACCTTGGGCACGTATCCGGGCTGGGGTCTCAGGATCACGTGAGAGTTAGCCGGGCCGAATTCTAGGCACTATTCGTCGACCGAAAATGCATGCAGGTCTCCTACCCTCTTGATGGAGGCCAATGCAACCAGGAGTAGACAGAATTTTTAACCCTGCTGACTGCAAAGGCTCAAAGGGTGCTGAAAGTCTCTGAAGTGCCGAAAGGACCAGAGACAAATATCGGTCTGACATCTGTCTGGATGTACTTAAATCAGTAATGATGCTTTACTTTACATATCACACATTTGCACTTCAATAAGCCGACACAATTAATAAGAAGAATAAGCATTCCAAAGAATAAGTATTCCAAATTCAAAATATTGGAGAGTGTTGTTTCTACTCAGACTCGACAATCACACGGGTTGCCAGATTGAGGACACGCAATAGGAACGAGCGTAATTGACAATGGAAGGTAAGGAAGGAGACTTGCACACTGTAAGTTGATGAGTTGATTTATTGATTTATGATGAGTCGATATGACATTTTAATATGCTCCTGTTCATAGAGATTTTTAGATGGGTGTGGAGGCTTTTTAGGTGGGGTAGAATCTCTGACCCAGTTTGTTCGCTGGCTTCCATGGTTGCAATACTGTGTTTTCCACCAACTGGCATCCTGTGGTGGAGAAATACTATAGGGTAAATTGGCAACGTGGGGTATCACACAGACCAAAACAAAAACAAACATTACGACACGGAACGCACATTTCAAAGTAAAATACCTGGCTGTACTTTTTCAGAGAAACAAGTATATGAACTCGGCATATTTACTAAATATCTGCAAACATATGATGGTATTTTTATGCTTTAGTACAGTCAAAAACATACATACAGCACCTTTAACAGGATAAGAATGTGCATGTAAACAAGCTCTATGCCTATGTAGAAAATTCCCTTGGTTTTGGAACAAAGCCTATGTCTCTGCGTTTATCATTCTATATAGAAAAACACACACATTTTCAAAGATTTTTATTTAGGCTTCCTTTCTCCTTCTTTGATATCTTTCCTCTCAACTTTAACCGTCTCTCTTAGCCTTCTTCCCAACATCCTGTTCTCATGATTCTCTCCATGCAAGCGCTTTCATCTGCAATTCCTGTGATCTGTCCATTCACATTGGGTTTAATGGAAAAAAGGCCACCCCCAACCATTCCAGAAACCATTACACAACGCGAACAAATTCCAACAAAGAACTTCACGCTCCATCTGAAATTAAGCATCAAACAAATCTCAGCGGGAAAATGACAGAATGGGGAAATGTAAGCCAAACTGTTTTGCAAGCACTGTTTCTTGTCCAACCACAACAATTCACGATGAGTTTACATTATCGAATTGAGGATAGTTGGAGCAAAATTACTGTTACTTGGTTTCAAAACAATCACACTTAACTGCTGAGGTTGTCAGTGAGTGGCTGATTTGCTAAAAGGAGTCTTTGGTGCACGTTATCTGGGCTACACTGAAATGGGAGCATGAAACGCTGACTTGTTATATCAGAGAGCCTTTGGCCAGGCAAAAATGCTTTCTGACAGCGTGTGTTTAAATGGCTCATCCCCTCCTGAGCTGGAAGAGTGAATCAGTGAACTGCTAGTTCTATTCCAAAACACACTTCATGTTAATTAAAAAAATAAATAAATAAGGATATGAAAGATTTGTGTACTCTTTACAACAAAACTAATGGGACAAAACTGACAAATGGGCTAATTGGAAAAACATGGCTCTATACTTATATTTTTGCAAAACTCCAAAAACATACCTATAAATACAATTCACTGCAGTTTCCTTCCAGCTGTAATGAATACTAGTGGCAGTAAAACACCACCAACTTGTATTTTTTTTTTTTACACAAATTATGATTGTGGAGCGGATTATCTATTAATAAAGACTTATTTCTGCACATTTCCTTGCATAATGCTATGTTAGGACTGCAAAACACTTACTATAGTGCATGATTTGAAAATGAATACATAACCAGCTCGTAAACCATATGGCTTTTCTGATGTGGTGAACTTGCTTTGTAGTTCACCTGTTACACCTGGATTGCACTTGCAATGCAGAGGCTCCGGTACGAGTCACAATAAAATAGCTTGAAGACTTGCAAAAGCAAGCTAAAATACCATGTTTGCTTTTATTCATACTGTTAGTTAGGTTCAATTTGGGATTTATTGTAGGTGGTTTGTTATTTTCAAACACAATAGAATTGTGGCAATACATACAACAACCAAAGTAGTAAAACGTTCCCAGATTCACGTTAATCAGTTTCAGAAAAAACAAAAAACTTTTAGCACCCCTCACTGGACATTTCACTTTGAAAGCAATGTAATATAATTTTGCAATGAGCCTGGGTTGAAAATGAAGGATAAAGTGAAACCTAGATGATGCAAATATTAATTCAAAGGATATTTGACATGTTGAGGTACCTGGCATGTCACGTGTAGGAGAGAGGACCCAAAAGCAAAGGGCAGTTAGACAAAGTTTAATAGTTCAGGCAAAATAACACAGGTGGCACATAAGGCGAATAAATCCAACTGAAGAAAGTCTCATCCAAAGGAAAACGGAAAGTCTTTCAGTAATAGAACAGAAATGTACGGTCAGGACCGGCAACGGGAAATCCCCGGAGGATGAGACAGGCTGGGTCCGTAGAGAGCACGGGAACGCCAATCCTTGACCACTCACGTTAGCAGAAGAAGTAACAAAGCAGAGACGAGGTAATACGGTAGACAGATTGAGGCACGCACCAGACGGGACACGACACGACAGGGCTTGGTTCAGCAGGCACACAGGTACGTAACATATGGCAATAATCGGCACACGAAGCGACGAAACAGCGAATGTCGCGCTCACGAGAGGGCCACCAGAATCTTTGGCGGACCGCGGCGAGCGTGCCCCTAACGCCGGGATGGGCAAACAGTTTGGATGAATGGCCCCACTGAAAGACCGCGAGACGAGCAGAAGGAGGAACGTACAAAAGACCCTTAGGACAAAGACGAGGAGTAACGGCGTGGGCCAGAGAGCGCTTGACCAAACGTTCTGTTCCCCAGACAGCTGCACCCACCACCACGCCCTGAGGAAGGATCTCCTCCTTATTGGGAACAACCTCTGGGGAAGCAAACTGTCGCGAAAGAGCATCAGGCTTGAGGTTCTTAGACCCGGGGCGGAAGGAGATGGAAAAATCGAAACGCGTAAAGAAAAGTGCCCAACGAGCCTGACGAGCGCAGAGCCTCTTCGCGGAACGAATGTACTCTAAATTTCTATGGTCCGTCCAGACAACGAACGGGACTGAGGCACCCTCAAGCCAGTGACGCCATTCTCCGAGAGCTAAACGGATGGCCAATAACTCGCGATTGCCAACATCATAATTTCGTTCGGCGGGCGAAAGACGATGCGAAAAGTAGGCGCAGGGATGAACATCAGAATAGCTCCAACGCCCACCTCTGATGCATCAACTTCAAAAATGAACTGTCTAGAGATATCAGGAGTTCGTAAGATCGGGGCGGAGGAAAAAAGGGACTTGAGGCGATCAAAAGCTGTCTGAGCCCCCTCCGACCAGGAAAATCGGAACCTGGCGGACGTGAGGGCAGAGAGAGGGGCGGCGATCTGACTAAAGTTACGGATAAACCGACGATAAAAATTTGCAAAGCCTAAAAAACGTTGAAGAGCAACGCGCGACTCAGGCACTGGCCATTCCGTGACCGCACGGACCTTGGAGGAATCCATGCTAACGCCCTCAGCGGAAATTACCGAACCAAGAAATGAGATGGATTGCGCGTGGAAGGTTCATTTCTCGGCCTTAACAAACAGTCGGTTCTCGAGGAGACGTTGGAGAACTTGTCGAACGTGTAGAGTGTGTACTTGGAGAGAGGGAGAGAAAATTAAAATATCGTCAAGGTAGACAAAAACGAAAATGTTCAACATGTCTCTGAGCACGTCGTTAACTAACGCCTGGAACACGGCGGGAGCGTTGACCAGCCCGACTGAAGACCGCTCGAAGATCATGGTACTCCCGCGGGACCCCGGACAAATCACCCGGCTCCTCCTGAAAGACAGAGACAGAAGATACAGGAGGGACAGCAGACATCAAACACTTGACATGACACGACAAATTCCATGAAAGAATTGAACCTCTAGACCAGTTAATCTGAGGATTATGCTCGACTAACCAGGGATGTCCTAAAACAACAGGGTTAAAAGGAGAATGCAAAACTAGAAAAGAAATTGTCTCTTGATGATTGCCAGAGATGGTGAGACTCACCGGAGCAGTGGCAAAGCGCACTCTAGAGAGGATACTACCATCAAGGGCGTGGACAGGGGTGGAGTCTTTACGTTCAATGAGGGCAATCCCCTGTTCTCGAGCCCAAGTCTCATCCACAAAATTTCCCTCGGCTCCCGAATCGATCAAAACCGGACAGGAGGTGGAAAACCCTGGCCAGCGGAGAAGAGCAGAGAAAGTAGTGCGTGCGCGTGACGGAGGGTCTAGGGTTGAAGCGCTCACCAGTAACCCTCTCTCTACTGGTGAGCTTTGGCTTTTACCGGGCAGGAGGCGACACGATGGGAGGCGGAAGCGCAGTACATGCAGAGACGAGCCGTTATACGCCGCTGGCGTTCGGCCGCGGAGATTCGTAAACCACCCAGCTGCATCGGCTCGGAGTCAGTGAAAGGCGGCGATGTAGAAGAGCGAGCCGGGGTAGAGAAAAGTGCCCTCTCAAGGCTGTGGCTGCGGCGGCGCATGTCGAAGCGCCTCTCCACACGAATGGCCATATCAATAAGAGGATCCAGTCGAGTGGGTGACTCACGGGCGAGGATCTCATCCTTTATGTCAGCATTGAGCCCTTCGAGGAAACGGGCTACTAAGGCAGGCTCGTTCCAGTCACATGAAGCAGATAAGGTACGAAATTCAATCGAAAAATCTGCTGCTGACCTTCTCCCTTGACGAAGCCTAGACAAAAGACGGGAAGCCTCCGCTCCGAATGCAGAACGGTCAAAAACCCGCAGCATCTCCTCCTTGAAGAAGGAATAACGGCTGAGACAGTCAGCCTCCGAACTCCACACAGCTGTTCCCCACTCCCGCGCCCGGCCAGCCAGCAAGGAGATGACGAAGGCGATGCGAGAGCGATCCTCAGCGTATGTGGAAGTCTGTAGTGAAAAGACAACCTCACACTGAGTCAAAAAGGATCTACATTCCTTGGGCTCACCGGAATAGCACGGCGGGTTGTTCACTCTCGGCTCAGGCGTGTCACGGCTTCTAGAGGTGGAGGATTCCACTCGGAGGTGATGAAGCTGTTGTGAGATATCGGTCATGCGAGTAGCAAGAGAATCCATGGCATGGTGAGCGGCGGCCAGTTCATCCTCATGACGGCCCAGCATAGCTCCCTGGATCTCAAGTGCAGATTGAAGAGGACTCTCCCTTGCTGGGTCCATTTCTGGTCAGATTATTCTGTCACGTGTAGGAGAGAGGACCCAAAAGCAAAGGGCAGTTAGACAAAGTTTAATAGTTCAGGCAAAATAACACAGGTGGCACATAAGGCGAATAAATCCAACTGAAGAAAGTCTCATCCAAAGGAAAACGGAAAGTCTTTCAGTAATAGAACAGAAATGTACGGTCAGGACAGGCAACGGGAAATCCCCGGAGGATGAGACAGGCTGGGTCCGTAGAGAGCACGGGAACGCCAATCCTTGACCACTCACGTTAGCCTAAGAAGTAACAAAGCAGAGACGAGGTAATACGGTAGACAGATTGAGGCACGCACCAGACGGGACACGACACGACAGGGCTTGGTTCAGCAGGCACACAGGTACGTAACATATGGCAATAATCTGACAAAGAACAAAGGACAGGGAAGACTAGAAATAGAGAGTCTAATCAGAGAAAGCGGGAACCAGCTGGGGAGGAGAAGAGGGAGAGTGATGAGGTGATGAGAGACAGCTGAGAGCGGCAGAGATAATGAATGGGAATGTGTGTGTGTAAATGGATGTAATAAAGAGTGTGACCAGGAGAGGGTGATAGAGTGTAAGAGGAGGATACCGGGATCATGACATGGCTGTAGCAGCACTTTTTTTGCACATACAGTGTCCATAAACTATGCGAACGCCTCGGAATCTTTTTATTTTTATTTTTATTTTTTGTCTGAGTATCAACAGAATCAGACTTTTTAAAAGAATTGGTTGAGTGAAAGATTCAATGATGACTTAAATGAGAAAGAGTAACTGACAAATCCCCACTGGACCATTTGAGTGAAACCAAACAGTGAGCTGTTGTATCGGGACTCTTGGAGAACAAGAACTAATGATTGGAGAACAGCTAATATCTACCAACAATAAGTGTAATCAGTGTTCCTGGGAAATATTACATCTTAGAAATAGAGGACTGGATGCCACTGGGAGTGTCCACAACAGGATCCGCTACAGATGTGCCCATCCATTGAGTTCTGCTGTATTAATTAGCACATTTCTAAGCACATTTCTATTATACAATTTATTAATGGCACCCAGGTTTAGAACTTTCCACATATATTGTCTCACTGAGCAGATACAGCACTATTTATATATCTAGAGCAAAAATCTGATTATGTGAAAATCAATAAGAGCATGCATTTGTGCAAGCAGATAATTTTTAGAAGAGACTGAAAATATAGTGAGCTTTAAGTGAGCCTTTAAAAAGTCTTTTAATCCTGGGAAAAAGTCCAACCATTGAAAAACAACCATTGGGGCTTAATGCGGTTATACTGTTTAATCCACAGAAACCAAAGAGTGCCCATGTGAATTGTCAATCAAGGAAATCTATATAGCATTTAATCCTGCTTCATGTTGGAGTCCCGATCAGCCTGTCAGGGTTTATTTTATGATAATGGCCAAGGCAAAAGTTACTTAATGATTTCTTTAGCATTGCTCATATTTTCCCATATTTTTTAATCCTGTATTTCATTCATATTTTCTTTCTTATCACATTATAAAATAATTCTCAAATTAATATTTCATGGCCATTTATTTATCTGGCAAGTAGCCATGGAATAAATGGGATAATGAAAGGTAAAAACCCCTTCACTGTGACACAAGACCCCGATGCACACAGATACACTAACTGCATAATGAGTGAATAAAAAAGCAGTAGCAAAGGCGGTAAGCCTATCATTTAAGCCAAAGAGGAACATGACACATACATACATTTGTATATATTTTGTATTTCATTTTATACTAGACTTAAAACTGTTTGGATGTGAATATGCGTTTAGCAACATTGCTACTTTCCTTTTACGGAGGCCACAACTGCCTGCTCTGCAAAAAAAATGTGCTGTGGTTGTTCAGAAGGTCGAAGTCAGCCATTAGCCTCTCATCTGTGATCTGCATGTGTTTTTGGGTGGTTCGCAGGCAGCAGGCAGACACAGCAGAGGAAGCAACATGCCATTTCCCATCCCCTGACACATCATTCCACTCAGATAAGAACATTAGTGGAATATGTTAATTTACATTCCACTGAAATTAAACTAGCGCTACTTCCGAGGCAAACAAGTGAAAGAAGTTTGGAAAAGGTCCTGAATTATTTGCAATATGATGAAAGTATTTATGTTTAAAGTATTTCAAGCAGTAATGGTGAGTGCTTAGCTAATTAACCTCATATATATATATATATATATATATATATAATATATATATATATATTTGCCACCTTAATTAATCAATTAATTAATTAATTAATTAATTAATCACCTTATATTGAACCTTTAGATACATTTTTTTTAAACAATAAAAAAGTTTGCATATATTATGATATAGGTGAAATATGGAGCTCATTCTTGAGGAGGAAAAAACAACAACCCTGTTTTGAACACCCCAGAGGCCCAAACTGAGCAACCATATGCAATTTGGTGCAGATGCTGCTATTTATATGGCCAAAAAGCAAGATGAAATTCTGATCGGATGTAATGTAAATAAATGAGATCTAAAGCCTGATGTATAATATTTGATACCCATTTTTGAACATAATTTTTTTAAATAATGATGTATGGTCAATCAAGTAAACCTAAGTAGTGTCAGTAAGAAAGCAATGTAGCAGTAATTTCCTGTAAGTGTTCATCTTATTACTAAGAGTATAAAAATTATATATATATATATATATATATATATATATATATATATATATATATATATATATATATATATATATATATATATATATATATATTGTTTTTTAAAGTAAACACAAGAATAACTTTTATAATAGTAATAGTTCAGTGTTCACCATGACATATTAATAGTAATATAAAAGTTATTCTTATGTTTATTTTTTAAAAATCACTAATAATTTAGAAAACTAAAAACATAAACATAAGAATAACTTCTATAATAGAAATATTTCAGTGTTCACCTTAAAGGTGGGGTATGCGATTCTCTTTTTTGTCCATTTTTTCAAAATAACTTGAAATCCTATTCCTAACCCACTTACAGCCACTGAGTTAGAAGCACTGAAATGAAAATTAAGCAATTTAATCATCTGTGGAACGGGCAGGACTCTAAAAACTCCAGCCAATCATTTCCAAGACCACCTAGAATCATTGGACAGTAAATTCGTCAATGAAACGGTCGTACCACACCCCCCTCCCCCCAGCGCGCATGACCCCCTTCCGGCGCATACTCAAAGCTCGTGACGCATGTGCATCTCGTCAGTAAAGCCGGTTCCATGATTAGTAGTAAATCATCATTACAATCTCTCGCGCATCTGAGTTTTCGCTCGGGCATGATTGCGCGTCCATGTTCTTCAAATGGGTGGAGTCAGGGCCAGCGTTGGAGGAAAGAAGGTAGGACCATTTGAATTGTGTATTTTCAAAATCTGCCGGTCGTTTTCCAAATCACATACCCCACCTTTAATATATTAATAACAAAAAATAAAAATGGCTAAAAATAACTATTGTTATTATTATGTTTAATAACCAAAATCAGTACAAAGTTCTGAATAATTAATGAGAAAACGTTAGTATTCAACTGGTTATGTGACCTCAACATTATGCAGAATAAAAAAAAATCAGAATTTTTTGACATTTTCATCCCATGACATGTTAATTAACAATAAAAAATGTAAAATTAGGTTTTTCATAAATGCTAGTTGAATACTTGATAACTTTTAAAGCTTATGGTACCCAGTTTTTTCTCTTTGTCAAGCATGATGAACACAATTGCATCTCAATCCAGAATTCTCCTTAAGGTCATTGATCTTTAACACTCCGAGTTGGTCATGGCTTTACATCCTGGATATCTTCATCTACTCACACTGCAGATGGATAGAAATAGTTGGAACATCTGTTATTGTTCCCAGTACACAAAGCTATCTTGGAGTCAGATTCACCACAGGCCATTGAGAATTTGTGTTTGTACTGGCTGCTGATTCACTTTGCCGAAGCCAACAGAATGTAGGACTAAAAATACATCGAGATAAAAACACTGAACAGGACAAAAGATTAAAGAAAGACTGTGAGTCTACTGGCAAGCAGAGAGGCAGCAGTGATATCAAACTTGTGTCATTATGTACACTGGAGTGAAACTGCTGAGTTTTTTCGAACCAAACCATAATTTGTCACACTTGAATTTTAGTGCTCAAAAAGAGGAACTCACTTATCTCAGCTCCTTAAAAGGCAGAAAGGATTACATTCCTCTACTTACATCAACACTTTACATGATCTGAGAGGCTGAGCCAGCAAATTTAGTGTTTACGTGTTTGTAATTTAGTCAGAATTGCTCATGTTGCTTAAATGTGACTTGTGTAATTTGTCCTAGTGTAAAGTCCCCTTTGGGACTGCGCAGAGGAAACTGTATGTAAGCCATTCGCAGTTTGACTTACGAAAAGTGTAACCACTGTGGAATTTTTGAAATATTGCTCTTTTTAAGTCAGTCTGACATGTCAACTTCTGACTCAAACAGTGGTGTGAGTTTTGTTGTCTGTTTGTTCAAGCAATGGAAGACAGAGGGAGAGTTTTGGAGACAGTTGTGAAAACAGGTCATACGAATACAATAATATGGTACTGCCCACTGTTGCAGTATGTAAAACATTATGCAACAGTATACATTTGAAGCAGTATGCTAGCCTACTATAAATTGTCACATGATCACATTCCAATTCAATTAAATTCAAATCAGTGATGTTTAGTGACACTTTAGTGCAGAAATTACACATAAATAGGGTTATTTTAGTATTATTTATATACTATTTTAGTATTTTATATATATTTATTTAGCTTTTATTTTTTGATTTTCAGTTTTAGTTGAAGTTTTTTCGCTTTGTTTTATGATTTTTAATTTTTATTCGTTTTTCTTACTATTTCTATTTATCTTTATTTCCATTTTAGTTTTAGTAATTTTAGTATATATTTTATTCCATTTAGTTGCCAAGTGTTTTGAGGGTAAGGTTTTTTTTTATCTAATATTGTGCTGCAGGAATATGATAATTTAGTAGGCTAAAAACTTGATTTAAAAATAGTATCAAGTTTCATTCCATGACACCAAAGCATTAAAAAAATCACTGATGCTTTTTTTAATGCTTTGACTTATCTTGAAAAAGGGACATTAAATGTTATCACACCAAATAGATAAACACATCTACTAACCCATTCTTGCAAACTGAACTGACTCAAACTTTCAGGGAAAATGTTTTTAAATAAAGAATGAAGGAGTCATTAGAAGCTCAGGTTGACGTTAAAGTCATGCAACCATGGTTTTGCTTTTTAGGTGTCAGTGGGTGCCATGCTATTGGTCATTAGAAGTGAATCACCTTCACTTGACCCGATCCCCTCGCCCCTCTTTAAAACTTGTCAACAAATCCTCATCCCTCTTATCATCATTATCATTAACACTTCCCTCATGTCTGGATCCGTTCCATCCCCGCTAAAACTTGCGTCCATCACACCCATCCTGAAAAAAACCTGGTCAGGACCCTAACAATCTGGACAACTTCAGACCCATTTCCAATCTCCCGTTACTCTCAAAAATTCTGGAACACGCCGTCATCACACAACTCCACCAACATCACACAACTCCACCAATATCTCCACTCCTCTCAACTCTTCGAAACTCCTCTCAACTCAATTCCGGATTGACGGAATTCAATCCATATTCCGTCCACACCACAGCACAGAAACAGCCCTTCTTAACCCCCTGGGGTCGGCTATCGCGCGGTCCCGCTTTTTTTTCTTATCAGTGCAAAAGAAACGTCTTGTTACGTATGTAACCCTCGTTCCCTGAGTAGGGAACGGAGACATTACGTCGGATGATGATGAATGGGGTGTCGCTTAGAACACCTATCGACTTCGAGTATTACAAAAAGAGCCAATGGCAAAGAAATGCCATGGGTCTGCGGAATTTACATAGTGTATCTCCGCCTTACCTCGTGGGTATAAAAGGAGGACGCCTGCAACATGCAGATATGTTTCTTCGCTGAGGAGCCGAGACTGAACTCAGGCGATCCCCGGGGCACAGCGGAAAGTGGCAGGAAGACGTAACGTCTCCGTTCCCTACTCAGGGAACAAGGGTTACATACGTAACCAAGACGTTCCCTTTCATTGTCACTCCGAGTTACGTCGGATGACCACGAATGGGGTTACCAGTCTAATCACGCCACCTTCACAGCTGTCTTCCAGTGCCCTGCGTAAATCTGAGATCCCTGTCGTAAGACTAGCAGGGACCCCTATTTAACACAGGAATACCAAGGTACATTGGGGAGCATATCCCATATTTTAGAGGAAATATGCAAATAATGCCAGCCCAAACGGGGGGGACTTAGAGAATGCACATATGACCCGAAGGATGCATATGGAGAACACTGGGGTGTCCAGCCGCAGATGGAATATTTCAACCCCAGGGGTGGCAAGGTGGCTTGCCAAGGGAAAGACACATGCTCAGAGAGGCTTACAGTGGAAATACACATGTAGGGGTCGCTCAGAGGAGGGACCATGCACACGGGAGGCACCTAGCCGACGCGCAGGCAATAGACACTGGCGCCGACGTCAGGAGTGCTGGAGGAACTCAGGGCTTTCGGAGAGGCTCACTTTAGGAGAATATCGCACGTATCCAGTCCGTGGAGTGGAATGGCGAGCAAGCGAAGACACCTGAGCGGGTCCAGTACTAGCTGGTTGAAGCGAGTACATGAGAGGACACTGGCTCCACTCGGAGATTGTAGAATCTGGCGAATGTGTTAGATGTCGCCCAGCCTGCAGCTCTGCAGATGTCTGTTAGCGAGGCGCCATGCGCTAGAGCCAAAGAGGACGCCACACTCCGGGTGGAGTGGGCAGTCACACCAAGGGAGCATGGTCGACCTTGCTGCTGGTATGCCAAGCAATGGTGTCCACTATCCAGTGTGACAACCTCTGCTTGGAGAGAGCCTTTCCCTTCAGCTTCCCACCATAACAGACAAGAGCTGGTCTGAGGTCCTAAAACACTGCGTTCTGTCTACATAGGTGCGGAGAGCACATACTGGACAGAGCAGTGCCAAGGCTGGGTCTGCCTCCTCCGAGGGCAGCGCTTGCAGGTTCACCACCTGGTCCCGGAAGGGAGTGGTAGGAACCTTGGGCACATATCCAAGCCGGGGTCTCAGGATCACGTGAGAGTAAGCCGGCTCGAACTCCAGGCACGCTTCGTCAACGGAGAATGCGTGCAGGTCCCCTACCCTCTTGATAGAGGCCAGTGCAACCAGGAGCGCTGTCTTCATCGACAGGAGCTTAAGCTCCACTGATTGCAAAGGCTCAAAGGGAGCACTCTACAGGGCAGTTAGAGCCACTGCGAGGTCCCAAGAGGGAACGAGAGGAGGGCGAGGAGGATTCAGTCTCCTCGCTCCTCTCAGGAACCTGATGATCAGGTTGTGCTTCCCGAAGGACTTACCTTCTAGCAAGTCATGGAGTGCGGCAATAGCGCCAACATAGACTTTGAGGGTGGAGGGAGACAGCCTTCGCTCCAACCCTTCTTGAAGGAAGGAAAGCACGACACCGACCGAGCATCTCCGGGGGTCTTCTCGCAGAGAAGAGCACCAGCTGACGAAGAGGTTCCACTTCAACGCGTAGACGTGTTTTGAGGACGACGCTCTAGCGGAAGTGATGGTAGCCACCATCGCAGGTGGTAGGGTACTCATACCTGCCTGGTCCCGCCCAGGAGCCACACGTGGAGGCTCCAAAGATCGGGACGAGGGTGCCACAGGGTGCCCCGTTCCTGAGAAAGAAGGTCCTTCCTCAGAGGAATGGGCCAAGGAGGTGCTGTCGCGAGGAGTATGAGTTCGGAGAACCAGGTCCGGGTGGGCCTGTAGGGCGCAACCAGAAGGACCTGCTCCTCGACCTCCTTGACTTTGCGCAAAACCTGAGCAAGAAGGCTCACTGGGGGAACGCATATTTGCGGCCCCGCGGCCAGCTGTGCGCCAGTGCATCCGTGCCGAGCGTGCCCTCGGTCAGGGAATAATACAGGTCGCAATGGGTCGAGTCGTGAGGGGCAAACAGATCTATCTGTGCGTCCCCGAACTGGTCCCAAATCAGCTGAACCGACTGGGGATGGAGTCGCCATTCTCCAGGGAGGGGCTGAAGCCGTGAGAGCTCATCGGCTGCACAATTCAGGACTCCGGGAATGAAAATGGCTCGAAGCGACCTAAGATGCTTCTGACTCCATAAGAGGAGGTGGCGGGCGAGTTGCGACATACGACGCGAGCGTAGACCACCTTGACGTTGGTTGATGTACGCTACTGTGGCGGTATTGTTTGATCGGACTAGTACGTGTTGACCCCTGAGCAACGCCCGGAAGCGGTGCAGGGCAAGGCGTACTGCCAGCAACTCGAGGCAATAGACATGCCATACTGCTCAACACTACATGCGAGAATCACTGAGCTTCAGGAGCAACCTTGCTCAACACCTAAGTGTGAAGAAATTCACTGAACTTCAGGAGCATTTCTGCTCAACACCTGGGTGTGATAAATCTCTCTGAATTTTTCAGGAGCATTTCTGCTCAACATGAGAGTGAGACAGCATGTCCATTGCGCATGGCGCCCCAGCCCGTGGAGGCATCTGTTGAGACAACAACATGCCGGGAAGCTCGTTCCAGGGGCACTCGGACCCGCAGAAAACTGATGTTCGACCACGGGGTGAGTACTGACGGCAGGTCGGAGTAACTGGTACTCAGAGGGTGCCGTGTTGCCATGCCCACCTCGGGACTCGGTCGCAAAGCCAAAGCTGAAGCGGTCTCATATGAAGCAATCTGAGCGGCGTACCGCGGCTGCAGATGCCATATGCCCCAGTAGCCTCTGAAAAAACTTCAGTGGAACCGCACTCTTGCGCTTGATAGTCTCAGGCAAGTCAGCAATGGCTGAGTGGAGAAGGCGACCAAGTCCATACCGGGAAAATAGCTCCTCTGCACGGGGCAAAGTTTACTCCTTTCCCAGTTGACCCGAAGGCCCAGACGAGCTAGGTGCTGGAGCACTGGGTCCCTGTAATCGCAAACCTGGTCTCAGGAGTGAGCTTCAGACAGCCAGTCACCGAGATAGTTCAGGATGCGAACCCCGTGTTCCCATGGAGGAACAAGGGCTGCCTCAACAACCTTGTGAAGGCGCGAGGAGACAGGGCTAACCCGAATGGGAGAACAGCGTACTGATATGCGCGCACCCTGACAGCAAACCGTAGGTATGGTTTGAGTCGAAGGAGAACGGAGACATAAAAGTCTGAAGGCGTCCTTCAGGGAAGCTCTAGGCAGGCTCCCAACTGTGCCAGCGGCGTCAAGAACCACAGACGTCCCCCCGGTGGTGCAGCGAAGCGGAATGACCGGCCCAGACGTGGACGGCATAGGTGTGGGGGGCAAGGTCATAACCGCACCTTGACAGAGGAGGTCAGGGAAGGACCAGCGTTCCACGGGGGCCTGCTCTGTCAGGGGTCTGGTGACAGAGGGGGACGGGGGCGGAGCGGTCCGTGGACAGCACGCCGTGTCAACCGCCTCTGGGACAGAACAGTTGTGTACCTTTTTTTTTTTTAGAATTCTTTGATGAACATAAAGTTAAAAACAACAGCATTTATTTGAAATAGAATCTTTTGTAACATTATAGATGTCTTTACTGTCACTTTTGATCAATTTAATTCCTCCTTGATGAATAAAAGTATTGATCCATTTTATTTATTTCCCCCAAAAAATAAAATAAAAATTCTTACTGACCCCAAAGTTTTGAACGGTAGTGTTTAATGTTACAAAAGATTATTTTTCAGATAAATGCTGTTCTTTTGAACTTTCTATTCATCAAAGAATCCTGAAATAAAAATGTAAATAACTGTTTTCAACATTGATGATAATAAAAATGTTTCTTGAGCATCAAATCATCATATTATACTGATTTCTGAAGGATCATGTGACACTTAAGACTGGAGTAATGATGCTGAAAATTCAGCTTTGATCACATGAATAAATTACACTTTACTATATATTTACATAGAAAACAGCTGATTTACATTGAAATATTATTTCACAATATTACTGGGTTTGTTTTGTATTTTTAATCAAATAAATGCAGCCTTTGTGAGCATAAGTGACTTCTTTTAAAAACATTAAAAATCATACCGACCCCAAACTTTTGAACGGCAGTGGGTGTGTGTGTGTATATATATATATATATATATATATATATATATGTGTGTGTGTGTGTGTGTGTGTGTGTGTGTGTGTGTGTGATTGAAACATCCAAAATGTATTCCCAGAATCGTGCAGCCCTATAGTTTGTCTTGATATCAACATGTTTACAGCTGTTTATTTATTTATTTTTTAGAAAGGGACCAGATGCCACTGGATGAGTCCTGCTGACTTCAACATTCACATGAGTCACTGTACATGAACATGGTAAAATGAAAAGTCAAACACCTTGGACATGACAGGTATGTAGGCTACTATGTTTTAGGAATGGCACAAAGGTGTGTGACTGTTTAAGTCTTTTTTCTTTAGATCAGTGTGTTTACTAATGTGCTTTCTGTCCTTTGTTGTGTATCTTTGGATTATTATGTTGTGTCAAGTCAAGTCAAGTCACCTTTATTTATATAGCACTTTTTACAATACAGATTGTATCAAAGCAGCTTCATAGTGATAACATGAAAATAATATAACAGAGTTTGTTTCTAAAAGAAAATTGAGTCAACCTCCACCTTAAGTAAGGCAGATCAATAATATTATTGAATATTAAATGTCCCCAACTAAGCAAGCCAAAAGCCAAGGCAACAGTGGCAAGGAACCAAAACTCCATCAGGTGACAGAATGGAGAAAAAAACCTTGGGAGAAACCAGACTCAGTCGGAGGGCCAGTTCTCCTCTGGCCAACGAAGGAACAGTGCATGATTTATGATTCGGGCAGCATTACAAGGCAGATTGGATCGGAACATTTAGAATATTTATCCATTTCCATCTTTTGGAAGTCCAAGTAATCACGCCGGTGTTGAGACGAGTTGTTGAGGATCAGTGCCGTCCACCATAGAGGGTCCATATCGCCGGTGTTGAGTCGTCTCTTCACAGGCTTTGTGATTGGGGTATCTGAAGTCTCCGTGAAAGGCTGGATACAAACTGGAGCTGACGAACGCCGTTTTTCTCGGGACTCGCGTCCCGAGATAACAGCAGAAAAGCAAAAAGGGAAAATAATTAGCGTAGCTGCTGTTCTTAATGATTTCCATAACACGGGCGTAAATGATAAAAAACATGAAGACAGTGATCAGAGTCACCCCCCTCCGTCCCCCACTCAACTCAGCCCTGCTTACTGACCTCTACATCCCTCCTGCTGCTGAGACCCAACCACAATCTCACAATCTCTCCGCAGCCCAACCATACGCGCCGACCCGCCGACCTGTGTTGTAAATAAATCCAGACAATCTAAAAGCCATTATTTTTTTAATTTCTCCTCAGTCTTTGTGCAAGGCTCCTCATAATGATCGGGCCTGATAGCACCTGATAGAGCCATTAGGGGAGGGTCTTTGTCCTTCTCAGGTGTAAAATGCATTTATATTAATGAGAGATCACGCCTCCTCGCATAAAGCTTCCTCACACAAAACACGTCATACAAATTTTAAATCATTACATTGTCTTATCTTAATGAGTATGCAGGATGATTTTCACATAGTTTTGGAGCAAACATTCTTGGCTGTGTGATACAATTTTCAAAAGTCTTGTGAAGAAATAATCACTATGGGTTTTATGACCTTATTTCAGTGACATTTGTTTTTTGTTTTTTCAAAAACCACGCATAAACATTATTATTTTAAAACTCCAAACTTTTACATACATGCTGCTGACATATTACTGTAGCAGAGTCTGTGCTGAATACAATGTAATAAGACTTTCACCATCTACATGCTTCCCCAAGGTTCAGTCCCCTCCTTTTCACCATCTACATGCTTCCCCTCGGTCAGATCGTCCACCACCATGGACTCCATTTTCATTGCTACGCCGATGATACCCAACTCTACTTATCAACCAAATCCTTCACCCCGGCTATCCTCTCCACCATCACCGATTGTATTTCCGACATAAAGACCTGGATGGACAATAACTTTCTTAAACTTAACAGCAACAAAACAGAACTCCTTATCAGCGGCCCAAAATCACTCCTCTCTTCAATTCAGAACTTTACTCTCCTTATCGATTGACAGAATGTCTCCCCCTCCTTCTCTGTTCGAAACCTTGGTATCATCATGGACTCCACCCTCTCATACCGAACACACATCAACCATATCACCAAACTATCGTTTTTCCACCTCCGCAACATTGCCCGTTTTCGCCCCTCCCTCACCCTGTCAACAGCTGAAATGATCATTCACGCCTTCATAATTTCAAGACTTGACTACTGCAATAGCCTTCTCTACGGACTACCTACCAATCAACTACAAAAACTACAATACATTCAGAATTCAGCCGCACTCCTCACCCACACCCGGTCCCGGGAACACATCACCCCCGTTCTCCAGCAGCTCCATTGGCTACCTGTTCATTATCGCTTTTCAATATAAGCTCCTCCTCCTCACCTACAAGTCCCTCCTGGTACCGCATCAATCCACCCGCCACCTACGCTCATCTGGTACAAACCGCCTTACTCCGATCATCCGCACTAACCGCCGGACCTTGGGGGATCGATCTTTTGCTATTGCTGCCCCCACCCTTTGGAACTCACTACCCACATCCATTAGAAACTCTGATTCACTTCAAATCTTCAAATCAGTACTCAAAACCCATCTGTTCAAACTAGCTTTTTCTTAAAATCCCCTTTTTATTCTTCATGTGAGGCGTCTTTGAGTGTCCTGAAAAGCTCTATACAAGTGTGATGTATTATTATTATTATTATTATTATTATTATTATTATTATTATTATTATTATTATTAGAGATGACAGTGGTTGACTTGACTGGTTCTTGAATAACAGATATTGACTCAGATTTTGAAATGACTGGGACTGACCTGGATGCCTGGAAGAAGATGGCGGTTGGTTTGACTGACTCTGGGGTAGCTGTGGTGGACTGGACTGCCCTATTCCGTCTGGATCTTAGTTTCTTGGTAGAAGCCAGAAAAGGATTATAAACTTGACGTGACAGGCGAGGAAGGGCAGGTGGATTGTTGAAAGATGATACTGGTCGACTTGGTATTCCCCATTTACTGCGATGACCAAGGTACCTGGAAAAACTCCAGAATCCTGAGGGAATCCATCTCCCATGCAGGCAGGGGGCTATCCAAGCAGGAGTTAAAAATATCATTGACTGTTTAAGTCTTTTTTCTTTAGATCAGTGTGTTTACTAATGTGCTTTCTGTCCTTTGTTGTGTATCTTTGGATTATTATGTTGTGTCAAGTCAAGTCAAGTCACCTTTATTTATATAGCACTTTTTACAATACAGATTGTATCAAAGCAGCTTCATAGTGATAACATGAAAATAATATAACAGAGTTTGTTTCTAAAAGAAAATTGAGTCAACCTCCACCTTAAGTAAGGCAGATCAATAATATTATTGAATATTAAATGTCCCCAACTAAGCAAGCCAAAAGCCAAGGCAACAGTGGCAAGGAACCAAAACTCCATCAGGTGACAGAATGGAGAAAAAAACCTTGGGAGAAACCAGACTCAGTCGGAGGGCCAGTTCTCCTCTGGCCAACGAAGGAACAGTGCATGATTTATGATTCGGGCAGCATTACAAGGCAGATTGGATCGGAACATTTAGAATATTTATCCATTTCCATCTTTTGGAAGTCCAAGTAATCACGCCGGTGTTGAGACGAGTTGTTGAGGATCAGTGCCGTCCACCATAGAGGGTCCATATCGCCGGTGTTGAGTCATCTCTTCACAGGCTTTGTGATTGGGGTATCTGAAGTCTCCGTGAAAGGCTGGATACAAACTGGAGCTGACGAACGCCGTTTTTCTCGGGACTCGCGTCCCGAGATAACAGCAGAAAAGCAAAAAGGGAAAATAATTAGCGTAGCTGCTGTTCATAATGATTTCCATAACACGGGCGTAAATGATAAAAAACATGAAGACAGTGATCAGAGTCACCCCCCTCCGTCCCCCACTCAACTCAGCCCTGCTTACTGACCTCTACATCCCTCCTGCTGCTGAGACCCAACCACAATCTCACAATCTCTCCGCAGCCCAACCATACGCGCCGACCCGCCGACCTGTGTTGTAAATAAATCCAGACAATCTAAAAGCCATTATTTTTTTAATTTCTCCTCAGTCTTTGTGCAAGGCTCCTCATAATGATCGGGCCTGATAGCACCTGATAGAGCCATTAGGGGAGGGTCTTTGTCCTTCTCAGGTGTAAAATGCATTTATATTAATGAGAGATCACGCCTCCTCGCATAAAGCTTCCTCACACAAAACACGTCATACAAATTTTAAATCATTACATTGTCTTATCTAAATGAGTATGCAGGATGATTTTCACATAGTTTTGGAGCAAACATTCTTGGCTGTGTGATACAATTTTCAAAAGTCTTGTGAAGAAATAATCACTATGGGTTTTATGACCTTATTTCAGTGACATTTGTTTTTTGTTTTTTCAAAAACCACGCATAAACATTATTATTTTAAAACTCCAAACTTTTACATACATGCTGCTGACATATTACTGTAGCAGAGTCTGTGCTGAATACAATGTAATAAGACTTTCACCATCTACATGCTTCCCCAAGGTTCAGTCCCCTCCTTTTCACCATCTACATGCTTCCCCTCGGTCAGATCGTCCACCACCATGGACTCCATTTTCATTGCTACGCCGATGATACCCAACTCTACGTATCAACCAAATCCTTCACCCCGGCTATCCTCTCCACCATCACCGATTGTATTTCCGACATAAAGACCTGGATGGACAATAACTTTCTTAAACTTAACAGCAACAAAACAGAACTCCTTATCAGCGGCCCAAAATCACTCCTCTCTTCAATTCAGAACTTTACTCTCCTTATCGATTGACAGAATGTCTCCCCCTCCTTCTCTGTTCGAAACCTTGGTATCATCATGGACTCCACCCTCTCATACCGAACACACATCAACCATATCACCAAACTATCGTTTTTCCACCTCCGCAACATTGCCCGTTTTCGCCCCTCCCTCACCCTGTCAACAGCTGAAATGATCATTCACGCCTTCATAATTTCAAGACTTGACTACTGCAATAGCCTTCTCTACGGACTACCTACCAATCAACTACAAAAACTACAATACATTCAGAATTCAGCCGCACTCCTCACCCACACCCGGTCCCGGGAACACATCACCCCCGTTCTCCAGCAGCTCCATTGGCTACCTGTTCATTATCGGTTTTCAATATAAGCTCCTCCTCCTCACCTACAAGTCCCTCCTGGAACCGCATCAATCCACCCGCCACCTACGCTCATCTGGTACAAACCGCCTTACTCCGATCATCCGCACTAACCGCCGGACCTTGGGGGATCGATCTTTTGCTATTGCTGCCCCCACCCTTTGGAACTCACTACCCACATCCATTAGAAACTCTGATTCACTTCAAATCTTCAAATCAGTACTCAAAACCCACCTGTTCAAACTAGCTTTTTCTTAAAATCCCCTTTTTATTCTTCATGTGAAGCGTCTTTGAGTGTCCTGAAAAGCGCTATACAAGTGTGATGTATTATTATTATTATTATTATTATTATTATTATTAGAGATGACAGTGGTTGACTTGACTGGTTCTTGAATAACAGATATTGACTCAGATTTTGAAATGACTGGGACTGACCTGGATGCCTGGAAGAAGATGGTGGTTGGTTTGACTGACTCTGGGGTAGCTGTGGTGGACTGGACTGCCCTATTCCGTCTGGATCTTAGTTTCTTGGTAGAAGCCAGAAAAGGATTATAAACTTGACGTGACAGGCGAGGAAGGGCAGGTGGATTGTTGAAAGATGATACTGGTCGACTTGGTATTCCCCATTTACTGCGATGACCAAGGTACCTGGAAAAACTCCAGAATCCTGAGGGAATCCATCTCCCATGCAGGCAGGGGGTTATCCAAGCAGGAGTTAAAAATATCATTGAGAGCAGAGTCATTATAATCTAGCCCCACAGACATTGTCCAAAAGAATTGGGCAAAACTTCCCACCTCAAAGCCATCCTGGCAAAGAGCAGTGAGACCACGATGACGAGCCATTCTCGCCCGGAAGTTATTAGGTGGCAGGATCTAAATGCTCATTCTGCTGAGTCCTGAATTGGCCGGTTCGTTCTGTTACGGGTCTGTCAAGGAGGACTCAAATGCAGAATGAGTGTTAACAGGTTTATTGACAAACAGATGACAAGATGTGGTGGGAAAATTGAACAGTCCAGACAATAGGCAGGGCTGAGACACAATGACAGCCGTTGTAACTAGCCGAGCAGCAGTTGTAACTAGCACAAGATGACTGTTGGCTGGGGAGTAGTAATGGCAGAGCAGAATGAGAATTGAGAATACTAGCAGTAGCCAGACATGAACTTCAAGTACAACAAGCAAGGCACGTGTGGAAGCCATGAGAGCTCGTCTGCCACACGGTTGAGCTCCCCTGGTACGTGAACGGCACGAAGTGACCTCAGATGCTTCTGACTCCATAGGAGGAGGTGGGAGGCGAGTCGCGTCATACGGTACCTGATGGTTGATGTACGCAACGGTCACAGTGCTGTCCGTACGGACCAGTACGTGCTTGTGTGTGAGACACCCCTTGAGGCAGCGCAAGGCTAGGCGTACTGCTTTCAACTCTAGGCAGTTGATGTGCCAATGCAGCAGGGGCCCCGTCCACAGACCCGAGACTGCATGCCTGTTGTACGTGGCCCCCCAACCCATGGCAGAGGCATCAGTGAAAACCACAGCATGCCTGGAAACCTGGACTAAGGGCACTCCGGCCCGAAGAAACGCAGGATCCGACCACGGGGAGAAGGTTTGGCGACAGTGCGGGGTCACTTTGATCCGGAACGTGCCGCTTTGTCACGCCCACCTCGGGACTCGATTGTGAAGCCATCGCTGAAGCGGTCTCATATGTAACAGGCCGAGCGGCGTTACCGCGGCTGCGGCTGCCATATGCCCCAGGAACCTCTGAAATTGTTTCAGTGGAACCGTTGTCCTGCCTCGAAAGGACCTGAGGCAGGTGAGCACTGGTTGGACGCGTTCCTCCGTGAGGCGCGCAGTCTGGGCGACCGAGTCCAGTTCCATACCGAGATAAGAGACCCTCTGTACGGGGCAGAGTTTGCTCTTGTCCCAGTTGACCTGAAGCCCCCAACCGGCTGAGGTGCCGAAGCACCATGTCCCTGTGATCGCACAACACATCTCGCGAGTGAGCTAAAATGAGCCAGTCGTCGAGATAGTTGAGAATGCGAACGCCTTGTTCTCTCATGGGAACAATGGCCGCCTCCGCGACTTTCGTGAAGACACGAGGCGACAGGGCCAGCCCGAAGGGTAGGACTTTGTACTGATACGCTCGACCCTCGAAAGCAAACCGTAGAAACGGTCTGTGTCGAGGAAGAATCGAGACGTGAAAGTACGCGTCCTTCAGGTCGATCGCTGCAAACCAATTCTGGGGACGGATGCATTCGAAAATGCGCTTCTGCGTGAGCATTTTGAACTGGAGTTTGTGCAAGGCCCGATTCAAAACTCGCAGGTCCAGGATTGGCCGTAACCCACCGCCTATCTTGGCTACAATGAAGTAGGGGCTGTAAAACCCAGACCTCTTCTCGGCAGGAGGGACCGGCTCGATCGCGTCCTTCGCCAGCAGGACATTGATCTCTTTCCTCAAGACAGGAGCGTCCACCGACCGCACACGGATGAAGTGCACGCCCCTGAACTTGGGAGGCCGGCGTGCAAACTGAATTGCATAGCCTAACCGAATGGTGCAGATGAGCCATCAGGACAGACCCGGAAGCGCTAGCCAGGCTTCCAGATAACATCTCAGCAAGCCCACCCAAACCACCGGCATACCTGTGGACGGGCAGTGACGTGGAAGACAGGGACCCGGCTCTGGTGGCGTTGTAGCGACCAGGAGCGGGGTCTGGGCGTGGAACTTGACACCAGCCTGCCTCCACCTGTGGGCAGACGGCAGAGAAGGCCCGTGGGCATTCTGCTGCGGGCTGCCCAGTGGCGATGGGAGGGGGAGAGACGAGGAACAAGGCCCTGACTCCTCATGTGCTGGTCTCTGCGCCTCCGTGCCCAGCTGCAGACAGGAGTGACGCAGCTTAGGCCGCGTCACTGCTATCTGCGAGCTGGGGGGAGGGGAGTGGCACCGTTCGGAGGCAGCGCGTACTGCCACTCTGACCCTCTCGGACGGGGAAGACTGTGTGCCCACCAGTCTCGGCCGTGAATGACCTGGAGGAGGAAGTAGAAACTGCTCTTTTATTGAAAACTTGGGTACCGCTGACCGAGTGGTCAGATGTCGATGGGACAGAAATAAAACTTAACGTAAGATTCTCCACCCGGCACTCCCCCGGGGGAAGGAGGTGTGCAGAGGCACCCTCCTGATGAGCAGCATCCAGGTCCTCCTCCAGGTCGCCTGTCTCAGGGACGCTTTCCGCCCTTCTTCTTACGGGAAGGAGCCGGAGGCGTCTGAGCAGGCTTGGCCGCCCTGTTACGACCAGACCTCCGTCCTCCAGGGGTAGACTGCTGCCCTGAAGGAGGAGCGGGCGCCCTCGGCGACGAGCAGCCGGAGGCTCTACGGCCACAGAGGACGGACCAGCAGCAGTCCGTCTCCTGTGCAGGACATGCCGTATCGCCTCCGACTTCTTCTTGGCGGTGGAGAACTCTTGGGCGAAGTTCTCCACCGCGTCGCCGACGAGGCCCCCTCAGAATATGGGGAAGTTGAGAAGTTTGTTCTTCTCCGCTTCCCGCATATCCACAAGGGTAAGCCACAGGTGGCACTTCTGGACCACCAGTGTGGACATCACCCGACCCAGGGAACGTGCTGTGACTTTCGTCGCCCGGAGGGCGAAGTCCGTCGCCGCACGCAGCTCCTGCAGCAATCCTGGGTTGAGACCAGCCCCCTGCATGTCATGGAGTGCCTTGGCCTGGTGGACCTGCAACAGCGTACCCGTACCCGTGCACCGCTCCGCCTTCAAGAGTGGTGAGGAAGGAGGAGCGAGGTTACCTACGCCTGGTCACGAGAGGGGCTGAACCGGCAGATGAACTAGATCGGGGATTCTCTGAAGGGACTCCCCCATGTTTCAGGGTTCGCAGTCTTGAGCGCAGCATCGCTAGAGTCATGTTACCGCAATGAGAACATATCTCGTTCACAAACGCTGCCTCAGCGTGCCCTAAGCCCAAACACTAGAGGCAGTGTTTGTGACCATTTTCCTGAGGGAGAAGTCGACCGCATCCAGAAACGCACGGGTGAAACGACATCCTGAAAAGGACGCGAACACCCGCAAGCTCTTTTAGAAAGGAGAAGAAGAGAAGAAGAAAAAAAGAAATACTCTTTCCACACCGAAGCGCCAAGGGACCACCACGGCAGACACAACGGGGAAACTGCAAGCCAGTGTGCTGCATTCACCCGTTACCAGCCGTGAAAACGGCTCTTTTAAAAAAAAAGACAAATCCACTCAGCCGGCAGCGGGAACGTGATGATCGCTCAGAGCACTGTCACACCAGCACCAGAGATCTCAATTCACTTCCTTCTCCTAAAGGCTTGTAATAATTCAGACTTCGGCAGAGACACTGAACGGCTCCGAAGCAAAAAGCATTGCGCAATGTTTACTTCCGCCTTATATACCGGCACTGGAAGGCGCGCTGCGTAATGCAAATCTTGCATGCCAATGTCCATTGGCTTGTTTTTAATTCTCTCGAAGGCAGTTGGCTCCCTAGCGTGATCCCAATTCGTCAAGGAACTCCCCCGACGACACATTGGAGTTCCCAGGACGAAAGGGAACTTGGGATTTCATAATTTCACTCTCTTAAAACTCATTCTTTCCTCACTTTTTGTCTTTCTTCAACTCGTGTGAATATGTGTGTGCGTGTTTATTTTGTGTTAGAATAATCAATAAAGACTCATTTGTATTTAAAGAGAAGTTTTCTTTTGTTATATGCTTACAAATTTAATGTCTTAAACTGCTGATCTTGTTACCTTGCTAATAATAGGCGTTTCACTATATTTTGAATACTAATATCCGCTGCTGAGTTGGATATTTACGGCCTGTTCAATTTGTCGCTGGACGAATATTTTTTTAAAAATAAGTGACTCTTTCAAAATTGCCTACAAAATAATGAATAATTCCCTTTGAGCTAAATTGATCTGTTTCCCTGTTTCCCCATGATACCAGTCATGATGATAAGTGACATAAAAACCTCTTTGACATTTCACTTCACTTGTCCCATAGCTGATCTTTTTCATGGATAGAAAAGTTCTGTTATCCTTTAAGCTTTTTAAGTTATGTTATAATCTTTAAGCAGAAAAATGTATAAATCTTAATGAATGTTATAAAATATTGTTTTAATCAGTGAAATCAGTCCAATAGAATGGCGGGACGTTACAGGCGGGATGACAACAGTAATGTAAATGCTAAATGTCCTAATACCTGTTGATACTACAACAATGCAAAGTATAAACTCAGAACTTTGCAGTTTTTCACATACCATGTAATACTCAATTTCTCCATTTCTTTGCACAAAACTCTCCAGAAAGTGCCATTTAATGTTTTATTTTTCAAAAAACAATTCCCGGGGGGGGGGCATACCCCCAGACCGCCCTAGGGAGAGCACCCCCACATAATAAATCCCAATTTAACCCCTGATCATAGGCATGCAGGAAGTATGGCAGGTCGACACATCATCTCATTCCTTCCTCAGGGAACAAACATAATCTGAGACGTTCCCTTTCTAGGGAATTTGTGCTGCGTCATAGTAGCAACACTGTGGGAACGATAATACTCACTTTGCAGTACTGACAAGTGCCTGTGTAGTGTGAATCACAAGTACAACTAAGACAAAAGCACCTGGGAACTTGATGCAAAGGCCAGGTCTACATCATTAAACCTTGCAAATGTGAGCGGAGAGAATCAGCTTGCCGCATCACACACATCTTGAAGGGAGACTCCTGACAATAAGGCTTTAGAAGATGCCATACTTCTAGTCGAATGAGCTCTAACAGCCATTGGTGATGGTTGTCCAGAAGCCTCTCAAGCAAGTGAAATAGCCTCGACTACCCACTTACTCATAGTCTGCTAGGTCACAGGAAAACCTTTCTTGGGTGAATCATACAATACAAACAACTGATTTAAATTCTCTACAGGGCAGCACTGTGGACATATGTGTCAAGTTCTCTAATGGCGCTTTTCCACTGCATGGTACGGCTCGGTACGGCTCAGTACGTTTTGTCTCGGCGTGGCACGGTTCGGCTCGCTTCGCTTTTCCACTGCATGGTACGACTCGGCTCGGCACAGCTCGGCTCGCTTTAGCTCGGTTTGCTTTTCCACTGCCGTTAGTACTGCTTCAAAGTGGGTGGGATTATAGACTGATCGTTATAGTTTATCCGCTCCTCAGCAACCAACGAGAGGAACGTCTGGATTTTGTCCACTGACCACGATTCAGCCATTTCTTTTTGGAAATTTTTTTTCTTTCTTTTTTCTTCAAGCAGTCAAGCAAGTAGTTTTAAAACAGGTGCTACAGCGGTGGCTGTTACTGGCTATTTCAATCTAGCGGGTTTGATGTCTCGCAAATACAATGACGCTGGTAGTGACGATTCTGTCTGACCAATCAGTGATCTGTAGTGTTTTCACGTCACATTTTAGTATCGGTACGGTACGCTTGGAACCACAACAGAGGTGGTACCATTTAAAGCATGCCGAAGCGAGCCGTACTGTACTGTACCATGCAGTGGAAAAGCGCCACAAAGTGAGCCGTACCGAGCCGAGCTGTACCGTGCCATGCAGTGGAAAAGCGCCATAACTCGATGCGTCGATGACGCTTTGGGAACGCCTTTGCGTGACTGAGTCTGAAGCACTACTGTCAACTAGTCCAATGGAATGAATGAAGAGTCACGGACGGGTGACGTCATGACCAAGAAGATATAAAAGCACATACGGTGCAATGCTCGCGTTAGCTTTTGTGCCTCAGCAAAGCGCTCTGTGTCAAAACTGTCTGTTATATTTATTGTTGCCTGTCTCTCATTATATTGTATTATGGCGAAACAACTATTCAAAGCCTGTGCTTCTCCTTGCCCTCGTTATATCACGGGTGGAGATACACATGAGCTTTGTGTAGTTTGTTTGGGAGTGGAGCATGCTATGTCAGCCTTCGAGGGGGCTGACTGTCAGCATTGTGAGCGTTTCCCGCTCCGCATGCTCCGCTCCCGTCTGTCCACATTTGAGGATGATGGACAGGCTCGCGAACCTCGGGGTTCTTGACCCGCGGCTGCAGAGGCAGCTCGGAGAAGGCTCACTTGGGGTTCGCAAATGGATCTTTCGGCGGGGTTGGGGACGGGCTCTGCCTTATTTCCTCCTTTACCCGAAGGATTCATTGCTCTCTTGCCGGTGTCGGAAGCCCGCGCTGCGGCTTCTTCCGCCCTGGAAGAAAGCCTGTTGCTTCAGTGCTCTAGCTCTGAGGAGGTAGAGTTACTGAGCATCGGTGAGAGTGACACAAACATAAATAAAGAAAGTTCAATAAGGGGAGAGGATTCGCCATCCCTCTCCCCAGCACATGAGGAGCTTATTGAGGTGATAACTCGTGCTGTAGATAAGTTGAGTATTGACTGGCCAGCCGAAAAGAGAGATTCTCGTCCTAAAAGCAAATTAGACGAGCGTTTTCTCACTTCTAATGTTTCATCTCAATCACGGGCCCTTCCATTCTTTCCTGATCTACATAGTGAGCTATGTAGATCATGGAATAAACCATATTCGTCACGTCTTTTTAGTCCCCATGTTCAAACGTATTCAAATATAAAGGGGCTGAAAGATTTTGGTTATGGGTCGATGCCCCCAGCGGAACAGACGCTCGTGAGCTATCTGTCGCCTGGGTCAGCATCGTCCCAACATCGATCCCGTGTTCCCGAATAAACCACTAAAGACCACATCTAATTTAGTGGGTAAGGCTTATACGGCAGCAGGTCAAGCTGGAGCCTGTCTGCACACGATGGCAGTGCTCCAAGCCTATCAGGCAGATCTGCTGGGGGATATAAATAGGAGTGAGGGAGTTAGTCCCGACGAAATTGGAGAACTTCGTCGGGCTACAGATCTTTCTCTCAGAGCTACGAAGGAGACCGCCCGTGCTATTGGGCGGTCTATGGCAGCCCTCGTAGCTACTGAGAGACATCTTTGGTTAAATCTGACAGATATGAAAGATAAAGATCGGGCTTTTCTTTTAGATGCCCCTATTTCTCCCTCTGGTCTTTTTGGTGACTCAGTGAATTCGGTTGTTGAAAGATTTCAAGAAAATAAAATACAATCTGAGGCTTTTAAAAAATTCCTTCCTCGCCGAGTCCATCCCCCTGGGGATGCTGGGCGTGAGCACCCCCAGCCAAGCTCCTCGCACCGTGTGCAACAAAAAATAAGTGTTGCGTCTCGTGCTCCCCCGAATAAATCTTGGGGACCGAGCCAACATTCTCAGCCGAAGTCGGCTAAGTCTAAGCCGGATCTGAGGACCGTACTTATGGCTAGGAAGGCTTCGGCTCAGAAAAGGTCCTGACGCTATGTACGTCAGACCATCGAGGACAGCCCCAACCAGGGTGGAGCGGTGTACACCTCAGAATACAGTGCCCGCTCCACTTCAGGGTCCTCATGGGACCGGTCTGCCAACCCCGCCACCCTTGGTGCTTCGGGGCGCAGTTGTATCCAGCGAAAATTCGGCGCAGTGTCGACTCGACATTGCGTCGGACGTGAGCCCTCTGAGGGGGGTTCAAAAACAGTCAGTTCGGTTGTTTCCTGCCAATATGCTCTCAAGAGACTGGTACCCTTAGTAGATTTTCTAACAGAGTGGAAGAATCTGTCGAATATATCTCCTTGGGTCCTGCAGATAGTAGAGAAAGGTTACAGAATCCAATTCGGTTCTCCTCCGCCTCGTTACAACGGGGTGTTACTCACGGGGTGTTACTTTCAGGGGCAAAGAATACCAATATCGGGAGCTTCCATTCGGTCTAGCTCTGTCACCCCGCACGTTCACGAAGTGCGTAGATGCAGCTCTGGCCCCGCTCAGGCTGCAGGGCATACGCATTCTGAACTACATCGACGACTGGCTGATTCTGGCGGAATCAGAACAGTCAGCGGTTCGGCATCGAGATGTCGTTCTCGCTCATATGAAGAAATTGGGGTTGAGACTCAATGCCAAGAAGAGTGTGCTTTCTCCACTACAGAGAACCACTTTCCTTGGTGTTGTATGGGATTCAGTCACGATGCGGGCCACACTATCGACCGTTCGTGTAGCTGCTATCATCACAGCCACAAAAGAGTTGAAGCTAGGCCAGTCACGCACTGCAAACAGTTCGAGAGACTGTTAGGCCTCATGGCAGCGGCGTCCAATGTGATCCCCTTTGGCCTGCTGTTCATGAGACCTTTGCAGTGGTGGCTCAGGACCAGAGGGTTCTCCCCGAGGGGAAACCCACTTCGTATGATCAAGATCACGCGGCGGTGCATCCGCGCCTTGATTATATGGAGGAAACATTGGTTCCTGTCCCAGGGTCCGGTGTTGGGAGCTCTTTGCCATCGAGTTGCTCGCTTCTCTCACCGGCTGGGTAGCGGTAATGGAAGGCCGCTCAGCTCAGGGTCTGTGGGGGAACCATCATCTCTCTTGGCACATAAATTGCCTGGAGATGATGGCCGTCTTCAATACTTTGAGACATTTCCTCCCAGACCTGAGGGGCCATCATGTGCTCGTCCGTACAGACAACACTTCGGTGGTCTCTTATTTAAATCGACAGGGGGGTCTGCGTTCGCGTCCACTCTGCAAACTGGCGCACCAGATCCTCTTGTGGTCCCTAGGGAAGATACTCTCCCTGAGGGCAGTGTTTATCCCAGGGTACCAGAATATAGGAACAGACACCCTGTCGAGGCAGGGGCTGAGGCCAGGGGAATGGAGACTCCACCCCGAGGCGGTGGAGCTCATTTGGGAATTTTACGGCCAAGCAGAAGTGGATCTGTTTGCGTCTCAGCATACGACGCACTGTCCACTTTGGTTCTCCCTCACGCAACCAGCCCCCTTGGGGTTTGACGCTATGGTACAGACGTGGCCGAGGCTACATCTGTACGCATTTCCCCCTGTTGCTCTGCTCCCAGGAGTTCTGGAGAGAGTCCGCCAGGACGGAGTAAGACTGTTATTAGTAGCTCCACGCTGGCCGAGTTGTTTTTGGTTTGCGGACCTAATTCATCTCCTAGACGCCCTCCTTTCGAGATTCCTGTCAGGAGAGACCTTCTGTCTCAGGCAGCGGGCACAATATTTCACCCCTGACCGGAGATTTGGAACCTATGGGTTTGGCCTCTAAGGAGGCCCAACTTTTAGAGAGTGGTCTCTCGACTGAGGTCGTTGAGACTATTCTTAGCTCCAGAGCTCCAGCCACGAGGAAATTATATATACTTAAGTGGAAAGTTTTCACGTCTTGGTGTCACCAACAGCAGCGAGATCCAGTTAACTGTTCAGTCAACACAGTACTTGAGTTTCTCCAGTCTCGTTTCACGTCAGGTTTATGTCATTCTACCTTAAAGGTTTACGTGGCGGCCATTGCGGCTTTCCACGCCCCTGTGGGTATTACATCTTTGGGTCGAGACCCCCTGATTATTCGTTTCCTCGTGGAACCTTGAGGTTGAGGCCTGCAGTATACCCTAAGCAGGGTTACGTCCCTAAGGTGCCAACCAATATTCCAAGGCCTATTGTACTGCAGGCATTCTGTCCTCCTCTGTTTACATCCTGGCACCAGGAAAAACTGAATCTCTTGTGCGAGCACTGGACACTTATGTCCACAGGGCTGCCCCGTAGAGGCTGCCACCTAAGAATGGTCTTCCTGCTTCTAAACAGACAATCAGTAAGTGGATAGTCGAGGCTATTTCTTTTGCATATGAGTCCTCTGGCCAGCCATGTCCTTTGGTGGTCAGAGCTCACTCTACCCGAAGTATGGCGGCCTCTAAAGCCCTCTTATCAGGAGTTTCCCTTCAGGAGGTTGGTGATGCGGCGGGTTGGTCCTCGCCGCTAACATTTGTGAGGTTTTATAGCCTGGACCTGGAAGCTGCCCCAGGATCCCAGGTGCTTTTTACTTAATTTGCCGAAAGTTTTATCATATGGCATTTTGTAATTATGGCGTATTGGGTATTATCGTTCCCAAAGCGTCATCGACGCATCGCGAGTTCCCTCGAAAGGGAACCACTCAGGTTACGACTGTAACCCTAGTTCCCTGAGAAGGGAACGAGACGATGCGTTTCCCTGCCATACTTCCTGCATCCCTGCGATCGACTTTGCTTCGGCTCTATAAGCTAACGCGAGCATTGCACCGGATGTGCTTTTATATCTTCCTGGTCATGACGTCACCCGCCCGTGACGCTTCATTCATTCCATTGGACTAGTTGACCGTAGTGCTTCAGACTCAGTCACGCAAAGGCGTTCCCAAAAATCTCGCATTGTCTCGTTCCCTTCTCAGGGAACTAGGGTTACAGTCGTAACCTGAGACGTTTTAAGAGTCAGAAACTTAACTGGAACAGATTCCAAGGGTTCAAAGAGGGCCAAAGAGAGACCTTCCAATACAATGGCCAGATCCCAATCCGGTACACTCGTGCGGATTGCAGGCCTCAGCCTCAAAGCACCAAGGAGGAACACAGAGGAAACGTGTCACCAATAGATTCCTCCCAACAGACTCACCACCCAAAGGTGCTTGGTAAGCTGCTATGGCCACCATGTAAACCTGAAGATTTTCGCCCCACAAAGTGAATACTCTCAACTTCAGGGCGTAAAGTTTCCTCATGGAGGGAGCTCTGGAGTGAAGTATTGTCTCTACAACATCAGTTGAGAAACCATAGTTAGGGCAAGTGGCCAAACTCACAGTTTCCACAACTCTGGGTGGGGTGAAAGATTAAGCCCCCTTCCTGAGACAGAAGGTCCCTCATCCATCGAGGAGGGGCATATGGTCCGAAAACCAAACTTGGGCCGTCCAGAATGGGTTTACCTTCAACAGATTGGCTCCGTCCCGACTGACTCTCTCCAAAACTCCTGGAAAAAGAGCGATTGGGGGGGAAAGCGTACAGTTTTGGACTCAGCCACGTCTGCACTATGGCACCCAGGCCCAGACAGCGGACAACATAATTTCTTGAGACGCAAATAGGTCCACCTCTGCCTGGTTGTATTTCCTCCATATCTGCTCCACCACCTCGGGGTTGAGCCTCAAATTCCCCTGGCCTCAGCCCCTGCCTCGACAGGATGTCTGCCCCCAGGTTTTGGTGCCCAGGGATGTAGACTCCTCTCAGGGAGAGCAGATTTTCCTGAGCCCACTGGATGATCTGGTGCACCAGTTTGTTAAGTGGGTGCAAACGCAGCCCCTCCTGATGATTTATATATGTGACCACCAATGTGTTGTCTGTGAGGACAAGCACATGATGGCCCTGTAGGTCTGGGAGGAAGTGTTTCAAAACTAAAAAGACAGCTATCCTCTCCAGGCAGTTTATGTGCCACAAAATATGATGTCCCCTCCATTGACCGTGTGCTGAGCGACCACTCATGATTGCTCCCCAGCCCATGAGAGATAGAAAGCGTTACGCGACAACAAGGAGCTCCCAGCACGGGGCCTTGGGACAGGAACCATGGTACTTTCCACATCACTAAGGTACGAAGACACCTGCGCATAACCTTGATCATGTGGAATGGGTTGCCCCTCAATGGAAGGCTACCGCATAGAAAGATGTTTGCTGCCTACCTGGACAGAGAATATGGAACAATGGAAGCTAATTTAAAGGCTGCATTGGCAGAGGTAGACTTTGTTTCCACTACCGCTGAAATCTGGACAGCAAACAACAGAAGCTATATAGGTGTAACACTTCACTGGATGAACAGAGACACTTTGAATCGTAACAAAGCTGCTATAGCATGTGTAGCAGGGTGGACTAACTCCACCTACTGAGAGATCTTGCACATGCGAGTAGTTGATTGGGCGCCATGGGATGACGTATAAAGGAAGGGGATTTGGGTGACCGGATGTGTGCCTTGGCGGCATCGGATGTCACTTTCATCCGTGGCCGCCTAAGGGTTAACCGCGGTTTGGTCTCCCTGTCTGCTGGGCGCGTGCAGCCGATTCGTCTCAGGTAACATTAGTTTGTTTACGTGTGAGTTATGCCTTGCTGTTCTCAGCGAGATATTCATAGCCTGTCATTTACAGCGGCATGTTTTCGACTGAGCGTCTTTATCCCTGCATGGCGCGTGGCCATGAATGGGCCGATTACATCTGCCGGGTTATCGGCATATCTGAGGGCTCCCCCGGTGTATCTAATGGGATCGAGCGACAAATCTAACTTGGGGAACGGTTGAGTGGGACTACGTTGCTGTTTTGCTTCTATGGTGTATCTCCTGGTAATTGCGCACGCCATGTTGATCCGGTGTGCTGGTCGGTCGGCTTTTACTCGCGGCCATCTGTTTAACTGTGATGTATGTTTTTTGCTTCTACGATTAGTCTCCGGATGACTATGCACGCCGTAAAGATACTGTGTGCTGGTTGGTCTGCCTTTACCCACGGCCACCTTTAGCCTGTACCTCCAGGTACCACCACTCCGATCAACTGGGTTAATTGTGAGTATGTTGTTGTGTTTGATACAGATGGTGCATGTTACTGTGACGTTGATCCTGAGATTATGGTGACCTTTTTAATTATTTATTATGTAAATGAGATTACACTGAGATCTGATCACAAAGCGTCCTCGACTACCTCCGAATCTGGACACGCTGAATGGAATGTTATCGCAGCCAAGGATTAGTATAGCAAAATGCACGCTCTTTGGACAAAGGCAAGCCGATCAATGTTTGCATCGAATTAAAGGGTGAGTAAATAACCAAACACAACATTAAATATGTTCTGGATACCACATGAGGCATGGTGTAGGTCTACAGTGAATAGCCTGCATTGCAAATGATATAATGACAAAATAAATAGTACTAATTAATATACAGCTATAATACATACATCAAATTGTATTTTTCAGGCCATCCAGACTCACTTTCCTGATGTGCTGGAAAACAAAGATGCACTTTCTTGCAGCTGTCAGTTGTCCTAAATTCAAATTCTGATGGTTGAGAGATGATGGTAGGAGACAGCAGGTTAAGGAGCTTCTGATGGCAGAGTGTGGCACAATTGCTCCTGTAGCAGAAAACGTCTCGGTTACGTATGTAACCCTCATTCCCTGAGTAGGGAACAGAGATGTTACGTCGGATGACAACGAATGGGGTTTCGCTTAGAAAGTCTATCGACTTTGAGTATACAAAACGAGCCAATGGCAAATAAATGTCATGCGTCTGCGGAATTTGCATAGCTTATCTCCGCCTTACCTCGTGGTATAAAAGTAGGACACCGGCAACATGCAGATATGTTTCTTCGCTGAGGAGCCGAGACTGAACTCAGGCGATCCCCGCGATACACGGAAAGTGGTAGGAAGACGTAACATATCCGTTCCCTACTCCGTAGAGAATACACATATGACCCGGAGGGATGCATATGGAGAACACTGGGGTGTCCAGCCGCAGGAGGAATATTTCAACCCCAGGGGTGGCACGGTGGCTTGCCAAGGGAAAGACACATGCTCAGAGAGGCTTACAGTGGAAATACACATGTGGGGGTCGCTCAGAGGAGGGACCATGCACACGGGAGGCACCTAGCCGACGCACAGGCAATAGACACTGGCACCGATGTCAGGAGTGCTGGAGGAACGCAGGGTTTTCAGGGAAGCTCACCTGAGGAGAATATCGCACGTATCAAGTCCGTGGAGTGGAATGGCGAGCAAGCAAAGACACCTGAGCGGGTCCAGTACTAGCTGGTGGAAGCGAGTACACGAGAGGACACAGGCTCCACTCGAAGATTGTAGAATCTGGTGAATGTGTTAGGTATCGCCCAGCCTGCAGCTCTGCAGATGTCTGTAGGCGCCTTGCGCTAGAGCCCAAGAGGACGCCACACTCTTGTTGCAGGTGCAGTCACACCAAGGGGGCATGGTCGACCTTGCTGCTGGTATGCCAAAGCCATGGCGTCCACTATCCAGTGAGACAACCTTTGCTTGGAGAGAGCCTTTCCCTTCAGCTTCCCACCATAACAGACAATTCTACCAGAAAGACTCGGGAGAATAATGCCGTTAACAGTATACATTTGTTAACAGCTCAGCTACCACAATATGATATAAAGTTCTTTGGCGTAGGCCCCGTCCGAAGTTCGCATTCCGAGGGTACGGAATCTGCAAATCCTGCCTGAAGACGAAGGCAGGGGCGCAGCTGACCCCCCCGTTTAAGGGACGGGACCTTTCCGGTTGGTGATGTGGTGGAGGATTGAGGAGAAGGGACATCTTGGAGGTGGAGGGGAGGATGGGGGTAAATGGAAGCGTCAGCATCTGTGAACTCAAACATGTGTAAGTTTTGATCTTTTATACTACGAGTATTTAGAGTACGATTGTGTAAAGGGAAGGTAAACAGTGACGTAATGATTGAGTCTTCCCGGCAGAACTTACGCAAAAGCTACATAGAGCTGGTCTGAGGTCCTGAAACACTGCGTTTTGTCTACATAGGCGCGGAGAGCACGTACTGGACAGAGCAGTGCCAAGGCTGGGTCTGCCTCCTCCAGGGGCAGCGCTTACAGGTTCACCACCTAGTCCCGGAAGGGAGTGGAAGGAACCTTGGACACATGGTTCCAGGCCGGGGTCTCAGGATCACGTGAGAGTAAGCTGGCCCGAATTCCAGGCACGCTTCGTCAACGGAGAATGCATGCAGTTCCCCGACCCTCTTGATGGAGGCCAATGCAACCAGGAGTGCTGTCTTCAATGACAGGAAATTAAGCTCCACTGATTGCAAAGGCTCAAAGGGAGCACTCTACAGGACAGTTAGAACCACTGAGAGGTCCCAAGAGGGAACGAGAGGAGGGCGAGGAGGATTCAGTCTCCTCGCTCGCCTCAGGAACCTGACGATCAGGTCGTGCTTCCCTACGGACTTACCTTCCACTGTATCATGGTGTGCGGCAATAGCGGCAATGTATACTTTCAGGGTGCAGGGAGACAGCCTTCACTCCAACCCTTCTTGAAGGAAGGAAAGCACGACACTGATCGAACACATCTGGGGGTCTTAATCAGTGAGAAGAGCACCAGTTGACGAAGAGGTTCCATTTCAACGCATAGGCATGTCTCGTGGAGAACGCTGTAGCGGAAGTGATGGTAGCCACCACCAGTGGTGGTAGGATACTCAAACCTGCCCGTCCCATCCAGGAGCCACACGTGGAGGTTCCAAAGATCGGGACGAGGGTGCAAAAGGGTGCCCCGTCCCTGAGAAAGGAGGTCCTTCCTCAGAGGAATAGGCCAGGGAGGTGCTGTCACGAGGAGTAGAAGTTTCGAGAACCAGGTCCGGGTGGGCCAGTGTGGCACGACCAGAATGACCTGCTCCTCGTCCTCCCTGATCTCGCACAGGGTCTGTGTCAGACGGGTCACTGGGGGAAAAACGCAAACTTGCGGGGCCCCGCGGCTAGCTGTGCGCCATGGCGTTCCCCTGAAGCAGGGAGGAGACCATGTGAACTGAAGCGCATAGCCGAGCCGATGGTTCGCGCGACCCTAGCGGAACAGATTGGGAAGCTCTAGCCAGGCTCCCAAGAACAGTGCCAGCGGAGTCATGCGAACCACAGACGTCCCCTCGGTGGTGCAGCGAAGCAGAATGACCGGCCCGGACGTGGACGGACACATCCCCATCACATCGGCCCGGTGTGGGGGCACGGTCATAACCGCACCCTGACAGAGGAGGCCAGGGAAGGACCAGCGTTCCGGGGGGGCCTGCTCTGCCAGGGGTCTGGCGACATAGGGGGATG
Source organism: Siphateles boraxobius (assembly GCF_051911475.1). Classification (NCBI taxonomy): domain Eukaryota; kingdom Metazoa; phylum Chordata; class Actinopteri; order Cypriniformes; family Leuciscidae; genus Siphateles; species Siphateles boraxobius. The sequence continues at coordinate 17,056,821 of NW_027508975.1, forward strand.
AGAGCGGTAGGGGGACAGCACGCACTGTCATCCGGCTCTGAGACAGAGGGGGACGAGGGGTGCACGATTCGGAGGCGGTGCACCGTGTTGTCCGTGAACTCTGTGTGCTCAGAGACGGGAGAGTCAGTTCTTTCAGAGAATAAGGATTTTTCCCCGGCCCTCCACCGGGGAAAGGAGTGGCCCTGCTACCAGCTCCTGGAAAGAACTGAGTCCCATCTCTGAGCAGCCCGTCTCAAGAGTGCCGATTAACCTGGCGTATAGCGGGGGGCGGGGCTGGAGAGGACTGTGGCGTCTCCCTGCGGCTTCCAGAGCCAGCCCGGGTGAACGGGCAGGGTGGGAGCCGCGGGAGGGTGCCTTCGGCGGTGGGCATGGCCATGGCATGCAGTGAGGCGGCTGCCTGTCCCGTGGCGCTATAGCATTTCGCCACAAGTGTAAACGAAAAACTACAGGCTTCGGACGGGTGCTTAGGATCGCGCCGAAAGGAAGAAGCACTCTGAGGACACAGTAGCATCGCAACAGAGCGTTCAACCGGGGGAACCCCAGTGTACCCATGGGCAGCGGCCCCGTCGAGGGGAGGAAAGGTGGAGGAGATCAACGAGGGATTGCTGGAAGACATGGAGGTCTTTGAGGATTTCGAGATCTCCTGATGCACATCCGGGAAGAAAGGTATTGGTGTGGACGCTGACAGGTGTCAGCACCCAAAAACCAATAGTCCAGCAGCGAGCGCTCAGGACAGGGTGGAAGGTTCCACCCTAGTCCGATGCTCGCAGCGGCCCGGGAAAGTATGGCCGTCATCTCAGGATTTGACTCGACAAATGCCATATGCACACCCGAAAGTGGCAGCACTGTCGAATCTTCACTTCCTGAAGATTCTTGCCCGCCCTGTGATGCTGCGATGGACAACAGATCCGATTCTGGAACGACAAAGGAAAAAGCGTCAAAGATCGTTCACGGGTTGCGTCAATGAAGAGGGGGGCGTGGGGCACGGACGGATAGTCAGCGCCTTGTTCCACACCATCAACCTCAGGTCACCCTGGCCACCAGCCGAAGTAGCACCTCACGTGGAGAGTGTTAGATCGGGGTGTGGATGAGGGGACTCTCTCTCTAACGAGATCATTGAGTCTCGACCGTAATGATGCGATGGTCACGTTCCCGCGGGGAGAACGTGAGTCATCCACAAATGCTGCTCTAGCGTGATCAAGCCCAAGCACGCAGAGCAGAGAATGTGCCCATCAAAATTGGAAACGAGTCGACCGCAACCAGAAATGCACGGGCGAGCCGTACTTAAAAAGACGTGCTGCGTGCGAGCTCTTTTGTGAGTGGAGAAAAAACTCTGCGATGTTGAAGCGAGCAGGGAGAAACACACTCACTGGCAGATCACTGCACAGATCAGCAGGCAATGTGAACTCGCTGCAGATCGCCGTCACACCAACACCGGAGAGTGGCTCGTCTCGTAGAGTGAAGTCAAAAATGGCTGTGGAGTGAAGAGATACTCTTGGCTCCGAAGAGAAAACGTATCTGCATGTTACCGGCGTTGTCCTTTTATACCACGAGGTGAGGCGAAGATACGCAGTGCAAATTTCGCAGACCCATGGCATTTCATTGCCATTGGCTCGTTTTGTATACTCGAAGTCGATAGGCTTTCTAAGCAAAACCCCATTCTACGTCATCTGACATAACTCGGAGTGACAACAAAAGGGAACCGTGTTTCCGTGTGCTACGATCAATCTCATGGCTAACAATGCCTCTGAAATTATGAATATTAAATGTGTATAAATCATAAGGTGTCCATTTTCCAAAGTAATTTTGGTAATTTTCTGTACCACTGAATTATTGTACTGAAAAATAGGAAGAAGAACAAAAAACTCCAAAAAACTGAACTATGGGAATCAGAACATGGATATAATAATAAATTAAATAATACACCAAAATGACAGTTTATTATGCAATGTCACTAAGACCATTTTGCAAATGTTTAGTTACAGTGATTTAAAATACCTAAACAAAATTCTAAAGAGGCTAAACAAATCAAAAGATATTAATGACTTCTCGGAGCAGTTTTGGAGCAGTTTTGTTGGCATTTCACAAAACGTAAATTGTTGACTTTAATTTTAGAGGGTGGAGAATTTTTCTGCAGCATATGGCTTTATTCTTGGGAAAGTGTGGACAAAGGGTTCTTTGAAAAATAGGTTGTTGAAACCCTAATTGCAATTGTTTATTCAACCCTAACAAAATCATGACCACAGGACCATGATAGAATGAAAAATGTGAACCATTATACGTTACCACACAGAAAAAGAAAGACACAAATTGTTGTATTATTTAGTGACTTTAATAACAAGAGCTCATAACTCATTCCACAATAAGCTGACTCACTCTGTAAGGGGGTCTAACTAAAATTTTCTCAGTGAGCATCCATTCTCAGCAAAAAGGCAGATTTCTGTATGATGGGAATTCAGTGTTTTAATAAATCATTTATACTTCCTTTGTCCCACAGTCTCCACCCTAGGAAACTCCATTGTGGTATGAATGTCATTGGTTTGTGTCTTTTGTTTAACATCTTGATGCCATGCAGCTAGTAACAATGTCCAGAGTGGCACACTGGTATTTCAGACCCAACCATTCCCTGCCTGCATTCCTGGCACCCTTCAACCCAACAATACCCATTGAAATACCACAACTACCAACTTAACAAGCCTCATAGGAGCTCCATGCACAAAAAGTGTGTGACATGAGAAACATTAAGCTTCATTTTCAGTTGCAGCAATGTTAGCCTTTTTCATGAGAGACAAGAGGAGAAAAACAATGGAGTCCCCACTAGAGTTGGAAAGAATGAAAGCTAATTTTTATAGGGACTAGAGAGTTTACAGGTCCCAAACTATCTGTACAGGAGCTGATTGTACAACAGTGAACAACAGACACAGTCTGAAGATATTGTTTCAGCTGTAATTGAATACTGGACACTTTAGTGTGTGTGTGTGTGTGTGTGTGTGTGTGTGTGTGTGTGTGTGTGTGTGTGTGTGTGTGTGTGTGTGTGTGTGTGTGTGTGTGTGTGTGTGTGTGTGTGTGTGTGTGTGTGTGTGTGTGTGTGTGTGTGTGTGTGGCAGACCCATGATCCTGATGAAGGTAAATGAGTGGACATGTAATGTGACGTGGAGTCAGACCCCTCAGGGGATACATCAGAGTTACATAGTTTGTCTCCTGTTATTGCTCTTAAACTCCCGTGGCTGGACTAAGAGAGAGTCACTTCCCTCACATTACAAATACTCTGATGTCAAGCTGTTCACTGATTGACTTCTTTACTCATGAATGATATTATGGCTGCCTCATTGGCTTAAAGAACATTTCAGAAGCTTAGCAGCATAAAGATAAACAAGTGTCTAAAGCCTGTGGAGGATGGGTTGACGTGAGCCTCTTCAAGTAAATTATTTCCTTGAGGCTGTGGTAATGATACTGAGATTAGTAGTGAGGTTGAGGTAATGAGGTTGAAATTGGACCTGAAGTTGAGATTAAGGTAGCAAGGTTAAAGTAATGAGATTTTATTGACACTAAAATTAGTAGTGAGGTTGAGGTAATGAGGTTGAAATTATAGGTAACACTTTATAATAAGTTTCATTAGTTAACATTAGTTAGTTTATCAACTAACATGAACTAACAATGAGCAATATATTTGTTACAGTATTTATTAATCTTAGTTAATGTTAGTTAAAAAAATACAGCTGTTCATTGTTTGTTCATGTTAGTTCTACCAGAAAGACTCGGAGACAAAATGATGTAACAAAGCATACATTTATTAACAGCCCAGCAAGTAATGTGTTATAAAGTTCTTTGGCGTAGTCCACGTCCGTAGATCGCAATCTGAGGGTAATGGAATCTGCAAATCCTGCCTGAAGATGAAGGCAGGGGCGCAGCCGACCTCCTGAAAGGTATAGGAAGGGACCATCCTGGTGGTGGTGGGGAGGATGGAGAAGAAATGTTGGCGTCATACTACTAGTCTTAGATCACGATTGGTTAGATGAGAAGGTAATAAGTGACGTAACAATAGAGTCTTCCTGGCAGAACTTACGCTAAAGCTTTCATTTCGCAGTGCATTAACTAATGTTAACAAATACAACCTTTGATTTTAATAAAGCATTAGTAAATGTTGAAATTAAGATTACCTAAGATTAATAAATGCAAAAGAAGTATTGTTCATTCTTAGTTCATGTTAACTAAGGTAGTGAACTAATATTTACATGACACCATGTTCAATTAAAAACCAAAAACTTTTTATGCGTTTAGGCCATTTATTTAAACAACAACTATCTAAATGACAGGCTGATCCTAGCTCACTCTCGAGATTTGTTGTGTGCACACAGGGACCTGGTGCTCAGACACCTCAGCCGTTTGGGGCTTTAGGTCAACTGGGAAAAGTGAAAGATCACCCAAGTGCAGAGCACCTCTTTTCTTGTTGCCCGAGATGGGCAGACTCGAGTCCTAAGATGGGCATGGCGCAGTGGCAACAGGGTTATTATAGGTTTGCATTTTTCATTAGTTTTTATTTTTATTTCTTTTTGACTTATTGTTTTCAAATTCAGTTCAGTTTTAATTAGTTTTTTTAAAGTGGGTTTGCTTGTTTAGTTTAGTTTTTATTTTTTGAAAATGCTTAGTTTTAGTTTAGTTTTTATTAGTTTTAGTGTTAGTTTTAGTCTTTTTTTGTAATTTGGGTTATTTGTCAGGTGCAAGATTAAAAAAGGTCAGAAAAAAGTATTGTGTAATAATAACTCAACAAAAACATCATGCAATTTTAGAAATATGTATTCAACAATAACACCAGTAGCTACAAAAAATGTACATATGGGCACACATATGTAAATAGTGTACACAAGACTCCGCAGTAAATGCAAAATGTGTAAGTGACGTGTGCCAGGAAAAAAAACCTGAATAGCCAACAGACTAAAGAGGACATACATACAGGAAGTTCGGTCTGGACTTGATCTGTTGTGAAGCAAGTATGCCCGAACCAAAGCTGTGCGGACTATTCAAATTGTCAGGGTGGACTTTATACGATGATAGACAGATGATCAACAGTAACGTAATCATCCACGTCACCAAAGAGTGATTGGGTTGAATTTGTTTACAACAAAGAATGGCTGCCGCTGGAGAATTTATGTGTAGAATCAGCCATTGCGTCTGTTATGGAAGATGTAGATAGCACATTCATTTTAAAAGAGAAACAGAGAACCGCGATCAAGGCATTTGTCGATCGGAAAGATGTTTTTGCCGTTCTTCCTACGGAATTCGGTCTATCCAATTGGCATTGTAGAGGCTTTTTTTTTACTGGTTCGGATGAAACACGCCCCATAATCACAGCCCAATAGAGAGCCTAAGTCCCTTCCCTTCCGGTGGACCATGGGACCTTATTTCGGAAAAATATTGTATAGTCAATGGCGAGAGACAACAAATATTTGGATCCCGTTTGAATTTTGCCCTGAATTACACATATGTTTGTCAATTTAAAAGATACTTTTTAAAGTCAAGAAAGTCGCAGTTTGATGCGAAACTGGCTGGGTATATAAGACTGTGAAAATACGTAATTACAAAGATTACAAACCCAAAAGGCGCGCATGTGACGTCGTACCTTTTCTCACAATGAATGATGCTAACTTTACTGAAGCTAACGTCTGTAATTTTTATAGTCTAACATTATAATCGTAACGTTACGCAGTCATGCCTGTGTGTTTTGTACCAGACTGCACACACACAGGCTTGGTGACATACATAGTGCGAGACGAGAGATGTAGTTAATTGAGCGATTTTCACATAAAACTAAATGTTACTATTCTGTTATATGACAAACTGTGACTTTCATGGCTTTCTTAATTATCTTTTAAATTGACAAACATCATATGTGTAATTCAGGGCACAGTTCAGAAGGAATAAAAAAATAAGTTGTCTCTCGCCATTGACTACCATACATATTTTTTCCAAAATAATGTCCCATGAGCCGGAAGCGGCTCTCTATGGAGTATGACAACGTCAAGCTAAAAAATATACACATCTTCAATACAAAATTCACACCCTATACAAATCCCAGAGCTGTACAATTTTCACACCCTATACTAAATTTACCCTATACAATACTCATCTGGATTGAAGCAGCAAACATTAAGTAAAAAAATGACATAACATTATTTAATATTTGAATCACAGCTTATGTAGTGTTTTGACATAGACAATCCAACTGCATTTTTACCTCAAACTTTCTAAAGAAGGCCCAATCGCTTCTCGGGTCGACATTAACACACTGACAAAATTGTATTCAGAATTAAAAAAAAAAAATTATAGCACTTTTTAATGTGTGATTGTGTAAATGTGTTCGAGATACCAACCTTTCGCGAACTTGCTTTCAACAGCTTTTTCGTTGCTTTTCAACGAACACTGGATATGCGGTGTGCACGGAGAGGAACTGTGTGTGTGTGTGTGTGTGTGTGTGTGTGTGTGTTTGTGTGCGTGTGCGTGTGCGTGTGCGTGTCCGCGCGCGTATGTGAGAGAGACGCGTGAGTGACAGAGAGGGAGAGCATGGAAAGGAAATGCAGCTGATCGAATGCGCTGCTCTTAAGTTATTTGCTCTATGAACGACATTGACAAAGACGAAAACTAAGGACATTAACTCTATAATTTTATTTTATTTTAGTTAGTTTTGTCAAACACACATTATAGTTTTAGTTAGTTATCGTTTTTTTGTAATGCCTCATTTTTATTTTTATTTCAGTTAACGACAATGTTTTTTCCCACCTAATTTTAGTTTTTTCGTTAATTTTCGTTAACGATTATAACCTTGAGTGGCACACATCGTATGGTCATCACAATGATCTGTCATCGCTTTTATTCAGCCCTTTAACAGACCTTACATTTCTAGGAGCAGGGGTTCCCTTAGAACAAGTGTTCAGGCATGTTGTTGTCACAACAGACGCATCCAAGATGGTCAGGGGTGCCATGTGCAACGGGCATGCAGCTTTGGGCCCCTGGACTGGACCTCGACTGCTGTGGCACTTCAACTGCCTCGAGCTGATAGCAATATTGCTGACCCTGTGGAGGTTTCGACGGTTGATTCAGGGCAAGCATGTGTTGGTCCGGACAGACAACACGGCAGCAGTATATAAACTCTATAGCCCCTCTACGAGAGAACTGTATGCGTGGAAGTGACGTATGTTTGCAGGTGTTCTTTCCAAGGAGAGGACCCACAGAGATGTGCAGTCAGGTTGGTGCTTTCCTTACGGCTGTCTCCCTCCACCTTGAAGTTGTATGTGGTACATCACAACACAGTGGATGGTAAGTCTTTAGGGAAGTATGACCTGATTATTAGGATCCTTAGATGTGCCAGGAGGTTGAAGACCCCTTCACTCCAAGACCCCTTATCCCCTGGGAACTCTCGGTAGTCTTCCTGGGCTAACAGAGAGCTCCTTTTGTGCCGCTAGAGTCAGTTGAGTTGAGTGTCCCCTCTTTAAAGATGGCCCTCCTGATCATGCTCACCTCCATCAAAGGAGTCGGGGATCTGCTGGTGTTCTCTGTCAGCAAAACGTACCTTGAGTTCGGTCCGGCATATTCTCACATGATCCTGACATCCCGGCCCAGACATCATGACCTTAGTTTCCACTGCCCCTTCTGGGACCAAGTGGTGAACTTGCAAGCTTTGCATCGTGATGAGGCAGACCCAGCTTTGTTGTTGTTGTTGTTGTTGTGTCCAGTACACGCCTTGTCTGTTAACTTGGATCGCATGCAGAGCTTTATAAGCTCTGAGCAGCTCTTTGTCTGTTTTGGGGGACAGCAGAAGAGGAAGGCTGTCTACACAGAAGATGGCCTACTGGATTGTGGATGCCATTGCCTTGTCATACCAGACCCAAGGTGTCCCGTGCCCTTTAGGAGTGTGTTCACACCCCATGAGAAGTGTTGCATCCTCCTGGACTCTAGAAAATGCCACCTCTTTAACAGACATCTGTATACATGAATATCAGTCACATGACCTCTTACGTCATCCGCTCTTTTTCCAGTTGACTGCCGCCATCTTGAGTACCTGCCGAGTACTGTCTACAATACTGACGGCATTAGCTAGGAAGCAGATTTTCTCTGTTTGTTTCACTTTATACATAACCAACTTTGTTTATGTAAACCCTGTGTGTATTTGACACTATTCGCGCAATAAGACTAGAAAGATAACTTAGTTCAGTAACCTGTCGCTGTTGTTAGACAGGCTTAGTGCGCGTGCGAAGCGGTGCACGCGCTCAGAAAAGCGCTCGTTAGAACCGCGCATCAACACGTGAATGACTTGTTAGCACATGCAAATAATGAACTTATGTGAACTGCATTGTCCCGTTCCTCTGCATTAACATTTGATGTGAATACACGTCGCGTTGTAGCCTATGCTGAGACGGAGGCGCCAGAACTGCAACTGATAGAATGCAGGATACTACGACATTTCTTCAAGAGCAGATGGTGGATATATTTTAATCCATGATCATAAATCGTTATATCGCACACCCCTAAGCTAGCGTAAGATCATTACCATTTACATCCACTCACCACAGACAACATGAACACTGCACACAGAGTTTGCACACACAAACCACTGTTATAACATAAAAGCAAGCAGCTGCGTGCATGGTTGGGCATGATATGATTGAAGGATTTTGACTGAATGCACGCAAAGTGCGCTCCCTTAATAATTCCTAAAAAGCTGACATCAGTTAATTGCAATCTCACATCTCTGTTAATATCAATTAAGCTGACTGCACAATGAATCTCTCATAATATATACACTTTGTTTGTTACAATTAGAGGATTTGTCAGCATACAGAGCTCTGAACAAAAAGTCCGTTTTGAGCATAGAGGTTTTGAGCAGTGAGGGGAGTCTATCTTAAATGCTTCTGATTGGCCTTTGCGTTGAATAAATCAACACGTATGTCTGTGATTGGCTACATCGCTCAACGCTGCAAACGTGTTTTAAAAGGAAACTCTGGCCTGTAAATCGTTTCTATTTTGTTTTAGTTCTTGTTGCTTTTCTGCAAAAATGTATTTGTTTTTAAATGTTTTATTCATAGATATTTCTAGTTTGCGGGAGTCCCGCGAATCGTTTTATTCTCCCTGCAACGCGCACACACACAGAGAGTGCATTGCCGCTCGCACTCGGCCATCAAATCTAGTCCCGCGCCGTACTCTTTTGCATTGGGAGTGCACGTCTCTAGATCAAGGGCCCGGCCCGAGGATAGTGACGGGAAATATCTACCCGCAAGTTCGGGCTCGGCCAGAGAATAAGCTCTAGTTCCTTTGCGACTGACATATCGATCTTGCCGAATCAGGTACTCAAGATGGCGGAAGACAAGTTTTAGAATTGAGTGACGTCAGTGTGGAGACGTTGGTGACATCATCTGATATTCATGTATAGCAGCAGATAGGGAATGTCTAGGTTACTGTTGTAACCTCCGTTCCCTGATGGAGAGAACAAGATGTTGTGTCCCTCCTGCCGCAACGTTGAACTGCCTGCTGAAATGGCCAGGACAGTGTCTCAGCTCCTCAGCACAAACATGAATGAATGGATCCGCACCAACTCCTTTTGTAACAGTATGTCCAGGGAGTGGCACATGCAAATCCCACCTGCCAATTTTCATTGGTGTTTTCTCTAAGTATCTGAGGTGATTGGGGATCCCAAGTCTTACCCCCTAGTCTCAGTCATCAACTCCACGTCTCGTTCCCTCCATTAGGGAACTGAGGTTACAACAGTAATGGAGACTTTTTTGAGGTAGTGAGGTTGAGGTATTGAGAGTGAGATGGTAAGGTTAAGGTAATGAGATTGAAATTAGAAGATTAAGGGTACGTTTACACGACAACAACGTAGAAGTTTATCCTTTGAATTTTCCGCATACAGATGACACCATTGTCAAAATGATCTCTGCTCACTCAGTTCCGTGAAAACGACTAAAAACGTTGTATTCTGCTGCCAGGCCATTAAATAGCGATGAAACACTATAGACTGAACATTTAATACGCATGTGCATGACGTCATCTTTCCACAGATTTGCGTTTTTTGTTGTTTACATGGTGACCGTTTTCAAAACGTGCACTTTTTGCTGCTTTTTCAGGCACCCAAATCACCGTTGTCATGTAAATGAATGGCCAACATGCATAAAAAGATTTAAAGTTATACATGAATTTTGAACAATACTCGTTCTTGTCTTAGCACAACTTTGATGAACTATCCATCCTTTTGATTCACTTCAAATGTTGACTACTGTAGTCATGTAGTAAAGGTCTGATATTTTTTGAAAAGTATTAAAAAAGTTTACATATTTAATCATGTCTTATGAAGTAATTACACGTAAAAAAAACTGATGCATGGCTTGAACTTTCATTCCAATTACTACTTTTACAAGGCATTTTTATGTACACGTCTTTTACACATGTGATTGTTGCATATTATACTATCCATTACATTTTTATACCTCAAGCCTCAGCCAATCACATCAATCACACTCATTTTATATTTTTTTACCCAGTGTCAAGGATCATGGCAACAGTGATGCAATGTCAGTGCAACACACTGATAGTGTGACATGTAAGCAGATAAGCTCCACTACTCCCTGAGGGCACTGGGACATGCACAAACTGCTACCTGAAGGCTCAAACGTCTCCATGCTTCGGTTATCTCCAAAAACATGCTGCACTCACAAAAAAAGCTCCACTGAAATGTGAGACACTGCAGGAGATAGAGAGAATGTGAAATGAGGATTGAGGACATTGCGTTTTCCGTGTCCAACACTATCCTCATCAAAACCAACAAAGGCCTTCAAAAACACAAGGATAATATATTGTTACAGCCCAAACGGGTGAGATTGCGGAGAACAGCTTCAACAGAGGAATATTTGCCAGTGCTGGCAGATGCTGAAATATTCACCATTAAGCGGAATAATACATGTTTGGAGATTCCCCTTGGGATAGTGACTGACAAAATCCTTATGTGAAACCCTAGAAGCAGTTAATACTAAGTAAGCTAGTATTTTTACAATTATGTACGGTATATTATCAGTTATGATTCGGGAAGCGCATGGGAAGTCATCTACAGTAAGCAGATTTTGCCAGAGGTCATAAGTGTTGACCACTTTGATCAACCTTCACTTAAGGCACTTGCCTGAAGCAATAAAATACAACATGACTGCATGTACTACCATTGGGTACACAAACACAAGGTCATTTCCTTTGGACAGTTGCACAGGAACATTATACATGTACAAGAGCAATCAAACATGGGCACACTGACAGACAGATATATACAATCATGGACACATGGTTTGGATGCACAATTGAGAAAGCAGATCTATTTTTACAAGGAATGAAATTGCTTGGCAAGTATAACAAGGGAGGTGTTGTAGGAATGTTTATCGATGCACCATCAAAACTTTTAGGTTTGCTTTTGGGTACATTAAAATTTGATAAATTGCATTTTAGGAGTGCGGAAAGATGCTATTTTAAAACTAGCCCAGAATACAGCAATTTGGAACTGGATCCATCTGTCTAAAATTATCATTGGTCAATGGTCAATGAACTTCACACGAGAATACATGCGTCACAGGTCGGGGCGGGCCAATCAGGCTGCACCCGCCCCTGAGACCCCTACCACCCTTGGGGAGTCGGACAAAGGCCAGGCAAGGAGGACAGACAACAAGACTTCAAGTAAACAGTATTTTATTGAATATAAAATTGAATAGAAGCTTTAAAATGGGGAGTCTTCTGAGCAGGGTTGTTCCGTCCGGTGGACCCGGCGAAGGCCCACATAGTGCAGTGGAGGGGGTGCTCTGGTAACAGCTTCGCTGTTTTCCAATGGAAAGGACGAGTCGGGGCTCACAACTAAGAGGAGGCTACTGCAGGACAATTCAGGTGCGTATTTCGGGGGACGCACCCCCTTCTTCCCAGGTAGAGAACGGGCCGGGACTTACGGCCAGAGGAACTGTGGTGGAGCAGTTGAGGTAGGTGTTTTGGGTATGTACTCTTCTTCGCAGCGAAAAGCCGACAGAACTTACGGCTGGGGAGCTTCACTGCAAAGCAGTCAGGGGAGTGTACAGGCACGTAATCCTCTTGAAGGGCCGGCAGACAGAGCTTACGGCGGGAGAGTTTCGCTGCAAAGCAGACAGGTGAATATACAGGCACGTAATCCTCTTCTACAGGTGACAGACAGAGAACTTACGGCTGGAGGGCTTCAATGCAAAGCAGTCAGCTGAGTATACAGACACGTAATCCTCTTCTACAGGTGACAGACAGAACTTACGGCTGGAGGGCTTCACTGCAAAGCAGTCAAGTGAGTATACAGACACGTAATCCTCTTCTACAGGTGACAGACAGAACATACGGCTGGAGGGCTTCACTGCAAAGCAGTCAAGTGAGTATACAGACACGTAATCCTCTTCTTCTACAGGTGAAAGACAGAGAACTTACAGCTGGAGAGCTTCACTGCAAAGCAGTCACGTGAGTATACAGGAACGTAATCCTTCACAATAGGCTGTCAGGAATACAACAGTGTTAGCCTCTTATGTCTTTAGCACGTGATAGTAAAACTCAGGTAAGTAATGGACATGCAGCGGGTTTAAGTTTACACTTCACACATCAAAACAGTGCATCACATCACTTCATCTCTACAATTCAGTACTCACTGGAAAATACATATGGCCGTCACCCATTTTCTGACCTGGCATTTACATCAGGGTAGTGATGTGTCCTCCCGTATCGAGGCTTCGAAGCGTGTGTCGAGTAATCCGGGATGATTTCTTCGTATCGAGGCTTGTGTCGGTGACGTATGTGGTGACGTTTGAAGCCTTGCGAGCCGCCTGTACCACGTGACTGCTTCAGGAAGTGGTTCGCGGTTTGGCGGTCTATTTGAAATATAAGGGCCAGCAAAATGCAATGGATTCCCCCTCACATTTTGTGGACTTGGGACTTTGCGAGTTTGTTAGCGATGTATTCAAGCTTTTTTTTTTTGCGATGGAACCATGCGATGTCATTATAATCACACTGCACGTTATACATTTATTGTCCACTTGATGGCACAATAGAGCAAATGAAACACCATGAAGCTTCGGCACATGAGTGAACCAATTGGATGGAACGCTTCAATGCTTTATGAAGCTTCATCTCGCCATCACTACATCAGGGAGTCCCACAGACACGAGAGAGGAGGATGGAATTTGATTGGACTACTCAGTCTCTCACCAATGATCTTACTATCCAGCGATTCCCTCCTTCAGGTTGAGTCAGCGTGCTCTTTCTCCCAAACTCACAGTGCCAGGCCCGTTTGCCAGCCCCACTTCCTCTTCTCCAACACTCACACTTCCTCTTCTCCAACACTCACACTTCCTCTTCTCCAACACTCACACTTCCTCTTCTCCAACACTCACACTTCCTCTTCTCCAACACTCACACTTCCTCTTCTCCAACACTCACACTTCCTCTTCTCCAACACTCACACTTCCTCTTCTCCAACACTCACACTTCCTCTTCTCCAACACTCACACTTCCTCTTCTCCAACACTCACACTTCCTCTTCTCCAACACTCACACTTCCTCTTCTCCAACACTCACACTTCCTCTTCTCCAACACTCACACTTCCTCTTCTCCAACACTCACACTTCCTCTTCTCCAACACTCACACTTCCTCTTCTCCAACACTCACACTTCCTCTTCTCCAACACTCACACTTCCTCTTCTCCAACACTCACACTTCCTCTTCTCCAACACTCACACTTCCTCTTCTCCAACACTCACACTTCCTCTTCTCCAACACTCACACTTCCTCTTCTCCAACACTCACACTTCCTCTTCTCCAACACTCACACTTCCTCTTCTCCAACACTCACACTTCCTCTTCTCCAACACTCACACTTCCTCCTCTCCAACACTCACACTTCCTCTTCTCCAACACTCACACTTCCTCTTCTCCAACACTCACACTTCCTCTTCTCCAACACTCACACTTCCTCTTCTCCAACACTCACACTTCCTCTTCTCCAACACTCACACTTCCTCTTCTCCAACACTCACACTTCCTCTTCTCCAACACTCACACTTCCTCTTCTCCAACACTCACGCTTCCTCCAAGATCACCGTCCCCAAAAAGACCTCTCCTGTGGTCTGTACTCTCTCATTTTATCCTCCCCTAATGGCAACGTGTCCCAATCGCGAGGCTTCAATCCCCTCATGCACAGCTGCCGGCGATTTTAGCTAATCACCCCATTCGCGGGGATTTTTGCGCTAACCCGGAACTAGCCTGGTGTTTCGTTGTTATTTGTCCGGCGGGAGGCAATCTCGGCGAACATTAGTTCCGCCTTGCAAGGTAAAAAGTTGGAATTTCGTCGACTCGTGACACATGCCACAAAATGTTTTCTGTGGTTGCATGACGTCTAAAAAATATTTAAGCATACATTTAAGATTTATGAATTTGAATTGCATAGAAAATTTAAATCCATTTAGATTACATATTTTTAACAAAAAACTACTAAACTCAATGTGATGCATATTTGTCAGTTATACATGAAACGGGTAAGATATCTCTAATAGTACTGATAAAAAAAATAAAAACAATGAATGCATAAAATGCACTGGTTTCTTACCTGTTTCATTTATGTGTGACTGACAAATATGCATCATGTTAATAAACGTTAAGTTTATTAGTTTGCAACCTAAAAAGAGGTTGACGATGGCTTTCACATTTAGTCCTGGAAAGACATAGGCATAAGCACAGTTTAGCCTATTTATAATCCAAGCACGTTAGAGATCTCAGCTGAGTGTCAGGATGAGGCCAGAGCAACTCACTAATGCAGCGAGAGAATCAGACAGACAGAGCTGACTCTCAGTAAGCTACTTAAATAGGGCTGGATAACTCTATCCTGTGCTGTAGGGCTCAAACTTCTCTTCACTGGCGGCCATGAAATATCGGGAATAAAATGCCCTCCCCTATTGTGTGCAATGATTAAACCCTTCTTTAATGCGTTAATATTACATTTGTGCTGCTTGTAAGATTTCATGAATGCTAGTTTCATCTCAATAGCATGATTATGCTATGAGCTGCATTATGATCACAGCTCAGGATTACGAAGAAACTCTTTAACAGGCATAAATGTCATGAATTTCAAGGTGACAGGCAGATTTGTCTGTTTTGAATACATCTCTCCTGCTCTTTGCAAAATCTCTAGCTTTAGCTACAACAGTCTCTTTGCCTTATAATTCATTTTAATATTCAAGATGACAGCAAATTTGATGTGTCATTATCAAAACAGCAATGTCAAATGTAGGAAAGGGAAAGAAGAGCTCCCATGAGCTATCACAAAGACGCTCTCTCGTGCTGCAATTTCCATTAGCTTCTAAAAATGCATTAAAATTACGGATGATGTTTCCGTGCGAGTCTGTGACTGGTGTGTGTGTGTGAGGAATAACTGAAAGGACCCTAAGAAAAAAGGCAGTCGTATGATAAGGTGCTGCCTCTGAGATCAGGCTCACACAGGGCACTAATGTAACGTGACAGTGACAGCTCACTTGACAGCTTCAGTGCCCCTGGGGACAGCAATGCCATTTCATCAGGGCCTGTGATGGTTATGTGTATACAAGACAGAACAAGGACAATAACACATACAATCATGCACACAGGATGTAAATGACAAGTCTACAAAACTATGAAATCGAAAATTGGACTTTTGTGAGCTTTAGTCCATGTCTGTCAAGGAAAATTACAGTCAAACTGACAAAAGTAGAAAAAGAAAACATAAGAAATACTTTTGTTAAACAAATGTATTTTTAAAAGACAGTCTTTATTATAAAATGTTCCCAAATCATAGTGTGACGAATCAGACAGGTGAGGCAGATCCATTTGCAACAATTTAATGAGCAGTTTCAAGCAAACATAAAGCGTTCAGGTAGAAGGATAACACAAGGCAGAAATGCTTGTAAGGGCCGGACTGGAGCCCGGGGCAGTGGCCAGAACTCAAGGTCAGAGACAGGCTTGGTTCGACACGGGCAGCAGACAACTGGATAGTCGGAGACGGGCAAGGTTCAGGGCTGGAAGCGAGAATCAGACTCCAGATACAGGCAACGGTCACTTGGCATGCTGCAGACAGTCAGAGAGGTTAGTAACAGGCTAGGTTCAGTAACACAGATAATCAGGGAACTAGAGAGCGCTCGGACATGAAACACAGGGTGAAACAATACTTCACACAGGGTGCTGAGTTAACGAGGCAGATATAGCTCAGGGACCAGAGTTCATACAGAACAGGTGTAATACAATCAGAGCATAACGATCCCTACTAAGCTGAAGTATGAGACACTTAGTATTCAGGAGAGAGAGCACGGGACTGAGGGTGCAGGGAATCACCAGGGTCAGACGCCGTAACACATAGATCTTGTTGGTAGGAGAGAATCTCTATTTTAACCTGTTTTAAATTATAATTTCTTATTTGTTATATATATATATATATATATATATATATATATATATATATATATATATATATATATGTTAATTCCTTTGAGGGTAAAGCTGTTTACTCAAGTCTTCAGTGTCACATGATTCTTCAGAAATCATTTTAATGTGCTGATTTGGTGAACAAGAAACTTTTCTAATTATTGTCAATGTTGAAAGCAGCTGTGCTGCTTAGTATTTTGGTGGAAATTGTGATACACTTCCATTCAAAAGTTTGGGGAAAGTGATATTTATCTAAAGAAAATATTACTTACATTCTGCATAAAATTGTTATAAAGTGAGAGTAAAGACATTTACAACATATTTATATTTCAAATGAATGCTGGTTTCCAACTTTCTAGTAACCCTAAAAAGGGCAAGACCATAAAGCAACATCAGAAAATGTATTTATTGATATTTTCTTACTAGGACACAAATTATACAATTTTATGATTGTTTTTAACGACTTTTATTGGACATTCTAATTGTGTGTGTCCGAATCCACTTTTGCTAGTGTGGCGCTCTCTACCAGGACAGACTAAACACCGACTACGCCACCCTGGGAATTTCGCCCAGAGAATGATTTTTCTACTCAGGATCTATAAATCCAACAGCTAAAGACACACAGGGACGTGTACAATAGAGCCAAAGACCATGTTCAATTCTGAAGGCACAACTTTTATTAATACAAATAATTTAACAGTTTAAAACAATCCTCTCTCAGGGAAGAGAACACAAAAGCAAAAAAGAAAAAGAAAGAAAAGAAAGAAAAGAAACAAAATTGCTGAGGCTTACCGATGGCGGCAAAGGATTCAAAAGGGTCGTAAAAGATCCCAGGAAACCCCCCCCCAGTAAACACACACAAACACACCCCAATAAACACCAATGCACACAAGTGCAAACAGGGAAGTCCACAGCACTCCAAACGGGGACAATGCCACCCAGACACCAATACCACCACCGGCTCTCAGCTACTGTAACAAAAAAAAGAAAAAAAGAAGAACACACACAAACACACTCTTTCAACAAAGATTCACCAAAAAGAAAATACAGAAATAAAAAAAACAATTTTCCTTATCACAATAAACGTTTCTCAATTCAGTAAGCAAAGAAAATAAAAATAAAGACGAACTTCACAAAATATAAACAATAACTGCCGAAACCAACAATGGCTCTAAAGAGGCAGTAGAAATATCACAAGAAAATAAACAAACAAATGCTCCTTAATTCAATAAATCAAAGAAAATCAAAAATAAATAAATAAACTTAACGCAAGGTACAAAATGACTGCCAAAACCAACAATGGTTATAATACGGCAGTATAAAGAAAACTATATATATAAATATATATACACACACACAAACCCAGAAGATCAAGAAAAAGAAAAAAAGAAATCAAATGAAATAACAATTTTAATCTAAATTGGAATCAAAAACAAACAAATCAAAAGAAAACAAACCCAGAAAACAAACTACTCAAATCAGCAAAATTATAATATAAAGCCCCAACCCCTTGAGCTATTCACATGTCATAAAAACAATAGCACTTATGGAACAAATGCCACATACTTTTGGCCAGACAGCCGTAACTACCCAGTGGCCGTGATAGCAAGACGAGCGTACAGCGATCTACTCCACCCGCTGGTACGCTATTTACACAAACAAGGCAGTGGCCTGGGCAAAGTGGCCCATATGCTAGACGGAGATATAGATAAAACACAGAAATGTATACAAAACAGCACCTTGACTGGGCAAAAATCCACGATATAGCCGCAAGCGAAACGGCAAAAGCAAAACAAAACAAAACAGCAGACAGAACACCACAAAGCAAAACAGCAGACAGCGAATCGATCCTGTGCCGCTATTGATGATCTCCGGTTAAACTGGCCTCATTCTTGTTAGCTACACAAAGAAAAATTACTATTAACCCCCAATTAATAAGAAACCAGATATAAATCCCACATCATCTGAGATACATACCCATCATTCAGACATACCCGAGGGAGAAAGCTCGACGAGTGCCCACGGCACTGATAATGCAGTGTGTTCAGTGGTTCAATGAATTGAACGACGAGATGAAAGTTCGTCCATCCGACCGGAGATCTACGAACGCAAGTAACCACATAGTACCAGTAAGCAAGACGGTAGGAAACAATGTTCGCACGGAGACAGCAAAGCCGCTACCCTACCTGTTAGCGCAGCACAACACCGCCCACGGAGAGCGAGACCAGGAAGCACAACCAACTTCCTGTCACCGATGAGCAAGAGAGGGTGTCAGAGGGATTACGCGCCATTTATAGGGCGGAGCTTCACACGGGGAGTGACCCAAGGAACGCAGCTCATTGGACTAACTCATACTGCCACAATCTACCCCACCTTTTGGATCGTCGACCCGACGACGGAGAAAGCTGAATATCCCATACTAATTCCAGGGTCGAAAAAGAGCCGTTATCACATTGGACACCGGGCCAGAAGGATCGGCCACATTGTCCACAGGTGCTAAAGGTCGTGGGAGGTGATAAACATTAGAATGTTGACCCGCAGTCGACCGTGCTGTCCGACGTATAGCCACTTCACTGACTGCAGGAGCAGCTCCAGGCAAAGGGACTGGAGGGATAGAGGGTCCTTCCGCTGCACCGGCATTAGGAGGCACTAACAAGCCTTGCCTAATAGGTACTGGTGAAAACTGCACCCGAGGGGTGCGTTGAGTAACAGACCCTTGAGTGGGAGTCGCCAGAGGGGCATCATGCCTCCACACCAATAGATCTTCCTCTATCGACTCATCCTCAAACGGCGGCTGGTCCGCAGGAGGGGAACTAGGTGAAGCAGCCCCACTTGAAGGAGACCCTCCTACCACCGCCTTCAACAAGGCACGGTTAACCTGCCTAACTTTGGTTGGTTCATCCACTGGTGCAATTGTATACACCGAGCCTTCCTCTCGGGGTACTCTAAGGACTCTGTACTGTACTGGGCCGTAAAGGTCGCGGAGCTTATGACGGCCCCGTGCCGATAAGTCACGAAGCCACACTAACTGGCCCAACTTCAGAGGCACAACCCTCACCCGCCGATCATGGTTCCGTTTACGACGCTGTGCAGCAACCCGCAACCTTTCTGTGGCACCTTCAAAGGCTAACTGCAGACGAGTCTGGTGCTCCTGAATCCACTCATGGATATTGCCACCCACAGGCTCCTGTACTCGACCCAAGAGGAAATCAATCGGTAGTCTAGGCTCCTGACCAAACATTAAAAAGAACGGAGACTCACCAGTGGCCTGATGGGGAGTGGTGTTATACGAGAAAAGAACCTGTGGCAAACAAGAACTCCAGTCTCTCTTCCGAGACACTGGCAAGGTGCGCAGCAAATTATGAAGCGTCCTATTGAACCGTTCACATTGGCCATTACCGGCCGGGTGGTATGGCGTGGAGCGAGATTTTTCAATGCCATAAAATCGACACAGCTGTTGGATCAGAGAGCTCTCGAAATTACGGCCCTGGTCGGAATGGATACGAGCAGGGACACCAAACTTAGAGAACCACTCTACCACCAAAGCTTGAGCCACAGTGGAAGCTCGTTGGTCGTGAGTGGGAACAGCAAGTGTGTATTTGCTGAAAACATCGGTCATGACCAATACGTTTTCTATACCACTCAAAGCGGGTTCCAACATGGTATAGTCAATGGCTACTATCTCATTAGGCCGGGAGGCCAATAAGTGTCCCATAAAACTGGAATTAGGAGGTCGAGTGTCCTTGGCGACTTGGCACCTCTCACATGCCTGACACCACTTAGACACATCCACAGACATACCCGGCCAGTAACAGCGCTGGCGGAGAAGCTCTAACGTCCTTTCTATACCCTGATGGCCATGCTCCTGGTGAACCTTAGTTAACACCTCTTCTTTTAAGGAAACTGGCACCACCACCTGTAAGACCACCTCCGCGCCGTCAGGGCGAAACACACGGCGATGCAGCACACCACTTCTCTCCTCCAACCTGTCCCACTGTTGGAGCAGCACTAGTGCAGGCTGAGTCAACCCTTGACGCTCTTCAGCGTTGGGACGTTGCTCACGTCTCCAAAACCCCAAGACCTCCTGTATACATGGATCAGCCTGCTGGAGAGCACACATATCAGAAGTGGTATGGTGAGGCAGGGCCATGATGGCCGTTTGGATTGCTTCAGCCTGAGTGCCCTGGAGAGCCTGCTGCAAAGGCTTGGGCAATGACGTCCCAGAAAGCATAGCTTCCATATCTGCTGGGCCAGGAGGATGTTGACGAGATAAAGCATCTGCGTTCTTATTACTTCTGCCTGAACGATACTTTACCTCAAAATCAAACGATGCCAGCTGAGCAGCCCAACGTTGCTCAGTGGCACCAAGTTTAGCAGATGACAAGTGGCTAAGCGGATTATTATCGGTAAATACCACACACTTGTGGCCCAGCAGATATTCCCGAAATTTCTCCGTCATGGCCCACTTAAGTGCCACAAACTCCAGTCTCATAGAGCTGTAGTTCACCGTATTACGCTCTGTAGGCCTCAGACCCCGACTTGCGTAAGCTATGGGCCTAACTTTACCATCCTGCTCTTGTGATAAAACGGCTCCTAGGCCACCATGACTTGCGTCCACCTCCAAAATAAAAGGAAGCGAAAAATCGGCATAAGCAAGCACCGGGGTACTTGTGAGCCTGACCTTCAGTGCATCAAAACTGCTCTGGCACTCCGCGGTCCAGTTGTCAATGGTAGCTGACGCTGTCACTCTCTTAGACTTCGTGGCCCCCAGATGAGCCACCAGCTTATGTAGGGGGGCAGCTAGCTTAGCAAAACCCTCCACAAAGCGGCGATAATAACTGGCGAACCCAAGAAATGACCGCAGCTCTGAAACTGTCGCAGGAAGCGACCAGTTAGCTACCACCTCCACTTTGCTTGGATCTGTGGCAACCCCCTTGCTGGAAATCACATGCCCCAAGTAACGCACCTCCTCTTGGAAAAAGGCACATTTGGTCAGCTTTGCCTTTAAGTTCTCTCGTTGAAGCCGGTCAAGCACCACTTCCAACCTCTCCAAGTGTTGCTGGACGGTGGAGGAAAAAACCACAATGTCGTCGAGATAAAGCAACAAGGACTGGTTTTGTTGATCACCAAACAACCGTTGCATCAATCTCTGAAAAGTGCCAGGGGCGTTACATAGCCCGAAGGGCATGCGGTTCCATTCAAACAGTCCAAAGGGAGTGCAAAATGCAGTCTTGGGCCGATCTACCTCAGCAACTGGGACCTGGTTGTACCCACTCGCCAGGTCCAGGGTGGAGAACCAGCGAGCACCTGTAAGAGCATCCAACGACTCCTCGATACGAGGAAGAGGAAAAGCATCTTTCCGGGTTTTACCGTTGAGCTGCCTATAGTCAACGCACATTCTTAAAGTTCCATCCTTCTTCTTAACTAGGACAATGGGGCTGGCGTAAGGACTACTACTCTCCCTGATAACCTGTGCCTCGAGTAGTTGGTGAATATGCTCTTTAACCATCTCATATTCAGACGGAGGAATACGCCTATGACGCTGCCTGACAGGAACATTGTCTGAAAGCGGGATATCATGGGCGATCAGGTTAGTACAACCAAGGTCTCCATCATGCGCAGAAAAGACAGAGCTATATCTCTCCAGAAGGGACTTCACCCGACCCTGCTCTGCAACGGACAGGGATGACAGGTCCATGGCGTCTATCTGCTCCTGCATTGTAGAAGCAACAGTCTGAGAAGCCACTGTAGCCACACCTAAAGGTACCTCCGTAACTCCTGTTGGCAGGCTAACAACACAAACCTCATCCAGTGTGCCCACCACCGTGCGTGGATAGAGCAGCACATCAAGGGTACCCACATTCACCACTGGGATGTAGGCAGTACCCCTTACCACCCGAACCAATGCAGGAGATGCAAGGAGTCCAGCTGGCAAGCCAGAGCTCGGAGGTTCAAACAGTACGGTGTCCTCAGAATACTGCGCTGAACATGTGGTAGGGACAATTTTCATCACACCTCCAGGAATCCGACAAGCCTTTCTGCCTCGCACTCTCACCCTACCAGCTACATTAAAGGAACGAGTGTTGGCCTGCTGGCACCCCTGCAACGCCCTCACAACATATTCTGGACTATTGGCAACAACAGGCAAGTCAAACATGGCCAAGCCATGCCGACTAAAAAGCTCTCTATAGCATCTGCGGATCACGTTCATTCCCAGAATACCAGGAACCTGCGACGATGAACCACCAGGGGGGTCCTTAACTACCAGCAGCCCACACCGCTGCATCAATTTACCACAAAGCTCGATATCAAGCTCCAAGTAACCAAGGTAGGGAATAGCTAACCCATTAGCGGCCCTAAGCTGCAGCCAGTGACAGGACTGAAGCCTCTCTTGACCCCATGGCTCGAACTGCTGAAGAAAGAAACTCTCTGTGACTGTGGAAACCATTGACCCGGTGTCCACCAAGCAGGGGACCTCAACTCCGCCCATACGCACGTCTAAATGTGGACAAGACGACATCAACTTTGAAGTATCTGCTAGACAATTAAGAACGACTGAACCAATCACTGCCCCTTCCGAACTGTGGCTCTGCAATGCGGCGGGTGCTAGTTTTCCGACGCCGGAGCATGGCGAGATGGCCTATTAAAAGGTGGAGGGGCAGATGAAGTAAAGGGTGCACGAGCAGGGACACGTTCTCCCTCGCACTCCCTGGCAAAATGGCCAGGCTGCTGACACCGCCTACATATTATAGGGCCACTATGAGAGGAACGACCGCGCTGGTTAGAGCTCTGCAGGCGGCCGATACTTTGAGTAAGCTGACTGAGCTGGTCTTGCTGCAGCCTCAGCATCTCTCGCATTTCACTCAGCTCAGATAGATAGGGTGAGTTACCACCCGACCGGGAATCACTCTGAACACCGAACTGAAAACCAAGGGCTGAAGGGACAGAGTGACTCCGGCCCCTAGCGCCTCCTGGCAAGCCCTCTCGTTCCCACCGGATTGCCTCTGCTCTCGCCTCAAGCAGGGTAGCGGCCGGCTGTCTACGCGCGTACTGCTTCAACTCGCGACGGAGAGCGCCGTCAAGCACATGCTCGATAAATTGATCGCGTAGCAAAACTTCAGCATTTGGTATATCGCCGGGGGCACGCTGCTTTACCGACGTCATAAGACTCATCAGCGCGAGGGAGAACTCTTGCAGGGTTTCCCCCTCGCGCTGCCGACGGGAGAAAAACGCTTCCTGCAACGATACATAGGATTCGCAACAACCGTAAAGTTCCTGCAAAACGGCAAGTATCTTATCTGGGCTCTCACGTTCTGCACTAGGACGAAATTTTACTTCCTCGCGGGCTTCTCCCTCTAGGTGGTCAAACAAAAAGAATGCCTGATCGGATGTAGACAGATGGCGTGACCGCATACAGGATTGCACTTCCTCAATCCATTCTGCTAACCCTATACCTGACCTTCCCCTAAATATAGGACATTTTCGATCACGGGGCACAAAAATCAATCTCTCGGTTGTAGGAGCTCTAGCCGTAGGTTGAGCAGCGGGTAACACAGTAGGGGGTGCGTAACTAGGTCCAGGCACGGCCGCAGCCTGCTCCTGACGGAGCTTCTCATTATCTGCCCTTAACTGCTCAACTAAATCCCTCAACTCCTGTAACTCTCCCTCCATACTTACCCTACCCAACAAAGGGAGACTCTACCGTTAGGAGATGGGAAGACGGGGGAAAGTCGCCGGCTGCTGTTTTGCCTATAACACAAAAAGAAAGAAAAAACACCAAGAAAAAAACAAATACAACAAAATTAAACACGTCCTTGGCATTAAACTGTACACCCTGCCGACTATACGCCAAATTGTGGCGCTCTCTACCAGGACAGACTAAACACCGACTACGCCACCCTGGGAATTTCGCCCAGAGAATGATTTTTCTACTCAGGATCTATAAATCCAACAGCTAAAGACACACAGGGACGTGTACAATAGAGCCAAAGACCATGTTCAATTCTGAAGGCACAACTTTTATTAATACAAATAATTTAACAGTTTAAAACAATCCTCTCTCAGGGAAGAGAACACAAAAGCAAAAAAGAAAAAGAAAGAAAAGAAAGAAAAGAAACAAAATTGCTGAGGCTTACCGATGGCGGCAAAGGATTCAAAAGGGTCGTAAAAGATCCCAGGAAACCCCCCCCCAGTAAACACACACAAACACACCCCAATAAACACCAATGCACACAAGTGCAAACAGGGAAGTCCACAGCACTCCAAACGGGGACAATGCCACCCAGACACCAATACCACCACCGGCTCTCAGCTACTGTAACAAAAAAAAGAAAAAAAGAAGAACACACACAAACACACTCTTTCAACAAAGATTCACCAAAAAGAAAATACAGAAATAAAAAAAACAATTTTCCTTATCACAATAAACGTTTCTCAATTCAGTAAGCAAAGAAAATAAAAATAAAGACGAACTTCACAAAATATAAACAATAACTGCCGAAACCAACAATGGCTCTAAAGAGGCAGTAGAAATATCACAAGAAAATAAACAAACAAATGCTCCTTAATTCAATAAATCAAAGAAAATCAAAAATAAATAAATAAACTTAACGCAAGGTACAAAATGACTGCCAAAACCAACAATGGTTATAATACGGCAGTATAAAGAAAACTATATATATAAATATATATACACACACACAAACCCAGAAGATCAAGAAAAAGAAAAAAGAAATCAAATGAAATAACAATTTTAATCTAAATTGGAATCAAAAACAAACAAACCAAAAGAAAACAAACCCAGAAAACAAACTACTCAAATCAGCAAAATTATAATATAAAGCCCCAACCCCTTGAGCTATTCACATGTCATAAAAACAATAGCACTTATGGAACAAATGCCACATACTTTTGGCCAGACAGCCGTAACTACCCAGTGGCCGTGATAGCAAGACGAGCGTACAGCGATCTACTCCACCCGCTGGTACGCTATTTACACAAACAAGGCAGTGGCCTGGGCAAAGTGGCCCATATGCTAGACGGAGATATAGATAAAACACAGAAATGTATACAAAACAGCACCTTGACTGGGCAAAAATCCACGATATAGCCGCAAGCGAAACGGCAAAAGCAAAACAAAACAAAACAGCAGACAGAACACCACAAAGCAAAACAGCAGACAGCGAATCGATCCTGTGCCGCTATTGATGATCTCCGGTTAAACTGGCCTCATTCTTGTTAGCTACACAAAGAAAAATTACTATTAACCCCCAATTAATAAGAAACCAGATATAAATCCCACATCATCTGAGATACATACCCATCATTCAGACATACCCGAGGGAGAAAGCTCGACGAGTGCCCACGGCACTGATAATGCAGTGTGTTCAGTGGTTCAATGAATTGAACGACGAGATGAAAGTTCGTCCATCCGACCGGAGATCTACGAACGCAAGTTCGTCCATCCGACCGGAGATCTGTTAGCGCAGCACAACACCGCCCACGGAGAGCGAGACCAGGAAGCACAACCAACTTCCTGTCACCGATGAGCAAGAGAGGGTGTCAGAGGGATTACGCGCCATTTATAGGGCGGAGCTTCACACGGGGAGTGACCCAAGGAACGCAGCTCATTGGACTAACTCATACTGCCACACTAGTTTGACGAATGGTGGCAGAATTTGCAAGCGGAAAGACTTAACGTGTTTCCAGAGAGCAAACGGATCTGCTCGGTTAAAGCGCGCAAGCAGACCATCTCGGGGACAAGCCGGATTCCACCATATCTTTATGTACACAATATTAATATATTACATTGTAATCCTATTATTTTTAATATTTGGCTAGTTTGTGTGCCGCTGGGTGTCCCTGTATGTGTAATAAGCAGAGTGTATGCGCGCTATTACAGACCCGCATTTAGGCTCCCTAAACGCGCTCTTGACAAAAAAAAAATATTGCGCCATTGACTTTAGACCAGGTTACAGTTGGTCAATGGCGCAGTCAGTTGCCTCAAAATAGCAATGCGCCAACAATGCGCCTGAACACACCTTGGTCCTTATCTTGCACCCGGCGCAAATGACTTTGTACACTGACGCATGTATCATTCCTATTTTGCACCCGCGCAAAGCGGACTTTCCCCTCGTCAGACACACGTCGGTTAACTAAGAAATACACTTGCGCTCCCCGGGGCGGTTCAGCGCAAAGAGGGGGCGTGTTCCGGCGCAAACTTTCCCTTATGCTATTTTGCTGTTCTATAAAACAATTGCGCCACTGACCAGAAAAAAACTAGTCTAAAGTCAATGGCGCGTTGCGTGTACATTCAGATGCTATTTAAGCGCGCATGCTTGGCCATAATACAGAGTGTGACCAACGCTGAGATGATTCTCTCATCTACACAGATGCATTTAACTTTTTGCAAATGATACATTATTATAAGGAAAAATATTAAAACACGAGTGAAATCATTGTTGTGTCCATGACGATGGGGAAAATAGGCGTAAAGCTTACACATTTACCCAAATTATTATATGCATGTTTAACCAAAGCTAATTTGGGTGTGTTTGTCCCATCCCCAATGTCACTTCTCTTTTATTTCGGCCCTGACGAGAACATCGATCTCCTCGGCTGTGAACCGATTCTGAAGCGCGCCTGGTAAATGCGCCGTTATAATAGTATTGCGCCATGGAACAAGCGCACCTCGTTCATCATGCTCTTAAAGGGAATGTGATATAAAGCTCTTATTGGTGTGTTTCCCGTTACGCCCAAACCACACCTATGAATAATGAAGCTACTTCAGACCAACCCCTTTTAGATTTGCGCCAGGCGCAAAAGGCATTTATCCCGCCGGGAAAATAGCAACAGTGCCGGGATTCGCCCACAAAGTTACTTGCGCTTTGCGCTTTGACACTTTCGTTTCAGATCGTTAAAATAGGGCCCCGTGTCTTCAGACCAGCACACCTATGGGCGCACAAATGGGCGCAAATGCATTTGCTATTTAAACAACATGGTGCAGGACGTGAAAATGATAACTGCATCGGGCTGAAACTAGCAAAAAAAAAAAAAAAAGCGTTTTTTTGTTGTTTTTTTCACACTTGTGCCGTCTGTATGATAGGACCCTTATTTTCTCATAACTTAAACTAAATTTTATTTTTAAAATTCTGTTGAACAAGAAGTATAATGGCTATTTATGAATATATTAACTTACTGTATCATATTTAATACTCAAATTCCCGGGGCCTATAAATTATCAACAAATGTAAAAATGTATCCAAAAAACCTGTTGTATACAATCTACTTCCTGCCTTCTGTCCTCTGATTGATAGTTCATACTTTTTATTATTATTATTAAGTAAAGAAAATGCTCTGACAATTTTAATGATTTTTATAAAGAAAATGTAAGATAAACATTTACTGGACTAAAGCATTAGTTTATTTGATTATTCAGTCATCATTTTTTAATGTTAAATATTAAAAATTCTTTTTACTTTTTTTCATGTTTTACTTTTTTTCCATGTTTCAATGTCAAATATGACACAGGCTTTTGGGAAACATTTATTTGTTTCTACTCTACTCTGAATCCAAATGAAGTGTTTGAATTTAATTGAATTGAAATGCAAGTATCATATAACACACACACACACACACACACACACACCCACACACACACACATATATATATATATATATATTATAAAAAAATCCATGTATCTTTGACCTAAAAGTGAATTCAATATAGCTAACTAAATGAATGATGTCTAAATTATTGTATATAATTTTTCATTTAAGAGAATTAAGTATTGAGCCGATTTTCTAAAACAGGCCCCAAAGTATAAAGTCTATTTTTACACTAAAAGAGTCATAAAAAAAATGTATCACAAAAATATTAAGTAACTGCAAAAAAAAATATTTCACATATACATTTGTTTGACTGTAACCATGGTTCCCTTTCAGTCGATAACGTCGGACGTAGTCGACGCGACTGAAATGGGATCACGCTAGGGAGCCTATCATCTTCGATTACTATTGAACGAGCCAATGGAATTTGGCGTGCGTGATTTGCATCACACACTCCGCCCCCGCGGCGCGGGTATAAATACGGAAGTGGATGCACGCACTAGTTGCCTTTCGCTTCGGAGCCGTTCGTCTTTGATGTCTCTGAAGAGTGCTGTTGTGTTCAACGAGCGAGTGTGTCGGTGTTCTTGCGGGAAGACCTCTCCAGTGCTGGTGTTCTACAGCGTGGTGCAGCGGTGATCGCGAGCTTCTCAGCTCTCAACTGCTGTTTTAACAGCATCAAATTTCTACTGTTTGTTTGTGTGTTGACGGTTGGTTAGAGGGCGAGAAGTGAGTGCTTCACTGTTAGTTGAAAGACTATTCAGTGTTTGCCGCGGTCATTCCCTGTGTGCTCCGGCACTGGTGACGGTCCCATTTCCTAAAAGAGCAACACGGGTGTGAGTGCGTCTTTTTCAAGATGCCATTCCATCCGTGCGTTTCTGGATGCGGTCTGGCACTATCCCCTTCTGACGGTCACGAAAGTTGTGTCGCATGTTTGGGCTTACAGCATGCTGAGGCAGCTTTCGTGGATGAGGCATGTTCTCACTGCGGGAACATGTCCATCTCGGTGTTGAGATCTAGACTCGCCTTCGTTAAAAGCGTTGGCGCAGTCCCCACCTCTGGGCCCCGCCCCTGTTCTTCCTCTGGGTTACCTTCCCAGAGGAGGACTGGGGTGCCGTCCAAGCTGGGTGATCTGAGGATCACAGTGAGGGGTAATCCGCCCGGCCACGCCCCGTTGGTCCCTCACTCCTCTTTCACACCGCAACCGGTGGAGCTCCCCATTGATCCCGCTGGTCCCTCTGTAATGGACGGGCCAGCCGTGTCATTTGGGGCCCCTCCAGGGGATACGTTGTCAATCGCAGCATCGGAGGGGGAGCTGAACTCTGGAGATGATGACTCGGCTGCACTGCCTCCCTCCGGGAGACCAGTGTTGCCCGAGCCAGATCCAGAGATGTCAGCTATGCTGAAAAAGGCCGCCGAGGCGGTAGGGCTCGTGTGGAACCCTCCACCGTGTCCCGAGCCGTCTCGGTTGGATGATTGGTATATCGGGGCGGGCCGTACTGGTTCTCAGTCTGCCGCCCCGGTTCCTTTCTTTCCTGAAGTGCATGAGGAGCTTACGAGGGCATGGATGGCACCTTTCTCTGCCAGAAACCGCCTGAGTAGCTCCTCCCCTCTCACTACTCTCGATGGGGGAGCGGTGAAGGGTTACGAGGCTATCCCTCCGGTGGAGCGGGCCGTTGCGATGCAGTTATGCCCAACGGCGGCCGCTTCCTGGAGAGGTGATCCTCGTCACCCCTCTAAAGCCTGTAAGTTCTCGTCCGCTCTTACGGGCAAGGCTTACAAAGCTTGTGGGCAAGCCGCTTCCTCCTTACATGCCATGGCGTTGCTCCAGGTCCACCAGGCCCAGGCACTCATGAACATGCACGAGGGTAGTTCGGACCCTGAGCTCATGGGTGAGCTCCGCACTGCAACTGACCTCGCCCTCCGGGCGGCGAAGGTTGCAGCTCGCGCGGTGGGTTCGGCGATGTCCACACTAGTGGTCCAGGAGCGCCATCTCTGGCTCAACCTGGCCGATATGAGAGATGCGGACAAGGTTCGGTTCCTGGACTCTCCCATTTCCCAGGTTGGGTTATTCGGCGACGCTGTGGAGAACTTTGCCCAACAGTTCTCTACAGCTCAGAAGCAGACGGAGGCCATCCGGCACATCCTGCCTCGGAGGGACGCTGCTGCCTTCACCCGCCCCCCGAGGTCAGATCCTCCGCCTGCTCGTCGCCGAGGGCGTCCGCCTGCAGCCGCCTCAGCTCCCGCCGAACCACCGCAGCAGCCTTCACCCAGGTTCCGGCGGGGAGCCGGCCGCGGAAGGGGCGCCCAGCCCGCTCCAGGCGCTGCCAAGCCAGGTGGTAAGTTCCAGCGCAAAAGAAAACGCTGAACCTGGACGGGCTCTCAGGGATGGAGGAGTTGCTTGTGGAGTGGTCGCCGATCCACTCCCTCTGGCTGGTTGGAGAGCCGGCTGGAGTTTTTTGTTATGTGTGTGTCTGTTCCGCCGCTGGCCCCTATAAAAACGGGGTCAGCGGTACCCACATATTCAGAAAAGGAGCAATTTTTCTATTCCTGAGTCCCAAGTGGGCCAGTATGGCGGATGTGACCCTGTATAATAGCCTTACATCCCCCAGGTTCCCTTGGTCGCCAACAGGCAGCTTGGGGCGTTCGAGGACCCGGTCATCCGCCTTCTCACGTCCCCTGCCGCTAGTGGAGACAGGTAAGTGTTGCACTGCACACTAACACCACTATCTCTACTTTGCTGCCCCACCTCAGGCTCGGCTACCCCGCTCAGGTCAGTGATAGTAACATCACATTAGGTGTTGAGCAGACGTGCTCCTGAAAATTCAGTGATATTCTTCACACCAAGTGTTGAGCAGTGCTCCTGACTTGTGCGTGCTTATCTTATCCTGCTGGCGAAGGATTTGATATAGCCGCTCCTCCAGCCGGTACGAAGGCCAGTTGTAAACTCGTTCTTCGTGCTACTAGGTGGTGGGTTGTGACCATCTTGGCCCAAGATTGGTCTGCAGCTTTGGCCTGAAGGACACGTGGTGTCCTTCCCCTCGAGTGCTCCAAAGCCCGTTGGGTCTTCAGGTCAACTGGAAGAGAGTAATCTCGCCCACGGGCTGAGTATCTCTTTTTCAGTTTTGGAGAGGTACTCGATCCAACACGTCTCTCCAGTGAGAATGTGTTCAGCTGGTGTTGAAGTGAGAAAGGGTCCCACTGAAAAGATTCAGAGGCTCCTGGGGTATACGATAGCGACAGCCTAAGTTGGCTTCCTCCGTATGTGACCGCTTCAGCGCTAGCTTTACGATCGAGTCCCGAGGTGACCATGGCAGAGCAGCTCACCCTGTGTGACTATAGTTCATCCCGGTCTGCTGCCAAACCCTCCTCAGCAGAGGGGCCATGTACAAAGGGCGTGTTTTAACGGGGGCCTGGGCGACCCCCGACTACACGGGCATTCGTGCCTCGAGTTGTTAGACATTGCGGGTGTCACAAACTCTCCCGTCACCTCCTCCTTGGAGTCAGACGCTTCTGAGGGCGCCTTGTTCCACCCCTCCCGCTTACTCAATCGTGCCGCCATCGAGCCTCACGACAGTTATAGCCAGGGCAAGTGGAGACTCCATCCCCTGGGTCCGCTGGGTCTTGACCATTCCGGGGCCGCTCAATTGCCCCCCCGGTTTTATTTTTCCGCCAGTGTTTGAGTAAACCGAGCGGACTACCCTTGGACAAACACTGGGTCCCAGCTGTCCCAGGGGCCCGCAGAATACGTTGCTCCAGTGAGCCTTCTAAGAAGTGGCGGCGACTCAGGGTCGCCTTGCCCTGCTCAAGTCAGTGAGATCATCACACTTCATGTTGAGCAGAGTTGCTCCTGAAACTCAGTGAAGTTCATCGCACTCAGGTGTTGAGCAGCAATGCTCCTGTAGCTCAGTGAGTCCATCACAGGTAGCGCAGTGAATTCATCATACGCAGTGCTGAGCAGAAATGCTCCTGGTGCTCAGTGAAGTTCCTCGCACTCAAGTGTTGAGCAGTAATGCTCCTGAAGCTCAGTGAGTTTATCACACTCAGGTGTTGAGCAGTAATGCTCCTGAAGCTCAGTGAACTTGTCACACTCAAGTGCTGAGCAGAAATGCTCCTGTCGTTCAGTGAAATTCTTCGCACTCAAGTGTTGAGCAGAAATGCTCCTGAAGCTCAGTGAGGGAATGCTCCTGAAGTTCAGTGAACTTGTCACACTCAAGTGCTGAGCAGAAATGCTCCTGT
This sequence comes from Siphateles boraxobius, assembly GCF_051911475.1. Classification (NCBI taxonomy): domain Eukaryota; kingdom Metazoa; phylum Chordata; class Actinopteri; order Cypriniformes; family Leuciscidae; genus Siphateles; species Siphateles boraxobius. The sequence continues at coordinate 17,089,142 of NW_027508975.1, forward strand.
CACTCAGTGAGGTTCTTCGTGCTCAAGTGTTGAGCAGAAATGCTCCTGAAGCTCGGTGAGTTTATCACACTCAGGTGTTGAGCAGGAATGCTCCTGAAGCTCAGTGAACTTGTCACACCCAAGTGCTGAGCAGAAAATGCTCCTGAAGCCCAGTGATCTTCACATGTTGTGTTGAGCAATGCTCCTGTCTTTTGCGCCCGTCACTTGCACCTACGTGCCATGTCAGGAGAGGAACAGGTCTTCATAGTTGCCCCTTATTGGCCCAACTAGACCTGGTTCCCTTCAACAGCCTTCCTGACTTCCCCTGGAAACTCTTTCGGGGACGGGGCACGATGGCACACGCGTTCTTCCCCCGGAGATTCCGGGCGGTCTTACATCTGAACGCGGAGGTTCAGGTGGCTATCACAAGAACATGTGATAGTTACCATCACTTCTGCGAGCACCCCCTAGAATTGGGTAGCGTGCTTACGCCTTTAGAAGTGGAACCTAGTCGTTGAGTGCGTCTTCTCTCCTGAGGAGATCCTGAAAGCTTTCGATCACTTCAGTGCTCTCTTTCCTGCAAAATGAGGCTGTTTTCCAAAATCACCCTCAAAATGATGTTGCCTCGGTGTTTAAACGACGCTCATCGTGTTGCAGAAGTATGCAGAAGCACGTTCTGGTCGTCAGGTTCCTGAGGAGCAAGGTCTTGTAAATCCTTGTGTCCCTCTTTATCCTCTTGGGCCTTGTCCCTGGTGCGACTGCACTGCAGAGACCGCCCCTGAGCCACTGCAGGTAGTGAGTTAAAAATTCTGGTATATCAGTTCTCCTGCTCGCATGGTCTCTACTAGAGGGTAGGGACTTGCTCGCTTTCGGTCAACGCATTGTGCCTGGAGTCTGGGCCGGCTAACTCTCACAAGCTGAGACCCCGGCTCGGATTGTGCCCAAGGTTCCTACCTCTCCCGTAATAGGAGCAGGTGGTGAGCCTGCAAGCGCTGCCCTGGAGGAGGCAGATCCAGCCCTGGCTTCTCTGTCCGTTCGCTTGGACGTGTACAGAATGTAAGTCATAGACCTCAGACCAGCTCTTCAAATATCTGTTGGAATTCAGCAGAGAGGGAAGGCTGTTTCCATGCAAAGTTGCACTTAGTGCTTGCCTTCATTTCGGCAAAGATCCGAGATGCAACATGTCCACTTAGGTGTTGAGCTCCTCTATGATGAGTGTAAAGTGCTCCGCACGATATACTTTGCTAAACAGATTCTAGAGTTGGGGGCTGGACGACACCTGGTTGAACCGCTGCTTCCCGTGGGCTCCCTTCTCATGAAGCCAGTTTCACCGTGAGCCCGGTTCAAGTGTCGGCTTGCTGCGCCATTCCCCTCCTATGGACTGGATACGTGCGCCTTTCTACTCCAGTTGAGTTCCCTTAAAATTGAACCCTGTTGAGTTCCTCCACACCCCTCCGACGTCGGACGTGCGGAACGTCTGGTGTTAGGCCTACCACTCGTAAGCAGTGTGGAACCTGTGTTAGGCTGGGTCCATATGTTGCGGTCCCTTCGGTGACCCCATATGTGTATTCTTCCACGATACGGCTCCCTGCGGTGAGCCCGTGTCTTCCCTCGGCAGAGTCTCTCTGCCGTCACTGTTCGGTGTGTCTCCCCCCGTCTTAGGCTGGAGCCACCCCAGTGACATTCCATATGTTAGACTGCCCGGTTTCCGCCCAGTTCATATGTGTATTCTCCACATTACCTCCCTCTGGGTTGGATGTGGCCTCCGCAGCGTCCCTTCCTTCCAACGTACGGGGAACGCTTTCCCAGTGGTCCTGTAGGAACAGCAGTGACTTCCCTGGCCTAAGCCCTGTCCTTCCCCGCCTTAAGTGTGCGGGGGCATCAGGAGGCTTTGGTTTAGGCACTGGAAGGTGGCAGCGTTAGTGGCGTGTTCAATGGTTGATCCCATTTCAGTCGCGTCGACTACGTCCGACGTTATCGACTGAAAGGGAACGTCCTGGTTGCGTATGCAACCCACCGTTCCCTGAAGGAGGGAACGGAGGACGTAGTCCCCTTGCCACTACCGCTGGACCACCGCTGACCCCGGGTTACTCTCGGCTACTCAGCGAAAAGCAACTAGTGCGTGCATCCACTTCCATATTTATACCCGCGCCGCGGGGGCGGAGTGTGTGATGCAAATCACGCACGCCAAATTCCATTGGCTCGTTCAATAGTAATCGAAGATGATAGGCTCCCTAGCGTGATCCCATTTCAGTCGCGTCGACTACGTCCTCCGTTCCCTCCTTCAGGGAACGGTGGGTTGCATACGCAACCAGGACGTTCCCTTTCGTAGTCACTCAGAGTTACGTAGAGTGACGACGAAATGGGGGTTTCACCTTCAAGTATTAAAAAACGAGCCAATGGCAAAAAAATGCCATGGGTGTGTGGAATTTGCATAGCGTATCTCCGTCCCACCTCGTGGGTATATAAGGAAGGACGCTGGCAACATGCAGATATGTTTTTGCTTCGGAGCCAAGAGGTCCTCTTCACTCCTGTAAGCCTGAATTCTCTGACTGTCATCGAGTATCTTCGAGACGAGCAGCTCTCCAGTCTGTCTTGGTAAAAAGGCGATTTTCCAGCAAGATTCACATTACTGCCTGCTGATCTGTGCAGTGTTCTGCATCCAGCGTGTGTGCTTCTCTATGGCCGCTTCAGCGCAGGCTGCCGAGCGTCCTCTCACAAACGAGCTTGCACGGGCAAGCCTTTTTCAAGATATCTCGCCTGTGTATTTCTGGGTGTGGTCGTTCCTTTTTTCCCTCTGATGGGCATGATCATTGTCTTGCGTGTTTGGGCTTAGAACACGCAAAGGCAGCTTTCATGGATGAGTCATGTTCTCACTGCGGAAACATGACCATTGCTGCGCTGAGATCGAGACTCCGTGACCTTACAAAAGGTCAAGTCCCCTCTGCCACACCCCGATCTACCCCCTCCATGAGAGGTGGTACTTCGGCTAGTGGCCAGGGTGATCTGAGAGTGAAGGTGTGGAATTCTGCCCCGACGATGCTTCATCGGGCCACACCCCCCTCGCCAGCGTAGCAACCCGCGAGTTCCTCTGTGCATCCGCGGGGCCGTCTTCGGATGTGCCTCATGTCTCATTCGGGGCTCCAGAGGATGAAGTGATGTCGATCGCCACATCACAAGGCGAGCTGGATTCTTCTGGGGATGAAGATTCGGCTGTGCTGCCGCCCTCCGGGGTCCCAGCATTGCCTGAGTCTGACCCGGAACTGACAGCTATGCTCTCCCGGGCCGCCACAAGCATCGGGTTAGTGTGGAACCCTCCACCTGCTGTGATCCAGGAACGACACCTGCGGCTTAACCTGGCTGATATGCGGAATGTTGAGCGGACACGTCTGCTCAACTCTCCCATATCCCAGGCAGGCCTATTCGGTGGCGCAGTTGAGGACTTCGCCCAAAAGTTCTCGGCTGCCCAGAAACAGACTGAGTCTATAAAGCACATGCTGCATCCACCCAGCCGCCGGCTCAGTCCACTTAGTCTGTTCACTGCTGAGGACGCCCTCCTGCGACTCCCGCCCCTCCCGCTCGACCCATGCAGTAGCCTTCACCCGGGCCGCACCGTTGAGGTGGTCGCAGGAAGGTGTCCCAGTCTGCTCAAGCCCCGCTGCCCACTAAACGCCAGGCCAAGCGGCACTCCTGATGCGGACGGCTCAGAGATGGGCTACAGTTCTGTTGAGGAGATGATAGCAGGGCCACTCCTTCTCCCAGTGGAGGGCCGGAGGAGAATCCTTTGTTTTCCCGTTCACCCTAATGTGGTTAAAGACAGAACTAACAAACTCTTCTCTGAGCCCCCAGAGTGCGCAGACGACAGTGCGTGCCGCTTACGAGCCTCACCACTCTCGCTCCCCTCGAACACAGAGTTCTTGGATGACAGTGTGCGCCGCTTACGAGCCTAGCCACTCACGTCTCCCTCTATCACCAGTCCCCTGTCAGACAAGACCCCAGTGGAACGCATGCCTTTCTCTGGTCTCCTCTGTCAGGATGCGGTCTATGACTGTGCCCCCACGCCGGGACGCTACGCCTCTCCAGTCCGGGCCAGTCATACCGCTTCGCTGCCTCACCGAGGGTACGTCTGTGATCCCCTTGACCCTGCTGGTACAGTTCTTGGAAGCCTGGCTTCACTACACTATGGTTGGTGGCAATGCCCCTGTCATGCGTGCGGAAGTCGCAACCTTGCTGGCGAAAGGTGCGATCGAGATTGTCCCTTCAGCCGGCTCCGGCTCCTAGCTCGTCTGGGCCTTCGGGTCAACTGGGAGACGAGCAAACTTTGCCCCGTGCAGAGGATCTCTTTACTCGGTATGGAAATCGACTTGGTCGCCATGTCCGCGCAGCTTACGAGCGAGCGCGCGCAGTCACTGCGGACTTACCTGCGTCAAATCCAGAGCAAGAGTGCGGTTCGACTGAAACTGTTTCAGAGGCTCCGGGGGCATATGGCATCCGCAACGGCAGCCACACCGCTTGGGTTGCTTCATATGAGACTGCTTCAGCACTGGCTGAGGTCAGATGAAGCATCTGAGGTCACTTCGTGCTATTTACATTCCAGGAGACCTGAACTGTGCAGCCAACGAGCTCTCTCGAATGGCAACTCCATCCCCAGTCAGTTCAGGTGATTTGGGAACAGTTCAGGGTTGCTCAGGGAGATCTGTTTGCCTCCCACGACTCTTCCCATTGCAGCCTGTTTTATTCCCTGACCGAGGGCACGCACAGCTGGCCGGGGGGCCTCCGCAAGTATGCATTTCCCCCAGTGAGCCTTCCCGCACAGACCCTGTGCAAGATCAGGGAGGACGAGGAGCAGGTCATTTTGGTTGCGCCTCTTTTGCGCCGAACTTGTACTCCTCGCGGCAGCACCTGCCGGGTCAATCCCTCTGAGGAAGGACCTCCTTTCTAAGGGACGGGGCACCCTATGGCACCCTCATCCCGATCTTTGGAACCTCCACGTGTGGCTCCTGGATGGGACGAGGTAGGTTTGAGTACCCTACCACCAGCAGTGGTGGTTACCATCACTACCGCTAGAGCATCGTCCATGAGACATGCCTATGTGTTGAAGTGGAAACTCTTCATCAACTGGTGCTCTTCTCACGAGAAGACCGCAGGATATGCCCGATTAGTGTCGTGCTTTCCTTCCTGCAAGATGGGTTGGAGCAAAGGCTGTCTCCCTCCACCCTGAAAGTATATGTTGCCGCTATCGCTGCACATCATGATGCAGTTGAAGGTAAGTCCATTGGGAAGCACGACCTGATCATCAGGTTCCTGAGAGGAGCGAGGAGACTGACTCCTCCTCGCCCCTCCTCTCATACCCTCTTGGGACCTCTCAGTGGTTTTAACTGCCCTTCGGACTGCTCCCTTCGAGCCTTTGCAATCAGTGGAGCATAAGTTCCTGTCAATGAAGACAGCGCTTCTGATTGCATTGGCCTCCATCAAGAGGGTAGGGGACCTGCAGGCATTTTCCGTTGACGAAGCGTGCCTGGAATTCGGGCCGGCTAACTCTCACGTGATCCTGAGACCCCGGCCTGGATATGTGTCCAAGGTTCCTACCACCCCCTTTCGAGACCAGGTGGTGAACCTGCAAGCACTGCCCTCGGAGGAGGCAGACCCAGCCTTGGCACTGCTCTGTCCAGCATGCGCTCTCCGTGCCTACGTATGCAGTGTTTCAGGATGCAGTGTTTCAGGACCCCTGACCAGATCTTTGTCTGTCATGGTGGGAAGCTGAAGGGAAAGGCTCTCTCCAAGCAAAGGTTGTCTAACTGGATAGTGGACACCATTGCTTTGGCATACCAGCAGCAAGGTCGACCGTGTCCCCTTGGTGTTAAGGCCCACTCCACTCGGAGTCTGGCCTCCTCTTGGGCTCTAGCGCATGGCACCTCGCTAACAGACATTTGCAGAGCTGCAGGCTGGGCGACACCTAACAAATTCGCGAGATTCTGTAATCTCCAAGTGGAGCCAGTGTCCTCTCGTGTACTCACATCAACTAGCCGGTAACAAGGATCCTCTCAGGTGTTTTCGCTTGCTCGCCACTCCACTCCACGGGCTGGATACAGATCGATATTCTCCTCAGGTGAAGTTCCCCCGAGAGTTCCTCCAGGACTGTTGACGTCAACGCCAAGGTTATGCCTCCGGCAGCTTTTGCAGTTGGCTAGGTGCCTCCATGTGCATGGTTCCCCCGCTGGGCGACCCCCACATGTGTTTTCCACTGTAAGCCTCCTCGAGCATGTGTCTTTCCTTCGGCAAGCCACCTTGCCACCCCTGGAGTTGAAAGATTCCACCCTACGGGCTGGTGTTCTTCGACAGTGTTCTTCCGTATGCAACCCGCTCGCGGGTCATATGTGTATTCTTAAGACCTCCCTTCGGGCGGGCATGATTTGCATAATTCCACTGAGATGTGCTCCCCAGTGTACCTTGGTATTCCTGTGTTAAGTTGGAGTCCTTCGTCCGTGCCAGTCACACGACAGGGAGCTCACACTTACGCAGGGCACTGGAAGACAGCCGAGACGTGGCTTAATTAGACTGGTAGCCCCATTTCGTTGTCACTCAACGTAACTCAGAGTTACGTCTTCCTGCCTCTTCCGCTGTTCCGCTGGAACGCCGAGTTCAGCCTTGGCTCCTCAGCAGGAAACATATATGCATGTTGCCAGTGTCCTTCTTTATATACCCACGAGGTGGGGCTGAGCTACGCTTTGCAAATTCCGCAGACCCATGGCATTTCATACTGAAAAAAAATGCCTGCTCATTGGGCTGTGAGAATACCAGCAAGCTAAGCTGTAGCCAAAGATTTCCATGCAGCTTAGCTGGTGACCAAAAGCTTTAGTGTCTGTGGCTCAATGTCCAAAGCTCAATACCCTTAATTCTTACATACAGGGCAGAGCTAGAGAGGGAGTTTTTGCAACCACCCACAACCCCCATTAAAAGGGAGAGGGCAGACCATGGCCTGCTCTCTCGATCATCCAAACCCTTGGCCATCAGCTCAGGGGGCAACCCCACCAAAGCGAGTGTAAAAAATGAGAGTGATTTGCTAGATGGTAATAGTGGCCCCGTAAAAGAATTGATGGCTCAGTTGCAATAGCGCTTCAGTGCAATGGTGTTTATTGACAGTTTTTGTGATCCAATAGTCCCATAATTGTGCACAAAATATTTTCAAGGTGAAAAAATGTAATAAATATATTTTTATATTAATATAAAAAAGTATATATATATATATATTAGGGGTGTGAACCTACACTGGTCTCACGGTTCGGTTCGATTACGATTGTCATGCCATCGATTCAGTTCAATTCGATATGGTGATGCATTACTATGCACTGCATCCTCAATTTAAAATTTTACTTCAAAAGTGATATGTGTGTGTGCGTGAGCGTGCGCGCGCGTGTGTGTTCGCCTGTTCGGGAAATCGCAGTGACAGAAACAGTGACATTCCAGTTTAAGTTTCAAGGGAGTAAAGCCTGTTTATACCATTTAGTAAATGACATTCTGTCTAATGAATTTTGTTTTAAAGAAATTCTCATTTAAAAGCAGCGCTCATTCATCTGTGTATAATGTTACCATAGAGATGCACCCATCAACCGTTGCCGAGTCCGCTGTTGAAGGTGATCGATCATCCATTTATAATCACGTGTGCGGATACTTAAATCAGCTCTATTTGTGCGTGACATGAGCGCGCACAGCACATGTCTTCTCCAGGTCGTGCTTACCAGGTTGTTCATAATTTAGCCAAAATGTCCCCAGATGTAGGCTTTTAAAGTACTTGGAGCATTTTTAATTACTCACACTCGCGTCTCACCTCCCTCTGCCATTGTATGCTACCGTGACTCAAGCACATACGCGACAAACGACGTCAGAAAAGCGTCAGTATAACTGGTTATGGTCTATTACTGAACCGATACCGAATCGTCCTCGTCTGCATCGCGATGCATCATAGAAACTATTAATTTCGACACCCCTAATATGTGTATATATATATATATATATATATATATATATATATATACACACACACAGCACTTGGCTGAAAATCGTCCTTCTACACACAAAAAACACACACAAAAAAAACACGGTATGGTTCCGTTCTGGGCAAAAACTCCCTGCGCATCCATGCAGCCTAGCATGGATAAGAGCAGGGAGAGCAGCAATAACCATCCATAAAGTAAACAGAACAGAACCGAACAGAACAGAACAGAATGAAATATGCAGATATCATTAATTCAAGATTTTAAATACAACATAATTAGAGAATTTATTCTGATTCAAGGGGAATCAGAATGCCAAATCCTGACTGCACGAGATGAGGAGCTGGGGATGGAGGAGGGTAATTAGCTCCTGAGAAACGCAATAGCTGCTGATAATACTGAAGGAGCTTATATATGTATCCGTTGTATTCCTATAGGTAGACGTGGATCAGCTGAGAGTCAGCTGATGCAAGCTTGACTAACCTGACCTGACAGAACTGACTCTAAGTTTGATGTTTCCTGCTCAAACGTAAGTTTAATGTTTGTATGCATTGCTCTGGTAAACTTAAATGGAATTTGTTTAGTTTAATTGGTGTATTTGATGTTTTCTCTTGTAGAGGATTTGTTTATAATGTAGCTTTTGCTCATCGGCTGTGGCTAGCTCTGAGTATTTACAGAAAAATACACTGCTTATATTGCTGAAGCAACTCTTTTGGTTTGTTTGGTGTGAAACCTTGCAATTGACTATACATCCAAGTGTAGTACAACACTCGACTTAATCATCATCCACCTTTGTAACTCTGCTCATCTTCAGATAAGACTGGTTTACTTCATTTCCTGAACAATTTATGCTCTCAAACAGCAGTGGACTGCGCTGGACATTTTGATTTTGATGTATTTTGATTTTGATGTATATATTTGTGTATGACTTGCAATAAATGTGGTTTGTGTCAAACGAATGTGTAAATAGGTTGAATACATGCTGAAAGAAACACCACTCTTGTTTGTTCAAGAAATTATTTATTAATAGACCTTTTTCAACTTTCAATTGAAGTATTTGCACAAAAGGTAATTTTTTTGCTTGAATTCTTGTTTGATCAGTAACTGGGACGATTATATATACATTTATTAATTATACAATTATTCATTGTACAACCATATACAGGGGTTGGACATTGTAATTGAAAAACTGGCCAATTTTGGCCTTGTCCTCACTAATATGTTTTCGCTTGAAAAAAAAAACTTTTTCTCTCTGTTTTGCCCTTCAACACTGAGACTGCATTTTTATTAATGAAAATAAAGTTTTTTGAAAACTCCATCCAAAGTGTATACATTTGAAAACGTCTTGGGTTGCGACTGTTACCCTTGTTCCCTGAGAAAGGAAACGAGAACTGCGTCGAATGACACATTGGGGGAACGCCCCTCAGCGTAGCGCCTCTGAAGCATGAATGAAACTATGCCAATCCTGATTGGTGTTGCGTCATGACGTAACGTGTGACGGCACAAGCTGAAGCTACAAAGGGACGCCGGCACACAACAGAGTTAGCTTTCTGTTCTTCAGCAAGCACTCTCTGTCTTTGGACGTCTTCTGTAAAACTAAATTTTTTCATCTTAAAAATATATCTAAATTACGTCATATGCTCTCAATGAAAAATGCAGAACAATTGGTTCCTGTGTTCATGACATCAAGGCTAGATTATTGTAATGCTCTACTGGGTGGTTGCTCTGCACGTTTAATTCATAAACTACAGCTGGTCCAAAATGCAGCCGCTAGACTTCTTACCAGAACCAGGAAGTATGACCATATCATCCCAGTTCTGTCAACACTGCATTGGCTCCCTATTAAACATTGTATACATTTTAAAATATTGCTGATTACTTACAAAGCACTAAATGGTTTAGCTCCTCAGTACTTGAGCGAGCTCTTAACGCATTATAGTCTTTCACGTCTATTGCGATCTCAAAATTCCGGCCAGTTGATAATACCTAGAATATCAAAATCGACTGCTGGCGGTATCCTATTCCTATTTAGCACCAAAACTTTGGAACAATCTTCCTAACATTGTCCAAGAAGCAGACACAGTCTGTCAGTTCAAATCTAGACTAAAAACACATCTGTTTGGCTTAGCATACACATAACACATTATAGACTTCTATAATGCAATGTTAGTCTCCATAGTTTAGATCAGCCGAAACTGGGAACACTTCCCATAAATCCTGATATTCTTTGTGCATCATAAGAAGGATGGCGTCTATAGTAATATTAGTCTCTCTGTTTATCCCGAGGTTTACCGCAGTCCGCCAGATTTAGGCCGTATCCGGATCTGATGAAGGACCTGCGCCTGGACACAATGACTACGCAGTCCTGAAGTGTCAACTAGTGAAGGCCCTTGTGAAGGCCTCCTTCCCTTTACCTCTTTACTGATAAAACGTTGTCGGGATAATTTAACGTGGCTACGCGGAAGCGGTACAAAATTCTGTATTATAAATTTTTCAAGGCTTGTACCTTGGAACCTGTTGCATGGTTTTGTGCAAATGAGTGGCCGGATCGCATGAAGGGTTTTCTGTTAGAACGGTGTCATGTTTGCGGCCCCTAAGTTAATAACTAATGATCGTTGCGACAGAAGTGAATCAATCAAAACTAACTTTAGCTAGACAATAACTTTATTCTGTAAGCGTTGAGCTAGTGTAAAGCCAAAACAATCTATGTTACTTTAATTTCCTATTATCACTGTAAAGCTGCTTTCAAACAATCTATATTGTTAAAAGCGCTATATAAATGAAGGTGACTTGACTTGACATATGATGAAACTGTCAAGCAGTGATGGATTATTGTGTCTAAGCTAACTGGATAAAAGATGAGGTTCTATGACCAACTTTTTTGGACAGTGTAATGGACAGCAAGACATAATCTACTGCATAGCCTGGTCCAGCCTAATAAGCCTGGTAATTGCTCATTCAAGGATATTATAATAATGCTCCAGGAACATTATGCACCAAAACCCCTCATCATCATCAAAGTGTACAGTGAAATAATGAAACATGATGGCAAGCAAGCATGTCACCGCTGTGGAAAGAGTGGTCTTCTGGCACAGGAATGCTGGTACATGGAAAAAGACTGCAGAAATTGTGGAAAAAGGCCATATCAAATGTGCACGCCAAAGCAAAAAGCTGGCTGAGAACGTAAATCCAGCAAAACCTGTGGAGCTTAAGAGTAGCTATGTCAGAATACTCAAGAACAAAAAAGAAAAACATTAATCAAGTGGAATATACAGGGAAACAAGAAGAGAATGAATCTGAGGAAAATTAATACTCACATTTAATATCTGTGTCTTTAAATTCGGATGGCTACTGGGTGACACCACTGCTGGATGGAAAGGCTGTTCCTATGAAAGTGGACACAGGAGCAGCTTTATCGCTCATGGAGGAGTTAAAGACATTTCAGGGTAAGGGCTCCCTAAACCAAACACTGGCCCAGAACTACCTACTACCTCAGGTTGGAATCTGGAGAGTAAATCTGCTACCACATTCAGATGTCCAGGGATATAAACTGCTTTGAGTGACAGGAACTTGTCCTGAGCCCAAAGAGAAAACAAATTAAGCTGCGATAACGCAGACCGCCCTGGTGATTTATGTAGGCGACTGCCGCCGTGTTGTCCACCCGCACTAGGAAATGGCAGCCTCAGTAGCTGGAGGAAGTATTTCAGGGCCAGAAATACCGCCATTAACTCGAGGCAGCTGATGTTCCAATTGAGCTGATGACCCTCCCATATCCCTTGGGCTGGACGGCCACCTAAGAACGCTCCCCAGCCAGACAGGGAGGCATCTGTTCTTAGCACTTTGAGACAGCAAGGTGCACCTAGAGTGGGACCCAAGGCGAGGAACGGGGGTCTAAGCCACATTGAAGAGGATACGTAGTCCGGGACACGTAACCCTTATCTGCCTTTGGGGATTGGCACTTGGATGAAATCCCCTGTCTTTGAGCCACAACTGAAACGGTCTCATGTGCAAAAGGCCCATAGGGATCACAATGTACAGATGCCATGTGACCTAATATTCATTGGTAATGACAAACAGTAAGAGCTTGACCTAGCCTAACTTTACTCAGGGTGTTCTGGATGGTCTCAACTTGACCAGGAGACAATTCTGCCCGCATCGTGATCGAATCCCATATGACCCCTAAGGATGTCGTTCTCTGGGTAGGAGAGAGAACGCTTTTACTGACTTTGATTCTCAACCCTAGAGAGACAAAAGGGGCTTTCGCACTTGGTAGTTCTAGGAACTTAGTTCTAGGAACTAGCCACCAGAGTGGTTCCACAAGAACTAATGGTTCCCTTAGGAACGTTTTTCCTGTTTGCATTAGCACCACCAGTAGGAACTCTGAAGTGACTTAAGCTGCGTTTGTTGTTGTGATTTTTATTTTGACGGTGCGTCTGACCTTTATTTTGACGGCACTGAGAACACCAGAACCTTGGCACACAGTGCTCACATTCTCCAAGTTAATTAGTTTACGATCTGTCTAACAGTCCTGTCTAATACGTTATTAGATAGAACTGTTATACATAGAAAGTAGACAGTATATTAAAAGCTATTAGCGTATGCCGTGTGGTTGATGTTCAGTGTTGCTAGCGAGGCAGAAATACATAACAGCTTTTTTTTAAATGGTGGGTGCTGGTGTTTCCCATGCGTTCGGCCAATCAGCGTATACTAACGTCACTGGTAGTTCCTATAGTGCTGGTATAGTCCCTACTCTGAATTAGGAGCTTAATTAGTTCCTCCAAAAGGAGTTCCTAGAACTAAAATCGTTTCTAGTTCCTGCGGTGCGAACACACAAAAATTCTGGCACTTCCGCCAAAAGTTCTAGGAACTATGAAAAGGTTCCTCCAGTGCAAAAGCCGCTAAATATATGATAAATAAATATATGAGCTAGGAAAACATCACGGTGTCAATGCTCCAGCCCTTGAGACTGGGCTAGTAGCCTATCAGCCAGTCCTATATGTAATTTAAAATGCGGATGCCCTGGAGTCGCAAAGGAGCCAGCGCTGCATCCATGCACTCTGTGTATATGCGGGATGATAAGGCTTGGCCAAACGGAAGAACCGATATTGGAAAGATTAGCCCCCGAATAGCCAACCTCAGGAACTTCCTGTGCTGTGGCAATATTGCTATGTGAAAATATGCATCTTTGAGATCGAACGTGACAAACCATCATGGTGTTAAATTTAAGACATAATCGCCTTGATAGTTAGCATCTTGAACCTGAACATTATGATGGAATGGTTCAAGCTTTGAAGATCTAAAATTGGACGCAGTCCCCCATCTCTTCTGGGAACCAGGAAGTGTCGACTGTAGAAGCCTGACTCTCTCTCTCTCTCTGGGAGGGAAACATGTTCTATGGCCCCTTTCTCTCTGGGAGGGGAACATGTTCTATGGCCCCTTTCTCCATAAGAGATTGCAGCTCTTGTGAAAGTAAGTGTGCCTTCTCTGGTTTCACAGAAGGACCATGCCGTTGAAACGCGGAGTACCGACGAACAAACTGGATTCTGTAACCTTTTTCTATTGTCATTAGGACCCAAGTAGAGATACACAGCAGTATTAATGCTGCCATGCTGCCAAGTTCTCTGAAATGGGTACCAATTTTGATATTTCCAGTCGAGGTGGTCCTGGGTGTTCTGTGTCTTGGGCAACAACAGAAACCGACAGAACACCCAACACTTCATTGGTTCACCAGTGCCCCCCGAGGCGGTTTTGTGAGGGTGCCGGGAAGGGGTGGGCCACAGCGCTGGGGGCAAGACCATCAGGACTTCCTCCTTTTCTTCCTGCCATCAGTATGAAGGTCTGGCTACTCAAGACTAGTCCTAACCCTATCCCATTTACCTACCCCTAAACCTTACCCTACCCCTACCCTATAACTTATCCATGAAATCAGAGAGAAATGATGATAGGTGAATAACACTAAAAGTAGAAGCACCTAAGCCTGGTTGTAAGCCTAAACTTGACATAATCTGTAAACTTTTCTCTCAAATCAGATTGATTGATTGTAATGTTGTTCCAGGATCAACAAATATGTTGATCCAGGAACATGGGCCTCGTTTCCACTGCAGGTCTTGATGCCCAATTCTGATTTGTTGCCTTCTGTAATTCCTCAAGTAAAAACCGGTAGTCAATTAAACGCCGGGCCTCTGATAGTGGCCGGGGGCGGGGTCAACACAGACAAAGGCCGGTCTCAAATTAAGGCCGGGGAAAATTTAGTGTTGATAGGTAATCTCCTGTGCCTTTCATATAATGACATAACGTAACATACTCATTTCCCACTAGATATTTTCCTCTACATCTCATCATCGATGTCGGCCCGCTCTGACGCAACATAACAGCGAGATTCAAACTGTGCTTTCACACTGAGCTAAAGACGGACTTTCAGCGCTTGTCATACCGTATATATAACAACTATTCAGTGTTTTTAACCACATCATGTTTATTTTAGGTTTCAGACATTTAAATGCATATAATTTATAGAAGAACAATATATTTATAGTTTGTAAAATACACAATAGTGTCTATGGAAGCGGCAATAACAATTCATTCAAATATATTTGCCGAGGTGTTTTATTCATATCATAGTGCAAGTAACTATTAAGTTTACTCTGTTCTTCTCCCAGTTCACCGGCCACTTACTTTAATGTATTTCGTGAGAAACTGATGAATTCACGTGCTGTAATAAATCCAACAGACAGGAATCTCTGAACTGCGGCCCAAACAAACATCTCACGTTACAGATCAAGATCATTTATAACGTTAAAGGTTTTTAAACGACACAACAAACTCTCTTACATGTATTTGAGAATCAGAGTTTGGAAGTTTAAGCAAGTTTGTTAATATTTAGAAAAAAAGTGCTACATCTGTCATACAGCACTATTTTGGCTGTGGTGAATCGGTGAATCACGTGCGTGCCAAGCATGACGCGTCACCATGGAAACAGGGCAGGCGGGGGGATCACGATGCAGTCTCAACATAGTGATATCTGTCAGCCATCGCGATAGATGATTGCATCGTCTATCGGCCCAATCCTTTTATTTATGAAAAAGATGGAATAAGAAATGAAGGCCTACCTCTAATAAAAGCCTGCTTCAAATAAAAGCCGGTTACCTTCTGCAGTTCAGGTAAATAAAGGCCCCGGTTTTTATTTGAGGAATTACGGTATATCTGATTTTTCTGACCGTCCGTTTACACGTTCTTTAAATTGTGACCCATTTCCGATTCATGTGTTTACACTTGACATACTATCTGAAACATTGCGCATGCTTAAAGGGGGTTCTAGCACAGATGGACGAATGCGAAATATGCTTGATGCTAGCTTTGAGATATATGCGAAGTTCGCCAAACTTCATAATGGATGACGAAAAGGGCCATCATTGCAGCATGTGCTTCTGTTATAGTGTGCGAGAGAGATCTCAGGACTGGTGGGAACATACAACATGAAAGTGCGTATCTATACCAGTAATTTTATTTCTCGTGCCCTTTATACGCCAAAAATAGTTTTTGCGTGCATGATACGCACTGTAAGCCCCTTGGGTAGGCTTTGGGGTGTGGAGTGTGTGCATATTACACGCCACAAAGGGCATATCATATACATGCGAAAACGGTGTATCATATGCACGCAAAAACTATTTTTGGCGTAAATGGCACGAGAAATAGAATTTGTGCTATAGATACGAACTTTCATGAGATCGTGGCGGGATTTAACGAGGAGCAGTGGGTCCGAAATTTTAGGATGAGCAAGCCAACCTTTGATATGCTGTGTCAACGTTTGTCCACATTCCTCTCCTACGACGACAAAACGTTTCGCAGATGTGCGTCGGGGTTGCTCTCGTCATTAAACCTCTGAGACGTAGCCTAATGCCACAGAAAATCAGATCTGCCTGTTTACATGACAGTTGCATTGGCACATATATGATTTATATCTGATTTATTTCCACTTATGAAGGAGGCCTGAAACCGATCTGGAAATATCCGAATGCATGCGTTTTTTCCTGTTTACACTATGTCCTATAACATATATGATCTGTGTCACATATGAGCAAAAAATCGAGATTGGGTCACATTTCACTGACAGTGTAAACGAGGCAATGTTGTACTTAGTAAAATCACTTTCACCTCTTAAGCCTCTTTTCTCTTTAGAGATACTTCCCTCCTTGCATCATTCTTCATACACCCACATGTAGTCATTTCTTTCAGTAGTAGACAAGATCTATTTTTCTATTGCTTTGTTCTTATTCATGATAAAGGCAAACATTTTTAATGTAGAAAAGATGGCTGGGTGTTAGATATGGTATTTTAAAATGGTTCCTTATGGATTTATTTAAATTCTTTATTATTGATAATGAAAACCTATTGTGGACCACTGGTTATAGATCGACATGAGCCTGACGCCTGCAGTCATAAACGGAGTCAATGATGAAATGGAGATAATAACTGGTGTGGAGTCTACCCACATATATACACACTCTATCTTACCTCATTTAGTGGAGAAGAGGTGCCTGATTCAGTTCTGGGGAATTTCGCTTGTCATCTGTTAACAAACGACATGATTCATGTCTCCAATAAGACTCCACACACACAGCTCACTGTAAACACCCCACAGTGACAGTCTTACTCATCCATTAGCTCTTTGCTGGAGGTAAAGATCCAGAAATGCCTGAAACTTATGGGGTAAAATGCACTGAGAGAAAACCAATATAAGTATAAGGAAGATGTTTGAAGGTATATTGAACAGCTTGGGTAATTGTTTTAAATTGTTGTCAAGGATATAAGGCATGAGGGGCATACTACAGGGCACAAGGGTATAATGTTGTCTGCTATCTAATAAAAAAAAATGCACCTATCAATGCTACCTAATACTTCACAGAAGAGCCAGCGCTAGCTTCTGTGCCTCGGCAAGTGCTCTGTGTTGCAAACTGTCTGTCTTATGTAGCGTCTGGACGAAATCACGATGACTAGTTAACTCTAAGCTTCAGGAAAGCTTTTAACCTACTGGACTCATTCATGTAAATCACACGCTTAGCGCCGAAAAGTCTGGATCAAATTGCCCCGTTGTCACTTTTAGTGGCATGATAGGAGTTAAACAGAAACACTCCCAATCTCTGTCGAGAGTTTCAGAAAGATCTTAATCAGCTCACTTGCCCTCCCATGGCAAACGCTAAAGCCACATGGCATGGATGGACCTCGGAGAGACTCCCAATACACATATATAAACATTCCTTCCATTTAACTCATAATACAAGTCATTCCAAATGTATATCTTCGCTGTCGGGCGGAATCCTCATATCTCCAAAACCATTATTTTTCAGGAAATAAAAAAAAACTGCATATTTTTTGAGTTATTAAACATTGTATTGTTAAAGTTGGTATTATACCTTATATTGCTATTATATACTGTGGTGTACCAACATTAACACAACATTTCCCCAAAATCATGTTTAATTGGAGATACGAGGTTTATGACTTGGGAGCAGGGAGATACGAGTTTACGCTGTCATTTATACGAATGGAACGGACGCAGACTTCGCTGCTGCCAGCAGTGTTCATTAAAGTCTGCGGTCGCGTTGAGCCTTTTGACGAGACAAGGCTTTAAGAGCTAATCAAAGCTTATGATTGTGGTTACATATATCTTCCGTAACTCTATTTTAAAAGTTTATGAGCTATAAGTGATGCAATACAAAAAAAAAAACGAGCTGACTAGGCTGTCTAATAGGCGGAAATTAGCCTAATCTGCACGCAAACTTACCTTTGTGGCTCACGGGCTTCCTTCTGCACCTAATCATTACAGCTTTCAATTTTTAAAAAAACAGGCCTACTCAAATGTATCTAACCTAACAATTTTCACCCGTTATTGCCTAAAAAGCAGACAGAGTTATCCAAAGATAGGCTTACTTGACGCCAGTAGACGGACGTTTTTTTTTTTTTCTCCCATAAAAACACTAGTTGGGGTATTTTACATGCACAGTGCCAAGAGAGGGAACTTCGAGTCAGTAAAATAATAATAAAAACAATAATTTAATGGTGGTATCCAAAACATTCAATTCAAGCATTATATTATATACATTTTAAAACTTCAATGCACATTTATAATAAGCCTAGTAATAAGTAGACATTTAAAATACATCAATAACTGATATCATAGTTTAACAATAAAATAAAATATATAATATTAATATAAAATAATATTTATAATATAATAAAATCACAGTTAAGGCTTGTGTATTTGTGTTTGTGAGTATGGTTAGCCCTTGTCTGTGTGCATGTATCTGTGAGGCTCTGTGTGTGTTGTTACATTGCCATCATATTGACTGTATTAAAGGAGAACTCTGGCGCAAAATGAACCTGGGGTGTAATAACACATTGGTACAGAGATGACTGTTCTCTGGAATTTGTTTTCATGATAATCGAGTGTACAGAGTTTTATCTCTAAAAACTGTTTAGCTTATAACGCTAGTATATGGGGGCATATAATAAGTAAAAAGGAATCGCTAGTTAATACCATTAACAAGGCTCAAAATAGCCTCACACTAACACGGTAGCTTAATAAGGGTCCCTACATACAAACCGAAGCACTGAGAACTTTGTAAGTGTACAGACAGTTTAATAATAATATACTTTATAAAGACAGTACCATCGCAGAGCCATCTTTGGAAAACAGCCTCGACCAGTCGAACCACGAACGCCGTGCTTCGAGCTGAACTGTGACTTGGAATCTCACAGTTCAGCTCACTTAGCACGGCGTTAGTGGTTCGACTGGTCGAAGCTGTTTCCCAAAGATGGACCCTGCCTGTATACGTGATGGTACTGTCTTTATAAAGTATATTATTATTAAACTGTCTGTACACTTACAAAGTTCTCAGTGCTTCGGTTTGGACCCTCATTATGCTACCTTGTTAGTGTGGGGCTATTTTGAGCCTTGTTAGTGGTATTAACTAGCGATTTCTTTTTACTTATTATATGCCCCCATATACTACCGTTATAAGCTAAACAATTTTTAGAGATAAAAATCTTTACATTCGATTATCATGAAAACAAATCCCAGAGAATGGTTGACTCTGTACCAATGTGTTATTACACCCCAGGTTTATTTTGCGCCGGAGTTCTCCTTTAATACTGCATCCTATATTAAACTAGTGAAGTAAATTGTCGTAAAAGCTGTGAAAGTCTTTTGGGATGACTTCCTACAGGTCTTGGAGGTGTTTGCATTTCAGCTCTTTGATCTTTAGGCGGTCTGAATAGAGTGGGGTGACTGTGTGGCTGTCTGAGGTGAAGTTTCGGAGTTGGTGACTTGGATGTGAATGCCAGTCATCAGAGTGGTTGATTTTGAAGTCCATCGTTCCATTGTTGTTGTATCTAACAGCACAAAATATAACACAGCAACATAATCACTGTAAGATTTCATAAAACAATATGCAACATCATAATGTCATGCCTAGAATATATTGGTAAGAAATAAGATTTGCATTGGTAATTACCTGATGGCTCTGATATCATGGACAGTTGGGTCACCAGGCCTTCCTCCAGGGCGCAGAGACTTGCAGAGCTTCAGCTTGGTGAAGTCCTGGAAGAAGGTGTGGTCGATGTACTTGACTTCATATGGATGAGGCTTCACACGGGTCCTCTTCATCAGGTTAACCAACTCTGCTAGGAGATAAACATCCTGGTCCCTCAGACGCCTCTTGATGACGCTGTGAACGGAGTCGCATTCCATCTGAGTGTGCCCTTTCTCAAGGTACATCTGAATGATGACTTTGTTATTCTTCATGGAGAACAGAAGTGCATTGCTTAGAACTGCATTCCGGTTCTGATACCCGCAGCCATCACTCCACAGAATAAATGTGTCAGGCTCAGTGTGTGCAGCGAGGTATTCGACAATGCATGAAACAAACTCACTGGCAGACAAAATCACTCGACTTCATGCCAGACATAACATGTGGCACTGTGTGTCAGCATGTTGTACATGGTAAAATTGTGAACTGCAAGCTTTTTTTTGTAATACAAGGCAGAGGCTTTTAGCTTTGGGCACAAAAGGAGGGCTTGTAAGTCCAATCATAAGACCATAGTGTTGTTGCTGGCCTTGCTTTTGTCGGACAACTTTTTGGCGCGGGCCTCTTCTTTTTGAAGGAGATGGTGTTGCCACTCGTCATCAGGTAAGTTGCCGGTCTTGAAAGCACAACAGATGTTGCACTGGTCCTTTTTTGGGTGGTAAAGGCCTAGGTTGAGACGCTTGAACTCATTTGTGTACACTTGCCTTGACAAAGGTGTTACAATCTTCTCTGCAGCACCACGACAATACACCGCATACAGATCAGCCATCGATTGAAATACAGGTTCCAGATACTGTTTGGATGTTGTGGATCTGCAATAGTGTGAGGGCACCTAGTGTGAGGGAGGTTGTGCAAAAAACTGCAAATGAATTCATGGCCTGCCACTGAACGACGTGCGTTGCTGTGTGTTTGTCCCTCTGTGTCTGCTTGCGTGTGTCCCTCCTTTGCCCAGTTAAGAGCAGACCACTCGCCTATTCCTAGGGTAGACAAAAACATACATTTGCACCGAATTTGATCTTCGGGAATTTTCAGCCCCCCTTCTCGTTTGCATGGGGACCACATCAATTAGACCACGCACATACAATCTCTTCTCCTCCCAGGTCAAATGTTGCCAAAAGTAATCGAAAATCATATTCCTCTCAGGCTCGCCGATTGCACTGCAGTGATGTTTAGCTGACCTGGCACATGCTGCTGATGAACATCTAGGCCCCATAGCCCGTGGCTCCCTCATTGTTTTCTTCTGCTTCTGTTTTCCAACGTATGACTTCCCAACCATTCTTCTTTTCTTATTGATGACTTTCTTCCAGGTGTTTTCAGCTCTCAGTCTTTTCCTTGGAGGTGCGTCTTCCTCAGCATCTGAGCATGAATGCTCTGCATCCGAGTCCTCATCGCCTCCACCATGGAAAACGTCTACGGTTACGTATGTAACCCTCGTTCCCTGAGTAGGGAACGGAGACGTTACGTCGGATGACGACGAATGGGGTTTCGCTTAGAAAGCCTATCAACTTCGAGTATTACAAAACGAGCCAATGGCAAAGAAATGCCATGGGTCTGCGGAATTTGCATGGCGTAACTCCGCCCCACCTCGTGGGTATAAAAGGAGGAAGCCGGCAGCAAGCAGATATGTTTCTTCGCTGAGGAGCCAAGACTGAGCTCAGGCGATCCCCGCGGTACAGCGGAAAGTGGCAGGCAGACGTAACGTCTCCGTTCCCTACTCAGGGAACGAGGGTTACATACGTAACCGTAGACGTTCCCTTTCGTTGTCACTCCGAGTTACGTCGGATGACGACGAATGGGGTTACCAGTCTAATCACGCCACCTTCTCAGCTGTCTTCCAGTGCCCTGCGTAAATCGAGATCCCTGTCAGCCTGGACAAAGGACTCCATATAACACAGGAATACCAAGGTACACTGGGAAGCATATCCCAAGCTTAGGGGAAGTATGCAATTAATGCCAGCCCGGAGGGGGGGGACTTAGAGAATACACATATGACCCGAAGGAAGCATATGGAAAACACTGGGGTGTCCAGCCGCAGGTGGAATATTTCAACCCCAGGGGTGGCAAGGTGGCTTGCCAAGGGAAAGACACACGCTCAGAGAGGCTTACAGTGGAAATACACATGTGGGGGTCGCTCAGAGGAGGGACCATGCACACGGGAGGCACCTAGCCGACGCACAGGCAATAGACACTGGCGCCGACGTCAGGAGTGCTGGAGGAGCTCAGGGCTTTCGGAGAAGCTCACCTGAGGAAAGTATCGCACGTATCCAGTCCGTGGAGTGGAATGGCGAGCAAGCGAAGACACCTGAGCGGGTCCGGTACTAGCTGGTTGAAGCGAGTACACGAGAGGACACAGGCTCCACTCGGAGATTATAGAATCTGGCGAATGTGTTAGGTGTCGCCCAGCCTGCAGCTCTGCAGATGTCTGTTAGCGAGGCGCCATGCGCTAGAGCCCAAGAGGACGCCACACTCCGGGTGGAGTGGGCAGTCACACCAAGGGGGCACGGTCGACCTTGCTGCTGGTAAGCCAAAGCAATGGTGTCCACTATCCAGTGAGACAACCTTTGCTTGGAGAGAGCCTTTCCCTTCAGCTTCCCACCATAACAGACAAAGAGCTGGTCTGAGGTCCTGAAACACTGCGTTCTGTCTACATAGGCGCGGAGAGCGCGTACTGGACAGAGCAGTGCCAAGGCTGGGTCTGCCTCCTCCGAGGGCAGCGCTTGCAGGTTCACCACCTGGTCCCGAAAGGGAGTGGTAGGAACCTTGGGCACATATCCAGGCCGGGGTCTCAGGATCACGTGAGAGGAAGCCGGCCCAAATTCCAGGCACGCTTCGTCAACGGAGAATGCGTGCAGGTCCCCAACCCTCTTGATGGAGGCCAGTGCAACCAGGAGCGCTGTCTTCATAGACAGGAACTTAAGCTCGACTGATTGCAGGGGCTCAAAGGGAGCACTCTTCAGGGCAGTTAGAACCACTGAGAGGTCCCAAGAGGGAACGAGAGGAGGACGAGGAGGATTTAGTCTCCTCGCTCCTCTCAGGAACCTGATGATCAGGTCGTGCTTCCCCACCGACTTACCTTCGATGAGGTCATGATGTGCGGCAATGGCGGCAACATAGACCTTCAGGGTGGAGGGAGACAGCCTTCGCTCCAGCCCCTGTTGAAGGAAGGAAAGCAAAACACTGATCGAGCATCTCCGGGGGTCTTCTCGGTGAGAAGAGCACCAGTTGACGAAGAGGTTCCACTTCAACGCATAGACGTGTCTCGTGGTAAGCCAAAGGGTTGCCGGTCTTGAAAGCACAACAGATGTTGCACTGGTCCTTTTTTGGGTGGTAAAGGCCTAGGTTGAGACGCTTGAACTCATTTGTGTACACTTGCCTTGACAAAGGTGTTACAATCTTCTCTGCAGCACCACGACAATACACCGCATACAGATCAGCCATCGATTGAAATACAGGTTCCAGATACTGTTTGGATGTTGTGGATCTGCAATAGTGTGAGGGCACCTAGTGTGAGGGAGGTTGTGCAAAAAACTGCAAATGAATTCATGGCCTGCCACTGAACGACGTGCGTTGCTGTGTGTTTGTCCCTCTGTGTCTGCTTGCGTGTGTCCCTCCTTTGCCCAGTTAAGAGCAGACCACTCGCCTATTCCTAGGGTAGACAAAAACATACATTTGCACCGAATTTGATCTTCGGGAATTTTCAGCCCCCCTTCTCGTTTGCATGGGGACCACATCAATTAGACCACGCACATACAATCTCTTCTCCTCCCAGGTCAAATGTTGCCAAAAGTAATCGAAAATCATATTCCTCTCAGGCTCGCCGATTGCACTGCAGTGATGTTTAGCTGACCTGGCACATGCTGCTGATGAACATCTAGGCCCCATAGCCCGTGGCTCCCTCATTGTTTTCTTCTGCTTCTGTTTTCCAACGTATGACTTCCCAACCATTCTTCTTTTCTTATTGATGACTTTCTTCCAGGTGTTTTCAGCTCTCAGTCTTTTCCTTGGAGGTGCGTCTTCCTCAGCATCTGAGCATGAATGCTCTGCATCCGAGTCCTCATCGCCTCCACCATGGAAAACGTCTACGGTTACGTATGTAACCCTCGTTCCCTGAGTAGGGAACGGAGACGTTACGTCGGATGACGACGAATGGGGTTTCGCTTAGAAAGCCTATCAACTTCGAGTATTACAAAACGAGCCAATGGCAAAGAAATGCCATGGGTCTGCGGAATTTGCATGGCGTAACTCCGCCCCACCTCGTGGGTATAAAAGGAGGAAGCAGGCAGCAAGCAGATATGTTTCTTCGCTGAGGAGCCAAGACTGAGCTCAGGCGATCCCCGCGGTACAGCGGAAAGTGGCAGGCAGACGTAACGTCTCCGTTCCCTACTCAGGGAACGAGGGTTACATACGTAACCGTAGACGTTCCCTTTCGTTGTCACTCCGAGTTACGTCGGATGACGACGAATGGGGTTACCAGTCTAATCACGCCACCTTCTCAGCTGTCTTCCAGTGCCCTGCGTAAATCGAGATCCCTGTCAGCCTGGACAAAGGACTCCATATAACACAGGAATACCAAGGTACACTGGGAAGCATATCCCAAGCTTAGGGGAAGTATGCAATTAATGCCAGCCCGGAGGGGGGGGACTTAGAGAATACACATATGACCCGAAGGAAGCATATGGAAAACACTGGGGTGTCCAGCCGCAGGTGGAATATTTCAACCCCAGGGGTGGCAAGGTGGCTTGCCAAGGGAAAGACACACGCTCAGAGAGGCTTACAGTGGAAATACACATGTGGGGGTCGCTCAGAGGAGGGACCATGCACACGGGAGGCACCTAGCCGACGCACAGGCAATAGACACTGGCGCCGACGTCAGGAGTGCTGGAGGAGCTCAGGGCTTTCGGAGAAGCTCACCTGAGGAAAGTATCGCACGTATCCAGTCCGTGGAGTGGAATGGCGAGCAAGCGAAGACACCTGAGCGGGTCCGGTACTAGCTGGTTGAAGCGAGTACACGAGAGGACACAGGCTCCACTCGGAGATTATAGAATCTGGCGAATGTGTTAGGTGTCGCCCAGCCTGCAGCTCTGCAGATGTCTGTTAGCGAGGCGCCATGCGCTAGAGCCCAAGAGGACGCCACACTCCGGGTGGAGTGGGCAGTCACACCAAGGGGGCACGGTCGACCTTGCTGCTGGTAAGCCAAAGCAATGGTGTCCACTATCCAGTGAGACAACCTTTGCTTGGAGAGAGCCTTTCCCTTCAGCTTCCCACCATAACAGACAAAGAGCTGGTCTGAGGTCCTGAAACACTGCGTTCTGTCTACATAGGCGCGGAGAGCGCGTACTGGACAGAGCAGTGCCAAGGCTGGGTCTGCCTCCTCCGAGGGCAGCGCTTGCAGGTTCACCACCTGGTCCCGAAAGGGAGTGGTAGGAACCTTGGGCACATATCCAGGCCGGGGTCTCAGGATCACGTGAGAGGAAGCCGGCCCAAATTCCAGGCACGCTTCGTCAACGGAGAATGCGTGCAGGTCCCCAACCCTCTTGATGGAGGCCAGTGCAACCAGGAGCGCTGTCTTCATAGACAGGAACTTAAGCTCGACTGATTGCAGGGGCTCAAAGGGAGCACTCTTCAGGGCAGTTAGAACCACTGAGAGGTCCCAAGAGGGAACGAGAGGAGGACGAGGAGGATTTAGTCTCCTCGCTCCTCTCAGGAACCTGATGATCAGGTCGTGCTTCCCCACCGACTTACCTTCGATGAGGTCATGATGTGCGGCAATGGCGGCAACATAGACCTTCAGGGTGGAGGGAGACAGCCTTCGCTCCAGCCCCTGTTGAAGGAAGGAAAGCAAAACACTGATCGAGCATCTCCGGGGGTCTTCTCGGTGAGAAGAGCACCAGTTGACGAAGAGGTTCCACTTCAACGCATAGACGTGTCTCGTGGTAAGCCAAAGGGTTGCCGGTCTTGAAAGCACAACAGATGTTGCACTGGTCCTTTTTTGGGTGGTAAAGGCCTAGGTTGAGACGCTTGAACTCATTTGTGTACACTTGCCTTGACAAAGGTGTTACAATCTTCTCTGCAGCACCACGACAATACACCGCATACAGATCAGCCATCGATTGAAATACAGGTTCCAGATACTGTTTGGATGTTGTGGATCTGCAATAGTGTGAGGGCACCTAGTGTGAGGGAGGTTGTGCAAAAAACTGCAAATGAATTCATGGCCTGCCACTGAACGACGTGCGTTGCTGTGTGTTTGTCCCTCTGTGTCTGCTTGCGTGTGTCCCTCCTTTGCCCAGTTAAGAGCAGACCACTCGCCTATTCCTAGGGTAGACAAAAACATACATTTGCACCGAATTTGATCTTCGGGAATTTTCAGCCCCCCTTCTCGTTTGCATGGGGACCACATCAATTAGACCACGCACATACAATCTCTTCTCCTCCCAGGTCAAATGTTGCCAAAAGTAATCGAAAATCATATTCCTCTCAGGCTCGCCGATTGCACTGCAGTGATGTTTAGCTGACCTGGCACATGCTGCTGATGAACATCTAGGCCCCATAGCCCGTGGCTCCCTCATTGTTTTCTTCTGCTTCTGTTTTCCAACGTATGACTTCCCAACCATTCTTCTTTTCTTATTGATGACTTTCTTCCAGGTGTTTTCAGCTCTCAGTCTTTTCCTTGGAGGTGCGTCTTCCTCAGCATCTGAGCATGAATGCTCTGCATCCGAGTCCTCATCGCCTCCACCATGGAAAACGTCTACGGTTACGTATGTAACCCTCGTTCCCTGAGTAGGGAACGGAGACGTTACGTCGGATGACGACGAATGGGGTTTCGCTTAGAAAGCCTATCAACTTCGAGTATTACAAAACGAGCCAATGGCAAAGAAATGCCATGGGTCTGCGGAATTTGCATGGCGTAACTCCGCCCCACCTCGTGGGTATAAAAGGAGGAAGCAGGCAGCAAGCAGATATGTTTCTTCGCTGAGGAGCCAAGACTGAGCTCAGGCGATCCCCGCGGTACAGCGGAAAGTGGCAGGCAGACGTAACGTCTCCGTTCCCTACTCAGGGAACGAGGGTTACATACGTAACCGTAGACGTTCCCTTTCGTTGTCACTCCGAGTTACGTCGGATGACGACGAATGGGGTTACCAGTCTAATCACGCCACCTTCTCAGCTGTCTTCCAGTGCCCTGCGTAAATCGAGATCCCTGTCAGCCTGGACAAAGGACTCCATATAACACAGGAATACCAAGGTACACTGGGAAGCATATCCCAAGCTTAGGGGAAGTATGCAATTAATGCCAGCCCGGAGGGGGGGGACTTAGAGAATACACATATGACCCGAAGGAAGCATATGGAAAACACTGGGGTGTCCAGCCGCAGGTGGAATATTTCAACCCCAGGGGTGGCAAGGTGGCTTGCCAAGGGAAAGACACACGCTCAGAGAGGCTTACAGTGGAAATACACATGTGGGGGTCGCTCAGAGGAGGGACCATGCACACGGGAGGCACCTAGCCGACGCACAGGCAATAGACACTGGCGCCGACGTCAGGAGTGCTGGAGGAGCTCAGGGCTTTCGGAGAAGCTCACCTGAGGAAAGTATCGCACGTATCCAGTCCGTGGAGTGGAATGGCGAGCAAGCGAAGACACCTGAGCGGGTCCGGTACTAGCTGGTTGAAGCGAGTACACGAGAGGACACAGGCTCCACTCGGAGATTATAGAATCTGGCGAATGTGTTAGGTGTCGCCCAGCCTGCAGCTCTGCAGATGTCTGTTAGCGAGGCGCCATGCGCTAGAGCCCAAGAGGACGCCACACTCCGGGTGGAGTGGGCAGTCACACCAAGGGGGCACGGTCGACCTTGCTGCTGGTAAGCCAAAGCAATGGTGTCCACTATCCAGTGAGACAACCTTTGCTTGGAGAGAGCCTTTCCCTTCAGCTTCCCACCATAACAGACAAAGAGCTGGTCTGAGGTCCTGAAACACTGCGTTCTGTCTACATAGGCGCGGAGAGCGCGTACTGGACAGAGCAGTGCCAAGGCTGGGTCTGCCTCCTCCGAGGGCAGCGCTTGCAGGTTCACCACCTGGTCCCGAAAGGGAGTGGTAGGAACCTTGGGCACATATCCAGGCCGGGGTCTCAGGATCACGTGAGAGGAAGCCGGCCCAAATTCCAGGCACGCTTCGTCAACGGAGAATGCGTGCAGGTCCCCAACCCTCTTGATGGAGGCCAGTGCAACCAGGAGCGCTGTCTTCATAGACAGGAACTTAAGCTCGACTGATTGCAGGGGCTCAAAGGGAGCACTCTTCAGGGCAGTTAGAACCACTGAGAGGTCCCAAGAGGGAACGAGAGGAGGACGAGGAGGATTTAGTCTCCTCGCTCCTCTCAGGAACCTGATGATCAGGTCGTGCTTCCCCACCGACTTACCTTCGATGAGGTCATGATGTGCGGCAATGGCGGCAACATAGACCTTCAGGGTGGAGGGAGACAGCCTTCGCTCCAGCCCCTGTTGAAGGAAGGAAAGCAAAACACTGATCGAGCATCTCCGGGGGTCTTCTCGGTGAGAAGAGCACCAGTTGACGAAGAGGTTCCACTTCAACGCATAGACGTGTCTCGTGGTAAGCCAAAGGGTTGCCGGTCTTGAAAGCACAACAGATGTTGCACTGGTCCTTTTTTGGGTGGTAAAGGCCTAGGTTGAGACGCTTGAACTCATTTGTGTACACTTGCCTTGACAAAGGTGTTACAATCTTCTCTGCAGCACCACGACAATACACCGCATACAGATCAGCCATCGATTGAAATACAGGTTCCAGATACTGTTTGGATGTTGTGGATCTGCAATAGTGTGAGGGCACCTAGTGTGAGGGAGGTTGTGCAAAAAACTGCAAATGAATTCATGGCCTGCCACTGAACGACGTGCGTTGCTGTGTGTTTGTCCCTCTGTGTCTGCTTGCGTGTGTCCCTCCTTTGCCCAGTTAAGAGCAGACCACTCGCCTATTCCTAGGGTAGACAAAAACATACATTTGCACCGAATTTGATCTTCGGGAATTTTCAGCCCCCCTTCTCGTTTGCATGGGGACCACATCAATTAGACCACGCACATACAATCTCTTCTCCTCCCAGGTCAAATGTTGCCAAAAGTAATCGAAAATCATATTCCTCTCAGGCTCGCCGATTGCACTGCAGTGATGTTTAGCTGACCTGGCACATGCTGCTGATGAACATCTAGGCCCCATAGCCCGTGGCTCCCTCATTGTTTTCTTCTGCTTCTGTTTTCCAACGTATGACTTCCCAACCATTCTTCTTTTCTTATTGATGACTTTCTTCCAGGTGTTTTCAGCTCTCAGTCTTTTCCTTGGAGGTGCGTCTTCCTCAGCATCTGAGCATGAATGCTCTGCATCCGAGTCCTCATCGCCTCCACCATGGAAAACGTCTACGGTTACGTATGTAACCCTCGTTCCCTGAGTAGGGAACGGAGACGTTACGTCGGATGACGACGAATGGGGTTTCGCTTAGAAAGCCTATCAACTTCGAGTATTACAAAACGAGCCAATGGCAAAGAAATGCCATGGGTCTGCGGAATTTGCATGGCGTAACTCCGCCCCACCTCGTGGGTATAAAAGGAGGAAGCAGGCAGCAAGCAGATATGTTTCTTCGCTGAGGAGCCAAGACTGAGCTCAGGCGATCCCCGCGGTACAGCGGAAAGTGGCAGGCAGACGTAACGTCTCCGTTCCCTACTCAGGGAACGAGGGTTACATACGTAACCGTAGACGTTCCCTTTCGTTGTCACTCCGAGTTACGTCGGATGACGACGAATGGGGTTACCAGTCTAATCACGCCACCTTCTCAGCTGTCTTCCAGTGCCCTGCGTAAATCGAGATCCCTGTCAGCCTGGACAAAGGACTCCATATAACACAGGAATACCAAGGTACACTGGGAAGCATATCCCAAGCTTAGGGGAAGTATGCAATTAATGCCAGCCCGGAGGGGGGGGACTTAGAGAATACACATATGACCCGAAGGAAGCATATGGAAAACACTGGGGTGTCCAGCCGCAGGTGGAATATTTCAACCCCAGGGGTGGCAAGGTGGCTTGCCAAGGGAAAGACACACGCTCAGAGAGGCTTACAGTGGAAATACACATGTGGGGGTCGCTCAGAGGAGGGACCATGCACACGGGAGGCACCTAGCCGACGCACAGGCAATAGACACTGGCGCCGACGTCAGGAGTGCTGGAGGAGCTCAGGGCTTTCGGAGAAGCTCACCTGAGGAAAGTATCGCACGTATCCAGTCCGTGGAGTGGAATGGCGAGCAAGCGAAGACACCTGAGCGGGTCCGGTACTAGCTGGTTGAAGCGAGTACACGAGAGGACACAGGCTCCACTCGGAGATTATAGAATCTGGCGAATGTGTTAGGTGTCGCCCAGCCTGCAGCTCTGCAGATGTCTGTTAGCGAGGCGCCATGCGCTAGAGCCCAAGAGGACGCCACACTCCGGGTGGAGTGGGCAGTCACACCAAGGGGGCACGGTCGACCTTGCTGCTGGTAAGCCAAAGCAATGGTGTCCACTATCCAGTGAGACAACCTTTGCTTGGAGAGAGCCTTTCCCTTCAGCTTCCCACCATAACAGACAAAGAGCTGGTCTGAGGTCCTGAAACACTGCGTTCTGTCTACATAGGCGCGGAGAGCGCGTACTGGACAGAGCAGTGCCAAGGCTGGGTCTGCCTCCTCCGAGGGCAGCGCTTGCAGGTTCACCACCTGGTCCCGAAAGGGAGTGGTAGGAACCTTGGGCACATATCCAGGCCGGGGTCTCAGGATCACGTGAGAGGAAGCCGGCCCAAATTCCAGGCACGCTTCGTCAACGGAGAATGCGTGCAGGTCCCCAACCCTCTTGATGGAGGCCAGTGCAACCAGGAGCGCTGTCTTCATAGACAGGAACTTAAGCTCGACTGATTGCAGGGGCTCAAAGGGAGCACTCTTCAGGGCAGTTAGAACCACTGAGAGGTCCCAAGAGGGAACGAGAGGAGGACGAGGAGGATTTAGTCTCCTCGCTCCTCTCAGGAACCTGATGATCAGGTCGTGCTTCCCCACCGACTTACCTTCGATGAGGTCATGATGTGCGGCAATGGCGGCAACATAGACCTTCAGGGTGGAGGGAGACAGCCTTCGCTCCAGCCCCTGTTGAAGGAAGGAAAGCAAAACACTGATCGAGCATCTCCGGGGGTCTTCTCGGTGAGAAGAGCACCAGTTGACGAAGAGGTTCCACTTCAACGCATAGACGTGTCTCGTGGACGACGCTCTAGCGGAAGTGATGGTAGCCACCACCGCTGGTGGTAGGGTACTCAAACCTGCCTCGTCCCATCCAGGAGCCACACGTGGAGGTTCCAAAGATCGGGACGAGGGTGCCATAGGGTGCCCCGTCCCTGAGAAAGAAGGTTCTTCCTCAGAGGGATCGGCCAGGGAGGTGCTGTCGCGAGGAGTACTAGTTCGGGGAACCAGGTCCGGTTGGGCCAGTAAGGGGCAACCAGAATGACCTGCTCCTCGTCCTCCCTGACCTTGCGCAAAGTGTGCGCAAGAAGGCTCACTGGGGGAAACGCATACTTGCGGCCCTGCGGCCAGCTGTGCGCCAGAGCATCCGTGCCGAGCGTGCCCTCGGTCAGGGAATAGAACTGGGCGCAATGGGTCGAGTCGTGAGAGGCAAACAGATCTATCTGCGCGTCCCCGAACTGGTCCCAAATCAGCTGAACCGACTGGGGATGGAGTCGCCATTCTCCAGGGAGGGGCTGAAGCCGTGAGAGCTCGTCGGCTGCACAGTTCAGCGCTCCGGGAATGAAGATGGCTCGAAGCGACCTCAGATGCTTCTGACTCCATAGGAGGAGGTGGCGAGCGAGTTGTGACATACGGCGGGAGCGTAGATCACCTTGATGGTTGATGTACGCTACAGTGGCGGTATTGTCTGAGCGGACTAGTACGTGTTGACCCCTGAGCAACGCCCGGAAGCGGTGCAGGGCAAGGCGTACTGCCAACAACTCGAGGCAATTGACATGCCACAGCCGCTGGGGTCCTGTCCAGGAGCCCGCAGCAGCATGTCCATTGCACATGGCGCCCCAGCCCGTGGTGGAGGCATCTGTTGAGACAACAACATGCCGGGAAGCTCGTGCCAGGGGGACACCGGCCCTGAGAAAATCGAGGTTCGTCCACGGGGTGAAGAACTGACGGCAGGTCGGAGTAACTGGTACTCGGAACGTGCCGTGTTGCCATGCCCACCTCGGGACTCGGTCGCGAAGCCAAAGCTGAAGCGGTCTCATATGAAGCAATCCGAGCGGCGTGACCGCGGCTGCAGATGCCATATGCCCCAGGAGCCTCTGAAAAAGTTTCAGTGGAACCGCACTCTTGCCCTCGAATAGTCTTAGGCAAGTCAGCAGTGACTGCGCGCGCTCGCTCGTAAGCTGCGCGGACATGGCGACCGAGTCGATGTCCATACCGAGAAAAGAGATCCTCTGCACGGGGCAAAGTTTGCTCTTCTCCCAGTTGACCCGAAGGCCCAGACGGGCCAGGTGCCGAAGCACTAGGTCCCTGTGTTCGCAAACCTGATCTCGAGAGTGAGCTAGGATCAGCCAGTCGTCAATATAACTCAGGATGCGAACCCCTTGTTCTCGAAGGGGAACAAGGGCCGCCTCGACAACCTTCGTGAAGATTCGAGGAGACAGGCCTAGCCCGAAAGGGAGAACCGCGTACTGGTATGCCTGCCCCTCGAAAGCAAACCGGAGGAACGGTCTGTGTCGAGGAAGAATGGAGACATGAAAGTAGGCGTCCTTCAGGTCGATCGCTGCAAACCAATCCTGGGGCCGTATGCATTCGAAAACGCGTTTGGCGGTGAGCATCTTGAACGGCATCCGGTGAAGGGAGCGGTTCAGCACGCGCAAGTCCAGGATTGGCCGTAACCCACCGGTCTTCTTGGGGACAATGAAGTAGGGGCTGTAGAAGCCGGACCTCATCTCGGCTGGAGGGACAGTCTCGATTGCACCCTTCGCCAGCAGGGTGGCAATCTCTGCTCTCATGATAGGGGCATTGCCACCGACCAAAGTGGAGCGGACTCCCCTGAAGCGGGGAGGAGACCGTGCGAACTGAAATCGCATAGCCGAGCCTGACGGTACGCACGATCCAGTGGGACAGACGGGGAAGCTCTAGCCAGGCTCCCAGGAACTGAACCAACGGGATCATGCGAGCCACAGGCGTCCCCCCGGAGGGGCAGCGAAGCGGAGTAACTGGCCCAGATGTGGACGGCATAGCGGCCCGGAGAGGGGGCACAGTTAGCAACCGCGCCCTGGCAGAGGGGGCCAGGGGAGGACCAGGCTGGTCGTCCCGCGGGGGCCTGCTCTGCCAGGGGTCTGGCGACAGAGGGGGACAGCGGCGAAGCGGTCCGTGGACGGCACGCCATGTCAACCACCTCTGGGACAGAGGGGGACGAGGAGAGCACGGCTTGTGGGCGGCGCTCTGTGACGTCCGAGAACTCTGTGCTCAGAGACGGGAGAATCAGCTCTTTGGAGAATAAGGATTCTTCCCCGGCCCTCCCCGGGGAAAGGAGTGGTCCTGCTACCAACTCCTGGAAAGAACTGAGTCCCATCTCTGAGGAGCCCAACTCAAGAGCGCCGCTTAACCCGGCGTGTAGCGGGGTGCGGGGCTGGAGAGGACTGTGGCGTCCGACCGCGGCCTCCAGAGCCGACCCGGGTGAACGGGCGGGGTGGGAGCCGCGGGGGGGCGCCCTCGGCAGTGGGCAGACCGAGGGATCTGAGCGGACGGCGGGGCCGTCGGGACAGAATCAACCTCAGTCTGCTCCATCGCCGAGGTGCCCGTCTCACGAGCGCCGCTTAACCCGGCGTGTAGCGGGGGGCGGGGCTGGAGAGGGCTGTGGCGTCCGCCCGCGGCCCCCAGAGCCGGCCCGTGAACGGGCGGGGTGGGAGCCGCGGGAGGGCGCCTTCGGCGGTGGGCAGACGAGGGATCTGAGCGGACGGCGGGGCCGTCGGGACAGAATCAACCTCACTCTGCTCATGGGCGGCTGAGAGCTGTTGGGCAAGCCCTCAACCGCACCGCCGAAGAGGCCGACCTGGGATATGGGAATGTCGGACAGACGGGTCCGCGCGACATCCAGCACATCAGACAGGTTCAGCCACAGACTGGTGAGCATCACCTGACCCAGGGAGCGTACGGCCAGAGCAAGGTCAGTGGCGGCGCGCAGCTCAGTGAAGATCCCTGGGTCAGTCCCGCCCTCGTGCAGGTCCATGAGCATCTGGGTCAGGTGGACCAGCAGAATGACCATGGCATGCAGTGAGGCGGCTGCCAGTCCCGTGGCGCTATAGGATCTCGCCACAAGCGTAGACGAAAAACTACAGGCCACGGGCGGGTGCTTAGGATTGCGCCGAGAAGAAGCACTCTGAGGACACATAGCATCGCAACAGAGCGTTCAGCCGGGGGAACCCCAGTGTACCCATGGGCAGCGGCCCCATCGAGGGGAGGAAAGGCGGATGAGATCAGCGAGCGGTCCCGAGAAGACAAGGGGGTCTTCTTGGACTTCGAGATCTCATCATGCACGTCCGGGAAGAGAGGTATTGGGGTTTGCCGTGGACGAGGGTCGGCGGCCTTACCCAAAACCCATCGTCCCAGGAAAGCATGGTCGTCATCTCCGGATCAGACTCAGGCACAGCCGTATGCACACCGGAAGGTGGCAGCTGTGACGAGCCCTCACTTCCAGAAGACTCAAACCCACCTAGTGATGCTGCAACAGACATGGCATCTTCCTCTGTAGCTTCAACTGAAACACGCGGGCCACCAGAGGGTAGACTCGCGGGAATCAGCAGTTCACTAGCGGGCACCGTCATTGAAGAGGGGGGCTGGGGTCACGGACACATAGTCGGCGCCTAGATCCAGACCGTAACCCTCAGGTCACCCTGGCCACCAGCCGAAGATCGGGGGGTGGATGAGGGGACTCTCACTCTTGCGAGTTCACCGAGTCTCGACCTATATATGACGCGATGATCACGTTCCCAGCGAGAACATGAGTCA
Organism: Siphateles boraxobius; assembly: GCF_051911475.1. Lineage (NCBI taxonomy): Eukaryota > Metazoa > Chordata > Actinopteri > Cypriniformes > Leuciscidae > Siphateles > Siphateles boraxobius. The sequence continues at coordinate 17,123,744 of NW_027508975.1, forward strand.
CCCACGAGCGCTGTTCAAGCATGATCAAAGCCCAAACACACTAGACAGCGCTCGTGCCCATCAGAGTCCGATACCAGTCCGCTGCAACCAGAAATGCACGGGCGAGCCGTCTTTAAAAAGACGTGCCACGTGTAAGCTCTTTTAGTGAGAGAAAACTCAAGTGTTGAAGCACCCGGGGAGAAACGCACCGACTGGCAGACCACTGCAACAGATCAGCAGGAAGCACGCTCTCGCCGTAGATCGCCGTCACACCAACACTCGAGGTACTCGTTTGTAAAGCTGACAATTCAGAGATGGCTTGTGGAGAGAAGAATACACTTGGCTCCGAAGCGAAAACATATCTGCTTGCTGCCGGCTTCCTCCTTTTATACCCACGAGGTGGGGCGGAGTTACGCCATGCAAATTCCGCAGACCCATGGCATTTCTTTGCCATTGGCTCGTTTTGTAATACTCGAAGTTGATAGGCTTTCTAAGCGAAACCCCATTCGTCGTCATCCGACGTAACTCGGAGTGACAACGAAAGGGAACTTGAAAATACACACACAAACCAAACGTGTATGAATGAGTTACATCTTTATAAACTGTCAACAGTGAGGGCTACAGTTGAAGGACCTTATCCAATTTAATGAGAAAATGTAGAAAAGCATCAAACCTACCTGTGTCAAACTTCACCTGCTCTGGAGCCAGCAGTGAGGCCTCCTCTTCCTTTTCAGACACATGGTACAATTATTGTGATTTTTTTATTTCTATTGTGAAATCCATCTGCATTAAAACTCATTCATTTTGGCATGGGTAATCATGATTATCTCTCAGAAATTCACTCTACCAGCATTCACCACTGTATCCTCCACCACTGTTGCTTCCTCTCTCTCTAACGGTACACTCTCTCCATCAGAGCTCTCACTGTCTATTAGGGCCCTTGCTTGATCATATGGCACATTGGCCATCTGACTTCTGAGTTCCTCTAAGGACACAGAAATGGTTGCTGCAAAAAATAAAATAAATAAAGGTCAAATGATCGTTTCACTAAGTTATACGGCATGTTTACGTATGATAACAAGGCAAGAAGCCAGCTAGCTTGCTTAAATTGATGTACATGACGTAAAAGGTAGCTACTTGTTGAACATGACCGAATACCTTGACGTTGTAAGCTACAATCCTGACATAGTACATTAAATTATTATGTTGTTCCTCAGACGAGTGGCAGAACTAGTGTTAGCGGGGGTTGAGAGATTTTTTCTTTAAGCCCCACGAAAATTACGTTAGCTATCTCACCTAACATGACGACAAAACCAATACATAGCTGTTAACTAAGTCAACGACAGGCAATTTTTGCGGTTTAAATTAAATTTACTCGTCAGAAACAAAACCATGGAAGATTTCAATCAACATGATAAGTTAACTTAGATAACTTACCGTCCAATGCAAGACCTAGCAGAAAGAAATATACATTACACTACACTAGCACTACCATTACTTCGATCGAGATAAAACTGTTATATATAATATATAAACTGTTATTATATAATTTGTATAACTGAATCATGATTAAGGACATTTACCTCAGAGGACGTGTTGCTCGACGAGGAATGTGACTTCCAATCTTGAGGAGAAAAAATGCTGCGAAGCTCCCGGTGCGGTGGTGCCAAGTGAAGAAGGGGTGGAGTTACGAGGTTTCTCAGACAGTTGAAGTGTCCAATGGAGTTAAGAGGTTTGCTCACAAGCTATTTTCAACACTTTCGATTGGTTAACAGTTTGTTAAAATAAAAGACCCACGTGGAGACTGACTAATAGCATAGATTTGTGAAAAAATTTGAAATTGACCAAATTTGGACATACAAGGTTTCCGCATGAAAGCGACAATATGATATATTCCTGTGTGTATGTATGCTTCCCACCTCATATTAACCTAGTGATTACTTTCTAGTTGTGTTAGTTGAACTCTAAGTGCTTATATTCAAGCATAAGAATGTATCTCTACTTTTTTACCTTCCAGACATATCTTTCTTGGTACCAAATTAAACCTCTCGGTTTGCCTTAGCTAAATATATATATAGTAGGTTACGATAAAATATATTAGACTATGTTTACCATTCTTGGAAGTAGAAATTATGAATTCTGGAACCTTCATAAACCATGCAAATTAGGCTGTCAGAAGGAAACAAAGAAAGTCTCTCCCGCTAAAAGTTTCTGAGGGTGATTGGTCAGCTCACCCCGAAGAGGTGAGCTAAGATTTCCTTAAAGGACGATGACGGCGGCTCATCCTTGTCTTCTAGTATTCATCCCTTTTCTAGTGTTCTATTTTTCTATTCTTCGTTTCTTGCTTTGTTTTAATCTTGTGCTCATTCATTTCGATATAAGTGAAATGGACTTAGCCTGAATTTCCGGCAACTTCGCTTTCAAGGACACTTTTAAACTTCCTGCGAACGACATGCGCTTCTGATGAGCCGAAAGATTGCTTCAAACTCAGGACCCAGCGAGGATCATCATACACACACACACATGCATTCTTGCTAAGCACCAAAGATCCATGCAAGTATTATTTCTATTCAGATTTAGATGCGTTTAAGATTGTCTGCCCCTGCTTTAAGGTGATTTGATTCTTTGCTGGCTCTCAAAGTTTAACTGATTGTGATATTTGCCATTCTGTGATCTATCTCTCTCTCTCTCTCTCTCTCTCTCTCTCTCTCTCTCTCTCTCTCTCTCTCTCTCTCTCTCTCTCCCCCCCCCCCCCCTCTCTCTCTCTCTCTCTCTCTCTCACTCTCTCCCCCCCTCTCTCTCTCTCTCTCTCACTCTCCCCCCCCCCCCTCTCTCTCTCTTTCTTTTTTTACTTTCGTTATTCTGAATATGTATTCTTTGTTTAAATGTAGTTGTGTGTTTTCATAGTTTCATTTATTAAAACCCATTATATGCTTGATTGTCTCTGTCTTCTGCTCACCTAACAAAGTCTCCTAAATGTGTGATTTTAAGCTACAAGCTTTATATTGTTAAGTACCTAGAACAGAAAAGTTATTCTTCATGATCAGAAGAATAACCTTTCCTGAGAGTTTATAAGAAGAATAATCTTTCTTGAGAATTGATAAGAAAATCGTACAGTCTGTCCGGTGGACGAACAGATTGGTGAAATTAATTCTGTTAAAGGTTATTATGGAAATCGATCTATAGCCTATCTGTATATTCATAATTGATTATAATTCGTTGTAATTAATTATCTATATATAGAGATACAAATACATGGGCTATGTATTCCCCTTTTGGGTGATTTAAAATATGTATACAATACTCGATCATAACCATGATTAATTATTAATTATATATTGCCTTCTTTGAGCTAATTCGTTTCACTTATTTGTTGTTGTTTGTCACGATATATGTACAACCCAATCTAAGCTATTATGGAGTCCAAACAGTCTTACAAGTTGTGTGCTTCTCCTTGCCCTCGTTACATCACAGGTGGAGATACACACGAACTTTGTGTGATGTGTTTGAGAGCGGAGCATGCTCTGTCAGTCTTCGAGGGAGATGATAGTGAGCATTGTGAGAGGTTGCAGCTTCGCTGTTCCTGCTACTCGATTGCTGTTCCTGATCCTGATCGATTGCTCCTGTCTGCCTAGCTGCCTGCTGTGTTTTGTTTGCTTCGAGGCTGTAAGCTCCGTCTAAGCCTCTTATTAGCTTTGTATTTCTTTCTGTTTTGAACCATCATTTACTACGATTTCTAGTTGTTTATACTACTAAATACAGCTTAGACAACATCCCAGATTAACCTGACATCGCTAGCTTCCGTTATTGTTAGAACAACACGCTAGTAACTCGCTAGCCTGTTAACGTGCCACCCGTGCGGTCAGTTATTTATTTATTTATTTTTCTCTCGCGCACCCGCGCCTCTGAGTTCATAAAAAGCCCAGGTGAGTAAGAATCAGTCAACAAACACGGTGAGTAATGTCTTGTCCTGTTATTGTCACCTGCACTTCATGTTACATGTTTAGCATAGCCTTCCCCGTCGGCAATATAGGGTTTATATGTGATAAATGCAAGGAAACAGTCAGGCTGACGGAGAAGATTTCAGAATTAGAAACACGCATCCAAACTTTAATTGAGGATAGTAAGTGTGCTAGAGCTTTAGATTCTACTTTGGATGCGCCTAGTATAGTGAACTCTTTACATGATTCGGTTCCGGCTGAATTATTGCCTGTGCAGCCAGGCAGATGGGTGACAGTGAGGATTCGCTCTAGTCACGGATCAAAAAACCACTCTTCCGTTCCGATTACCACAACAAATCGATTTGCCCCACTCAGTGAAACACCCACTGAGAATTCTGTTGATTGTGCCCTGGTAATTGGCGATTCTATTACACGGAACGTGAAAATAGGGACACCAGCCAACATTGTCACATGTTTGCCGGGAGCCAGAGCGCCTGACATCAAAGCAAATTTAAAAGTGCTGGCTAATGCTAATCGTAAATTCTCTAAGATTGTTATTCACGTCGGCACTAATGATGTTCGACTCCGCCAGTCAGAGATCACCAAAATTAATATTAAAGAGGTGTTTGAAAACGCAAGTACGATGTCAGGAACTGTAATTTGCTCTGGCCCCCGTCCAGTTCGAAGGAGTGATGAGATAGTTAGCAGATTGTCATCACTCAATGGCTGGCTGTCTAAGTGGTGTCCGCAAAATAATATAGAATTCACAGACAATTGGAAAAAGTTTTTGGGGCAAACCTGACCTGTTGAAAAGAGATGGTATTCATCCCTCCTGGGATGGTGCTGCTCTTCTCTCTAGTAATTTGGCTCATAGTCTTAGAGACAAAACATGACAATCTGGGGCTCAGGTCAGGAAGCAGACAAACTGGCTAAACCGACCGTCTGCTAGCGGCCTCACGTCACCAAGGTCAGATAAATCCCATCACATAGAGGCTCTTTCACCTAGATATCATCATATAGAGACTGTGTCTGTTCCCCGAATTTGGAAATCCAAATAACGTCCAAACCGATCTAAGGTTAAAAATGTAATTGATATTAAACAAATAAAAAATAGATATAATACAGATGAGCAAACGATAAAGCTTGGGTTGCTGAATATTCGATCCCTTACATCAAAAGCACTCATAGTTAATGATATGATTTCAGATTATAACCTAGATGTGCTGTGTATGACAGAAACCTGGTTAAAACCAGACGATTACATTACTTTAAATGAGTCCACCCCTCATGATTACTGTTATAAACATGAACCTCGCCTGAAAGGCAAAGGGGGAGGTGTTGCTGTAATTTATAGTAATATTTTCAAAACCACTAAAAAATCTAGTTTAAAATATATTTCTTTTGAAGTGTTGGTGCTTAATGTAAAAATATATAATGTAAACGATAAATCAAGTTTGAGAATTCTGCTGGCAACTGTCTACAGGCCACCAGGGCACCATAAAGATTTTATCAAATAATTTGCTGACTTTCTATCAGAATTAGTATTGACTGCAGATAAAGTCCTAATTGTTGGTGATTTTAATATACATGTAGATAATGGAAAAGATGCAATGGGATTGGCATTTAAAGACATTCTTAACTCTATTGGAGTTAGACAACACGTATCAGGACCTACTCATTGTCGTAATCATACTCTAGATCTAATATTATCACATGGAATCAATGTTGATGCTGTTGAAACTCTGCAGCAGAGCGACGACATCTCAGATCATTATCTAGTCTCATGTAAATTACATTTAGCCAAGGCTGCAAAGCTAACTCCGTGTTACAAGTATGTTAGACCTATCACTTCTGCCACTGAAGATTGCTTTATCAATAATCTTCCTAATCAGTTTCATCGTCTCAGCATCCCAGATAGGTTAGAAGAACTTGATATTGCAACAGAAACTTTTAACTCTCTCCTTTCCAGCACTTTAGATACAGTTGCTCCGTTGCGCTTAAAGAAGATTAAAGAAAATAGTCCAACACCGTGGTACAACGAGCACACCCGGGCCCTTAAGAGAGCAGCCAGAAAAATGGAGCGCAACTGGAAGAAAACAAAACTAGAGGTATTTCGGATTGCATGGAAGGAGAGCTCGATTGCTTACAGAGAGGCTTTAAAAGCTGCTAGATCTGCTTATTTTTCAACCCTATTAGAAGAAAATAAACATAATCCAAGGTATTTATTTGAAAAAGTGGCTACACTAACGAAAAAGAAAGCTTCAAGCCCAGAAGTTTCCAAGAAACACAGCAGTAATGACTTTATGAACTTCTTCACTTATAAGATTGATAATATTAGGGACAAAATTATAACTATGCAACCGTCTACTACAGCATCACATCAGGGAGTGCATTATAGTCTACCCGAGGTAAAATTTGATTCATTTGTAGCCATAGGAGAGGAAGAATTTTGCAAACTCGTTAATTCATCTAAATCGACAACATGTATGTTAGACCCTATACCGACTAAACTACTGAAAGAGATGCTTCCAGAAGTCATAGATCCTCTTCTTAACATCATTAATTCATCTTTGTCTCTAGGATACGTACCAAAAACCTTTAAGCTGGCTATGATTAAACCGCTTGTTAAAAAAACGCAACTTGATCCTACAGAATTAGTCAATTACAGGCCGATCTCAAATCTACCTTGTCTGTCAAAGATACTAGAATAGGCAGTATCCTCACAACTGTGTTCCTTTCTTAAAAGAAATGGTATCTGCGAGGATTTCCAGTCAGGATTTAGACCGCACCATAGCACTGAGACTGCTCTCATTAAAGTCACAAATGATTTGCTCTTATCATCCGATCGTGGTTGTATCTCTCTTTTAGTGTTACTTGATCTTAGTGCTGCATTTGCCACCATTGACCACAACATTCTCTTAAATAGACTAGAAAACTATGTTGGCATTACTGGAATTGCACTAGCATGGTTTAAATCATATTTATCTGACCGCTATCGGTTTGTAGCAGTAAATGAAGAGATGTCTTATCGATCACAAGTTCAGTATGGCGTACCACAAGGCTCAGTACTAGGACCGTTGCTGTTCACTCTGTACATGCTACCTTTAGGAGATATCATTAGGAAACATGGAATTAGCTTTCACTGTTATGCTGATGATACTCAGCTCTATATTTCTTCCAAACCTAACGAAACTCACCAATTCACAAAATTATCGGAATGCATAGTTGATATAAAAAATTGGATGACTAGTAATTTCCTACTACTAAATTCTGAAAAAACAGAGATTCTAATTATTGGACAAAAAACGTCCACACGTAATAACCTAGAATACCGTCTAACACTTGATGGCTGCTCTGTTAAGTCTTCGTCGTCAGTTAGGAACCTGGGTGTGCTCTTTGATACCAATCTTTCATTTGAAAGTCATGTGTCTGGTGTCTGTAAAACCGCATTTTTCCATCTTAAAAATATATCTAAATTACGTCATATGCTCTCATTGACAAATGCGGAACAACTAGTTCATGCGTTCATGACATCAAGGCTAGATTATTGTAATGCTCTACTGGGTGGTTGCCCTGCACGCTTAATAAACAAACTACAGCTAGTTCAAAACGCAGCCGCTAGAGTTCTTACCAGAACCAGGAAGTACGACCATATTAGCCCGGTTCTGTCAACACTGCATTGGCTCCCTATTAAACATCGTATAAATTTTCTAAAATATTGCTGATTACTTACAAAGCACTAAATGGTTTAGCTCCCCAGTACTTGAGCGAGCTCTTAACGCATTATAGTCCTTCACGTCTATTGCGATCTCAAAACTCCGGCCAGTTGATAATACCTAGAATATATAAATCGACTGCTGGCGGTAGATCCTTTTCCTATTTAGCACCAAAACTTTGGAACAATCTTCCTAACATTGTCCAGGAAGCAGACACAGTCTGTCAGTTCAAAGCTAGACTAAAAACACGTCTCTTTGACCTAGCATTCACATAACACTCTATAGACTTCTATAATTCAATATTAGGCTGCTTAGATTAGGTCAGCCGGAACTGGGAACACTTCCCTCAAATCCTGATGTACTCGTTACATCATAAGAAGAATGGTATCTACGCTAATTTTAGTGTCTTTGTTTATCCCGAGGTTTTCCCGCAGCCTGCTGGATCCAGGCCGTTTCCAGATCTGACGAAGGACTTTCGCCTGGACCTGATGACAATGCAGTGCTGAAGTGCCAACTAGCCGCTCCCTATGGAGGATCCCTATACCACTCTACAGATAAAGCGTTGTGGAATTTTTCGGTTCGCGTACCTACCCAAAGTGATAAGATAAAATAAAAATTCTGCATCAAAATATAAAGACAAGTAGTTTGTTTAGGCATGGTTTGTAAGGAATTACAAACCTGCGCACAAAAATTCAAACGCACATAACTATAGAATCAATTCTTAATGTGCATGTGAACGCCATCAGCGTCTATCACAGGTTCACGTTTAAAGTCTGTTTAGAGAGAATGGTGTCGTCTTAGCAGCCCCTAATTTAATAACAAATGATAATTTAGACGGAAGTGAATCAATCAAAACTAACTTTAGCTGGAAAAAAAAAAATTCAAGAGCCACTGTAAAACCAAACCAATATCTGTTACCTTAAATTATATCTTTATCTCTGTAAAGCTGCTTTGACACAATCTACATTGTTAAAAGCGCTATATAAATGAGGATGACTTGACTTGACTTGACTTCGCACGCTCTGCTCTCACTTGTCACTCTTCGAGGGGGGTGTTCAAGTGAGCGTTCCCTGTGGCTCGGGCCCCGCTGCTGCCGAGACAGCACGGAAGCTCTTGACGTGGGGATCGCACATGGATCTCACGGCGGGGTTTGAGACGGGCCCCGCCCTTTCTCAGCCTTTCCCCGTGGGATCCAGTGCTCTCTATTCGGAGTTGGAAGCCCGCTCCGCGGTTCCTTCCGCTCCGGAAGAGGCACATGTGCTTCAGCTGTCTTGTTCTGAGAAACTAGAAATGCCAGCTTCTTTCCCAGCGTATGAGGAGCTGGTGGAAGTATTATCTTGCGCTTTATCTAAATTAAATATTGAATGGCCAGCCGAGAAACAAGGCGCTCATCCGAAAAGTCTGTTAGACAAGCCCATTTTTAACACCAAGCATGGTACCTCCACAGAGGGGACTTCCATTTTTAAACAACCTTCACAAAGAGATATCGAGGACGTGGAATAAACCTTATTCAGCCAGAGTATTTAGCCCCCAGGTGCAAGTTTATTCTGATATAAGGGAGCTAAAATAACATGGTTATGGCTAAAGATGAACAGCCACTAGCCAGTTATTTATCCCCGGCATCAGCCCTAAAGTCCCCTATGCTGCCCTCTAAGCTGTTAAAAGCATCATCTATGTTAGTGTATGTATGGCAGCAGGTCAGGGTGGTGCATGCCTTCACACTATGGCCATATTACAGGCATACCAGGCTGATCTGCTGAGGGACCTGGAGACTAGCGAGGGGGCCTGACGTGGTTTCTCTCCGAGCCACGAAAGAGACCGCTCATGCTATTAGTTGGTCTATGGCAGCTAATGTGGCATCAGAGAGGCATCTATGGTTAAATTTATCAGACATAAAAGATAAAGATAAATATTTCCTTTTGGACGCCCCGCTATTGCCTCCTGGTCTCTTCGGTGATGCAGTAAACACCGTTGTCGAGAGGTTTCAGGAGGCTAAAAAGCAAGCGGAGGCGTTCAAACAGTATCTCCCTCACCGCCAGCAGGCCCCTGGGCCCCTTAAGCTCCTTATACAGAGCAAAGCAGAAGGAGTGTGTCACTTCTCGCACCCCACCCCAAAAACCGTGGGGTGAGGGATGGCACCCTCAGCAGAAGTCTTCTAAGCTGCAGACCAATCTGAGGAACTTTCTGCTTGCGAAGAAGGCCTCTTTAAAGAAGAGGTCCTGGCGCCTATGGCGTCAGACTTCTGAGGGCAGCCCCCTCCGGAGTGGAACGGTGTTTATCTCAATACACAGTGCCCGTTCCACTCTTTGGCCCTCAGGAGACCATTCTGCCAACCCCGTCACCCTCGGTGCCTCGGGGCGCAGCGGTTTCCAGCGTGCTTCTGACTCAGTGCCTCTGAGGAGGGTAGAAAGTCAGTCAATTTGGTTATTTCCTGCCAGTATGCTCTAGGTCACCGAAGTGAATACTCTTATGTCACCAGAGGCCAGCCTCTCGGGGCTGGTTCCCCTAGTAGATTATCTGTCAGAGTAGAAGATTGTGCCAAATATATCTCAGTGGGTCCTGCAGATAGTAGAACATGGGTACAGAATCCAGTTCGGTTCTCGTCCACCACGCTACAATGGGGTATTACTCACAGTAGTACATCCAGAGCAGGCTCTGGAGATGGAACAAGAAGTGAATTGTTCATTGTTCCAAAAAAGGATGGGGGGGGTTGCGTCCCATTTTAGATTTTCGTCTTCTCAATCATTCAGTAAAGAAGTTAAAAGGCTTACTTCCATGTCTCCATCCTTCCACAACACAGGAAGTTCCTGAGGTTTGCTTTCGGGGAAAAAGCTTACCAGTATCGGGCACTTCCATTCGATCTAGCTCTATCACCCCGCACGTACACGAAATGCGTAGATGCAGCTCTAGCCCCGCTCAGGCTGCAGGGCATACGTATTCGCCATCGAGATGTCTTTCTCACGCATATGAAGAAATTGGGGTTGAGATTGAATGCCAAGAAAATTGTGCTTTCTCCAGCAAAGAGGACCACCTTTCTTGGTGTCGTGTGGGATTCAGTGACAATGAGGGTCGTGCTCTCTCCTGTTCGTGTCACTTCGTTCGTCACAGTTGTAAAAGAGATAAAGCTAGGCCAGTCACTCACTGTCAAACAGTTTCAAGACTGTTGGGTCTGATGGCAGCAGCATCCAAAATTATTCTGTTCGGCCTGCTGTACATGAGGCCCCTACAGTGGTGGCTCAAGACCAAGGGGTTTTCCCCGAGGGGGAAGCCACTCCGTATGATCAAGATTACACGGCATTGTCTCCGTACCTTGGTCATATGGAAAAAAAACCTTGATTACTATACCAGGGTCCAGTGTTAGGAGCTCTTTGCCATCGAGTTTCGCTCTCAACAGATGCTTCTCACACAGGCTGGGCAGCGGTAATGGAAGGCCGCTCAAATCAGGGTCTATGGAGGAGTCATCATCTTTCGCGGCACATAAACTGCATGGAGATGATGGCCGTCTTCAATGCGTTGAGACATTTTCTTCCAGACCTGAGGGGCCATAATGTGCTTGTTTGCACAGACAACACATCGGTGGTCTCCTATATAAATCATCAGGGGGGGGTCTGTGTTCACGTCCACTAATCAAACTGGCGCACCAGAATCTCTTGTGGTCCCATGGGAAGTTACTCTCCCTGAGAGCAATTTATATTCCAGGACATTTGAATATAGGAGCAGACTTCCCGTCGAGGCACGGGCTGAGGCCCGGGGAATGGGGTTCCACACCGAGGGGGTGGAGCACATTTGGGGAGTTTATGGCCAGGCACAGGTGGATCTGTTTGCGTCTCAGGATACGACGCACTCTCCACTTTGGTTCTCTCTCACACATCTAGCCCCACTGGGACTGGACGCATTAGTGCAGACGTGGGCGAGGCTACGTCTGTACGCATTTCCCCCAATTGCTCTAATCCCAGGAGTTCTGGAGAAGGTTTGCCACGACTGAGTGCGTGTCCTGTTGGTAGCTCTGTACTGGCCAAGCTGACTGTGGTTTTCAGAACTAATATCCCTTGTCGACAGCTCTCCCCTGAAGCTGCCAGTCAGGAGGGACCCTCTATCTCAGGCGGGGGGAGCAATCCTCCATCTCCACCCAGAAACATTCAACCTGTGGGTCTGACCTTGTAGAGACATAACTCTAGAGCTCCGTCCACAAGGAAGCTATAAGCCCTGAAATGGAGATTGTTTACCTCTTGCTGTAATCTAAGTCGATGGGTTCCATTTAATTGCACTGTTAGTTCAATACTTGAGTTCCTGCAAGATCATTTCTATTCAAGGTTATCTCCTACCACACTGAAAGTTTATGTTGCTGCCATTGCTGTCTACCATGACCCTCTGGGGGGATTATCTGTTGGAAGAGATCCTCTTGTTATAGGTTTCCTTCATGGCATCCTGAGGCTGAGGCCTGCAGTCCATATCAGAGTTCCAGCTTGGGATCTGGCTCTCATTCTAGAAGTTTTATCTGTCGCTTCCTTTGAGCCTCTCGGTTCTGTCTCAAAAAAGTTTCTGACCCTCAAGACTATCTTCCTTTCAAGCCATTTCCTCACTAAAAAGAGTAGGAGATCTTCAGGCCCTATCGATATCTCCTTGATGCCTTGAGTTTGCACCTGGGATGGTCAAAGCGTTCCTCTATCTCCACTCCCAAACACATCACACAAAACTTGTGTGTTTCCCCACCCATTAAATTATGTTTTATTAACAAAGTTCGGGAGGAGCACGTTCAGATAATTAAACCTAATTAAACACATGTGGAGCACATTCAGATAATCAAAACTAATTAGTCATGAGTGGAGCACACTCTGTTAATCAACCCAATCAATGAGTTAAGAGGTGTATATATTAGAGCTTAGATCGGGACCAAAAAATCAAGCCCGACCGTACCCGAGGCCGTGCACGTTGTGTCCGAGCCCGGCCCGGCCCGACACATTAACTGTAATTATGAGCCTGAACCCGATTTAAACCCGACCATTTTTTAATACATGGGTAATTATAACTGACGTTCTCAACTACTTTCTCCCGCCTGCAACATTTATGTTTTGTCCCGCTCCCGCCCATAAAAGCCCGCAAATAGACTTTTTTTCTGTACCTCCAAATACTTTCAAGTTAGCCTACGTGTCGCCATCATACACATCAGAATAAATGCTCCTGATAAATTATTTGTTATTAAAGCATTAACACACAAACCACTGTTATAACATAAAAGCAAGCAGGCTAGTGACGGGAAATATCAGCCAGACCCGGCCCGAGGGTCCTAGTCTTCTAGTCCTAAATACACTTACAACAACGGGGGGAGTACTCTGGGTTTGGGAAAAAATTCAGAGCTCGGAGCCCTCCCCCAGACAGCACGCAAATACGCATAATCTTTACTCTGTTTAATTGATGTGTGAACTCGTGAAATAACGCGGGCAGGGAGAAGCACAGAGTTTGTACAACTGTTTCGCCATAGTGTTTTTTAGATATATAGTGACAGACAACAGTAATTATAATATATAAATATATAAATAATAAACTCTGCTGATAATGAAGGAACTTGCAACCATAGTTGGATAATGCTTTCAGGAAATGCACTCCTGGTTACTTGTGTGGTGTAAAACTATCCTAGATTGTAAGGTTTTTTTCTCCTAATCCAGAGAATGGCAAGAAATAACTGGATTGGTTAAGGGATGCCCAGAGGAAAGAGTTGAAGGAGAGTTTGCTGTCTAAGACTGAACAGCTTCTAAAGAGCCTCTTGAGAGGGACAGGGGTGTTATGTGTGAATCTAAAGACATATGTGGAGGAGAAAATACAGCCTATGAGACATTGGAGACTGGCATGAAGGACAGAAAGAAGATAGCGAGCAGAAGGAATCAAGAGAGGCTGACAATAAACCAGTGAGGAGTTTTAATTGAGCAAGAATGAGACACATAAGAAAATAAGCAAATGCAGTGACTATTGCAAAGTGCTATGTGGACATGTGGGTTGTAACTGAATAAAGCCATATTCTAACATGCTGAACTTGGCATCTATCACATAGGCCTACTCCCCACCCACATGCTTTATAAAACAGAGCACAACCTTGAGCCATACTTTTATTTATTTTTCTTAAGCCTAAAGTTATAAATGTTTTTACTGTCACTTTTGATCAGATTTAATAAATCCTTGCTGAATAAAAGGATTAATTTATTTTAAAAATTTGTGTTGACCCTAAGCTTTTGAGCGGTATTCTATGTCATTCCCAATCTTCGTTGTGATTACAGAACATTGTTATTACAAAAACTCTAAAATTAACATGAAATTAACATTTTATATCTTATCAATGGAAAGATGAAGCTCTAGACAGAATCTGTGGTGTGCTGCAGATTACCACAGAAAATGTTCTCATTCCTTAGTTTGTAAAAGCAAATATTAATGCTTACAATAAAGCACTTAAGAGTACAATTGTGAGGAAAAGCACAGAGAGAGGAGAGACAGTATAGCAGAAAAGTGAGGAATGTATTTTAGTTTGCAGAATAATATGTGTATATTGTCACGTTACGTACACGCACAAAACAGGTAAGATCCAAAAGCAGTTTATTATATAGGGGAATTCGTACTCACAACAGTCCAGGCAAAGGTCAAAATCCATAAAGCAATCCAAGACAGAAAAAAAACAAGAACAGGCAAGACATCCGAAGTAGTGTGACATATAACCAGGACTCCGTGACAAACACTAAAACAGACAGGGTATATATACACACAGAACTAGCAAGGTGATGGGAAACAGCTGTGTGCAATGAACTGATGAGTGGCAAAACAGAATGCTGGGAAATGTAGTCTATTGTGAATGACACCGTGAAAACGAGGACCTCTAGTGAACCCCAGGGAAACACAACCAGACACTGTGACCCCTCGGGCGGCCAGGGCGGTGAAGACCCCTCGGGCGGCCAGGGCGGTGAAGACCCATCGGGCGGCCAGGGCGGTGAAGACCCATCGGGCGGCCTGGGCGGTGAAGACCCATCGGACGTGAACAGTCTCTGACTGGGCAGACGGAACGTGATCGGTCTCCGGATCCGCAGACGTGAAGTGAGCGGTCTCCGGATCGGCAGACGCGACGTGAGCGCTCTCCGGATCGGCAGACGCGACGTGAGCGGTCTCCGGATCGGCAGACGCGACGTGAGCGGTCTCCGGATCGGCAGACGCGACGTGAGCGGTCTCCGGATCGGCAGACGCGACGTGAGCGGTCTCCGGATCGGCAGACGCGACGTGAGCGGTCTCCGGATCGGCAGACGCGACGTGAGCGGTCTCCGGATCGGCAGACGCGACGTGAGCGGTCTCCGGATCGGCAGACGCGACGTGAGCGGTCTCCGGATCGGCAGACGCGACGTGAGCGGTCTCCGGATCGGCAGACGTGACGTGAGCGGTCTCCGGATCGGCAGACGTGACGTGGGCGGGTTCCGGATCGGCAGACGTGACGTGGGCGGTCTCCGGATCGGCAGACGTGTCGTGAGCGGTCTCCGGATCGGCAGACGTGACGTGAGCGGTATCTGGATCGGCAGACGTGACGTGAACGGTCTCTGGCTGGGCAGACGGACTGTGTCTCTTCCTCCTCCTCCGTCCATGATGGCGTTTCGGTGGCATCGAACTTAGCATCTCTGGAGAAGTTACCGTCTCCTGTACGAGCCTGACGGCTATGGTCTCCTCATTCCTTCTAGCACACATTGAAAAATATGCAAACAAAGAAATCGAGGATCCTTCATCCCCTCCTTGAGGGAAAATCTCGCTACGCGGTATCCACATACCGACCGGATCGTACCCGTACTGCTGGATCTAATAGTGACAGAGTCCTTCTGTCACGTTACGTACACGCACAAAACAGGTAAGATCCAAAAGCAGTTTATTATATAGGGGAATCCGTACTCACAACAGTCCAGGCAAAGGTCAAAATCCATAAAGCAATCCAAGACAGAAACAAAACAAGAACAGGCAAGACTTCCGAAGTAGTGTGACATATAACAAGGACTCCGTGACAAACACTAAAACAGACAGGGTATATATACAAACAGAACTAACAAGGTGATGGGAAACAGCTGTGTGCAATGAACAGATGAGTGGCAGAACAGAATTCTGGGAAATGTAGTCTATTGTGAATGACACCGTGAAAACGAGGACCTCTAGTGAACCCCAGGGAAACACAACCAGACACTGTGACATATATAAGTGAAAAAAAAAATTAATAATTGTGCTCATAATATAACATTCATGTCCAATTATTATATTGTGTGATATATTCATAATATTTTTTAGTTATAGCAGGACAGATAAACGCTTTAATTTGTTGTATTGCATTTTATATGGTTTGACACCCCTGAATTTGAAATTCAGTGTTTATTCTTGTGGCAATACATTGGAGTGAATTCTACTGTTAAAAAAGTGTGCATTTTCATTTTAAGTTTCAGTACTTATGACTTATGCTTGTTTTAACAAACCACCAATAAGTAAGTAAAACTTTTGATATAGCACCTTTCAAAACTGTTTACAGAGTGCTTTACAGAAGACTTAACATCCACATGACACATACTAGGAACTAAATTTGACTGAGTAAAACAAGGGAGTACATAGGACTAATAGAAGAAAAAAATACAAAAGCATGATATGATGAACAAAAATAAATAATGCAAAAACAAAAGTATAGAGAAAAGAGAGTGAAATTGCTATCGATAAAGCCCAAGTAAAAAGTGCGCTTTGGAATGCTTTACAATGCATGGGTCCATAGTTACTAAAGGCTTACTCACCACTTTTAAAGGTAGGCTTACTTTAATTAATTTGATGCTAATTTAAAAGTTTTTCACAGTAGGAATTAATAGTGATTTTAGTGAGTGAATTAATAGTGTGAATAGTCATCTAAATGGAGTACACTCAGATGAAGACTGTACTTTTTTTTAAATAAAAATTGTTTTATTTAATGTATAATAATGTATATTGTATCTGTCACAGAGTCAGTCACATCCTCAGCACCAGACCTTTCCGCTTCAACCACAAATCACCCGAATTCTGATCAGCAACACCTACACCAGCTCATCAAGGACTCCCTATTCAAGCAGTTACTCCACAGTTCACAATTGTTTGGTCTTGTTGTTCCATACCGAACTATTTACCTGACTACCTACCTTTTATACTTACCAGTTGCAATCCGATTTTCAATCCTCTTCAGTCACCTTCAGTCTCTAGCCATCCAGTTTGCATCACTCTGCGCTTATAAAGATAAGAACTGTTATTCACCACTGAGTATTTGTTGCTGTTGAACTCAGTCACTCACCTGCTTGCATCATTTGTTTCCTGCTCTTTCCTGCAAATAAACATCCTTTGTGGAAGTTTCCTTTATATTGTATTCTTCGGTTTGCTAACAGTATCGAAGCATATCCAAATACATCACATACTTTGTAAAGCCTGTACAACTTATATTTCTTGCTTATTTTAAGCATTTAAGGTACAACTAGCAAGTTACAGGTGGAGTATTTATGTGTAAATTACCTGGAATTGGAAGTTAAAAGTCATTTTTACTAAATCTTATAATTAGTATGCAGTTTTAAGGAGCTCATATTCTTTGAGAGATTGCATGGAATATTTGTGCTTCATTTGTTATACCTGGTGAAGGTGATGTAAAAGAAATGGTGGCCAGACACAAGACCTAATATATAAGGCAGAAGCTATTTTTTTTTACTTAGAAGCTCTACTAAGTCCAAAAAGTGATATTTGCTATTTACACTAAGTTGGTATTAAAATCAGTATTAAGTATTAAAATCATAAATTGATCCTACCTTATTGGGACCATACTTGTCTAAATCCTTATATATAATATATATATATATATATATATATATATATATATATATATATATATATATAGAGAGAGAGAGAGAGAGAGAGAGAGAGAGAGAGAGAGAGAGAGAGAGAGAGAGAGAGAGAGAGAGAGAGAGAGAGAGAGAGAGAGAGAAATTGAATAAATTTATATTGAATAAATTGTAATGAGCATTTTCTGTGAAGCTGCTGTGAAGTCTTTGAAAATAAATGTGAATTTAATTGAATTAAAGTTAGCAAATACTTCACAGTCTTCACTGCATAAATTATACATTAAATATAGATTAATCCTTATTAAAGCTACAAATGTTATTCAGTCAAGAGCAGTGAGAAATTTTCTCTTTTTCTTTTGTTCTTTGATTATGATGACAAACTGTAGCAGGTTTATTAGGCTGCTGTCACTTTAAGACTTGCCGCACATGATGCGGATCTGACATGCCTCACAACTCTTTATGTTCATTTAAGTCCTCATTTAACTCATTTATGACTGTGCTTGTGAGGATACTCGACAAAATGAGCATTTTTGCATAATTTTGTGTGTTTTTGTCCGTTCAAGTGCTGTCTGAAGTGGCTTTCTGTGCGCACGAGTCATGTGTGTGTCACACAGACAGGAGTTCACAGACGCACAGCTGTACCACCCTTCGTTCTCTTTTGTGTCTTATCTCGCTTGAATGGTTTAAAAGCATTACATAAATAAGAGTGTGATCATATATTGTAAAGCCGATGACAATGCAGTGCTGAAGTGCCAACTAGCCTCTCCCTATGGAGGATCCCTATACCACTCTACAGATAAAGCGTTGTGGATTTTTTTGGTTCGCGTACCTACCCGAAGTGATAAGATAAAATAAAATTCTGCATCAAAATTTATAGACAAGACAAGTAGTTTGTTTAGGCATGGTTTGTAAGGAATTACAAACCTGCGCACATATATTCAAACGCACATAACTATATAATCAATTCTTAATGCGCATGTGAACGCCATCAGCGTCTATCACAGGTTCGCGTTTAAAGTCTGTTTAGAGAGAACGGTGTCGTCTTAGCGGCCCCTAATTTAATAACAAACTATCATTTAGACGGAAGTGAATCAATCAAAACTAACTTTAGCTGGAAAAAACATTTTTCAAGAACCACTATAAAACTAAACCAATCTCTGTTACCTTATATTATATGTTTATCTCTGTAAAGCTGCTTTGAAACAATCTACATTGTTAAAAGCGCTATATAAATGAGGATGACTTGACTTGACTTGACTAAAGCTAGCCAAAGGATGATGGGAAAAACGGATGCTGCGTTAGTTGGGTTAAATGTTTTTAACACGTTAAACTGAAAACATTAACCATATGAGTTAATAGTCTTCAATATTGAACCTTTTCGCAATATTCTAATTTTCTGAGATACTGAATTTAGGGTTCCCTTTCAAGGAAACGAGACGCTGCGTCGAGACGTGGTGGGAACGCCCTGCGTGGTTGCGTCGTGAAGCACGTGTATAATCAGTCCAATGGAGAGACGAGACGTCATAGGCGGGTGACGTCATAGACCAGGAAACTATAAAGCACACCTGAAAACAGACCGTGACAGCTTCTGTGCCTTCAGCAAGCGATCTGTGCATTCTGTCCTAGTCATATTTATTGTTGTCTATCAAGTTGCAATATATATATATATATATATATATATATATATATATATATATATATATATATATATATATATATATATATATATATATTATGGCAAAAGAGAGCAAGCAGCTTTGTGTTGTTCCCTTCCCACGTTATATCACGGGTGGGGACACACACATCAGCTTTTTGTTGCTGTTTGGGAGTGGAGCACGCCAACAGTCAGTTCTCGAGGGGGCTGACTGTGAGCCTTGCGAGAAGCTGTCCGTGAGGACGCTCCGCTCCCGCCGGGCGTTCTTCGAGGAGGATGGTTTGGTTCGTGTTCCCCGCGTGGGTCCCGCTGTTGCCGAGCCAATGCGGCGACTCGCATTTTGGGGTTCGCAAACGGATCTGACAGCGGGGGTTGGGTCGGGCCCTGCCCTATCTCAGCTTTCACCTGCCAGATCCAGTGTGCTACGATTTCCAGTTCCGAGGAATTGTTATTGTTAGTGTTTTGTTAAGAAAAAGAGAACAAAAAAAACAAAAAAAATATTAAGAAAAAGCCACATGTTTGAGTTTTCAATAAATAAATAAGTCAGCTCATAATCCTCATGAATGTGAGGATGTCAGCACTGACGCTATTCGAGAATTGCGTCGTGCAAAAAGAGATAAACTATAGCAGAGAGGGACGGTTTCGAGAAATCGTTTCTCCTTTGTGTCCTCTGGGGGGCGACTCTCTGAGGAGGGTCGCAGCACGGCCTGTTCGGTTGTTCCCATTCGAGGGAACTAGCACTGCGTCTTTGAAAACGACTCTTTGGGGACGCTCCCTTAGCGTGCGCCTCTGAAGTATGAATGAAACTAATCCAATCCTGATTGGTGTTGCATCATGACGTAACATGTGACGGCACATAAAAGTGACGCCGGCACACACACACATACATATTTGGTGTTGTTTTGTCCGTGCAAAGCTCTATAGTGTGGCGAGTGAACAATACACTAAGTGTGTGCACCCCTGCCCTAGATATCTCATGGGTGGGGACACGCATCAGTTGTGTGTATTGTTTAGGGCCACAGCACGGACAGGCAGCTCTCAAGGGGGCTGCCTGTGAACACTGTGAAGCACTTCCTATTAGAGTGCTGCGCTCCTGTTTGGGTATATTTTCTGATGATGGCCAGGCTCGCGATCCCCGCGATTCGGGTCCCGCGTCCGTTGAGGCGGCGCGGCGGCTTAGATCGTGGGGATCGCAGAAGGATCTTGCGGATGAGAACGAGACTGCTGAGGCACTTTTTCGTTCATCAACTGCAGATTCTATAACACTCGTTCACGACGCAGAAGCCCGCGATGCGGCTTCTTCAGCCCGTGACGAGTGCCCGGTGCTCGAGCGTTCTGTTTCTGAGGAAGTAGATATGCTCAGCATCGGGAGTGAGCAACATGAGTCACACTCGCCGGCTCATGTTTCTGCTTATGTAGAGCTCGTGGAGGTTCTGACGCGTGCTGTGGCCAGACTAAAAAAGTAATCAATAAATAAATAAATAAATAAAATAAAAATAAATATATATATATATACCGTTTACAACCTCAGCGCCGGGGCTTACCGTCTTTCCCAGATCTTCATAAAGAGTTCTCTAGATCCTTGGAAAAACGGTAAGCCCCGGCGCTGAGGTTGTGAACGGTATATATATATATATATATATATATTTTTTTTTTTTTTTTTTTTTTTTATTTATTTATTTATTTATTTTTTATGGCAAGATGCCGCAGATGGAGGAAGCTTTAGCGAGCTATCTTCCTCCTGATGCGCCATCTTCACTTAAAGCCCCTGCGCTGCCCAACAAACCGTGCAGGGACACCTCAAACCGTGCAGGGACACCTCAATCAGTAACAACAACTGATACCAGCTCTCAGTGATATGTGTCGGGTCCCCGCTATGATAACAATAACTTTCTCAAATGTTTACAGAACAAGCGGGAACCCAGTGTGCCTGTATCTTTCTCTATTGCTGTTCGATTACATGATAGAAAGTCTAAGGCCTTCAAAAGCCGTACAGCAAACCCATCTAATCCTGTGCCTTTTACACGACAAATTAAGATTGCTGTGGGGACAAAAAGTAAGACTGTTAAGTTAGCACTTTTAAACATCCGCTCACTTAAAAATAAATCACTTCTAGTCAACGACTTAATAACCACACACCTGGATTTTATGTTGCTAAATGAAACTTGGCTAGAAGACAGCTGCAGTGCAACAGTCCTCATTGAAACAGCCCCTCCTAACTTTACTTTTATGAGTGTCTGCAGAGCTGTCAGAAGAGGTGGAGGTTTAGCTGCTCTTTTTAAAGATGTGTATCAATGTAAGCAAATATCATTTGGGAATTCACCCGTCTTTCGAATATCAGGGTATTGTGTTAAAAGGTGCTCCACGCATTTTACTTATCATTGTTTACAGGCCTCCAAAATACTCTCCAGCCTTTGGTGAGGACTTTACAGAACTGTTATCAACAATTTCCTCAGAGTTTGCCTGCTTTGCCATTGCTGGAGATTTTAACATTCACATAGATAATGCAGAAACCAATATGGGGAAAAAAACCTTTTGATCTGACTCAGCATGTACATGGACCCACACATAATCGTGGACACACTCCATGTATTTTCTTTGATATATTGATCTCTCCTGCCATTGAAGCTAGATCTGTGTCTGTCAAGAAGAGATGCTTAAATGAGAGCACTAGTGTACTATTTATGAAGGCTATATCTTTAACACCAAGCATATCTGCTGACTCTGTTGATTTTCTCCTTGATTCTTTTAACTCAAAAGTTAAGAGTGTAATTGATGATATTGCTCCTGTGAAAGTCAGGAAGAAGAATGGCAGACAAAAAGCACCTTGGAGAAACTCAACAGCAGTGCAAAATATGAAAAGACAATGCAGAAAAGCAGAGCGCATGTGGCGGAAGACAAAACTTGTAGTCCATTATAACATCTATAAAGACAGCATCCATGCTTTCAATAAGGAACTAGGCAAAGCTAGACAGACTTTCTTTTCGAATATTATAAACAGCAATATAAACAACACACGCACTCTTTTTGCTACTGTAGAGAGACTGACAAACCCCCCAAGCCAGATTCCCAGTGAAATGCTCTCAGAGAGGAAGTGCAGTGAGTTTCCTTCTTTCTTCTCTGAGAAAATCAATAATATCAGAAAGGTGATCAGCTCATCTTTGAGTTGCGACTGGGGCCAGACAGAACAGACACCAGCCTGAGAAAGTAGTCACTATGTCTGATTTCGAAGAAATCGATTGCAAAATTTCGGAAGAAACCGTACAGCAACTTAAAACATCAACCTGCGCCCTTGACGCATTTCCCACATCTTTCTTCAAAAATGTGTTACACAGCTTAGAAGCAGATCTCCTAGAACTGGTAAATGCCTCACTTCTCTGTGGGAGTTTTCCGAACTCCCTGGAAACTGCAGTTGTCAAGCCCCTCCTGAAAAAGAGCAATCTGGATAAGACCATATTAAACAACTATAGACCGATCTCAAATCTTCCTTTCATAGGCAAGATCATTGAAAAAGTTGTCTTCAATCAGCTGAACAAATTCTTAAGCTCGAATGGATACTTTGACAATTTTCAATCTGGTTTCTGACCGAATCACAGCACAGAGACAGCGCTTATAAAGATAATAAACGATATTCACTTAAATACTGATACAACCTGAGTGACGTCCTTTCGGGCGAAGAGGGCTTCGGGAAAGAGGTCCTAATTGTAGTGTAGGACCTCTGAGGGCTGCAATTTGTAGAAGAATGGAAACGCCTTCCGAATATATCTAAATGGGTCCTGAATACTATAAAATTTGGGTACAGATTGCAGTTCGGTCACCGAATTCCCAAGTTTGCTGGGGTGGTACCGACTGCAGTGGTTCCAAAACAGGCTCGGGTTATGGAACAAGAGGTACAGACTCTACTGGATAAAGGGGCCATAGAAAGTGTTCTCCTACCAGACAGGGAGTCCGGGTTTTACAGCAAGTACTTTATAGTTCCAAAGAAGGATGGCGGACTGAGGCCGATTTTAGACCTAAGGCTTTTAAATCGTTCTTTGAGGAGATTCAGGTTCAAAATGCTTACTATTCCCGTAAGCCAAATCAGATCTGAGGACTGGTTTTTCACGATAGATCTAAAGGACGCTTATTTTCATGTCTCCATCCTTCCATGTCAAAGGAGTTTCCTGAGGTTCGCTTTCGGGGGCGAAGCATACCAATATCGGGTTCTTCCGTTCGGCCTAGCACTCTCTCCCCGCACGTTCACTAAGTGTATGGATGCGGCTCTGGCTCTACTGAGGCTTCAGGGCATCCGTATACTGAATTACATCGATGACTGGCTCATATTTGCCCAGTCTCGAGAAATGGCAGTTCGGCATCGAGATGTCGTCCTTGGCCACATTCAGAACCGGGGGCTGAGACTCAACACTAAGAAAAATGTGTTGGACCCAGCTCAGAAGACTACTCTTCTGGGCGTGGTATGGAATTCGGTTACGATGCGGTCACATATGTCTCCCGCGCGTATCGAATGCATCCTGGCCATGGTGTCCGGGATAAAGCTAGGCCAGGCCATCACTGTAAAGCAATTTCAAAGACTGCTGGGCCTCATGACAGCGGCATCCACCATAATTCCTTTGAGCCCCTTCAGTGGTGGCTCAATGCCAGGGTTTTTTTCCTCAAGGGGAATCTGTTCCATATAATAAATGTTACGCGCAGATGCCTTCGTTCCCTATTAATATGAAAGAAACCTTGGTTCTTGTCCCAAGGGCCAGTGTTAGGGGCGTCATGTCGCCGGAAAACTGTTTCGACAAACGCTTCCCTCAATGGCTGGGGCGCGGTCTCGGACGGCCGCTTTGTCAGGGGTCTGTGGCAGGACCATCATCATTCTTGGCATATAAATTGCCTAGAGATGTTGGCTGTGTTCAGGGCTCTGAGGAGCTTCCTCCCAACCATCAAAGGTTACCACGTCTTTTGATACTTTCGGACAATACATCAGTGGTAGCTTATCTGAACCGACAAGGGGGACTCAGATCGCTCCCTCTATCCAGATTGGCGCATCAGATCATTTTATGGTCCCAAGGGAAAATATTATCTATAGGAGAAATATATGACCCGGGGGTTCTGAATCAGGGAGCAGACATCCTGTCGAGGCAGGGGCTGAGACCCGGGGAATGGAAACCCAATCCAGAGGTGGTGGAGTTGATATGGCAGAGGTTTGGACCAATGGAAGTGGATCTGTTTGCGTCTCACGGGATGTCCCAATGTCCACTTTGGTTCTCCCTCACTCATCCAGCCCCGCTGGGGTTGGATGCCATGGTACAGGCCTGGCCGAAGCTTTGCCTGTACGCTTTTCCCCCGAACGCTCTGCTCCAGGGAGTCCTGGAGAGGGTCCGTCAGGAGGGCATCAGTCTTCTTCTGGTAGCCCGGTTTTGGCCAGCCCGAGTATGGTTTTCAGAATTAATTTCACTCCTGATAGCTCCACCATGGTAGATTCCTCTGAGGAGGAATCTGTTGTCTCAGGCGCAAGGGCACTATATTCCATCTTCGTCCGGAGCTGTACAAATTGTGGGTCTGGCCTCTGAGGGGGCTCAGTACCTAGGTGCTGGTCTATCATCTGGGGTGGTGGAAACCATACTTATCTCTAGGGCTCCGTCTACTAGGAGATTATATGGCCTCAAGTGGAATGTTTTTCCACTTGGTGTAGAGAACATGAGTTAGGCCCAGTTAACTGCCCAATGGATTCAGTTCTGGAGTTTCTTCAAGATCGTTTCTCTGCGAATCTCTCCCCGTCCACACGTAGGGTGTACGTGGCTGCCATTGCGGCGTTCCA
The DNA here is from genome assembly GCF_051911475.1 of Siphateles boraxobius. Lineage (NCBI taxonomy): Eukaryota > Metazoa > Chordata > Actinopteri > Cypriniformes > Leuciscidae > Siphateles > Siphateles boraxobius. The sequence goes on from NW_027508975.1 coordinate 17,148,685, forward strand.
TGCACCACTAAATGTTGGGCCTTTGGGGAGGCACCAACTGGTCATACTATTTCTCCATGGTATTAGGAGGATCAGACCGACAGTCAGGTCCAGGGTTCCTTCCTGGGACCTGGCGGTGGTTCTCGAAGGGCTATCCCTGGCTCCCTTCAAATACCTCCAGTCGGCTTCGCCTAGGACCTCACGTTCAAGATAGCCTTTCTCTTAGCTATTTCTTTAAAGAGACCCTTAAAGAGGGAGATCTCCAAGCTCTGGCATTATCGCCAGCTTGCTTGGGGTTTGCCCCAAGCTGAGTTAAGGCCATCCTGCATTTGAGACCCAGCTATGTGCCTTAAGTGCAACCTAACATGGCTAGGTACACGGTCCTGCTAGTATGTCCTCCTCCACCTCATGTGTCGGCAAAAAAGGAGAGGTTCCTTGCTCTGCCAGTCAGAGTTCCAAGTATTTACCTTGAGAGGTCCTCTTCTTGGAGGAGGTAGGACCCACTGTAGTGTGTTTTGAGTCACCTATTAGGGGCTCCCGGCTATACAAACCATAAGTAGGCCTACAAGCAGTGTTGGGGAGTAACGGAATACATGTACCGGCATTACGTATTCAGAATACAAATTATGAGTAACTGTATTCCGTTACAGTTACAATTTAAATAGTTGGTATTTAGAATACAGTTACATTGTTGAAATCAATGGATTACATGACAATTCTTATCTGTTTCATGAGTTTATTCACTCTCTAAATAAATTAAGGCACCTCCATGCATTTCCCAGAAGCCCCAATATGAAAACGAAAAAATGCGCGGTTTGCGTGATCAGTCACAATGGAGTCGGAAGAGGAGCAGCGGGAGCTAGAGGTAGAGATGGAGCCGGAACAACAGAGCCAGGGCAAGAATGCGTTTCTATCTTGGAAATTCAAACAGAATTTCACATTAAAGAAAGAGAAGGGAGAACAAATATAACTGTGCAGTGCAACCTCTGCTTGCAAGCAACCATCCTCCTTTCAGCGTCCAAAGACTCCACCTCCAACCTGAAGAAGCATCTTATTTTTTTTATTTATTTTTTTAATTAGCCAGGGGTAGTCGTCTGCTGTAGTTTTACTGGTCACCTTGCTATTTTATAGTTGTATCAGGTAGGCTACTAGCTACAGGGCTGTAAGGATATGCAATGTGAAACCGAAATCACGACACTCGGATCCAGGAACCTGCGTCGCGTGTGAGAAGGCAGAATCGCGACACACTCCTTCCAACTCCCAGAGTTATCCTTCCCATCCAGATCCAATGCTACCACATCTTTAAATTACTATTAGTATTATTAGAAGTTAACATTATAAAATACGTAGACCTACACCACAAAACTAGTTGAGGAATAATTATTTAAAAGTGAGCAATTCCATCGTTATGGACGTGACTTTTGCAGTAAAAACTTGAAATATAAATTCTCAGAAAATTTATTTAATACCAATATATTGAAACGTCTGTTTATATATCCATACTTCCTTAATAAAGGAGTCCAGACATTAGAAAAATATCTGTCTACACATGCGTTTTATATTTAATATGAGGGAAATAAACATGCGTGACACAAAAAATATTTAACTTTTAGGCCAAATATATTTTTAGTACTTCTGTGAATTAGGCTACACTGCGCAAACCAAAAGTAATACTATACCCACCGGATGAAGAAGGGTTGGCTCACTTTTCGAGGTGTAATATGGGATTCGACAACGATGTGGGTACGATTGTCTCCAGCAGGTATTTCTGCGATTCTCACAGCCGTAAATTGGGTTTATCTAGACCAGTCACTCACTGTGAAACAGTTTCAGACTGGTGGGTCTCATGGCAGCTGCATCCAACGTAATTACTTTTGGCCTTCTGTACATGAGACCCCTGCAGTGGTGGCTCAGGACCAAGGGGTTTTCTCCGGGTTTTCATGCGGCAATGCCTACGTACCTCGGTCATGTGGAAGAACCTTGTTTCCTCGCCCAGGCCTAGTGTTGGGGGCTTCTTGTTGACGCATAATGCTATTGACGGATGCTTCCCTCACAAGTCGGGGGTGATCATGAGGGGTCACTCGGCGAAGGGTGCTTGGCAGGACCATCTACCTTTTAGCACATAATTGGCTAAAAGTGATGGCAGTATTCCCGAGAATCTCAATACTTCCTGCCAGACCCGATAGGTCACCATGTGTTTGTCCTTCCAGACAACACACTGATGGTCTCGTATATCAGAGCAGATATCCTGTTGAGGCAGGGGCTGAGGCCCGGGGAATGGAGACTTCACCCCGAGGTGGTGGAGCTTCTTAGGGAGAACTTCGGTCAAACTCAAGTATACCTTTCGCATCGTTTGTACAATGCATTGCCCTTTGTGGTTCTCCCTTACGCATCCAGCTCCGCTTGGACTGGATTTGATGTATTAGGTGTGGTTGACGCTACACCTGTATGCATTTCCCGATATCTTTGCTCCTGGGAGTTAACTGTGGGCTCGGCCTCTGAGGGGACCCAGCTCATAGATTCAGGTCTCTCGACCGAGGTCGTGGAGACCATACTCCAGTCTAAAGCTCCCTCCACGAGAAGAATAAATATGCATTGATATGAAAACTGTTCTCTGCCTGGTGCAGATAAGGCCTTCTGAACATTGTTTCAGCCCTGTTGATACAGTATTTGATTTCTGTAATGAATGTTTCTTTGCTGGTTTATCTCTGAGGAGAGATTCTGAATTTCGTCTTCTCCGTGGTACATGAGGCTGAGGCCTGCACGTACTTGGATTTGCACCTGGTATGGTGATAGTATTTCTTCATCCCAGGTCGGGTTATATTTCTAGGTCCCTAATAAATGTGACCTGATCCAGCAAAATGACTCACAGTGACCCAAATTTCAAAATTGAGATTTTGGTATTAATGGAAAGAGGAGACCATAAGCTTTCAAATGATATCCTAGTCAAAGTCATACCATGAATGGTTGTAAAGATATACACATTTGAATTATGGTCGTCCTCCCTCTTTTTCCAATTGAAAACCTGAGAAAATCGCTTTTTTTGCCCTTTTTTGTTGATATCTTTCAAAATCCATTGCATTTAAAGGGATAAACTATTTATTTTAAGCTTAATTCGACCAAAGACATTAATATATATATATATATATATATATATATATATATATATATATATATATATATATATATATATATATATATATATATATATATAAATGCTATTAAACCAGGCTGAAGCTCAAATTATTTTGAAGTTTTTATTTGAATAAATAATTTAAAAGTACCTTTTACAAAAATTTACTAAAATCAGAAAGATTGAACAGAGGTGCTACATTTTTGCATGAGAGAGAGGATGTGTGTGTCTGTTTGTGTGTTTGTGTGTGTGTGTGTGTGTGTGTGTCTGTGTGTGTGTGTGTGTGTGTGTGTGTGTGTGTGTGTGTGTGTGTGCGTGCGTGCGTGCGTGCGTGCGTGCGTGCGTGCGTGCGTGCGTGTGTGTGCGTGTGTGTGTGTCTGTGTGTGCGTGCGTGCTTGCTTGCGTGCGCATGCGCGCGCGCGCGTGTGTGTGTGTGTGTGTAAGAGAAAGTGAGAGAGGCAGAGAGACAACTAAACTGAGAATAATGCTAGTCTATGCAATCATATCTTTGTGTAGGCTAGTTGACAATAACAGTGTAACAAATTTATAACGGAGATACCAACAGTTTAATATTGGGTTAATCAAACACATTGTAATGGATTCTCCTTGCAGATAAATAGCTACACTAATTCACATTTGCACTCAGTCACATCACATCCATACACAGTAAATACACTTCACTCATACCCCTTTTCCACCAAAGCGTTTTGAGAGCCGGTTCGGAGCCGGTGCCTGCGCGCGAACCAGTTCTTTGTGTTTCGACAGCCAAAGAACCGGTTCTCGGCCAGGAAAACTGGTTCCAAAGCGGCACCAACTCTTTGCTGGACTAGAACCAGAGAACCGTTCTTTTACCACGTCATGCTTACGTCGGGGGCTGGGGGCGGGTTTAGACGTGTTCTAAACATATTTTCTGACCGCAAAGCCAGGAGAAACATTTGCAGAGACACGATGTAGTCCGCCATTGTAATTGTTATGCTTGAAGTTGGCGCAAGCGTTTCTAGCTTTTTTTAAAAAAAATTTATTGAAAACATTATGTAAGCAAAGAAGAAAACAGTCACAAAATAGAACAAATAAACGGAGAGAAAAAAAAGACAAGACAGGTGTACATAACTAATCAGAAAAGATTACATATCAAAGGAAAAGATTAAAAGACTTACATATTTCAATTGTTTTTAAAGCCTTCTTGGTTCACGAGTTAGAGATAATCCCAAAGTAATGTTGTACTTGCAAGCGTTTCTAGCTGAGACGTAAAGCGACGTACACAGTGACGTAACGACGTCGTTCGCTGGGCGCTCTAGAAGTGGAAAAACAAACAGGTTCTGAGGAGGTTCGCAAGTTGAACCAACTCCGAACCAACTTTGAACCAGCACCAGTTCCGACCCCGTTCTTTTTTGGTGGAAAAGGGGTATCAGATTCAATTCAATTCATACGGTCCAGTGCATTACCGCACGCGCTCGCACTCGGCCATCAAATCTAGTCCCGCGCCGCACTCTATTGCGTTGGGGGTGCACGTCTATAGATCAAGGGCCCGGCCCGAGGATAGTGACGGAAAATATCGGCCAAGTTCGGGCTCGGGCATAGAATCCAAGTTAGAGGACTCACAGCCTTTCAACATGTGTGTTTTTTTTCCCGCGCCGTGATGAGTCGTTCATGAACAATCCGTTCATTGCCTCTGTCACGTGACAAATGAACAAAAGACTCGGAAGGTCAAGTAATTATTAATGTTCCCTGTAAATTACTTTTGACTGCATTATAATGATTTCTTAATTCAGAATATGATCAAGATTGCGTTGGATGTGTTCGGCGAATTTGCCTGTTGAAAGTATAACATTTAAAGCCCCTGAAATGACTAGAAAAAAGATTAGTTAATTTTGATGAACGAGATTCAACAAGAGTCAGAAAACGAGAGTCAGTAAAACGATCCGAACTTTCCATCACGGGCGCGACATGGGGGCGTGGCAGTATCGACGATTCCATTTTTTATTTCGATTTTTGAGTTTGTGAATTATTTTCGATCGATTTCGATTTGACACCCTTAGTCTTGGGTATAGGGTTCCCACCGCGTCTCGACGCAGCTCAAGTTCCCTGGAAAGGGAACGTCTCAGGTTACGTATGTAACCCTGGTTACCTGAGAGGGAACGAGATGCTGCGTCGCCCTGCCATACTCCCTGCATGCCTGTAATCATCTTGCTTCGGCCTATCAGAAGCTGTCTTGGTCTGTTTTCAGGTGTGCTTTATAGTTTCCTGGTCGATGACGTCACCCGCCTATGACGTCTCGTTTCTCCATTGGACTGATTATACACGTGCTTCACGACGCAATCACGCAGGGCGTTCCCACCGCGTCTCGACGCAGCGTCTCGTTCCCTCTCAGGGAACCAGGGTTACATGCGTAACCTGAGACGTTTTCATTAGTTGTCAGTCATAATCATCAAAATTAAAAGGAATGAACACTTGAAATATATCAGTCTGTGTGTAATGAATTAATATAATATCCAAATTTCACTTTTTGAATGGAATTACTGAAATAAATCAACTTTTTGATGATATTCTAATTATATGACCAGCACCTGTATATATATATATATATATATATATATATATATATATATATATATATATATATATATATATATATATATATATATATATATATATATATATATATATATATATATGTATGTATATATATATATGCTATAGGCTAGTCGGTGAGCAGTCTGAACATCTAGTCAGCCTAAAAAACTAATTTAGCACCATGCCCACCACACATCAGACATCTTTACAAAGAAGTCTAACAGAAGATATTCAATATTGCATAGTGCCTCACAACACCAAACGAGCACTGCAGATTGACTTTTTCTAATTCGTTCAAATGCTTTTAATTAGCAGTTTAATCAGTCGGAATGGTCAGTCTGGCACTCGCTGTCGCCCAGTTGGCAGGGAGATTAAAGCCAGAGCTATGGTATAAAGGGAAATGTGCTCTCTCTGTCTTATTATCTGAAAACCTAAAAACATTTGTCTGCTATGGAAGGCAAGTAGGTGATGAATGGTAATTATGTTTAATGGTTTAATGCCATCTGGGGTAGGATTGTCAAGAACTGCATTGTCAACACAATATTTCTAGAGATGGAAAGCGTGGCATGCAAGTGTTGGAATTATGCAGCCCGCAGAAGCCATATCCTCCAGTGCTTCAGGAGAGTGGTGACACAGGTATGTTGTTCTCTGCTTTACAGCTGCACATTTACACGTATAGCTGACATTATTCTTGTGTGAGACATAAACAGAGACCTGTTGCAGTCATTTAGCACAGGAGGCTAAACATTAAAGTCAAACAGCACTCAGCTAAGAGCTATTCCAGCAATTCCAGGTATTAACATCTGCAATAGGTGCTGGGGTTTTCATTTTTGTTTCTTAGTTATTTGCATGTGTTAAACTTACTACTTGCATGTACCTACGTGTGTGTCTACCACTTACTAATGTAAGGAACACCTACTGGCCCAACTACGGAATCCAACAGTGTGGACGAAGGTAACCCTTACGAAAAAGAAGTTTATACAAGTGTGATACAATTATAATTATTTTAAACTAAAAATAAGAACGTCCTGGTTGCGTATGCAACCCACCGTTCCCTGAAGGAGGGAACGGAGGACGTAGTCGACGCGACTGAAATGGGATCACGCTAGGGAGCCTGTCTTCTTCGAGTACTATTGAACGAGCCAATGTAATTGGCGTGCGTGATTCGCATCACACACTCCGCCCCCGCGGCGCGGGTATAAATACGGAAGTGGATGCACGCACTAGTTGCTTTTCGCTGAGGAGCCGAGAGTAACCTGGGGTCAGCGGTGGTCCAGCGGTAGTGGCAAGGGGACTACGTCCTCCGTTCCCTCCTTCAGGGAACGGTGGGTTGCATACGCAACCAGGACGTTCCCTTTCAGTCGATAACGTCGGACGTAGTCGACGCGACTGAAATGGGATCAACCATTGAACACGCCACTAACGCTGCCACCTTCCAGTGCCTAAACCAAAGCCTCCTGATGCCCCCGCAAACTTAAGGCGGGGAAGGACAGGGCTTAGGCCAGGGAAGTCACTGCTGTTCCTACAGGACCACTGGGAAAGCGTTCCCCGTACGTTGGAAGGAAGGGACGCTGCGGAAGCCACATCCAACCCAAGGGAGGTAATGTGGAGAATACACATATGAACTGGGCGGAAACCAGGCAGTCTAACATATGGAATGTCACTGGGGTGGCTCCAGCCTAAGACGGGGGGAGACACACCGGACAGTGACGGCAGAGAGACTCTGCCGAGGGAAGACACGGGCTCACCGCAGGGAGCCGTATCGTGGAAGAATACACATATGGGGTCACCGAAGGGACCGCAACATATGGACCCAGCCTAACACAGGTTCCACACTGCTTACGAGTGGTAGGCCTAACACCAGACGTTCCGCACGTCCGACGTCGGAGGGGTGTGGAGGAACTCAACAGGGTTCAACTTTAAGGGAACTCAACTGGAGTAGAAAGGCGCACGTATCCAGTCCATAGGAGGGGAATGGCGCAGCAAGCCGACACTTGAACCGGGCTCACGGTGAAACTGGCTTCATGAGAAGGGAGCCCACGGGAAGCAGCGGTTCAACTAGGTGTCGTCCAGCCCCCAACTCTAGAATCTGTTTAGCAAAGTATATCGTCAACGCCCAGGCGGAGCACTTTACACTCATCATAGAGGAGCTCAACCCCTAAGTGGACATGTTGCATCTCGGACCTTTGCCGAAATGAAGGCAAGCACTAAGTGCAACATTGCATGGAAACAGCCTTCCCTCTCTGCTGAATTCCAAAAGATATTTGAAGAGCTGGTCTGAGGTCTATGACTTGCATTCTGTACACGTCCAAGCGAACGGACAGAGAAGCCAGGGCTGGATCTGCCTCCTCCAGGGCAGCGCTTGCAGGCTCACCACCTGCTCCTATTACGGGAGAGGTAGGAACCTTGGGCACCATCCGAGCCGGGGTCTCAGCTTGTGAGAGTTAGCCGGCCCAGACTCCAGGCACAATACGTTGACCGAAAGCGAGCAAGTCCCTACCCTCTAGTAGAGACCACGCGAGCAGGAGAACTGATATAACAGAATTTTTAACTCACTGCCTGCAGTGGCTCAGGGGCGGTCTCTGCAGTGCAGTCGCACCAGGGACAAGGCCCAAGAGGATAAAGAGGGACACAAGGATTTACAAGACCTTGCTCCTCAGGAACCTGACGATCAGAACGTGCTTCTGCATACTTCTGCAACACGATGAGCGTCGTTTAAACACAGAGGCAACATCATTTTGAGGGTGAAGGAAAACAGCCTACTGCAACCCATTTTGCAGGAAAGAGAGCACTGAAGTGATCGAAAGCTTTCAGGATCTCCTCTGGAGAGAAGACGCACTCAACGACTAGGTTCCACTTCTAAAGGCGTAAGCACGCTACCCAATTCTAGGGGGTGCTCGCAGAAGTGATGGTAACTATCACATGTTCTTGTGATAGCCACCTGAACCTCCGCGTTCAGATGTAAGACCACCCGGAATCTCCGGGGGAAGAACGCGTGTGCCATCGTGCCCCGTCCCCGAAAGAGTTCTCAGGGGAAGTCAGGAAGGCTGTTGAAGGGAACCAGGTCTAGTTGGGCCAATAAGGGGCAACTATGAAGACCTGTTCCTCTCCTGACATGGCACGTAGGTGCAAGTGACGGGCGCAAAAGACAGGAGCATTGCTCAACACAACATGTGAAGATCACTGGGCTTCAGGAGCATTTTCTGCTCAGCACTTGGGTGTGACAAGTTCACTGAGCTTCAGGAGCATTCCTGCTCAACACCTGAGTGTGATAAACTCACCGAGCTTCAGGAGCATTTCTGCTCAAAACTTGAGTACGAAGAACCTCACTGAGCGACAGGAGCATTTCTGCTCAGCACTTGAGTGTGACAAGTTCACTGAACTTCAGGAGCATTACTGCTCAACACCTGAGTGTGATAAACTCACTGAGCTTCAGGAGCATTTCTGCTCAACACTTGAGTGCGAGGAACTTCACTGAGCACCAGGAGCATTTCTGCTCAGCACTGCGTGTGATGAATTCACTGAGCTACCTGTGATGGACTCACTGAGCTACAGGAGCATTGCTGCTCAACACCTGAGTGTGATAAACTCACTGAGCTTCAGGAGCATTTCTGCTCAACAATTGAGTGCGAAGAATTTCACTGAACGACAGGAGCATTTCTGCTCAGCACTTGAGTGTGACAAGTTCACTGAGCTTCAGGAGCATTACTGCTCAACACCTGAGTGTGATAAACTCACTGAGCTTCAGGAGCATTTCTGCTCAACACTTGAGTGCGAGGAACTTCACTGAGCACCAGGAGCATTTCTGCTCAGCACTGCGTGTGATGAATTCACTGAGCTACCTGTGATGGACTCACTGAGCTACAGGAGCATTGCTGCTCAACACCTGAGTGCGATGAACTTCACTGAGTTTCAGGAGCAATTCTGCTCAACATGAAGAGTGATGATTTCACTGACTTGCAGGCGCAAGGCGACCATGAGTCGCAGTCACTTTTAGAAGGCTCACTGGGGTTAAACGCATTTCTGCGGGCCCCTGGGGCCGCTGAGTCCCAGTGTTTGTCCAAGGGTAGTCCGCTCGGTTTACCCAAACACTGGCGGAAAAATAAAACCGGGGGGGCAACTGAGCGGCCCCGGAATGGTCATGACCCAGCCGGACCCAGGGGATGGAGTCTCCACTTGCCCTGGCTATAACTGTCGTGAGGCTCGATGGCGGCACGATTGAGTAAGCGGGAGGAGTGGAATAAGGCGCCCTCAGAAGCGTCTGACTCCAAGGAGGAGGTGACGGGTGAGTTTGTGACATGCAGGGGAAGCTTGCGCAACGGTCGCAATGTCTAACAACTCGAGGCACGAATGCCCGTGTAGTCGGGGGTCGCCCTGGCCCCCCTTAAAACACGCCCTTTTTACATGGCCGCTCTGTTGAAGAGGGTTTGGCAGCAGACCGGGATGACTATAGTCACACAGGGTGAGCTGCTCTGCCACGGTCACCTCGGGACTCGATCGTGAAGCTAGCGCTGAAGCGGTCACATATGGAGGGAGCCAAAGGCTGCGTCTACCATATACCCCAGGAGCCTCTGAAAGTTCTTTCAGTGGGACCCTTTCTCACTTCAACACCAGCTGAACACATTCTCATTGGAGAGACATGTTGGACCGAGTACCTCTCCAAAACTAGAAAAGAGATACTCAGCCCGTGGGCGAGATTACTCTCTTCCAGTTGACCTGAAGACCCAACGGGCTCTGGAGCACTCGAGGGGAAGGACACTGTACTGATACTCCACCCTTAGACGCAACACACAGGATGGCCTGCGGTGCGGGAGGTAGAGATCTGAAGCACCTGTCTTTCAGGTCAAAGCTGCAGACCAATCTTGGGCCAAGATGGTCACGACCCACCCCCTAGTAGCACGAAGAACGAGTTTACAACTGGCCTTCGTACCGGCTGGAGGAGCGGCTATATCAAATCCTTCGCAAGCAGGATAAGATAAGCACGCACAAGTCAGGAGCACTGCTCAACACTCGGTGTGATGAATATCACTGAATTTTCAGGAGCACGTCTGCTCAACACCTAATGTGATGACTATCACTGACTTGAGCGGGGTAGCCGAGCCTGAGGTGGGGCAGCAAAGTAGAGAGAGTGGTGTTAGTGTGCTGTGCAACACTTACCTGTCTCCACAAGCGGCAGGGGGCGCGTGAGAAGGCGGATGACCGGGTCCTCGAACGCACCAAGCTGCCTGCTGGCGACCAAGGGGGAGCTGAGGGGTGTAAGGCTATACAGGGTCACACCCGCCAGACTGGCCCTCTTGGGACCCAGGAACAGATGAAATTGCTCTCTCTTTGAAGTGTGGGTACCGCTTGCTCCGCTTTTTTTTTTTTTTTTTTAGGGAGCCAGCGGCGGAACAGACACACACACAAACAAAGGCTCCACCCGGCCCTCACCCGGGGGGAGGGAGTGATCGTGCCACTCCAAGAGCATCTCATCCATTCCTGGGCGGCCCGCTCCGGAATGCTTTCGCTGTCGCTTGCCACCTGGCTTGGCAGCGCCTGGAGCGGGCTGGGCGTCTCTACTGCGGCCGGCTCCATGCTGAGGCCTGGGTGGAGGCTGCTGCGGAGGGCCAGCAGGAGCGGCGGCCGGAGAACGCCCACGGCGACGAGCAGGCGGAGGAGCTGCCACCGGCGGCGGGTGGAGGCAGCAGCTGGCCACCGGGGCAGGATGTGCCGGATGACCTCCGTCTGCGCTTGAGCAGCGGAGCACTGTTTGATGCAGTTCTCCACCGCGTCGCCGACCAGCCCAACCTGGGAAATTGGGGAGACCAGGAACCGAACCTTGTCCGCATCCGCCATACCAACCAGGCTGAGCCAACGAAGGCGCTACTGGACCACCAAGGTGGACATCGCCAGACCGATCACGCACGCTACGACACCCGTACCCCGGAGGGTGAGGTCGGATGCAGTGCGGTGCTCACCTATGAGCGCACGGTCTGGATTACCCTCGTGCATGCCATGGGTGCCCTAGCCTGCAGCAACGCCATGGCACGCAAGAGGAAGGGGCTTGCCCATAGGCTTTGTAAGCTCTGCCCGTCGGAGCAGACGAAACTCACAGGCCTTAGGGGGGAGACGAGGATCCCCCCAAAAGGCAGCGGCCGCCGGACACAGGTGCACCTGTGTCGACAGACCGCTCCAATGGAGGGACACCTCGCAACCCTTCACCGTTCCTCCATCAAGGGTAATGAGGGGGAAAAGCTAGTCAGGCAGTTTCTGGCAGAGAAAGATGCTGTTCACCACCTGACAAGCTCTCCATGCATTTCGGGAAAGAAAGGCACTGGGGCGGCGAGCTGAGAACCAGCGCGGCCCGCCCCAAGATACCAAACTCCAGATTCCAACCGAGACTGAACGGGACACGGTGGAGGTTCCACTCGAGCCCGGTAGCCTCGGCGGCCCGTTTCAGCATAGCTGATAATTCTGGATCCGGCTCGGGCAACATTGAACTCCCGGAGGGAGACAATGCAGCCGAGTCATCATCTCTAGAAGTCAGCTCACCCTCCGATGCTGCAATCGGCGTCCTGTCCTCCAGGGGAGCCCCGAGTGAAACCGCTGGCCCACCCATTACAGATGGACCAGCAGACAACACAGGAGGCTCCAGTGGTTGCAGTGGAAGGGAGGAGTGAGGAGCCCACAGGGAATGGTTACCGGGCGGGACATCCAACACTATCCTCCGGTCACCCATCCCACACAGCACCCGAGGGTGGGGCATGGTAATGGGGACTCGCTCTCCGCGAACGAAGGCGAGTCTCGCCCTCAACACTGCGACAGTCATGTTCCCACAGTGAAAACATGAGCTGTCCACAAAAGCTGTCTCAGCGTGCTGTAAGCCAAACACGTGACACAACAGTTGTGACCATCAGAGAGAGACAGGGAACGACCGCACCCAGAAACGCACGGGCGGAATGACATCTTGAAAAAGACGCAAACGCACCCGTGTTGCTCTTTCAGAAAATAGGACCGTCACCAGTGCCGGAGCACACAGGGGAATGACCGGGGCAACACTGAACAGAGAACTGAAACAGTGAAGCACTCACTTTTCCGCCCTCTAACCAGCCATCAACACACACAAACATTTAGAAATTTGTTGCTGTTAAAACAGCAGTTGAGAGCTCAAAGCTCGCGATCACCGCTGCACTCGCGCTGTAGAACACCAGCACTGGGAGAGTCTTCCTGAAGAACACCGACACACTCGCTCGTTGTAGACAACAGAACTCTCAGAGACATCAAACGATCGGCTCCGAAGCGAAAGGCAACTAGTGCGTGCATCCACTTCCGTATTTATACCCGCGCCGCGGGGGCGGAGTGTGTGATGCGAATCACGCACGCCAATTACATTGGCTCGTTCAATAGTACTCGAAGAAGACAGGCTCCCTAGCGTGATCCCATTTCAGTCGCGTCGACTACGTCCGACGTTATCGACTGAAAGGGAACGTATACTTTCAGTCTACTTTTTTATGTACTTCTCAGAAATATACTTTATGTACTTCTTAGAAATATTCTTAAAATTGCATTTAATTATACTTGACTTATACTGACAGAAAAAGTCTATATGGCCTATAGACCATTTTGCCAGATGTAAACAACACTGGTCCAGAAGCACTTCCTGTTTCAGTTTTTTAACACTACATAAACGTTGGGATACAAATACAACCAACAGAACATATACATCTGAATCAAAAAGTTAACAAACATCTTTAACCCTTTCACACATACGATCACACCGGTGTGATCAGTCTTGGCTGGTCCCTGGAGCGTACGATCACACCGGTGTGATTAGAACGGTCAGTGCATCACGTGATCAACTGCTAATTTCAAACGTGCTTTCGCGCGTTTGCTGGCGCTGAGCCAGAGAAGGACCCACTCAGTGCTGTCATATATCACAACTATTGAGTGTTTTCAACCACATAATGTTTATTTTAGGTTTCAGACATTTAAATACGCACAAGTACTAGCAAAACAATGATTTTGAGTTTGTAAAATACACACTGATGTCTATGGAAGCGGCAATAATAATCCTTTACATTATAATAAGACGACACGTTTTATTCATATCAGATACACATTGTGTAAGTAGCTTTACATTTGACCCTATTCTTCTCCCAGTTCAATGGCCACTTACTTTCATGCATTTCGTGAGAAGTGGAGGAATTGACGTGTAAATCCAACAGATCCGATTCTCTGAACTGTGAAACAAACTAACATGGCGCCGCCCATCACGCATACAGCTCAACTAACGCGATGGTTATAAAGGTGTTTAAACAACAAAACACATCCACTTGCACATATTTGACAATCGGAATATCAGTGTTTCATGCTATAGCTAATACATTTGTGAATATTTTTAATAAAAAAGGGAAAATGACATAAAAGCAGATCATCATTCATTCACCGCTGTGTTGTGGTTGCGCTGTGTCACGTGACAAGCAATGACGCGTCACCATGGAAACATTAAAGTGACAAGTTCTAAATAACGGTCTTATGTGTGAACTTATGTGTGAAAGGGTTAAGATGTTTTCTTTACATTTGAAATAAAGAAACCATTTACAAACTGAAACAGGAAGTGTTTCTGGACAAGTGTTGTTTACATCTTGCAAAATGGTCTATACTTGAACTCAATCTTTTGATCGAGATATAGTTAAAAGTACAATTAAGTATTCTAAGTATACATGAATATCAGTCACATGACCTCTCACGTCATCCTCTCTTTTTCCAGTTGACTGCCGCCATCTTGAGTACCTGCCGAGTACTGTCTACAATACTGACGGCATTAGCTAGGAAGCAGATTTTCTCTGTTTGTTTCACTTTATACATAACCAACTTTGTTTATGTAAACCCTGTGTGTATTTGACAGTATTCGCGCAATAAGACTAGAAAGATAACTTCGTTCACAAACCTGTCGCTGTTGTTAGACAGGCTTAGTGCACGTGCGCTTCGGGTGTACGCGCTCAGAAAAGCGCTCGTTAGAATTGCGCATCAAACACATGAATGAATTGTAAGCACATGCAAATAATGAACTTATGTGAACTGGATTGTCCCGTTCCTTTGCGTTAACATTTGATGTGAATATACGTCGCGTGGTAGCCTATGCTGAGACGGAGGCGCCAGAACTGATATATTACTACAGCACGATACTACGACATTTCTTCAAAAGCAGATGGTGGATATATTTTAATCCACGATCATAAATCGTGATATCGCACACCCCTAAACTAGCGTAAGCTCATTATCATTTACATCCACTCATCACAGACAACATGAACACTGCACAGAGAGTTTGCACACCACTGTTATAACATAAAAGCAAGCATCTGCGTGCATGGTTGGGCATGATATGATTGAAGGATTTTGACTGAATGCGCGCAAAGTGCGCTCCCTTAATAATTCCTAAAAAGCTGACATCAGTTAATCGCGATCTCACATCTGTTAATATCAATTAAGATGACTGCACAATGAATCTTTCATAATATATACACTTTTGTTTGTTACAATTAGAGGATTTGTCAGCATTTTTGAGCATATACTCCACTCACTGCTCATAACCTCTATCTTAAATGCTTCTGATTGGCCTTTGCGTTGAAGAAATCAACACATATGTCTGTGATTGGCTACATCGCTCAACGCTGCAAACGTGTTTTAAAAGGAAACTCTGGCCTGTAAATCGTTTCTATTTTGTTTTAGTTCTTGTTGCTTTTCTGCAAAAATCTATTAGTTTTTATGTTTTATTCATAGATATTTCTAGTTTGCGGGAGTCCCGCGAATCGTTTTATTCTCCCTGCAACGCGCACACACACAGAGAGTGCATTACCGCTCGCACTCGGCCATCAAATCTAGTCCGCGCCGCACTCTTTTGCATTGGGAGTGCACATCTCTAGATCAAGGGCCCGGCCCGAGGATAGTGGCGGGGAATATCGGCCCGCAAGTTCGGGCTCGGCCAGAGAATAAGCTCTAGTTCCTTTGCGACTGACATATCGATCTTGCCGAATCAGGTACTCAAGATGGCGGAAGACAAGTTTTAGAATTGAGTGACGTCAGTGAGGAGACGTTGGTGACATCATCTGATATTCATGTATACATGGCTTGTAGTTTATATTCTATTGTAGGATTCTATTCAAAATATCAAACATTACAGATTGATTATTTTGCATTCCTGACATAAATTAAGAAATGAATGATACTGAAACCCAGTTTTATCATAAACAGTGGTCAAATATCGAAGCTGGAGTCTTTAATCTTTATAATGATTCTCAGTTATCCAGATCAAGTAAGAGTGTGATGTTTTAACGTGCCGTGAATGTTGAACAACAATAATCTGGGGCTGTCTTTGAACGTAAAGGGGTTTAATATCCAGAGCTTAGAGAAACCTCTGTCAGAGCCATAGCCTTGTGGACAGCACATCGACATAGAGACACAACTGCACCTCAGACAGCAAAAGTTCAAGTCCCATTTAAAGGTACTTTCCTGCTCATGTTCCCTTCTCACCGTTCCCATTGTTTCCTGTCTCACATCATACGGTCCTGTCCATTAAAGGTGAAAACCCCCAAAAGTAATTTGGAATCAAAGTCAAAGGAATTTTAGGAGAAACATTTAAGACACTGTTGATAATAAAATGAGAGATATTTGAGAATCACAACTAAGTCTCCTTAGCTTAGAAATAGCAACCTCTGAGCAATAAAATATTCCTTTAATGGAGTCTTGAAAGAGTTTGCAGCAAGACAATAAAGATATGTTCTATGTTCCCTATCGGTCAGTCACTACAACGTAGGTCATGACTGACCAATAGGAATCTCCCTAGAGAGGCCAATCTACTTCGAGTGAAACTAAAACAAGCCAATACACATTGGCGTGCAATCATTTGCAACAGCTGTGCAGCCTCGCAGCGCGGGTATTTAACAAGCAGCTGGTGCGATTGCACACTAGCTTTTTGCTTCGGAGCCAAACACTTCGATGCCTCTGCTAAGTCAGTTGAAACTGATCTACGAGCCTTCTGGACCTCTCCTTTCCGGTGCTGGGCGCGACAGCACGGCAGCGCGAACCGTTTGCTTTCTCTCTCTTTCTTTTTCTTTCTTTTTTGTTTTAAAACTGAGCAAGAAAAAAGCTGTTTTTACAGCTGGTGAGGTGCGCTTCAGAGCTCTCAAAAGCTGTTATAACAGCTGGTAAGGTGAGCCTGGCAAGCGCTCAAAAGCTGTTGTAACAGCTGGTAAGACCTCCAGCGAGAGAGATCCAGCGCACAGACGGGTGCACGTTCCCGTTTGTGATCGCTGTGGCTGTTCCCCTGCGTGCTTCAGCACCAGTGAGAGTAGTCCCTAAAAGAGCTTACACAGATAGTTCGCGTCGTTTTCAAGATGACTTTCTATCTGTGTGTTTCTGGATGCGGTCGTTACCTGGGGTCGCGGGATGGTCACGATCACTGCCTCGTGTGTCTGGGCCTCGAACACGCACAGGCAGCGTTCGTGGATGAGTCATGTACCCATTGTGGGAAGATGACCATCTCGGAGCTACGGTCGAGACTCTTGTTCCTGCAAAGGGGCGGAGTCCCCGTGCCTACGCCTCGTTCCAACCTCCCTTCGCGGGTTGATTCCGGCAGTGATATGGGTGACCTGAGGGTTACGGTGAGCGCGCTTCCTTCGGGGAACCAACCCCCTAGGAACCCTCACCCCTCTCACGCTCCGCAACCAGTTGAGCTGCCAACGGAGCGTGCTGGAGCATCCTCGAGATGTGTACCAGTCGTTTCGTTCGACGCTCCCTGCAACGACCAGATGTCGATCGCTGCATCGGAGGGTGGGTCAGACCTCTCCGTGGACGACGGCTCGGACGGCTCGGAGCCGCTGCCTCCTTCGGGTGTGTCAGCGGTGCCCGAGTCGGACCCGGAGATGATGGCCATGCTTTCCCGGGCCGCAGACAGGATCGGGCTCGTGTGGAACCCTCCACCGTGTGCTGAGCCCTCGAGGTTGGACGATTGGTATCTCGGGGTGGCGCGCGCTGGTTCTCAGCAACCCACCCCAGTGCCTTTCTTCCCGGAGGTGAATGAGGAGCTCACAGGGACGTGGACGGCACCTTTTACTGCCAGAAACCGTCTCGGTGGCTCCTCCTCCCTCACCACCCTTGATGGCGGGGCAGCTAAGGGATACACGCGTATCCCGCCAGTGGAACGGGCCGTTGCTATGCAACTGTGCCCTAACTCCACTTGGCGTGGAGAACCGTGTCTTCCTTCCCGGGCCTGTAAGTACTCGTCGGACCTGACCGGCAAGGCTTACAAGGCCTGTGGGGAAGCTGCCTCTGCCATGGACGCTATGGCGTTGTTGCAGGTTCATCAGACCAAGGCACTGAAGGACCTGCACGAGGGTGGTCATGATCCACAAGTTCTCCAAGAACTTCGTGCCGCAACTGAACTCGCGCTTCGTGCGACGAAGGTCACTGTGCGGTCAGTTGGTTGTGCAATGTCCACACTAGTGGTCCAGGAACACCATCTCTGCCTGTGTCTGGCTGACATGCGGGAGACCGACAAGATCAGGTTCCTTAACTGTGTCCTTAAGATGGAAGGGACTGCTCTCCAGGAGACGATGACTGCATCGCTCCCTCCCCCGCAAGAGGGCCGTGTGGAAAATCCTTTGTTTAATTTTGTTTGTGTTCAGCCGCTGGCCTTAAAACCAGCGGTACCCAAATATTCAATAAAAGAGCAGTTTCTATCATCTCTGGGTCCGAAGAAGACCCGGAGAGCAGTGGGGGGTTGGAATCCTCACCACTCTCATCCGCCTCTTCTTTCGCCAGCCGGCAGCTGTGTACAGTCCGAGAACGCCACCGAGCCGCCTCCCGCACCTCCTGCCCCGTGGAACCAGGTAAGTGCTGCACAGCACACTCAGACCCCGCTACAGGCCGCCTCCCACAGAGAGCCTACCGAGCCGCGTCCCTGTGTTCCACCTCGCTGCCCCACTCCGGGTACACCTACGGTCCCTTTGGTCCCGCTTGTACGGTCTCTGCGAGCCTGGTTAGCGCTCCCCAGTCCGTCTCGCTGGCTCATTCGAACCATCAGGCTCGGCTGTGCGATTCAGTCCGCCCGGCGTCCCCCCAAGTTTCGGGCCATCCACTCCACTACAGTGAGAGCAGCCGATGCCCATGTCTTGCGTGCGGAGATCGCAGTCCTACTGGCGAAGGATGCGATAGAGCCGGTCCCTCCAGCCGATATGAGGTCAGGGCACTACAGCCCCTACTTCATTGTACCCAAGAAAGGTGGTGGGTTACGACCGATCTTGGATCTGCGAGTTTTGAATCGGAGCCTCCATAAGCTACCCTTTGCACACACAGAGACGCATTTTCGAATGCATCCGTCCCAAAGATTGGTTTGCAGCGATCGACCTGAAGGACGCGTACTTTCATGTCTCGATTCTTCCTCGACACAGGCCATTCCTGCGCTTTGCTTTCGAGGGTCGAGCATATCAGTACAAGGTCCTACCCTTCGGGCTGTCCCTGTCCCCCCGTGTCTTCACGAAAGTCACGGAGGGGGCCCTTGTTCTCATGAGAGAACAGGGCGTTCGCATCCTCAACTATCTCGACGACTGGCTGATACTAGCACACTCTCGAGATCAGCTATGCGAACACAGGGACCTAGTGCTCAGGCACCCCAGCCAGTTGGGTCTTCAGGTCAACTGGAAAAAGAGCAAACTCTCCCCTGTGCAGAGGATCTCTTATCTCGGTATGGAGTTGGATTCGGTCACCCAGACAGCGCGCCTCACAGAGCAGCGTGCTCAGTCGGTGCTGAACTGCTTGAACACCTTCAAAGGCAGGACAGCGGTCCCACTGAAATTCTTTCAGAGGCTCCTGGGGCATACGGCAGCAGCAGCAGCGGTAACCCCGCTCGGCCTGCTTCATATGAGACCGCTTCAGCACTGGCTTCACGTCGAGTCCTGAGATGGGCGTGGCATCACGTCACTCACAGGGTGGCTATCACACCGTTGTGCCGCCAGACCTTCAGCCCGTGGTCAGACCCCTTGTTCCTGCGGGCAGGAGTCCCCTTGGAACAGGTGTCCAGGAATGCTGTGGTATTCACAGATGCCTTTGCCACCGGCTGGGGTGCCACGTACAACGGGCATGCAGTGTCAGGGGTGTGGACGGACCCCCAGCTGCATTGGCACATCAATTGCCTCGAGTTGCTAGCAGTACATCTCGCTCTGAGCCACTTGAAAAGGCTGCTACAGGGCAGGGACGTGCTGGTCCGTACGGACAACACTGCGACCGTTGCGTACATCAACCAACAAGGTGGTCTACGCTCCCGTCGCATGTATCGCCCGCCATCTCCTCCTCTGGAGTCAGAAGCATCTGAGGTCGCTTCGAGCCATGTATGTCCCCAGCTTGCTCAACTGTGTGGCCGACGAGCTATCAAGAGCTGTGCTTCCGGGAGAATGGCGACTCCACCCCCAGGCGATTCAGCTGATTTGGAGAGAGTTCGGGGAGGCTCAGGTAGACCTGTTTGCCTCCTCAGAGACCTCCCACTGCCAGCTGTTTTACTCCCTGACCGAGGGAACACTCGGCACGGACGCACTGGCACACAGCTGGCCCCGGGGCCTTCGCAAATATTCATTTCCCCCAGTGAGCCTACTTGCGCAGACACTGTGCAAAGTCAGGGAGGACGAGGAGCAGGTCCTTCTGGTGGCTCCCTATTGGCCCACCCGACCTTGGTTCCCAGAACTCATACTCCTCGTGACAGTCCCTCCCTGGCCCATCCCAGGAAGGATCTTCTGACTCAGAGACGGGGCACCCTATGGCACCCGCGTCCAGACCACGTGGTACTAAGACCCTGGCCTGGCTATGTGCCCAAGGTTCCTACCACTCCCTTCAAAGACCAGGTAGTGAACCTGCAAGCGCTGCGTTTGGAGGAGGCAGACCCAGCCCTGGCTTTGCTCTGTCCCGTTCGCGCTCTGCGTATGTACATGGACAGAACTCAAAAGCGTCAGGACCTCAGACCAGCTCTTTGTCTGTTACGGAGGCCAGCAGAAGGGAAAGGCTGTCTCCAAGCAGAGGATGGCCCACTGGATAGTGGATGCCATCGCCTTGGCTTACCAAGCACAAGGCGTGCCCTGCCCGCTCAGGTTGCATGCACACTCCACGAGAGGCGTTGCATCCTCCTGGGCGCTGGCACGTGGCTCCTCGCTAACAGATATCTGTAGAGCTGCGGGCTGGGCGACACCTAACACGTTCGTTAGATACTATAGCCTACGTGTAGAGCCGGTCTCCTCCCGTGTTCTCACCCTAGAAGGGTAGAAGCACTGAGAGGCCTGGCTCTGTCGGCTTGCTGCACCCTACTGTGCACCCTTATTGCTCCAGAGTAAAACCTGTCGAGTCCTCCAAACCCCTCGGCCCGGACTTGGCGGAGCGTCCGGCGCCAGGCCCTTATCCGCTGAATCCTTGAGAACCCGATCTGGGCTGGGTTCCATATGTGTGACCCTACGGGGATCCCATTTGTGTATATTCCACGGCTGCTCCTATCGGAAGCCCGTGTCTTTCCCTTGGGCTAAGTCACCCAGTAGTTCATATGCAGTACAACCTTCAGGCTAGTCCATATGTGTTTCCACATAACTCCTTGAAGAAGTGGCTTCCGCAGCGTTCCTTCCTAAACAGAAAGGGCACGCTTTCCGAGTGTTATCCAGTATCTCACTCTATGGGTTATCATGGAACAACAGTGTCAGACTCACTCTGTGTAAGCCTCCTCCTATCGTCCTTCCAGGCAAGAAGGTGTAGAGGCTTGCACAGGGGCGCTGGATGGGGTGCAGCAGCTGTGGCGCTTTGGTAGGGATTCCTATTGGTCAGTCATGACCTACGTTGTAGTGACTGACCGATAGGGAACGTGTCGGTTACATATGGTAACGTCTTTGGTTACTTATGTAACCCTCGTTCCCTGAGTAGGGAACGGAGACGTTACGTCGGATGACGTCGAATGGGGTTTCGCTTAGAACACCTATCGACTTCGAGTATTACAAAACGAGCCAATGGCAAAGAAATGCCATGGGTCTACGGAATTTGCATAGCGTATCTCCGCCTTACCTCGTGGGTATAAAAGGAGGACGCCGGCAACATGCCGATATGTTTCTTCGCTGAGGAGCAAAGACTGAGCTCAGGCGATCCCCGCGGTACAGCGGAAAGAGGCAGGAAGACGTAACGTCTCCGTTCCCTACTCAGGGAACGAGGGTTACATACGTAACCAAAGACGTTCCCTTTCGTTGTCACTCCGAGTTACGTCGGATGACGACGAAATGGGGTTACCAGTCTAATCACGCCACCTTCTCAACTGTCTTCCAGTGCCCTGCGTAAATCGAGATCCCTGTCGTAGACTGGACGAACGACTCCATTTATCACAGGAATACCAAGGTACACTGGGAAGCATATCCCAAGCTAGGGGAAGTATGCAATAAATGCCAACCCAGAGGGGGGTGAACTTAGAGAATACACATATGACCCGAAGGAAACATATGGAGAACACTGGGGTATCTAGCCGCAGGTGGAATATTTCAACCCCAGGGGTGGCAAGGTGGCTTGGCAAGGGAAAGACACATGCTTAGAGAGGCTTACAGTGGAAATACACATGAGGGGGTCGCTCAGGGGAGGGACTATGCACACGGGAGGCACCTAGCCGACGCGCAGGCAATAGACAATAGACACGGTGCCAGCGTCAGGAGTGCTGGAGGAACTCAGGGCTTTCGGGGAAGCTCACCTGAGGAGAATATCGCACGTATCCAGTCCGTGGAGTGGAATGGCGAGCAAGCGAAGACACCTGAGCGGCTCCAGTACTAGCTGGTTGAAGCGAGCACATGAGAGGACACTGGCTCCACTCGGAAATTGTAGAATCTGGCGAATGTGTTAGGTGTCGCCCAGCCTGCAGCTCTGCAGATGTCTGTTAGCGAGGCGCCATGCGCTAGAGCCCAAGAGGATGCCACACTCCGGGTGGAGTGGGCAGTCACACCAAGGGGGCACGGTCGACCTTGCTGCTGGTATGCCAAAGCAATGGCATCCACTATCCAGTGAGACAACCTTTGCTCGGAGAGAGCCTTTCCCTTCAGCTTCCCACCATAACAGACAAAGAGCTAGTCTCAGGTCCTGAACACTGCGTCCAGTCTACATAGGCGCGGAGAGCGCGTACTGGACAGAGCAGTGCCAAGGCTGGGTCTGCCTCCTCCAGGGGCAGCGCTTGCAGGTTCACCACCTGGTCCCGGAAGGGAGTGGTGGGAACCTTGGGCACGTATCCAGGCCGGGTCTCAGGATCACGTGAGAGAACCCGGCCCGAATTCCAGGCACACTTCGTCAACGGAGAAAGCGTGCAGGTCCCCTACCCTCTTGATGGAGCCCAGTGCAACCAGGAGCGCTGTCTTCATTGACAGGAGCTTAAGCTCCACTGATTGCCGGGGCTCAAGGGGAGCACTCTTCAGGGCAGTTAGAACCACTGAGAGGTCCCAATAGGGAACGAGGAGGATTTAGTCTCCTCACTCCTCTCAGGAACCTGATGATCAGGTCGTGCTTCCCCAAGGACTTACCTTCTACCAAGTCATGGAGTGCGGCAATAGCGACAGCCTTCGCTCCAACCCTTCTTGAAGGAAGGAAAGCACGACACCGACCGAGCATCTCCGGGGGTCTTCTCGGCGAGAAGAGCCCCAGCTGACGAAGAGGTTCCACTTCAACGCGTAGACGTGTCTCGTGGACGGCGCTCTAGCGGAAGTGATGGTAGCCACCACCGCAGGTGGTAGGGTACTCAACCCTGCCTGGTACCGTCCAGGAGCCACACGTGGAGGCTCCAAAGATCGTGACGAGGGTGCCACAGGGTGCCCCGTCCCTGAGAAAGAAGGTCCTTCCTCAGAGGAATGGGCCAAGGAGGTAATGTCGCGAGGAGTAGGAGTTCGGAGAACCAGGTCCGGGTGGGCCAGTAGGACGCAACCAGAAGGAGCTGCTCCTCGACCTCCTTGACTTTGCGCAAAACCAGCGCAAGAAGGCTCACTGGGGGAACGCATATTTGCGGCCCCGCGGCCAGCTGTGCGCCAGTGCATCCGTGCCGAGCGTGCCCTCGGTCAGGGAATAATACAGGTCGCAATGGGTCGAGTCGTGAGAGGCAAACAGATCTATCTGGGCGTCCCCGAACTGGTCCCAAATTAGCAGAACCGACTGGGGATGGAGTCGCCATTCTCCAGGGAGGGGCTGAAGCCGTGAGAGCTCGTCAGCTGCACAGTTCAGGACTCCAGGAATGAAAATGGCTCGAAGCGACCTCAGATGCTTCTGACTCCATAAGAGGAGGTGGCGGGCGAGTTGCGACATACGGCGCGAGCGTAGACCACCTTGACGGTTGATGTACGCTACTGTGGCGGCATTGTCTGATCGGACTAGTACGTGTTGACCCCTGAGCAACGCCCGGAAGCGGTGCAGGGCAAGGCGTACTGCCAGCAACTCGAGGCAATAGACATGCCATACTGCTCAACACTACATGCGAGAATCACTGAGCTTCAGGAGCAACCTTGCTCAACACCTAAGTGTGAAGAAATTCACTGAACTTCAGGAGCATTTCTGCTCAACACCTGGTGTGATAAATCTCACAGAATTTTTCAGGAGCATTTCTGCTCAACATGAGAGTGTGACAGCATGGCAAAGCATGACAGCATGACAGCTCTTTCCAGGGGCACTCAGGCCCGTAGAAAGCTGAGGTTGGACCACAGGGTGAGTACTGACGGCAGGTCGGAGTAACTGGTACTCGGAGGGTGCCGTGTTGCCATGCCCACCTCGGGACTCGGTCGCGAAGCCAAAGCTGAAGCGGTCTCATATGAAGCAATCTGAGCGGCGTACCGCGACTGCAGATGCCATATGCCCCAGGAGCCTCTGAAAAAACTTCAGTGGAACCGCACTCTTGCGCTTGATAGTCTCAGGCAAGTCAGCAATGGCTGAGTGGAGAAGGCGACCAAGTCCATACCGAGAAAAGAGCTCCTCTGCACTGGGCAAAGTTTACTCCTTTCCCAGTTGACCCGAAGGCCCAGACAAGCTAGGTGCCGGAGCACTGGGTCCCTGTATTCGCAAACCTGGTCTCAGGAGTGAGCTTAAGACAGCCAGTCACCGAGGTAGTTCAGGATGCGAACCCCGTGTTCCCATGGAGGAACAAGGGCTGCCTCAACAACCTTTATGAAGGTGCGAGGAGACAGGGCTAGCCCGAATGGGAGAACAGCGTACTGATATGCGCGTGCCCTGACAGCAAACCGTAGGTATGGTCTGAGTCGACGGAGAACGGAGACATAAAAGTAGGGGTCCTTCAGGTCGATCGCTGCAAACCAATCCTGTGCCCGCACACATCCAGAAATGCGTTTGCCCAGGAGCATCTTGAACGGCAGCCTGTGAAGGGGGCGGTTCAGATGCGTAGGTCCAGGATTGGCCGTAACCCACCAGACTTCTCCGGGACAATGACGTAGGGGCTGTAAACCCGGACCTCATTTCGGCTGGAGGGACAGTCTCAATCGCACCCTTTGCCAGTAGGGTAGCAACCTCCGCTCTCATGATAGGGGCATAGCCACCGACCAAAGTGGAGCAGACTCCCCTGAAGCAGGGAGGAGACCGTGCGAACTGAATCGCATAGCCGAGCCGATGGTTCGCGCGACCCGGCGGAACAGAAGGGAAGCTCTAGGCAGGCTACCAACTGTGCCAGCGGCGTCAAGAACCACAGACGTCCCCCCGGTGGTGCAGCGAAGCGGAATGACCGGCCCAGACGTGGACGGCATAGCGGCCCGGTGTGGGGCAAGGTCATAACCGCACCCTGACAGAGGAGGCCAGGGAAGGACCAGCGTTCCACGGGGGCCTGCTCTGTCAGGGGTCTGGCGACAGAGGGGGACAGGGGCGAAGCGGTCCGTGGAGGGCACACCGTGTCAACCGCCTCTGGGACAGAGGGGGACGAGGAGAGCACGGCTTGTGGGCGGCGCTCTGTGTCGTCCGAGAACTCTATATGCTCAGAGACGAGAGAGTCAGTTCTTTCTGAATAAGGATTTTTCGCCAGCCCTCCACCGGGGAAAGGAGTGGCCCTGCTACCAACTCCTGGAAAGAACTGAGTCTCATCTCTGAGCAGCCCATCTCAAAAGTGCCGCTTAACCCGGTGTTTAGCGGGGGGCGGGGCTGGAGAGGGCTGTGGCATCCCCCTTACGGTCTTCCACAGCCAGGCCCGGGTGAACGGGCGGGGTTGGAACCGTAGGAGGGCGCCTTCGGCAGTGGGCAGACTGAGGAATCTGAGCGGACGGCGGGGCCGTCGGGCAGAATAACCTCAATCTGCTCACGGGCGGTTGAGAACTGTTGGGCAGAAGCACTCAACCGCACCGCCGAAGAGGCCGACCTGGGAGATGGGGGTGTCGAGCAGACGGGTCCGCCCGACATCGTGCACATCAGACCGGTCAGCCCCAGAATGGTGAACATCACCTGACTCCGAGAGCGTACGGCCACTTTCGTCGCTCGGAGAGCAAGGTCAGTGGCGGCGCGCAGCTCACTGAAGAGCCTCGGGTCAGTCCCGCCCTCCTGCATGTCCATGAGCATCTGGGTCAGGTAGACCAGCAGAACGGTCATGGGATGCAGTGAGGCGGCTGCCTGTCCTGTGGCACTATAGGATTTCGCCACAGATTAGTGTAGACGAAAAGAACTACAGGCTTTGGACGGGTGCTTAGGATTGCGCCGGGAAGCACTCTGAGGACACAGTAGCATGGCAATAGAGCGTTCAACCGGGGGGACCCCAGTGTACCCATGGGCAGCGGCCCCTGAGGGGAGGAAAGGCGGATGAGACCAACGAGCGGACCCGTGATCTCACCATGCACGTCCGGGAGGAAAGATATTGGGGTTTGCCTTGGACGCGGGTCGGCGGCCTCACCCAAAAACCAATCGTCCCGGGAAAGCATGGCCGTCATCTCCGGATCAGACTCAGGCACAGCCGTATGCACACCAGAGGGTGGCAGCTGTGACGAGTCGTCATTTCCAGAAGAATCAAGCCCACCTAGTGATGCTGCTACAGACACAGAATCATCCTCTGTAGCTTCAAATGAAAACACACGGGCCACCCGAGGGTAGACTCGTGGAGTCTTCAGTTCGCTAGCGGGCACCGTCATTAAAGAGGGGGGCTGGGGTCGTGGACACAGAGTCGGCGCCTTGTTCCAGACCAACACCCTCAGGTCACCCTGGCCACCAGCCGAAGATCGGGGGGTGGATGAGGGGACTCTCACTCTTGCGAGTTCACCGAGTCTCAACCTATATATGACGCGATGATCACGTTCCCAGAGAGAACTTGAGTCATCCACGAGCGCTGTTCAAGCATGATCAAAGCCCAAACACACTAGACAGCGCTCGTGCCCATCAGAGTCCGATACAAGTCCGCTGCAACCAGAAATGCACGGGCGAGCCGTCTTTAAAAAGACGTGCCGCGTGCAAGCTCTTTTAAGAGAGGAGAAAAAACTCTGCGATGTTGAAGCACACAGGGAGACACACACACACTGGCAGATCACTGCACAGATCAGCAGGCACTGTGAGCTCGCTGCAGATCGCCGTCACACCAACATCGGAGAGAGAAGCTCATCTCGTAGAGCGAAGTCAGAGATGACTGTGGAGTGAAGAAATATTCTTGGCTCTGAAGCGAAAACATATCTGCATGTTGCCGGCGTCCTCCTTTTATACCCACGAGGTAAGGCGGAGATACGCTATGCAAATTCCGCAGACCCATGGCATTTCTTTGCCATTGGCTTGTTTTGTAATACTCGAAGTCGATAGGTGTTCTAAGCGAAACCCCATTCGTCGTCATCCGACGTAACTCGGAGTGACAACGAAAGGGAACCCTCGTTCCCTGAGGGAGGGAACGGAGACGTAGGTCCCGTCGCCACATCTGTTGCCGCCCGCCGGGGCGGCCAGCTTTCTCAGGCTTGGCTCCTCAGCAAAAAATCTAGTGTGCAATCGCACCAGCTGCTTGTTAAATACCCGCGCTGCGAGGCTGCACAGCTGTTGCAAATGATTGCATGCCAATGTTTATTGGCTTGTTTTAGTTTCACTCGAAAAAATACACATAACAGTCCAGGCAGTAAAAACAAACAATAAAAATAAAAAGCCAATATAATAACAAACAAAGCAATCACACAAATCACATAAAAGCTACCCTAAAAAAGTAAGTTTTAAGGGACGATTTAAAAACACTAAGGGACTCTGCATTTCGTAACTCAGAGGGCATGGAATTCCACAATTTAGGAGCCAAAGAAGAAAAAGCCTGATCACCCATAGTTTTTAGCCATGTTGTTTGGACAGTTAAAAGACCAGCTTCAGAAGAGCGTAGAGAACGTGTAGGAGTGTAGGGTGTTAAAAGCTCACACAAATATTGAGGGGCTAAACCATTTAAGGCCTTATAAGTGAGCATGAGAATTTTAAAATCAATACGAAAACTAACAGGAAGCCAGTGCATATTATCCAGGATTGGTGTAATGTGCTCCCTTGCACTGGTCCTAATCAGAATTCTAGCAGCTGAATTTTGTACCAACTGTAATTTACTTAGGGTAGCTTTAGAAACTCCAGCAAAGCATTACAATAATCAATCCGTGAAAAAACAAAAGTTTTGAATAACTTTTAAATATATACTTTAAAGGGACATTGTGTAGGAATTTCTCCCATCTAGCGGTGAAATGGTATTTTGCGTTCAAACGAATTGTGCTCTCCAGCACCTCGCTTTTTCAAATGCGTGTTGCATCTACGGTAGCTGTTATGTATCAAAAAGCTATGACAGGATGTCTCCTAATAGCACTTTTCCTTCGGGTTTGTTATTTCAAACAAACTGCAACTTTATACAACGAACAAACGAATGTTAAAGTATGAATAATAACAGTGCAATGCAGCCTTTTAAACTTGCCGGGGCAGTGACAAGCACCTTTCACTTCTCTGCTCCTCCGTTTCTGCTGCTTTCAGTTACGTGACGCTGGCTCTGAACGAAAACGCGTTGTGGAAACGCGTTGGCCTAGTACTTTTTGACCCTCTCTGCTATTATAGATTTTCAAGATGGCGGAACGACACGGAAGCCTCTGTGGACCTAACCGTCACATGTATATAAAGATTATAAATTCTTAGTTTACGAGGATAAGTCAGATAAATGGCAGAGGTATTTGTACACCATTGAGGACATATTTATGAATACAAATAGTGATTTTAGATAATAAAATACCTAAAAAACTACACATTGTCCCTCTTAAAAGTGTCCAGTCTTCATCTCTTGGCTTTAGCATGAAAAAGGATTTACAACAGACAATTGATTTAGCTGCAACTTTGAGCATTACTGCAAATCTCATCCCTTCAGCTACATTTTTGCACCCTTCAGAAAAAAAAAATCCCCCTCTCTCTATCTTTGCACTTTTCACAAGGTGGATCTACCTGCCACGAATGCCAAATAAGACTGCAAGATCTCAGAACTCCAGAGACAAGTACCATGGGAATCAGACAGGAGAAGCACTGAGGGGAGAGAGGTGTAGGCCTTCAGCACAGGATGGGAAAGACTTCTTTGGGGACTTTTAATAGGCCTGCTTTGTGCGCAAGCTGCCAGTATCTGTCCAAATGTAGGAACACATTCTTCCCTGACGCTATTGTGTAGATATTAACTAACAGGTTAGTTTGCCATCTTTTTTAATCTACAGTTAAAGAAAATATCCTGAAAGTAATTGAAATGTTATATGCTTAAGGGGTATTGCTCAAATGCTTTATGCCAATATATAACTGCTGAAAAAGAATGCTCTCGCAAGGAGAAGTGAAGGAGAAAGAGGTGGACCATTCTCTATGGGAAGAAAAGTGTTATCCTGGTTTGTCAAAGACAATAATGTGAATATGCATAAACCCCTATAAGTACAATATAACAGGGAATTATTAACTCTAGACTAAACACAAATGCAGTAGATTTTTTACTTTGTCACATCTAGCATTTACACAGTACAGATTTTACCCAGCAGATTTTGCATTGTGCAGTTCAATGTATGATGTAAACACAAAATAATACAAAACTAGATTATTGCATTTTCTAAAGAAAAAAGGAAAGAATCAATGCAATGATGCAAGAGTTTTGCAGGTGGTTGCTTAATGCTATCAAAAGAGCCAACCCCAAATCTCTAGATATAGCTCAAGTCCCTTTTTCATTGCAAGACTATGGGATCTTCAGTTGTCATCATAAAATCTGATCATTTATTAAATGAATAATTAATGTCATTCATTGAATATTTAGTGTCATTCATTGAATTTCTGAAAAACAACCAGGATTACCAATATTATGCATATCCAGCTGAATAGACTGAAGTACAGTACTTCTCTGGGTCCATTACTGTACAAGACAAACTGTGATGATTTATATTGTGGTTCATTTTACTGTAAAAAAATACTAAATTTTCCCTGACTGCATGCCACATGAGCTGCACATGGGGGTATTATTAGCTCTTTGTCTGCCTTTTGTTAAATAAGAGTTCTGCTGATTCAGTCAGAGTACTAAGTGAAACTTTCAATACCAGAAACACCTGACCTTCCAATGCAGTATTTAGAAAAAGTTGCATTATTACAAATGCCTGGAATTCTAGCTTATTTTGCATACAAAGCACAGACTCATGTGTACCTCACATAATATGTTTGACACAGGACCTAATCTGTCTCAGCCTGATAATGACCCTGCACGAGAGTATATACAGATGCCATTATGGAGTACCGCAGGCACACATGACATGTTATTCAGTCTTGGTGGACAGATCTGTGAAGCACAATCTTGTAGGGAAATGGCCTGAGACACATATAAGCAGGGTGGGAGACACCGAGCTTTGAAGAGAGGATAGGGAATACATTAACTGCTCAAAGATTTGGGCTGAGCTGTGCTGAAAGAAAACAGCTTTGGAGTAAAAAAAAAAAAAAAAAGAAACAGAGTGGGATGAAAATGTGAAGGAATGTGTCAGGGGTTGATAAAAATGAGTCTTATCAAGGGTGCATTCCTCATCTGAGAGATAGAGGCAAGGGAAGCATTAAGGAGCTAAAACAAGAATAGTTTCAGCTAACAGCCAGCTGCTTTCCCTTATTAATGTAACTGTATTGGTTCACGGGTTGTAGTTAGATGTGTTTGCAAGGATCAGTATTACTATTCCTCATTTTAGGATTATAGATGTAAACAACCTGCCAGCCCTCCATATTAAACTTTCACCTGCAACTCATCACACAAAATGTATCTTTCCTGAATTATGTGTATTTTGAGGGAGGTGTGCTATTAGTCTATTACTATCATATATATTAGGGGTGGCACGATCCGCTTTTTTTGCCTCCGATAGCGATTCCGATACCTGGGACTCAGTATTGGCCGATACCGATCCGATACTAAAATAATAAAAAACACTGCCAAATTACCTAATAAACCGTATCTGTATGCCTCACTGTGGGGAAGAGACTGGGGTTATTCTTTTGTTAAAGGCATCAAAGCTTGACTTAAACATTATTTTCCTTACTTTGTAAAACAATACAGACATATACTATATAATTAAAATACATTTATTTTAAAATTTTAAGCGCAACTTTTTAATGAAGCAGCAACATATGATACATAGATTGGACAGAAAAACTAAGGCTATCAATAAACTGCCATTGCGCAAAAGTATTGTAATATGAAAGGCTCACGAAACGAAACCTTATGCGCATCCCGTGCGCAGAATGATGCGCTCGAAACAACATGGAGTCACGGCGCGCAGCGCGTCGCATTGAAAAGTTCAAAGCACAAAAGTAAGATATACATATATTTCTTTATTTATTCGTTAGTCGGAGCCTTTTAACAGTTTTGAATTTCAGTTAATGTGCGTGTGAAGAGCAATTATATCGCTCTCTACTCCAGTGTTGTGATCACTGAGGAGTTGTGTTGTGATCTAACAGACACCCGTTTGAAAGTAACATTTGAAACTCCAGCACGTTAAAGTCCTTTTATGCGAACCATAGACCTTAATCTACATATCTACAGTATAATAATAGGAACATTGACTCATCTTGGAGAGAGTTTCATCGTGTTGACTGTTTTTCCCGAGCGCGACGCGCTGTTTGAGTGCTGAGAATGACTGACAGCCGCAGCGGAGGGAAGCATTTAGGTGAAGATTAATTTAACGATTTAAATCTGTACCTCACATTGATTAAACTATATGGAGTGGCTTCAGAAATCTTGGAATACAGTACACGAAAACATTATAGTGCTTTATAATGTTGTTGTGCCTTTTGTGTTGTATAGCAATAACATATGTAGGCTATACATTGTATACAATATCGGATCGGATTTGGATGGTCTCGTCTGGCGATACCCGACCTGGCAAATATTGCTAGTATCGGAGCAATACCGATACTGAGTATCGGATCGGCGCACCCCTAATATATATATATATATATATATATATATATATATATATATATATATATATATATATAATTTTTTTTTTTTTTAAGTCATGTTGGCCAATCAGAAGCCTGATAAAAAGGTTATTACCGGTGTTGTCATAAGTAGTGACCTACATTCTGATGAGCCCTGTTAGCACATATTAACCTGTTAAGCACTGAAGCCATTTTTGAGTTGTTTTGTCTGAGAGACACGCATAAAAGTACAGACTCATAACTCCAAAACTGTAACAAGGAGAGTCAAAAGGGAGGTATTGTTTGATAGAACACTTTTCAAATTTTTTGAAAATATAAATTACATTACA
Organism: Siphateles boraxobius; assembly: GCF_051911475.1. Taxonomy (NCBI): domain Eukaryota; kingdom Metazoa; phylum Chordata; class Actinopteri; order Cypriniformes; family Leuciscidae; genus Siphateles; species Siphateles boraxobius. Next base: position 17,181,112 of record NW_027508975.1, read on the forward strand.
TTTGGACATTCTCCTGCTGAGAAACTGCTGATAAAAGACAAAAAAATATACATAATTTTATTATGATTTTGCATATTTCTTGTTTGACATGGAATAACTCTGGAAGGAAATATGGTAGCTCAAAAATTCTTTTTTGGTGAAGTCCCTCTACAGGTGACCTGCATCTGGATAAAATTTTGTGGTGATTGCATAAAGTACTCAAAAGTTACAGCATTCTGAACAAACGTAGCCTTTTTGTTTAGTCCTCACACATTTGAAAGGCAATAAAAAATTGTTGTTTTCTGAGTGACACACAAAACTAAAGACTCATAACTCCAAAACTATAGCAAGGAGAGTCAAAAGGTAGGTATCGTTTGATAGAACACTTTTCAAATTTTTTGAAAATATAAATTACATTACATTTGGACATTTTCCTGCCGAGAAACTGCTGATAAAAGACAAAAAATAAATATAATTTTTATTATGATTTTGCATATCTTTCTTATTTGACATATAATAACTCAGGAAGGAAATAAGCTAGGTGGAAAATTCTTTTTTGGTGAATTCCCTCTACATATGAGCTGCATCTGGATAAAAGTGTGTGGTGATTGGATAAAGGAATCAAAAGTTACAGCATTTGGAACCAAGACAGGCTTTTTGTTCAGTCATTGACGCCCCCTAATGGGCATTTTTAAAATTGTTCCTCCATGGAGAATATCTTGTCATAAACGCAATAGATTATGTTCATTTTGGGCTCATTTTAATTGTAATAGTATGCTGTAAAAAATGATGTGCCATTTTCAACGATCTGTGAATCTTTCATGAGCTGTATTGTGTTTTTGGCACATTGCAGTACATAGTAAAAAAAAGTATTTTATAGATTATGAAAAAAATAAATTCTATTTATTAGCAAATAACTAAGCAATACTTAGGAGATGTTCAAATTGGCTACATTCACTATTAAGTTCAGACTCTAAGCTTTCAAATGACACCTATTTTGTGTTAATCAAGGCAATATTTTTGAAAAATATGATAATTAATATTTTCGCAGCCAGGTGGCCTCCGCGGGCGGTGCCCTCAGATTTAGAGGGACTACTCAGCACTCGTTCAGAGTTGATCGAAGTTGTTAGATGCTTTAAAAAGCTGAGATTCTAAGCTTTAAGATGATACATATTTTGTGTTATCCCACGTTTGAAAAAAGCACGGATGGCTCCGGAAACATTGGTAAACACATTGCATCCCGGAAAGATGAGAGACATGTTTTTTTAGCCAAGCATGCATCACTTCGTGAGGTATATCTCGTGATCAACGAAATGGATCATGTTGTGTTTGGGCTCTTTGTAATCGTGAATCTGCTGTCAATAAAGATGTTCGATTTTTCACAATCCATGCATGTTTCATGGAGTTATGAGCTGAAACGTCACATCAAAACAACATAGCATCACTGCTACTGCTACTTCATTGGTGCGCATAGTGCAACGTCTTGTGTTAGAAGTCCATAAGGAATATCTTTAGATCTGAGTGATGGATTATGGTGAGTTTGGGCTCTTTTTAATCTTAACAATATGCTGTAAACAATGATGTGCCATTTTACACGATTTATGCATGCTTCATTGAGTTATGAGTTAAATCGCGGCATTAGTGCTCCATCTATATACAAGCCTCTATGTGCGCCTGTGGGGGTGCGTGTGTTACAACTCCATTAGGAATATCTTAAGATCTGAGTGATGGATTATGCTGTGTTTGGGCTCTTTTTGATCGCGAGAGTCTGCTGAAAATAATGTTGTGCAATAGCCTACGATCTGTGCATGTTTCATGAAGTTATAAGCGAAAAACCAACGCGAGTGCTTCACCAGTATATACTTGGCTAGGTACGTCTGTGGTATTTTTTGTGTTGGAACGCCATGAGGAATATCTTTAGATCTGATTTATGGAATATATTGAGTTTGGGCTCTTTTTAATCGTGAGCCCCTGCTGTAAATAACGATATGTCATTTTTCATGATCGATGTATCTTTCATGAAGATACGAGTGAAAAGGCCAAGTCTAAGCTACCTTGCTTGGCTACGTGCGTCTGTGGATTTTCTTTGTGGTAGAAATCCATGAGGAATATCTTTAGTTCTGAGTGATGGATTATGTTAAGTTTAGACTCATTTTAATCGTAAGAATCTGCTGTAAATAATCATGTGTCATTTCCCACAATCGGAGTATGTTTAATGAAGTTACGAACGGAAATGTGCCTTAAATTATGCATCCTTATATGATTTACATATGGTCTCTTGAGGGGCTTCTTGTACAAAACCTCACTCAAGTTTAGTAAAAAGCCCGAAACAATTATGCTTGTTCTATTCTACTCATTGAGACCTTTCAAATGACATATGGCACATGACTATCTGAGCTGTATGATGTATTTGACATATTGTAGTATGTACTACTTCATAAATTATGAAAACATTTTTTTTCTATTTATCAGCAAATAACTCATCACTACTTAGGAAGTTATAAAATTGGCTACATTCATTGTAAATTTCAGACTCTAAGCTTTCAAATGACACCTATTTTAAGTTGATCAAGGTAATATTTTTGAAAAATATTATTATTATTTTTTATCGAAGCTAGGTGGCGCCAGCTGGCGATACACTCCGTTTTAGAGGGATTACTCAGCACTCGTTAGGAGTTGATCAAAGTGATTAGATGCATTAAAAAGCTGAGATTCTAAGCTTTAAAATGATACCTATTTTGTGTTATTCCATTTCAGTGGTTGCTTAGAAATTTGAATATGAATTTTTTTTCGCGGGGGGGGCGCCCCGTTGCCCCCGGTACCGGGGGCGTTGGTTATTAACAGGTTAATTAGCAGAAATATTTTGGCTATGTCCGCCATTGCACAGACTCGCCTCATGTAAACAAGGGAGATAGCGGCGCACAATCTGACGTCAAACAAAGGAGATAACAGTGCGCACTCTGACGTCACAAGCCAAATTCTCCTGTTTCACCGGCTAGACAACTACACTGCAACTGAGTTTCTGAAAGCCCTGGCAGGAGTTTTCAAAAATGTTCAGTTTCAGTGACCTGATACTGGGTTTGCATATGGACGAATGGCCAAACTTCATAGAGAAAGATGCCGTTTTAAAAATACCTGTGCTCGTGTGGACAGGGCCTTAAAAGGAGACCGATCGGCGGCCGACTTGAAGCAGTGCTTATTTTTAAGTCTCCATGTAAACCAGGGGTTCTCAAACTTTTTGGGACCAGGGACCCCTTAGAGCGGAGAAAATTTCCAAGGACCCCCTCATAACAATAACTGTCTGTGATTAATATGCTTAAAAGTATTTGTACTCTTAAAGGTGCAGTGTGTGATTTTTAGCGACATCTAGCGGTTCGGTTGCGAGTTGCACTAAGGGCTCAGCCCACTGCTCACCCCTCCCTTTCGAAGAAGCTACGGTGGCTAAAACTGGACAAACATATCGTCGTCTGTGACAGCAGAGAATAGCCAGAGTAAGCCAAGAGTGTGTAACATTGTCACTATTTCTGTATCACAGTCCATTATAAACCACATCATGGATAAAGTTTACAAAGCCATAGTCAGGTGAGGATCAAGGGTCTTAATATATAATATAATTATAGTAATCAGCTGATTGTCTCACAAACGTAACCAGCATATTTCCCCCCACATAGCAAACCCATAATACAGCGAGGGAGAAGAACCACATGAAACTATATGCAACTATATTTTTTTTCTAACAGGGTAGTAAAAGTTCAGCTGGCTAATATGAGGTGTTACTGTGGCTGAGCTGGTTAAAGCGTAAAGCCTTGTTTAAACTCGACGCGTCCGCATGAGCCCAAAGGTGCACGCGGCAAAAATGACATGATTGTAACAGCGCACGCGCCTCTGCATCCCCTAGTCACCATTTACTACACACAATAGGCTTTTTTCTCTGATTTTAAAAACTCTTCGCGATCGACTTAAAATGCTTCTAAGATCGACTTGTCGACCGCTATCGACGGGTTGGTGATTCCTGTAACGTTGTTTTACGGTCAATGACAAGAGTACTAATCAGCTGTCTCACGAACGTAACCTGGACATTTATCCCCAAATAGCAAAGCCATAACACAGTGAGGGAGAAGAACTAAGTTACATGAAACAATCCAACTACATATTTTACACCACTGACAAGGGAAAAGTCACTACTTACGGTGTTTATGGCTAGCTTCTAGCTTTCTGCTGCTTCTCTTTCAAGGTAGTGACGAAACACGCTCTGTAGCGCTGTTTGTTCGCTGTCAGCTACGGTAGAAACAAGACGTCACAATATGTCGACCTTCATAGAAGGAGGTGCCCGCGATTATGTAGATATAAATGTCTCATTCTAAGGTAATAAAAACATTACGGTTTATTAAGTAAGTTCTTTATACACCACTGAAAACATAGTTATTGATGTCATATTGCATTTCTGTTAATAGATACTCAAAATGTTTACACATTGCACCTTTAAATGCCATTGGAATTAATTGCAACGTAATCTTTTTCACCCTAAAAAATTAGGACCTGTTCTATAGAACAGAAACAAATGTCAGTTTAAATCATGTTAATACCACTTGTATACTTGTAAACAGTGGGTCTTTTATTCAAATTGCATTTGGACTCAATAGCATTTACACTAAGTAATTTATCTTAAAAGCTTTCATAAAATCAACTGGAAGACAGCAAAGCGCAGGCTTGTTCTAATAAAACCAAACATTAAAATTCCCTAGATTAAAATTAAAACATTAACATTTTACATTAAAATAATAGTTCACCCAAAACGAAAATTCTGTCATCATTTACTCACCCTCAAGTTTTTCCAAACCTGAAGGAGTTTCTTTCTCCTGCTGAACACATAAGAAGATATTTTGAAGAATGTCGGTAACCAAACAGTTGATGGACCTCATTGACTTCCATATGTTTTTTTTTAAAAGTACCAGAAACTGTTTGGTTACCCATGTAGGATTACAAATTTATTTAAATGTTTAATTTAGATTTCCAATACAATAGTATTTTATATTGAGAAAGTTTAGAAATGATGAGACCAGGAAATCTCTGCAAACGGTAGGGGTTCCCAGCGGGATATTCCTGACTGTCCCATCTCAGTACGAGAAGGTTAGGCTTTTCCTGTTCTCGTTGTTTACCGGGTGAAGAGTCATGCTGAGCAAGTTTGAACACCTGTTATTTTATTACTGAGACCATTTGTCTCTTCTCAGTATGAGACGGCTAGACTTTTCCTGTTCTCGTTGTCTCAGCTCATTTACATGCTTTGTTTCATCACAATGTAATCCCTCCCCCTTGAAATGTATATATGAACTCAATGTATACTGCCTTAGTTAGACTAGACTTGACTTGACTTGGGTACTAAGCAGACTACAGCAAATAAAGAATCCTGCTTAAATAAGTCTCCTGGTTTTCGCTTCTGAGTTTTTCTACACTGAAGAAGGAAGAAGTTTACAACAGATGGTGCCCGTGACCCGGATGGAGAAACTGAAACTCAACAAAGAATGTACTTTTGAAACTTCAAAGCTCAAAGATCTCAACAAAGATCTGACTTTCCAGTTCCAGACTGAATCTTTTGAATCCAGAAAGATCTCAACAAAGCTGCCTGAGTTCGCGAACTGAATCTCAACAAAGATCTCAACAAAGCTGACTGTGTTCCAGAACTGAATCTCAACAAAGATCTCAACAAAGCTAACTGAGTTCCAGAACCAAGCTCAACAAAGATCTCTGACTGAGTTTCCAGACGGAATTTTTTCCATACAACAAAAATTTGGTGAGTTTCACTCCATTCAAAGAACCGTTGAAAAACCAGTAAAAATTATCCTCTGTGCCACCAGAGAAGAAGTTAACAGACAGCTGTAGGGTTTGTTAACTAAAGTTATCCTCTAAAGTTGCTTTAGAGATGAAATGTATCCTCTATCCTTTCAGGCAGGGAAGATTAACGTACATGTTAATACTGTTTAGCCTCTGCTTTGCCAGGGAAGTGTTTTATCCTCTATAAAATTAGGGAAGATTAGCATCAAGTGCTAATATATTGTACCCTCTGTTTTCAGGCAGGGAAGGTTAACATTACGTGTTAATATTGGTGAACCTCTGTTCAAACAGGGATGTGTTTATCCTCTAAAAGTTAGGAAGGTGAAAGATCCTTTGCATTTCCTTTTAGAGAAGATTAGTGTAACGTGCTAATATTTTGTGTGTTACCCTTTGCTCTGGGCAAGGAAGGTTAACTGTGTTATCGAGTGTAGCCTCTTTTGATCAGACAAGATTTAGTGTTTTTGTTTGTTTTATCCTCTATAAAATTAGGGAAGATTAGCATCCAGTGCTAATATATTGTATCCTCTGTTTTCAGGCAGGGAAGATTAACGTACATGTTAATATTGTTTTATCCTCTGCTTTGCCAGGGAAGTAGCAAATGTTTTTTTTCAGGCAGGGAAGATTTTAGCATAAATTGCTAGTAATTTGTGTATCCTTTGCTTTAGGCAGAGAAGGTTAGCATTAACAACAGTAATCTGTGTTAACGAGTGTACCCTTGTGTGGATCAGAGAACTTTTAGTGTTTGTTTGTGTGGTAACAAAGAAATCCACAAAATGATTAAGAAAAGTGCTAGACTAATCTCCACAACTAAAAAAGGTGGTCTTGCTAATCCTTTGTGGTCAGATAGCGAATTTAAAACACTGTTAGGAGAACAGATGGACCTAATAGTCACTGAAAAAGTTAGACAAGAACTAACACAGAAATATGAGATTCATCCAGATAAGATTTGGTCTATTGAAGAATGCAAGAAGGTGTTAGGTGCATGTATCAGAAAGAAAAACATGAAAGGCATAATCTGTTGCCATAGAGAATATAGCTTATCCATTGCACAAGAACAAACTAGGTGTATTGATAAGTTAAATAAACAAAACAAACAATTGCAGACTCAAGTGTCCTGTTTCAAGACAAAGGTGAGCCATAACAAGACCTCAACCAAATGTGATTCAGAAGACCAACAGTCAGATGAAACTTATCCTGACTTACAAGCATTCTTTGAAACAGATGTAGACATCCCATCAGTAACTGATAAGCCTGTAGATTCAGTAAAGGTATGTGTCGCAAGAAGATCTCAGGGAATTGAGAGAACTGAAAGTGTTCCTCCCAACTCTTGTGTTGTCCAAAATCAAACTGTTGCCAAAGCACTTGGACCTAGAGACATAGAAAGACTATCCCAAAGCTTACCTTCAGTACGCACTGATGTTTCTGAATTTAGAAGGGCATTGATCAGTAAAATGCGTCTTTACGACATGTCGTTGGCAGAAGTCACACAGCTGATGTCACAAATTCTAACTGAATCTGAATTCAACAGTTTTGAGTCTGTTGTTACTTCTGAACTACAACATGCCAGAAAAGATGAATTGAGAGAGGGAGTTCTGAATGCGTTGAAGAACATTGTTGGACCTAAAATTGACTGGTCGAAGATCACTAGTTGTTTACAGAAGAAGGGTGAAACTGTTAGTGAGTACACTCAAAGATTTTGCCAGTCAGCAGCAGCATACAGTGGTATAGCTGACACTTCAGAGAAGGTGCTAGAAGATAATGGTCCCCTAGTTCGCACATGGTTTGATGGTCTGTTGTCAGAACATAGAAAAGCATTGCCTTTCTTAGACTTAACCTGGTCCACTAGAACCATACAAAACAACATTGACAGTTTGGCTGCATGGGAAAGAGACTCTGATGTAAAGGAAAGAGTAAAAATTGCAGCAGCATCCTTTAAGGTCAACACAGAGAATCAACAGAAACGCAAATGTCCTAAGAGAGAGGGCAGTAGTTGTTATTATTGTGGTAAACATGGACATTGGGGAAAAGAGTGTAGGAAAAACAAAAATAACTTTAAACAAGTTAACAATGTTACTCAGCTCCTACTCAGTCTGCTTGCTACTCTGAAGCAGCCCGTCCCCTCGTCATTAAACTGGGGCAGCTGGTTGACGTGTTAACCATTTGGGCTGTGAGTGCTTAATTTCCCCACTAACTTGCAACAGAGATAAAAGACTTCTGTTTTTGTTTAATAGAACAAAAGGAAAGTGACTATCGCACCCTTCCTTTGGGGAACACTGGTTATTAAGTAAACTCACAGCCTTAAATGTTATGCTACAGCATAGGTCCTTCATCAGTAATGATGTTAGGTCAGACTGTAAATGTAAAATGCCTTCATGCAGTGTCCACACCTGATGAATGAAACAAAAGAAACTTCTGTCACCTCCTCCCATTGGGTAAATTGGTTAACTACCCCCACAGCCCCGAACATTGTTTTACAGCGTGCACCAGTCAAGAACCCATCCTCATGTATGATGTCTGCAATGACTGAATTTTTGTTAGAGGATGGAGAAATGACACATGATTGTGTTACGCTTACATATACACCTATGAGTGCAGTAAAAGAAACTCCCACAGAGAATTCAGAATTTGAGTTGTTTGTTGACGGTTCAGCTCAAGTAATTGAAGGTAACAGACGAGCAGGTTATGCAGTAACGTCCACCACGGAAGTGTTAGCTTCAGGACGTCTTCCAGATCATTTTTCAGCTCAAGCTGCAGAACTAGTAGCCCTAACAAGAGCATGCACGCTAGCTTCAGGATCAGTTGCTAATATCTACACAGATTCCAGATATGCTTTTGGGGTAATTCATGATTTTGGTGTCATTTGGCAAACCAGGCAGTTTCTAACTTCTCCGGGATCCCCCATTAAGCATGCTGAATTAGTGAAAGATCTAATGTTTCCCATGAAACTTCCAAAGAAATTAGCAGTGATCAAAGTGAAAGCACATCTCACAACTAATACTACGGAAGCTAAAGGTAATGCTCTTGCTGATATGGCAGCTAAACAGGCTTGTTTCTATGCAACTGTACAAGTGTGTTCAGGTAGTGCAGCACAGAAGAAAATGATGCCTCCTGATCTGTACAAAGACGTTTCCTCCATTAGAACCAAAGTGACATGGGCCACATCAAGTGATGTTGATTACAGCCGCTGCAGTATTGTGTCAGGGACGGAAAACCTGGACTCATTGTACACACTGTAAGGTTGTTCCCCCACCAACAGGGATAGGTTAGGACACAGAACCAGTGAGGAGCCCCGGGAAGAACCGAACGCAACAGGCTTCGGGGGTTAACCCTGGGGTGAAGACTTCCCTCATAGGCCCTATCCTAGTCCATCCTTACCTCACTGTTCCTTAGGTGTCAAAGGTTTAAGAAATAGGGAAAGAGGAGATCAACAATTGCAGACTCAGAAAAGTTTACAACCCTAGTGTTTGAACAAATACTGCTCCACTGTCTAGCAGACTCAGAAAAAGTTCACAATCCTAGTGTTTGAACAAATACTGCTCTACTGTCTTTTGTTTTTTTCTTTCTTAGTCTGTGCAGACACCACTTGATGACAGTCCGGGACCCATACGCACCAACCTCCTCACCTGCGTATGAAGCCACAACCTCCAGAAAACAACTAGACTCACTGGCGAACCAACTATCACGAAAGAAAAAAAATACACAACGCAGAGACTCACATACGAAACCTTCAATCATCCATCAACATGATCAAGATTGTCGTTCTACTAAGCATCGTGGACATCGCACAAAGTGTGGACTCCAGAAACAACATATTCTTAGAGCTAATTGATATGTCAAGAAATGCCTTGTTTGCTGGAAAGGACGTTTGCATGCCACACGCACCTTCAGTAGGAGCAGGAATCCCCTGGGTGGCACACCCTATCTCCAAATGTGACACGTGTACCTTATTCAATCATCATACCAGTGAATTATACAACAAGGATACATGTCACAATACAACAATTCCTCCAGCTTCTCCGTGTTGCATTCCAGGACTACCATCCTGCAACCTAACTTCAGCTACTCCCATCATGACAGATCTACTCCTGCCAATGATGTTCTATTGGTGCATGGAAAATTATGCTCCAGCATCGACTCCACTGGGTGAAATTCCTCGTGAACGTTGCAGCTTTGTGATTGAAAGAGGAGCAGAATCCCACGTGTACGTTACTACAACAGATAAGAAAGAGGAAAATGACTTAACAGAGTGTTTCTCCAGAAACCCATCCCTACCAAATTTTTTTGAAATAAATCAGTTGTGTATGATCTCTCCACCAACTGACACTTTTTAGTAATGTGGAACTTCTGTCTACAGCATCCTCCCCAGCCAATTTAACGGAAGGTGCACCCTGGTTTATATTCTACCAGCTATCAGAGAAAATACACACTCCACCCCAAGCTCCCCACAGCTACAAGATTCAGCTCCTACCACTAACGAAGCAGATGGCTGCATTCCAGGACTCACTTGTGCACAAACATGGTGGTCAAGAACTCTTGGAGCATTAATACCATCTTATGGTGTCATGCAAGCCCTTGATCAAGTCAGAAGCTTATCGAATTCTGTACAGAAATTGGCCAATGATACGGCTTTGGCCCTTGGTAACATCACGGACACTCTCGCTTCGCACAAGATAATGATCTTACAGAACAGAGTGGCCTTGGATTACATTCTAGCAACGCAAGGAGGAGCCTGCACCCTCATCGGACCTGAGTGCTGCACCGGGTTAATGGATCCAACAGAGAACTTGAACAAAATCCAACAAGACATTCTTGATCTTTCAGCAAAATTACACCAGATGACTGAAGTAAATTTTTCATGTTTCGGAAACTTGATTGGGAAACCCTGGCTGTGGATAAAGGAAATAGCAATTCTGCTGTTATTTCTTCTAATAGCGTACTATCTATGCGTCCACAGTATCAAGTGTTTCATTCAACAAATGACTCACGTCCCTCACAAAGAAATGACAGTTCCAAACAGAAAAGACTATTACCCTTAAGAACTTCACGGACCCTAAATTTGCATGTTTGTTTCTGTGTCAGCATGCAATTGCAGAAACAGCAACACAGAAGCATGAGCCTGTAATGATCACAAGTTACAAGAATTTAACTTTTAAGTGTCTAAATTTGTATTTTGTGAGAGTTATTTAGAACTCTCAAAGGGGGAAATGTAGGATTACAAATTTATTTAAATGTTTAATTTAGATTTCCAATACAATAGTATTTTATATTGAGAAAGTTTAGAAATGATGAGACCAGGAAATCTCTGCAAACGGTAGGGGTTCCCAGCGGGATATTCCTGACTGTCCCATCTCAGTATGAGAAGGTTAGGCTTTTCCTGTTCTCGTTGTTTACCGGGTGAAGAGTCATGCTGAGCAAGTTTGAACACCTGTTATTTTATTACTGAGACCATTTGTCTCATCTCAGTACGAGACGGCTAGGCTTTTCCTGTTCTCGTTGTCTCAGCTCATTTTCATGCTATGTTTCATCACAATGTAATCCCCCCCCCCCCCCCCCCCCCCCTTGAAATGTATATATGAACTCAATGTATACTGCCTTAGTTAGACTAGACTTGACTTGACTTGGGTACTAAGCAGACTACAGCAAATAAAGAATCCTGCTTAAATAAGTCTCCTGGTTTTCGCTTCTGAGTTTTTCTACACTGAAGAAGGAAGAAGTTTACAACACCCACAATCTTCAAAATGTCTTCTTCTGTGTTCAGCAGGAGAAAGAAACTCATTCAACAACAACAACTTGAGGGTGAGCAAATTATGACACACTTTTTATTTTTTGGCTGAACCATCCATTTAAAATAACATTTAAATTATGTAATGTTACTTTACGTGCATCAACTTTAAAATAATGAACTCATTGCACCTTATATCAATGGCAGAGCAATCAACAAATCATAACATAATTAACACTGTTGCAGAACACATCCTAGTAATTAAGTTAAACCAAACTTTTATTTTGGTGGGTTGTAGTGAATAAATGTTTTGTATTGTTATGTAGGCCCAGGGGCGGAATGTTTTTAGTAAAGCCCCTAATATTTTGCTACCTTGTCTTTCATTAGAGCAAAACAATTAATCAGAAAAACAAATGTGAGTAAGATTACAGCTGCCGTGATTACCTAATCATGAAAAGTGCATATAACAGTTTTATTTATGTTTTTTCCTTTGCATTAAAGGTACTTACAACGTGCTTTTGCAGCGTTGAGCATTGTAGCCAATCACAGACATGTCTGTTGAACGCATCGGCCAATCAGAGGCGTTTAAACAAGTCGCTGTGCTGAAGATGTGTTTTGCGGGAACTCACCGAGTTCTACACTTTTCGCAAACCTGTCATTATTATTGGCAATAACCTTAAGATGCAAATAAGAGATTCACTGCAATGTATTTGATATTCTTGATGCTGCTCTGATGCACTCCATTACGCACTGCTCTGTTTGTTGGATGACTAAAAGTTCAGCGGTCTAGCTCATCAATGTCAACATGATTAAAGAAGGTGGGGCTTACCGTTCACAGAAGGATGTTAACAGTGAACGAATGCCTGGTAAAATGTAAGTAGATAAAGATTTAATATTTGACAACTGTAATTATTTCACTAATACAATCCATTTCACTAATTCTTTTTCTTTATTCTCTTAAATCGCTTTTATAATCAATTCATTGTCTCGGTTACGTATGTAACCCTAGTTCCCTGATAGGGAACGAGACGCTGCGTCAAACGCTGTGGGAACGCCCCTGCGTTGTGCGTCATGAAGCACGTATGGAATCAGCCCAATGGAGAGATGGAACGTCATAGGCGGGTGACCTCATCGACCAGGAAACTATAAAGCACCCCATAAACACAAGCGCAACAGCTTCTGATAGGCCTGAAGGAAGCGCTAGCGGGAATGCCGGGAGTATGGTGGAATGACACAGCGTCTCGTTCCCTATCAGGGAACTAGGGTTACATACGTAACCGAGACGTTCCCTTTTAAGGGTACTCGAGCTGCGTCAAACGCTGTGGGAACGCTAATACCCACGTCGCCATAGGACCAAGTGACCGCCATGTGAGAACTAGCGCACAGAGGACGAGAGCACCTGTGCCCCAGGGGTAGAACTTAAGTCTAGGTCGTAGAACTTAATGAAAGTATGCGGTGAAGACCATCCAGCCGCATCACAAACGTCACTGAGGGAAACTCCTGACAGTAAGGCTTTAGAAGCCGCCATACTCCTTGTAGAGTGGGCTCGTACAGCCAAAGGTGAAGGCTGACCAGCCGACTCATAGACAAGTGAGATAGCCTCGACCACCCACTTGCTCATTCTCTGTTTAGACGCGGGACACCCCTTCTTGGGTGGCCCAAAGCACACAAATAGTTGTTCTGACTTCCTCCACAGGGCAGTTCTGTGGACATAGGCGTCTAATGCCCTAACAGGGCAGAGTAAATTAAGTTTCTCCTGGTCAGACGACAGAAATGGAGGAGGACAAAAGGCCTGCAGAATTGTAGGTCTAACAACATTAGTAGGGACCTTGGGAACGTAACCTGGTCTAGGATGCAGAAAAGCCTTAACCATGCCAGGCGAAAATTCCAGGCACAAGGGTGAAACCGACAGAGCCTGCAAATCTCCGATTCTCTTTAGTGAGGAGATAGCAAGAAGAAAGATAGTCTTAAACGTGAGAAACTTCTCAGGAACTTCTTCGATAGGTTCAAGAGGAGCTAGGGAAAGACCTTCTAATACGATGGCCAGATCCCAGGCCGGCACCCTAATACGAACTGCTGGCCTCAGCCTCAGTGTGCCACGAAGGAAACGAGTTATAAGCGGGTGTCTCCCAAGAGAAACTCCACTGAAAGGGACGTGGTAAGCAGCCGGTACCGCCACAAACACCTTTAGTGTGGAGGGGGATAGCCCTGTGGAGAAGCGCTCCTGCAGGAATTCCAGCACTGCACCCACTGGGCAGTTAACTGGGTCCTGCAGGTGCTCTCCACACCAAGAAGTGAAGAGTTTCCACTTCAAGGCATAAAGCTTCCTCGTTGATGGAGCTCTGGAGTGAAGAATGGTCTCAACAACGTCGGTTGAGAGACCAGAGTTCATGAGCTGGGCCCCCTCAGAGGCCAAGCCCACAATACTGGGCGGGGGGTGAAATATCATGCTGCCCGCCTGAGAGAGTAGATCCCTCCTGACCGGGAGCTCCAAGGGAGAGCCGTCCAGGAGAGAAATCAGGTCCGCAAACCATACTCGGGCCGACCAGAACGGGGCTACTAATAGTAGGCTGACCCCGTCCCGGCGAACCCTCTCCAGAACTCCAGGTAGCAGAGCAATCGGGGGAAAGGCGAACAGACGTGACCTTGGCCACGGCTGCACCATAGCGTCCAACCCCAGAGGGGCTGGATGACTGATGGAAAACCCCAGATGACAATACGTGGACAATACGTCCCCTCGGGGAGAATCCCTTGGTCCTGAGCCACCACTGTAGCGATCTCATGTACAACAAGCCGCAAGGTATAACGTCGGACGCTGCTGCCATCAGACCCGACAGTCTCTAAAACTGTTTTACAGTAAGTAGCTGGCCTAGCTTTACTTGTTTCACAGCTGAGAGAATCGAAACGATGCGGGTCAGAGCGAGTCGCGCCTGCATCGAAAGCGAAACCCAAACGACACCCAGAAAAGTGGTCTTCTGAGGAGATAATACACTTTTCTTTCGGTTCAGCCTCAACCCCAACTTCCTGATATGAACGAGAACGACATCTCAATGTCGAACCGCCATCTGCTCTGTCTGAGCTAAAATCAACCAATCGTTGATGTAATTGAGGACACGAACACCCTGAAGCCTCAGGGGCACTAGTGCTGCGTCCAAGCATTTCGTGAAAGTGCGGGGAGATAAAGCTAGGCCAAACGGAAGAACCCTGTGCTGGTACACCTCGCCCCCGAAGGCGAACCTCAGGAACTTCCTGTGTTGTGGAAGGATGGAAATGTGGAAGTACGCGTCCCTTAGATCTATCGTGACAGACCAGTCCTCGGATCTGATTTGTGACACGATCTGCTTGATAGTGAGCATCTTGAATTTTGGCTTCCCTACCGAGCGATTCAATAGGCGCAGGTCTAAAATTGGACGCAACCCCCCATCCTATTTTGGAACGATGAAATATCGGCTGTAATAGCCTGACTCCACACTGGGAGGAGGAGCCCGTTCTATAGCCTCCTTTTGAAGGAGTGCTTTCCATAACCAGAGCCTGCTCGGGGCCCACCACTGTAGGCAGAACCCCTCTGAATCTTGGTGGACGACACCTGAATTGGATAGCATAATCCCTTTCTATTGTCTGCAGGACCCAATGAGATATTTTTGGAAGGCTTTTCCACTCTGCCAGAAATTCTACTAAGGGTACCAGTCTCTCGAGACTGGCCTCTGGTGTAACTTGAGCAGCAAACGCAGCGCCCTGTAACGGCACACCGGCAGGGAACAACTGGTCTAACCGCTCTGAAACCCTCCTCAGAGGGAGCGAGTGTCCCTCGGGAAATCGCTTGCTGGGACCGTCTGCGCCCCGGCATGAAGGCGGGGTTGGCAGAACGGGCCCCTGAGGGCACCGAGGAAGAATGGGCACCGTAGAAAGAGGTGAACACCTTTCCGCCTCGTTGGGGACCACCCTCAGTGTCCTGCGTGCCGTGGCGCCAGGATTTCTTCTTAGCCAAAGCCTTCTTAGCTAATATAACTGTCCTCAGATCAGTTCTATTACTGGGAGATTTCGGCTGAGAGTGCCGCGGCTGAGCCCACTGTCCAGCAGGGGGAGCACGAGAAGCGACACTCTGCTTCAGCGCCCTATATGATGAGCTCGCAGACGGCCGGGGCTGCTCCCACCCAGCAGCCCCAGGGACATGAATTTTTATAGGGAAAAAATTCTTAAAAGCTGTTGTTTGCTTTTCCTTCTAGTGGAATTTATCGATGACAGAATTTACAGCATTGCCAAATAAACCCAGGGGGGAGAGAGGAGTGTCTAAAAGGAAAGCTTTTTCTTTTATATTTGTCTGATTCAACCACAGATGTCTTTCTGCGGCCACCAGAGCTGCCATAGATCGACCCACTAGCTTGGCCGACTCTCTGGTTGCGCGCAGGGATAAATCAGCAGCCTGACGCAGTTCGCGAACCACGTCAGCACTGACCTCCTCACTCTCACTCACGTCCCTCAGCAGGTCAGCCTGGTATGCCTGCATAATAGACATAGTATGCAGACATGACGCAGCCTGACCCGCCGCCGAATACGCTTTACCCACAAAAACCGAAATATTTCTAAGAGGCTTGGTGGGTAATGCCGGTGCCTTAACAGATGACGCAGCCTCGAGGGAGAGAAAACTCGCAAGCGTCTCTTCCACGCGAGGCATAGCCGAATAACCATATGATCTTGCCCCCACAATATTAGAATATGTTGAAGTCTGGGGACTAAACACTCTATACGACACCGTTTTTTTTCCACGATTTCGACACCTCAGTGTGGAGATCGGGAAAAAACGGCAAGCACCGGCGTGGAGGTTACACTCGTGACTGCAAAAATTTCTCATCTAATTTTGATTTAGAAACAGACTCCTGTCTAGTCACTGGCCATACAATACTGAGTTTTTCTACAGCTCTTGTTAATACCTCAACTAGCTCATCACTTTCGGGAGTGTAAGGTGGCTAATCTTCCACATCTCCCTCATTTATAACTGGTGCCTCAGCCCGAGCGAAAGAAACCGCAGCGCGTGCTTCCGAACACGGGACTGAGGCACTGGATCTCACAGATGAAGGGAGAGATAAGGCAGAGCCCTTCTCTAACCCCACTGAGAGATCCATATGCGATCCCCACGATACGCGTTGTCGCTCTGCCTCGGCAAGAACGGGACCCGAACCGCGGGGAGCGCGCACCGAACCGCTCTCCTCGAAGAGCGCCCGGCGGGAGCGGAGCGTCCTTAATGGCAGACGCTCGCGACGCTCGCAATGCTCACAATCAGCTCCCTCGAGAGCTGACTGGGCATGCTGCCCTCCCAAACAAACAACACAAAGAACGTGTGTATCCCCACTCGTAAAATAGCGCGAGCAGGGAGGAACACACTTCCTAAACTGCTGTTCGTTCGCCATATCTCTCTTAATATATATATACATATATATATATATATAAATTGTTTGTGTGGTGCAGAGTATGTAAAGACAGACAATATTCACACAGGGACAGATTCACATATAGCACGACTGAAGGCACAGAAAGCTGTTGCGCTTGTGTTTATGGGGTGCTTTATAGTTTCCTGGTCGATGACGTCTCCCGCCTCTGAAGTTCCATCTCTCAATTGGGCTGATTTCATACGTGCTTCATGACGCACAACGCAGGGGCGTTCCCACAGCGTTTGACGCAGCTCGAGTTCCCTTGAAAGGGAAGGTAGGCTAATTGTGACTTTTTAATCTCACAATTCTGACTTTAAAGTCACAATTAGATTTTCTTTTCTTTTTTGTATTCAGTGGTGGAAAGGGGCTTCCATTACATATGACATAGGCAACCTACTAAACGTCTTAAATAATATTAATTTAAAACATTTTAAATAAACTGACGGATAAAAAGAACTGAAAAATTTAAACCTAGCCTCTTAACTTTGATTTTACAAGTAGGCTAGGCTACTGTATATTCGCGGATTTACTCTTCTCTCTGGATATGCACGCTTGTTTGTGGGGGGAAAGAAAGAGAGAGCAGGTGCGCTCTGCCAAGAATTTCCCCGATGGTCTGACTGGATTCCGAGATTCCGTTCATAGGGCTCTAAAATTATTTTGCGGACCCCCTGGCAACCCCACTTTGAGAACCACTGATGTAAACAACAAAAATGCGAAACTCTGAAGATGATGACGTCATGCACATATGTATTACTTGTTTATTCTATAGTGTTTCATCGCCTGGCAGCAGAATACAGCGTTTTTAGTCGTTTTTGCGGATCCGTGTGAATGGGGATCGTTTTGACAATGGTGTCATCTGTATGCGGAAAACGTCTCGGGTTATGACTATAACCCTTGTTCCCTGAGAAGGGAACGAGACACTGCGTCGAGAATCGACTCTTTGGGGACGCTCCCTTAGCTTGCGTCTCTGAAGTATGAATGAAACTATTACAATCCTGATTGGTGTTGCGTCATGACGTAACATGTGACGGCATAACCGGATGCATAAAAAGCGACGCCGGCACACACACACACTAGCCTTGCGATGAAGCAAGACGCTCTCAGGCCCAGAGGGGCATGGCAGGACGACGCAGTGTCTCGTTCCCTTCTCAGGGAACAAGGGTTATAGTCATAACCCGAGACGTTCCCTTTCGAGGGAACTCAACAC
Source organism: Siphateles boraxobius (assembly GCF_051911475.1). NCBI lineage: Eukaryota > Metazoa > Chordata > Actinopteri > Cypriniformes > Leuciscidae > Siphateles > Siphateles boraxobius. The sequence goes on from NW_027508975.1 coordinate 17,199,281, forward strand.
TGCATCGAGAATCGACTCTTTGGGGAACGTATGCCCACTAGGCCACGCACCGAAAACAGGCCTGCCCAGGAGTGAAACTGATTCAGGCACTCAGCAGGACGAGAGCACACGTGCGCCAGGCGTACTGGGGAGGTGCAGACTATAGAACCTAATAAAAGTGTGTGGGGTAGCCCAACGGGCTGCCTCACAGATCTCCTGGAGGGGAACTCCCGAGAGGAGGGCCCTAGAGGACGCCATGCCTCTAGTAGAATGAGCCCTTATGGCCAGAGGTGAAGGCAAATTGCGCACCTCATAAGCCAAGGCAATAGTCTGCACAATCCAATTACTAATGGTTTGCTTGGATGCCGGGAGCCCTCTCCTAGGTGACCCGAAACACACTTACAGTTGGTCCGACCTCCTCCAAGAAGAGGACCCCTCGAGATAAATACTCAAAGCTCTGACGGGGCAGAGCAAATTAAGCTTCTCTTCTTCTGCCGACACATGAGGTGGAGGATGGAAAGCCTGAAGAGTCGTAGACCTAGCCATATTAGCAGGCACTTTAGGCACATAGCCCGGTCTCGGGTGCAAAAAGGCCTTAACCTTGCCAGGGGCAAACTCCAAGCAAGCTGGTGTCACTGCCAGGGCTTGGAGATCTCCCACCCTCTTAAGAGAGGTGATGGCTAAGAGAAAGACCAATTTGTTGGTCAGATCTTTAGGCGAAGCCGACTGAAGAGGTTCGAAGGGGGCCAGGGATAACCCTTCCAGAACCACTGCCAGGTCCCAGGCAGGAACCCTGGACCTGGTTGTCGGTCTCATCCTCCAAGTACCACGGAGAAAACGAATGACCAGCTGGTGCCTCCCCAGAGGCCCATCACTTAATGGCGCGTGGAAAGCCGCAATGGCAGCCACGTACACCTTAAGCGTGGAAGGGGAGAGACCCGCAGAGAAACGATCTTGAAGAAACTCCAGAACTGAAGCCACCGGGCAGTTAACTGGGTCTAAATTATGTTCTCTACACCAAGTGACGAAAACATTACACTTGAGGCCATATAATCTCCTAGTAGCCGGAGCCCTAGAGCTAAGTATGGTTTCAACCACCCCGGCTGATAGACCAGCGTTTAGGTACTGAACCCCCTCAGAGGCTAGGCCCACAGTTTCCACAGCTCTGGGTGAGGGTGGAAGATTGTGCCCTCCACCTGAGACAATAGATCCCTCCTCAGAGGAATCTGCCATGGCTGAGCTATCAGGAGCGAAATTATGTCTGAAAACCATACTCGGGTCGGCCACATTGGGGCAACCAGAAGTAGACTGATGCCCTCTTGACGGACCCTCTGCAGGACTGCCGGAAGCAGAGCAATCGGGGGAAATGCGTACAGCTGAAGCCTCCGCCAGGCCTGTACCATGGCATCCAACCCCAGTGGGGCTGGATGTGAGAGGGAGAACCAAAGTGGGCAGTGGGAGGTCATTCGAGACGCGAATAGATCCACTTCCATGGGCCCAAACCTCTCCCATATCAACTTCACCACATCTGGATGAAGTCTCCATACCCCGGGCCTCAGCCCCTGCCTCGACAGGATGTCTGCTCCCTGATTCTGAACCCCCGGAATATACATAGCTCTGATAGACAGTATTTTCCCTTGGGACCAGAGAATAACCTAATGCGCCAGTCTGCACCGAGGGCGCGATCTGAGTCCCCCTTATCGGTTCAGATAAGCTACCACTGATGTATTGTCCGATCGTACTAGGACATGGTAACCCTTGATGTCTGGAAGGAAGCTCCTCAGAGCCCTGAACACAGCCAACATCTCTAGACAATTTATGTGCCAAAAATGATGATGGTCCTGCCACAGACCCCTGGCAAAGCGGCCGTCCATGACCGCGCCCCAGCCAGTGAGGGAGGCGTCTGTCGAAACGGTTTTCCGGCGACATGACGCTCCTAACACTGGCCCTTGGGACAGGAACCAAGGTTTCTTCCATATTATTAGAGAACGAAGGCATCTGCGCGCTACTCTGATCATACGAAATGGATTCCCCTTGGGGGAAAACCCCTTGGCTTTCAGCCACCACTGAAGGGGCCTCATGTGTAGAAGGCCCAAAGGTATAATGTTGGATGCCGCTGCCATGAGGCCCAGCAGTCTTTGGAATTGCTTTACAGTAGTGGCCTGGCCTAGCTTTAACTTGGACACCATCGCCAGAATGGACTCGATACGCGCTGGAGACATGCGTGCCTGTATCGTAGTCGAGTTCCACACAACGCCTAGAAACGTTGTGGATTGGGACGGTTCTAACACACTCTTCTTTGTGTTGAGTCTCAACCCCAATTTTTGAATGTGGCCAAGGACGACATCTCGATGCCAAACTGCCATTTCTCGAGACTGGGCCAGAATGAGCCAGTCGTCGATATAATTCAGTATGCGGATGCCCTGAAGTCTTAGTGGAGCAAGTGCTGCATCCATACATTTGGTGAATGTGCGGGGAGAGAGTGCTAGGCCGAACAGAAGAACTCGATATTGGTAAGCTTCGCCCCCGAAAGCGAACCTCAGGAACCTCCTGTGACATGGAAGGATGGATATGTGAAAATAGGCGTCTTTTAGATCTATCGTGACAAACCAGTCCTCGGATCTGATTTGACTCACGATGACAGGAATAGTGAGCATTTTGAACCTGAGCTTCCTCAGAGACAGGTTCAAAACCCTGAGATCTAGAATTGGCCTCAACCCCCCATCCTTCTTTGGAACTATAAAGGACCGGCTGTAAAATCCGGACTCCCTGTCTGAATGAGGAACACGTTCTATGGCCTCCTTTAGCAGCAGAGATTGAAGCAACAATTCTTGTTCCATCACCTGAGCCTGCTCTGGAAAATTTGGGGGGACGGTGCCCGAACTGCAGTCTGTACCCTGACTTTATTATATGCAGGACCCATGCAGATATGTTGGGAAGATGATACCATGCCTCTACAAAATCTACTAAGGGAACCAGCCTCTCGAGACTGGCCTCTGGTGTTTTTCGATCACCCTTCACGACCCCATGAAGCGGAAGACCGGCAGGCTGTAGTCGATACGGTTTTCGTGACCATAACTGATGCTCGTTTTTTATTTTTCGAGAAAAACGACTCACTGGAATATGATGCGGCCCGAAGCGTCACCGACGGCGGGCAACTCACATCGTTTCCTTGAGGGCTCCGCTGTGAGAACAACCTCGGTTGTTCTACAACGGAGGGGACAGCCTTCAGAGGTCCCACCACTCTGGCTAGGACCTCTTTCCTGAAGCCCTCCTAGCCTGAAGAACATCCCTTAAATCGCCCTTCTGGCTGGGGGGCTTCTGCTGGGAGCGTTTCCTCCGTTGCCAAGCTCCCGGAGGAGGGGCTCTAGAGAAAACGCTCTCCCTTTGCTCTGCCCGGTGTGAGGAGCTGGTTGATGGCTGGGGCTGATGTTCTTGCCCCACCCTACTCGATTTGGACTTCGATTTTCGGGGGAGGAACTGCTGGAACGCCGCAGATTGCTTCTTCACCTCCTGAAACCTGTCGACGACCGATGTAACGGCGTCGCCGAACAGGCCAGAAGCCGAAAGCGGCGCATCCAGCAAAACAGATTTATCTTTTTCCTTTGAACCTGATAAATTGAGCCACAGATGCCTCTCCGTGGCCGCCATAGCTGCCATAGAGCGGCCAATAGCGCGGGCCGTCTCTTTAGTGGCCCGGAAAGACAAATCTGTGGCTTTGCGCAACTCCGCAATATCTTCAGGAGTTGGCCCCTCCCCCTCGTCCACATCTTTCAGGAGGTCGGCCTGGTATGCCTGCAAGATAGCCATAGAGTGAAGACATGAACCAGCCCGACCTGTCGCCATGTAAGCCCTGCCTATTAAAGCAGATGTATCTCTGCAGGGCTTACTAGGCAGCGCCGGGGTTTTAAGGGAAGATGCCGACTCAGGAGATAGATAACCGGCTAGAGCTTCTTCGACTTTAGGCATCTTCCCATAACCCATATCCCGTGCCCCCACAACATTGCTATAATCGACAACAGATGGATGGGAGACATGGGACGAATGCGGTTTATCCCACGATCTCGAGATCTCTTTGTGGAGATCGGGGAAAAACGGCAAACCCCGGCGCTGAGGCTGTGACCTGTGCCACAGGAAACGCTCGTCTAACTTGCTTACGACTTGCGTTCCCTGCTCATCTTGTGGTCAGCTGATGTTAAGTCTGGCCACGGCACGAGTCACAACCTCCACCAGCTCCTCATAAGCCTGGCCGTGCGCAGAAGAAGCTGGGCTTCTGCACCACTCACAGGGGCTTCGGGATCTTCAGATGAAGAATGATGAAGTGCCGCAGCAGTCTCATTCTCATCTGGAAGATCCCGCTGCGAACCCCACAATCTGAGTCGCCGCGCCGCCTCAACAGACGCGGGACCAGAACCGCGGGGAATGCGAGCCTGACCGAGCTCATCAAAGCACGCCAGCCGGGAGCGCAGCACCCTCATGGGTAGTGCTTCACAGTGTACGCAGGCAGCTCCCTTGAGAGCTGCCTGGGCGTACTGCGCTCCCAAACAGTTCACACACAAAACATGCGTGTCTCCATCCGTAATAAAACGAGGACAGGGGTGCACACACATTCTGAACTGCTGGCTGGCCATAATATATATATATATATTGAGGGATAGACAAACAACACCAAATAAGACAGACAGTCGTAACATAGAGCGCTTGCTGAAGAGCGAAAAGCTAATGTGTGTGTGTGCTGGCGTCGCTTTTATGCATCCGGTTATGCCGTCACATGTGACGTCATGACGCAACACCAATCAGGATTGGAATAGTTTCATTCATACTTCAGAGACGCACGCTAAGGGAGCGTCCCCAAAGAGTCGATTCTCGACGCATTGTTGAGTTCCCTCGAAAGGGAACTCAAAAGAAAAACTTCTCTGTTTTAAGCATATCATTGTTGTGTAAACATACCCTAAGTTGTTAATTAGTCCTGTCATCCTCTGTCTCCTGTCACCATGGTTTCTAATGCATTGTGTTAGTTCTGTTCAAGTGTGTCTCGTTAATCAGCTCATCAGTTCTCTATTTAAGCCCTCAGTTTCAGTTAGTTCTTTGTTCAGCAGTGTTTGTCGTGTGAGTTAAGTTGGTTGTGTTTCTTTCTCCTGTGTATACCTTTGAGTTTCCTATTCAAGGATTCCTTGTCTTCATGGGCATTTGACTACAGCCAACCGTGACACCATATCTAGAGACCAGAATATATTGCGTAATGACTTTTGTGGATAATGGCCACTTTTGACTTGGGCCAGTAAGCATACATCTTGCAAACAATCACAACACCCTTGCAACTAATAAGAACATCCTAACAATGATCTAGCAGCCACCCAGGGGATGTGTTTCCCAAAAGCATCGTAATCCAATTATGGCTGACGTTATCAACATAGTGCAATGATTAAATGTTTCCCAAAATCATACTGTAGTTTAAATTAACACTGGCAGCATCGCAAACTTGTGTGGTCGGAAATACAGCACTTGACATATTATGATTAGATGCATAGTTTTTTTGTTAGAATAACATGTGGACTTGTGAAATAGATCATGCTCTTCGGCACAATACGCATGCAGTACATTCTATATCTTTCATTCCATATACATCTATACAACAGCTAGTTTTGTTTTTTCGAATCTGATAGGCTAAGAGTTGATAGCACCGTGCAAAATGCCACCAGTATCTAGACAGGCAGCATTTCTCCCAGCAAACGACGAGTGCAACAGTGGCCGCCCCTTTTTTCAGCAATGTTGGTTCTACCAGAAGGGCTCGGGAGACAAAATGACGTAACAAAGCATACATTTATTAACAGCCCAGCAAGTATTGTGTTATAAAGCTCTTTGGCGTAGGCCCCGTCCGTAGCTTGCAATCCGAGGGTAATCTGCATTTTCTACCTGAAGACGAAGGCAGGGGTGCAGCCGACCCCCTGTGAGGTATGGGAAGGGACCATTCTCGTGGTGGTGGGGAGCATGGAGGTGAATGTTGGCGTCAGCATCTGCAAACTGCGACTTGTGTAAGTACAGATCTTTTATACTACGAGTATTAGAACATGATTGGCTAGATGAGAAGGTAATAAGTGACGTAACAATTGAGTCTTCCTGGCAGAACTTACGCTAAAGCTTTCATTTCCAGAAGTATTTTTTACATATAATTGTTTTCCGATAGGGATTTAAAAGAAGTCTTTATTATAGCGTTATTAGTCATGAACCAAGCCAACCAGCCACAAGGTGAATCACGACATTACAAACTTTGATTTGAAGCAAACAAGTATTTGAAAATACTAGTAAAGAAAATAGTAAAACCAAAATACGTTGAGAAACGTCCTGGTTGCATATGCAACCTATCCCTGAAGGAGGGAACGGAGGATGTAGTCGACTGAATGGGGATTGCGTCAGAGAGCCAATGTTCTTCGAGTACTATTGAACGAGCCAATGGAATTGGCATGCGCATCACACACTCCGCCCCCGCGGCGTGGGTATAAATACGAAAGTGGATGCACGCACTAGTTGCTTTTTCGCTGAGGAGCCGAGCGCAACCCGTAGTCAGCGGTGGTCCAGCGGTATTGGCAAGGGGACTACGGAGGGAATGAAGGACGTAGTCCCCTTGCATACGCAACCAGGACGTTCCAGGACGTAGTCGACGTCGACTGAATTGAAATTGCCCCTAAACCTGCCACCTTCCAGTGCCTAGACAAAAGCCTCCTGATGCCCCCCAATTTTAAGGCAGGGAATGACAGGGCTTAGGCCAGGGAAGTCACTGCTGTTCCTACAGTACCACTGGGAAAGCGTTCCCTGTACATTGGAATCCTACCCGAAGGGAGGTAACGTCATACACATATGAACTGGGCGGATGACCCGGGCAGTACGACATATGGAATGTCACTGGGTTGGCTCCAGCCAAGATGGGGGGAGACTCACCGGACAGTGACGGCAGAGAGACTCTGCCAAGGGAAGACACAGGCTCGCCGTAGGGAACCGTATCGTCGAAGAATACACATATGGGATCACCGTAAGGACCGCAACATATGGACCCAGCCTAACACAGGTTCCACACTGCTTATGATTGGTAGGCCTAACACCAGACGTTCCGCACGTCCGACGTCGGAGGGGTGTGGAGGAACTCAACAGGGTTCGGATTCAGGGAACTCAACCGGAGTAGAAAGGCTTGCATTCTGTACACGTCTAAACGCTATGAAGCGGATGGACAGAGAAGCCAGGGCTGGGTCTGCCTCCTCCAGGGCAGCGCTTGCAGGCTCACCACCTGATCCTATTACAGGAGAGGTAGGAACCTTGAGCACAATCCAGGCTGGGGTCTCAGCTAGTGAGATTAGCCGGCCCAAACTCCAGGCACAATACGTTGACCGGAAGCAAGCAAGTCCCTACCCTCTAGTAGAGATCATGCGAGCAGGAGAACTGATTTAACAGAATTTTTAACTCACTGCCTACAGTGGCTCAGGGGCGGTCTCTGCAGTGCAGTTCACCAGAGATAAGGCCCAAAAGGATAAAGAGGGGCGCAAGGATTTACATTTCCTTGCTCCCTCAGGAACCTGACGATCAGGACGTGTTTCCCACGCTTCTGCATCATGATGAGCGCCATGAACACAGAGGCAACATTATTTTGAGGGTGAAGGCAAACCATCCTACTCCAACCCATCTTGCAGGAAAGAGAGCACTGAAATGATCGAAAGCCTTCAGGATCTCCTCACGGAGAGAAGACGCATTCAACGACTAGGTTCCACTTCTAATGCGTAAGCACACTACCTATTTCCAGGGGGTGCTTGCAGAAGTGATGGTAACTATCACATGTTCCTGTGATGGCCACCTGAATTGTCACGTTCAGTGTAAGACCGCCCGGAATCTCCAGGGGTAGAACGCAGGTGCCATCGTGCCCAGCCCTGAAAAAGTGTTAAGGGGAAGTCAGGAAGGCTGTTGATGGGAACTAGGTCTGGTTGGGCCAATAGGGGCAACTATGAAAACCTGCTCCCTCCTGACTTGGCATCGTAGGTGTAAGCGACGGGTGCAAAAAGACAGGAGCACTGCTCAACACTACATGAGAAAATCACTGAGCTTCAGGAGGATTTCTGCTCAGCACTTGAGTGTGATTAGTTCACTGAGCTTCAGGAACATTTCTGCTCAACACTTGAGTGTGATAAATTCACTGAGCTTCCTGAGCATTCCTGCTCAACACTTGAGTGCGAAGAACTTCACTGAGCTACAGGAGCATTTCTGCTCAACACTGAGTGTGAAATGATTCACTGAGCTTCAGGAGCACTGCTGCTCAACACCTGAGTGCGATGAACTTCACTGAGTTTCAGGAGCATTTCTGCTCAACATGAAAGTCAGATGAATTCACTGATTTGAGCAGGCACCAGGCGAACACGAGTCTCAGTCACTTTTTAGGAGTCTCACTGGGGACACGCATTCCTGCGGGCCCCCGGGGCAGCTGAGAGCCAGTGTCTGTCCAAGGGTTGTCTGCTCGGACAGAAACAATACAACTGGCGGAGAGACGAAACCGGAGAGGCAACTGAGCAGCCCCAGTGTGGTCATGACCCAGCTGGACCCCAGGGGATGGAGTCTCTCCACTCACCCTGGCTATAACTGTCGTGAGGCTCGTCGGTGGCACGATTGAGTAGACTGGGAAGAGTGGAGCAAAGCGTCCTCAGAAGTTTCTGACTGCAAGGAGGTGACGGGTGAGTCGTGACATGTGAGGGGAGCTCACGCAACGGTCGCCATATCTAACAACTTGAGGAACGAATGCCCGTGCAGTCGGAGGTCACCCAGGCCCCCGTTAAAGCACGCCCTTTGTACATGTTCCCTCAGTCGGTGAGGGTTTGGCAGCAGACCGGGGTGAACGGTAGACACACAGGGTGAGCTGCTCTGCCATGGTCAGCTCGGGACTCGATTGTCAAGCTAGCGCAGAAGTGGTCTTCATATGGAGGAAGCCAAGTGGCTGTATCTACCATATGCCCCAGGAGCCTCTGAAAGTTCTTTCAGTGGGACCCTTTCTCACTTCTATACGCACCAGCTGAACACACTTTCATTGGAGAGACGTGATGGACAGAGTCCACCTCCAAAACTGAAAAAGAGATACTCAACCCGTGGGTGAGATTACTCTCTCCCAGTTGACCTGAAGACCCAACGGGCTCTGGAGCACTCGGCGGGAAGGACTCTGTACTGATACTTAAACCCTCACTCGCAACACACAGGATGGCCTGCGGCGCGGAAGGTAGAGATCTGAAGCACATGTCATTCAGGTCAGAGCTGTAGACCAATCTTGGGCCAAGATGGTCACGACCCACCACCTAATAGCATGAAGAACGAGTTTGCAACTGGCCTTCATACCGGCTGGAGGAGTGGCTATATAAAATCTTTCGCCAGAAGGATAAGATAAGCGCGCACAAGTCAGGAGCACGGCTGCTCAACACCTAATGTGATGATTATCATTGACTTGAGCAGGATAGCCGAACCTGAGGTGGGGCAGCAAAGTGGAGAGTGTGGTGTTAGTGTGCTGTGCAACACTTACTTGTCTCCACTAGCGGCAGGGGGCACGTGAGAAGGTGGATGACCGGGTCCTCGAACGCACCAAGCTGCCTGCTGGCGACCAAGGGGGGGCTGAGGGGTGTAACCTCTTGGGACCCAGGAACAGATGAATTTGCTCTTTCTTTGAAGTGTGGGTACCGCTTTGTCTGCTTTTTTTTTGATGGCGGTATTTCGAGCTCTCAAATATTTCCTGCCAGACCTGAGAGGCCACCATGTGCTTGTCCCCTCGGACAACACATCGGTGGTCTCTTATATCAACCATCAGGGGGTCTGAGGTCACGTCACCTATGCAAGCAGGCCCATCAGATCCTCCTATGGGCCCAAGGGAAATTGCTGTCACTCAGGGCAGTATATATTCCGGGGCATCTGTATTTGGGAGCGGATATCCTGTTGAGACAGGGGCTGAGGCCCGGGGAGTGGAGACTTCACCCCGAGGTGGTGGAGCTCCTTTGGGAGAAATTTGGTCAAGCTCAAGTCGACCTTTTCGCATCATCAGATACAATCCATTGTCCCATGTGGTTCTCCCTTATGCACCCAGCTCCTCTCGGACCTGTACGCATTCCCCCCGATATCCATGCTTCTGGGTGTTCTGGAGAGGGTTCGCCGGGAAGGGGCCCGTCTATTATTAGTAGCCCCTTACTGGCCGGCCCGAGTATGGTTCTCGGACCTAGTGTCCCTGCCAGACAGCTCTCCTCTGGAGAATCCGGTCAGGAGGGGCCTGTTGTCCCAAGCAAGGGGAACGATATTTCACCCTCATCCGGAGTTATGGAAACTGTGGGCCCAGCCTCTGAGGGGGCCCGGCTCATAGAATCCGGTCTTTCAACTGAGGTCGTTGAGACCATTCTCCAATCCAGAGCGCCTTCCATGAGAAAACTATATGCATTGAAATGGAAATTATTCTCCACCTGGTCTGGTGGACGTCACTTAGATCCTGTTAACTGCCCTGTTGGTACAGTTCTTGATTTCTTGCAAGAACGTTTCTCTGCAGGATTATCTCCTTCTACTTTAAAGGTATATGTGTGTATATATATGTATATATCTGCTATATCGGCCTACCACACCCCTCTGAGGGGCACTTCTCTTGGGAGAGATCCTCTTATTATTCGTTTTCTCTGTGGTACATTGAGGTTGAGACCTGCACTGCACTCTAGAGCACCGGTTTGGGATTTGGCCATTGTACTTCAGGGTCTGGCCTTGGCTCCCTTCAAGCCTATTGAAGAGGTTTCAGAAAAGTTACTCACTCTAAAAACGTATTTCCTCTCGCTATTTCTTCTATCAAGAGAATTGGAGATTTGCAAGCCCTGTCGGTTGCTTCTTCATGCTTAGAATTTGCACCTGGTATGGTGAAGGCATTTCTTTACCCTAGGCCGGGCTACATCCATAAGGTCCCTGCTAATGTTGCGGGCCCAATAGTGTTGCAGGCCTTTTATCCTCCACCTTTTAATACCCCAGATCAGTAAAAACTTAATCTGTTATGTCCCGTTCGGGCATTGGATGCTTGCGTTCACAGAGCTGTTCTGTGGCGTAAATCTGAGCAGTCATTTGTCTGCTTCGGGTCACCTAAGAAAGGTTGCCCTGCATCGAAACAGGTAATGAGCAAGTGGGTAGTTGAGGCTCTCTCACTTGTTTTTTTAAGCAGCCGGACAGCCTTCACCTATGGCTGTTCGGGCCCATTCTACAAGGAGTATGGCTGCCTCTAAGGCTTTAATTTCGGGTGTTTCCCTTCAGGATATTTGTAATGCGGCAGGCTGGTCCTCACCACATACATTTGTCAGGTTTTATGACTTAGACCTCTCCAATCCTGGGGCTAGTTTGCTTGCTTCTTAGTGTGCGCAAAGACTTCACACAGAACAAGCATTTGTCATTATGGCGTAGTGGGTATGGGGTTCCCACCGCGTCTCAACGCAGCTCGAGTTCCCTTGAAAGGGAACGTCTCAGGTTACGTACGTAACCCTGGTTCCCTGAGAGAGAATGGGACGCTGCGTTCTCCTGCCATACTTCCTGCATGCCCCGATCGACTTGCTTCAGGCTTTCCAGAAGCTGACGCGGTCTGTTTTCAGGATAGCTTTATAGCTTCCTGGTCTATGACGTCATCTATGACGTCTCGTCTTTCCATTGGTCTTATTATATACGTGCTTCACGACACAATTACGCAGGGTGTTCCCACCGCGTCTCAATGCAGCGTCTCGTTCCCTCTGAGGGAACCAGGGTTACATACGTAACCTGAGACGTTATAACAGCAATCTACTGGAAGAAAACAAAAATAATGTAAAAAAAAACATGGGATGTCTTAAATGCTATCATTTAAAAAAAATGGAAAGGGATATTCCAAAAACGGGTAATAGTGATAGAGTAGAAAGTAACAAGTTATTTGTTGAAGAAACAATATTTATAAGTGGGGATGGTGAAAAAGAACTTATCGATATTGTAAAAAAAAGTCAACTGACTGCCATGATATTGATATGTGCACAGCAGTCCCTATTAACCGGTGTCTTTCCAGATAAAATGAAAATAGCTAAAGTAATACCAAAATATAAAACTGGAGACAAACATATACTACACAACTACAGACCAATCTCATTGCTTCTACAGTTCTCCAAAATATTGGAAAAAAAATTTCTTTATAAGGCTAAATGATCTCATAGCCAAACATAACATTCTATGTGAAGAACAATATGGTTTTAGAGCTGATATTTCAACTTCTTTCGCAATGATAGAATTTATAGAAAAAGTTACAAATGCAATGGACAGGAAACAATATGCAGTAGGGATATTTCTAGATCTCAAAAAAACTTTTGACACTGTAGATCACAAATTATTGATTAAAAAACTACAAAGATATGGTTTTAGAGGAATTGCACTGACATGGTTATCCAGGTACCAAGAGAACAGAAAACGACTCGGTTACTAACGTAACCTCGGTTCCCTGAGAGGAGGGAACGAGTATTGCGTAAGTACCTTACGCTATGGGGAAAACTCCTTTTCTCGAGAATATTGAAGTCTTTATGTAAAACGCATTGCAGCTGCACAGCAGACAGCAATGAGCGAAGGAGCTCGGTCATTGGCTGTGCTGCGGCAACTTACTCGAACCAATGACGGGGCGACTCTGAATGCGCGACCAATGAGCGCGCCTCGCGCCCGCGCGCATCAGAGCCCGCCAAGATGGGCGTGGCCAAGAGCTATATATTGGGCGCCCCGTCATGAGAGTTATTTAGGTTAAAATGACTGAAGCGAACTAACCAAGCACAAGCACGGCAGCTTACGCAATACTCGTTCCCTCCTCTCAGGGAACCGAGGTTACGTTAGTAACCGAGTCGTTCCCTTTCGAGAGGTCTCTCCTATTGCGTAAGTAGCTTACGCTATGGGAACACCATCCAAAACACCGTGCGTGCTGAACTTCGCCTTATGATAGCCAGAGGCAGGTGCCTGAGCTAAAAAAACAAAGTTATCATCCAACTAGCCGGCAGAGGCGAGCTTTATATGTGGGAAAAAAGTAAAGAGCGGCCAGAAGGCGCTCAGTGTGACACAAGCACATACATAATCTAGATACGAACTCATAGTTCTACTAGCATCATGCTGATAGTACATTGGAATGCAATGTCGGGACCTGTAGGTTGTAAAACCTGATAAATGTGGACGGTAAGGCCCAGCCTGCCGCCGCACAAAAATCCTCGATCGGTATCCCGCTTGACCATGCCCAGGAAGAAGCCACACTCCTGGTGGACTCCCCTTTGACTCCCCAGGGGCATTGAAGTCCCTTGGCTTCATAAGCCAGAGCTATAGCCTCAACTATCCAGTGAGAGATTCTCTGCTTTGAAACGGCTGAACCCTTCCTACGGCCGCCAAAGCATACAAACAGTTGTTCTGTCTGTCTGAATGGGGCAGAACGCTCCAAATACACTCTGAGAGCCCTAACGGGGCAGAGTAGGTTAGCGTCGTGTTCGTCTGCTGGAGACGATAGCGCAGTTAGGGAGATAACTGCGCTGATGATTGGGATATTTTCCATGTTTTCAATATTATCAACAGATGGTGTTTTAACTACGCATGCGCGTGCGATCTGTGTTTGTGTTTGGAGCTCCGTCGAATTGATTCATTAATCCCTGATTTTCTTCTTTACCACTCATTTATAAACAAGCACTTTCTATTTTTATATCATGTGAACTTATCCTCGGCACTATTCCTTATAAAAAAACAATCGGATTGCTTTGATATCGCTACTTAGATCCAACTTTCCGAATCTCGGCTACTAGCCTTTAGCCCGCTAGCATTTCACGCGTGGCCTCGCGCCTATCGACCCTCTCATTTTACACCCGTTTCACTGAAAGGATATGGGTTATATCCATCATTTCAGTCCTAAATTAGTAGTGATATTGGTAGTATCACTACTAATTTACTGTTCATCTGTTATAATGGCGAACATATCGGATGTGTGTCTAACGTTACCTCTGAGTGGACACATTCGAGCTGTTTTCGGTACGATTGGAGCTGGAGTCGGTGGAGAAGCAGATCCGTGTTCTGCTGGTGAAGCAAGCCGAGCTGCGAGATCGGCGTTCAGCGCTTGAAACATCACGCGCCGATGCTCACAAGTCAGTGGTTAGTAACTTTTTGACTCCGACTTCGTCTACTCCGTGCGTTTCTCTGCCCAGGAGGATGCGATCATCTCTGCCTTCATTCACTCCGGCACCGAGGCAACACCATGGACCCTGGGTGATCCCACAGCGGAAGACACGAGCCAGGACCAGACCAAGGACTTCCCCGCCCCTCCCGGTCTTCGAGATCTCCATCCGGAACCGCTTCTCCCCTCTTCGCGAGCCGGAACGTGACGCCGCCGTGATCATCGGCACTTCCATGGTTCGTCATGTCCGTGCTACCTCAGGTAAGCGTAAGGTGCGCACTCACTGCTTTCCTGGTGCTCGTGTTCTTGATGTCGCTGCACAGATTCCCGAGATCCTGAACGGTGACGAGCACGTCGGAGCTGTGGTGCTACACGCAGGGACGAACGACATCAGGCTGCGGCAGACGGAGGTTCTGAAGAAGGACTACAGAAGCCTGATCGAGACGGTTCGCAGCACATCGCCTGAAGCAACGATCATCGTGTCTGGACCGCTTCCCACGTACCGACTAGGACAAGAAATGTTCAGTAGATTATTTGCTCTAAATGAATGGTTAATGTCATGGTGTAATGAACAGAAACTGCTCTTTGTAAATAATTGGAATCTGTTCTGGGAGCGACCTAGGCTCTACCGCGCTGATGGCCTGCACCCCAGCAGAATCGGAGCGGCTGTTCTGTCGGACAACATCTCCAAGACGTTACACACCATATGACTAGTAAGTCAAAGTCCAAATCACAGACTTTGCTGTCCCAACTTAATTGATATAAGTAGTGTAGAACATTATTTAGAAACTGTGTCTATTCCTCGCTTAGTGAGGGCAAACAATAAATCTAGTGTAGGATCTAGCAAAAATCTTATTGTAATTAAACCAGAAAATCGAAATATCAGTGAACAAAAACAATTTCTAAAGCTAGGTCTTCTAAACATTAGATCGCTCACACCTAAGGCGGTTATTGTAAATGAAATGGTCACAGATAATAGTTTCGATGTACTTTGCCTTACTGAAACCTGGCTTAAACCAAATGATTATTTCGGTCTAAATGAGTCTACTCCACCAGGATACTGTTATAAGCATGAGCCCCGTCTGATCGGTCGTGGTGGCGGTGTTGCAACAATCTACAAATCTTTACAAATCCATATTATCTCTAGCCTTGGCTACCCTAAATAGACCTCCAGGGCCCTATGCTGACTTCCTAAAAGAGTTTGCATACTTTCTCTCAGATCTATTGGTCAATGTCGATAAAGCAATAATTGTTGGAGACTTTAACATACACGTAGATAATACAAATGATGCGTTAGGGACTGCGTTTACAGATTTATTAAACTCCTTTGGGGTCACGCAAAACGTCAGTGGTCCCACTCATCGTCTAAATCATACACTAGATTTAATTTTATCATATGGAACCAATCCAACTGATATAAATATTATACCGCAAAGTGATGATCTCACTGATCATTACATGGTATCTTGCGTAATACGTACTGCTGAAATTTGTCAAGTTGCGCCACGTTATCGACCAGGCAGAACAATCCTTCCAACCACTATAGATAGATTCTCAAATAGCTTACCTGATCTATCTCAGCTACGCAGTGCACCCAAACAAACAGATGAACTAGAGGAAATGACTAGCAGTTTGAGCACCATGTTCTCTAGTACACTAGATATTGTTGCACCAATTAGACTAAAAAAGGTTAGAGAGAAAACTAAAGCACCATGGTACAACAGTGCTACGCATGCAATCAAGAGAGAAACTCGTAACTTAGAGCGTAAATGGAAACAAACTAATTTAGAGGTCTTTAGAATCGCGTGGAAAGACAGTATGTCACGTTATAAAAAGGCTCTAAAAGCAGCCAGGGCTGAGCATCTCCGCAAACTAATAGAAAATAACCAAAATAATCCAAGGTTTTTATTCAACACCGTGGCTAGACTAACAAATAAACAAATATCACCAGAGCAAAATATTCCGTTAAAATATAGTAGTAATGATTTTATGAATTACTTCAATGAGAAAATAGAAAGCATCCGAAACACAATTGTAAATATACATTCCTCTATGATGTCTTATGATTCAGCCTCAATTATGGCCCCTCTAGAACAACTACACCGCTTTACAACTATAGGACAGGAAGAGCTAAATAAACTTATCATTGCATCTAAACCAACAACATGTTTATTAGATCCAATACCCACTAAACTACTGAAAGAAGTGTTACCTGTAGTGGAAGAGCCTCTTCTTAATATTATTAACTCGTCTTTATCTTTAGGTCATGTTCCAAAAATATTCAAGCTGGCAGTAATACAACCTCTCATTAAGAAACCGCAATTAGATCCAAATAACTTAGCAAATTACAGACCCATCTCAAATCTTCCATTTATGTCTAAAATACTAGAAAAAGTTGTGTCCGCTCAATTGTGCTCTTTCTTGCAAGAAAATGATATCTATGAAAAATTCCAGTCGGGATTCAGACCGCATCATAGCACAGAAACTGCGCTAGTTAAAATAACAAATGATTTACTTTTAGCTTCTGACCAAGGCTGTATCTCAATACTAGTTCTACTCGATCTTAGCGCTGCATTCGACACTATCGATCATAAAATACTCTTGGATCGACTACAAAACTACACTGGTGTTCAGGGACAGGCATTAAGCTGGTTTAGATCGTACTTATCAGACCGTTACCATTTTGTCTGTTTAAATGGGGAAAAATCAAAGATAACGCCAGTAGACTATGGAGTGCCGCAAGGATCGGTGTTAGGCCCTCTGCTATTCTCAATATACATGCTGCCACTTGGTAATATTATAAGAAAACATGGAATTAATTTCCACTGTTATGCTGATGACACTCAATTATATATCTCATCACGACCAGATGAAAACACTAACTTATCTAAATTGACAGAGTGTCTAAATGATATAAAATGCTGGATGACGTGTAATTTCCTGCTATTAAATTCAGATAAAACGAAGGTACTACTTATTGGTCCAAAAAACTACCCACAAAATCCCTTACAATACAACTTTAATTTAGAAGGATGTCCTGTTACTTTATCCACTACAGTAAAAGACCTGGGTGTTATACTAGACCGCAACTTGACTTTCGAAAATCATATTTCATATATTACAAGAACAGCCTTTTTCCACCTTAGAAACATTGCTAAGCTACGTAACATGCTATCTGTTTCTGATGCAGAAAAGCGAGGTTCATGCATTCATGACATCGAGAATAGATTACTGTAATGCTTTATTAGCTGGTTGTCCTGCATCCTCAATAAACAAGCTACAGTTAGTGCAAAATGCAGCCGCTAGAGTTCTTACTAGATCAAGAAAATATGATCATATAACACCTATTTTATCATCTCTACACTGGTTACCTATTAAGTTACGTATCAATTACAAAGTATTCCTACTGACCTATAAAGCCCTAAATGGTTTAGCTCCTGTGCATTTAACAGACCTTCTATCGCCATACAATCCATCGCGCTCTTTAAGATCACTAAATTCGAGGCTTCTGGTCATTCCTAGGATATCTAAGTCCACTAAAGGAGGGAGGGCGTTCTCGCATTTAGCTCCTAAACTCTGGAATAGCCTTCCTGATATTGTCCGAGACTCAGACTCGCTGTCCCAGTTTAAAACTAGATTAAAGACGCATCTCTTTAACCAAGCATTCACTTAATGCTTAACCTTTGATACTACTGCTGAATCAGTTCGAATGCATTAACATTATGAACATCAGCTATGCTAATTATTTCCCATCTGCCTTTCTGCTGTTATCTCGGGACGCTAGTCCCAAGGGAAATAGCGTTCGTCAGCTCCAGTTTGTATCCAGCCTCTCACGGAGACTTTAGATGCCCCAACGCCTGTATAGAGACGAATCGACGCCTGTGAAGAGACGACTCAAAGCCGGCGATATGTTATGCCATAAATTAATACATGATTAACTAACTGTATTTTTCTATGTACATTTGCGAAATGCACTTTCTGTAAAGCTGCTTTGAGACAATATGTATTGTGAAAAGCGCTATACAAATAAATTTGAATTGAATTGAATTGAATAACCTGTGCTCTGAATGGAGTAGTGAGCTCTTTAGGAATATACCCATGTTTTGGCCTAAGGACGACCCTGCAGTCGTTATGGTCCAAATTCCAAGCAGGCAGCGCTTGCCGAAAGCGCGTGCAGATCGCCCACTCTCTTGACCGAGGCGAGTGCCAGAAAGAGCGCAGTTTTGAGCTAGAGCTGCTTAAGGTGCACGGTTCGGAGTGGTTTGAACGGGGGCCCTTTAAGGGCGTCTAGGACAGTAGCTAGGTCCCAGATCGGCACTGAGGGGGGGCATGAAGGGTTCATCCCTCTAGCCCCTTAGGAAACGAATAATTAGGTCGTTTCTTCCCAATGGACGTTCCATCACAGGGTCGTGTGACGCTGTGATGGCCGCCACATATACTTTGAGCGTGGAGGGGGAGCGGCCCGCCTCCAGAAGCCCTTGTAGAAAAGCGAGTACGTTCATAATCTCGCATGTTTCAGGGTTCAGGCCCTCGGCGTTACACCAGTCACTGAACACTTTCCATTTCTGGGCATATAAGCGTCTCGTGGAGGGCGCCCGCGCCTCAGCGATGGTTTTTAGCGCTCCACTCGTGAGGTTCCTGGGAACCCGTTGAGGGGCCATGCATGAAGGGCCCACAGATCGGGGCGGGGATGAAATATCATCCCGCTGGCCTGACTGAGGAGGTCTGGCCTCAGTGGAATCGGCCGTGGTGCAGATTGGATTTGCATCAATTCTGGAAACCATGTTTGGTTCTTCCAGAGTGGGGCTATCAGGAGCACTGTGTTTTTCTCCTCTCTGACCCGACTGATGACCTGTGGCAGCATCGCCCGCCCTGAATGATGTTGCAAGGCGCCGGATGGTGAGCGCGCGCTCTGATGAGAGACGAGCCGTCATTTGCGTCGAGTCTACAACTATTCCCAGGAAAGAAATCTTCTGGCTGGGAGATAGTATACTTTTTGCAAAATTGATTCTTAGACCCAGGCATTCTAGATGGCTGATAATCCAAGATCTGTGTGTTATTAACTGACTCTCTGATTGTGCTAGGACCATCCAATCGTCGAGATAATTCAGTATTCGCACTCCCCTTCGTCTCAGGGGGGAAAGTGCTGCATCCATACATTTCGTGAATGTATGGGGAGCCAGTGACAGGCCGAACGGAAGTACTGTGTACTGGTAAGACTGTCCCTCAGAGCGAATCTCAGAAAAGGCCTGTGATGAGGAGCTATTGGAATGTGAAAGTAAGCATCTTTCAGATCCACTGAGAGAAACCAATCTCCTGGGCGTACTTGCGCGAGGATATGTTTGGTTGTTAACATTCTGAATCCTTAGTGCTATGTTCAGGTGTCTGAGATCTAGGATGGGGCGGAGACCGCCATCCTTTTTCGGGACGAGAAAATAGCGGCTGTAAAAACCTGCCCCGCTCATAGAGGGGGAAACAGTTTCCACAGCGCCCTTTTCTATTAATTTGCGCACCTCGGTGCGTAGAACATGCGGACACTCCTTTCTCACTTTCGTTTCGACCACAGTCGTAAAACGTGGTGGTCTGCGAGTGAACTGGAGCGAGTATCCGTGCTTTATTATATTCAACACCCATTTCGGCATATCTGTAATGTTTTCCCATGCCGCTGCGTGTACAGATATGGGCTGAATACAGGCTAGGGGCGGGCCGCTGTGACGTAGGGACCCGGCGGGCGCGCGCTGAGCAGCTGAGTGAATGGGCGCGTGTATGATTACAACAGCGCGCACTATGTCTGTAAGACTCGCAGCCTGAGCTGGGGTTGTGTTTGACACTGTAGGGACAGTGTTTATAAGTGGGGGTGCATAGACAGTGGCAGGCACACGCGTCACTTTTATAATGTTTCCCGCTTTTACTGGGGATGAATTCATAACTGTTTGAACAGTGCTTGTTTGTAGTGGTGCGTACATGACCGTAGGCACGTGATCTACATTCATGGGGCGTGCAGCCTGAGCTGGGAATGAATTTGGCACTGTTTTGACAGTATCTGGGAATGTACACTTTGTGGACATGTGAACCCTTAGTGACACAGGCAGAAAAAGACTCTTTTTGTGTTTTCTGTGTGTCGCCGTAAAAACGGCGTTTGTTTGCAGGTGAGCGAGCTCTGTGACTGGCCCATTGACTGCTGTATAGACATTTCCAGCCGCCTGTACGGGGACTGGGTAATGTTTGAGATTTTGCAGAGAGAGTGGTCCGGCTTTTGCGAGACACGCACTCTCTCTTCTCATTCCTGTGGCTAGGAAGGCTTTCGAGGCTCAGGGTTCAGCACAATCTTGGGCCGAGGACCCTGTAGTTCAGGAGGCGGCTTGCGGTTGTGGGAGCGCGAGCGGCGTCGAGCGTCAGTCTGAGGCGCGGGCTGAGAGTCGGTGGCGGCTGCTCTAGCCCGCTGCGGCTGTGGCGGCCTCTGTCTGCTCTGCGATGAGCTGGAGTGTTTAGGCAGGAAATGGCGCATAGCTTGTGAAGCGTTCTGGGCCTCAGTGAAGCGTTCGGCGAAACCGCATCGAGAAACGGGGCCTTATCCGCGTCCTTCATCTCCGTCAGAGTCAGCCACAAATGGCGCTCGAGAACAGTCAAATTAGCCATGGCGCGACCAATAGACTGGGCGGTGGCCTTCGTGGCTCGCAGGGCTATGTCAGTCGCGCAGCGTAGGTCCTTGAAGGCTCTGGGTTCGGGGCCAGACTCGTCCAGGGAGCGGAGAAGCTTGGCTTGGAACTCTTGAAGTACCGCCATTGAGTGAAGCGCTGACGCAGCTTGGCCGGCGGCGGCGTAGGCGCGACCAGCGAGAGCCGAAGTAGTGCGGCAGGGCTTCGAGGGGTGGGAAGCCTTGGCTTTCCATCTGGTGGTGGAGGGCGGGCAGAGATGATTGGCCACGGCCTCCTCGAGGGGCGCCGTTCCCTCTTAGCCGCTTTCCTTCGCGCCGTCCACAGAGGAGAGCGACGAAGAAAAAGAAGGCTTCAG
Source organism: Siphateles boraxobius (assembly GCF_051911475.1). Classification (NCBI taxonomy): domain Eukaryota; kingdom Metazoa; phylum Chordata; class Actinopteri; order Cypriniformes; family Leuciscidae; genus Siphateles; species Siphateles boraxobius. Next base: position 17,220,450 of record NW_027508975.1, read on the forward strand.
ACGCGCAGAGTGGGGGGCTTTCCATGATTTGGTGAGTTCGTCGTGAACTTCCGGGAAGAAAGGAGAAGGCCTTTGCCGAGGGGCCTGCTGGCGCCCCTGCAGAAACCACTCGTCCAGTCGGCTTCGGGTCGGTTCTTCGGGAGAAGACCAATCCAGCCCGAGGTCCTCCACGGCCTTCGAGAGGATGCGGACAATCTCTGTATCCATAGAGGAGCCCCCACTCGTGCACTTGTGGGCATCGACGGGGCAGGGTCGAAAGTGGAGCCCGGCCAGTCGTCAGATGCAGCGTCGATGGACAAAGAGTCATCTACTCCCCCGTCGTCCTCGGACGCGCCGAAAGTCACAAGGCCCACCGCTCTGCTAGAGGGGTGTGGGTCCGGCTGAGTGAACTGAACCGGCGGTGGGGAAGACAAGAGCGGCGGTGAAGCACGCAGAGACTGGCTCGGCGTGACGTCACTGAGCTCAGGTTCAGGAAGCCTCTGTGAGCGGCGCTTTTTCTTAACACACGGCTCAAACAGAGGGGTGTCGGCGATGGGCTCGCTCGCGGCGAAAGCGGCGAAGCGAGCCCGCAGTGCGGAGAGACCCAGGTCGTCACATTCCGGGCATCCGCCCTTGGTCAAAGCAGCTTCTGCGTGGTCCCGGCCCAGGCAGCGAGCGCAGATGATGTGACGATCCCCGTCCGGAAGAAGGTCTCTGCACGACGCGCAGGAAGGCATTTGAAACAACGCCTCAGAAATTTGCTCTTTTACAAATGTCGCGGGGCGAACAGATGTAAATACTTGCGTGTAGCGTGTAGCGCGCCGGATGGCTCAGTAGGATGGCGTTCGAAGGCGGCTGAAGATGCCGACGTCCTCGTAGCAATCCTGCTGGTATGCTTTTCCACGGCGGCGAAGGCTTTCAATAATCCGGAGGATTCAGCGAAGAAGTTGTTCGCTGAAGGAGATTAAATCTAAAGAACTCTCATGACGGGGCGCCCAATATATAGCTCTTGGCCACGCCCATCTTGGTGGGCTCTGACGCGCGCGGGCACGAGGCGCGCTCATTGGTCGCGCATTCATTGGTTCGAGCAAGTTGCCGCAGCACAGCCAATGACCGAGCTCCTTCGCTCATTGCTGTCTGCTGTGCAGCTGCAATGCGTTTTACATAAAGACTTCAATATTCTCGAGAAAAGGAGTTTTCCCCATAGCGTAAGCTACTTACGCAATAGGAGAGACCTCTCGAAAGGGAACATTATGTTGAAATACAAAACAATAAATCACAACTGCTGCAGGTTACATGTGGGGTGCCACAGGGTTTAGTGTTGGGGCCATTATTATTTAACACTAGAACTACTAGAACGACCACAGCGGTCATTCTGACCGTTCATACTTAGGTACATACTTTGGCCGTACTGAACATAATTTTCGTCATGTCAAATCTACATTTGAACCTTTCTCTTTAAGTTTTCCAATGATGCTTTTAATTCCTGTCTTCATGTTATAACGTCATTGCCCTTAAAACAAGCTCAAAAGAAAGATTTCCTCGACAGGTCTAAGGAAATGTAAGGAAAATTTTGCGTCAAAAATATATTTTTCACCACACTCACCACGTGAATAAACATGCAAAAAAGTTTGTAAACGTCAAAGCTTCATACCGTTTAGTACAGCCCTGTTTGTAAGTAAGGTATTGTTTGTTCAATAATCAATTCAAAATCTAAAAATAAATGGATATACAATGTTACGATAAGTAATAATAAAGGGCTAATTTGAACGGCGCAAAAAAAAAACCCCGCATCATTCACTAATGCGTATGCAGTCCACACAAACACCGCATTTCGTGTGCAGCTCCCACACACTACTTTGTGACATTTGGCACATGTCTCCTTGGTTTTATTTTTTTCGCCGTTCCTCCTTACTTGGCACTGCCTCGTTCTCTCCATCGGCTGCTGCTCCTGCCCGGGTCCTGGCTATCGCACCACCAATTGTGTGGCTTTTGATTTCATGTTGTCGGAGCGAAGTTCGCTTGCCAGTTGTGGGATGAAGTCCCTCTGAGAAACTTGCTCATTTGTGCACTTCTTGAACAATATGTGCGCGCTGATGGCGGAAATGTAGCCGACTTATGATATCTATAATGCGTGCGGTCAAAATGACCGCCATGGCCATTCTAGGTAGAATTAGTCAGAACTGTTTTGTGTTTTGTGATTTTAATAAAATAACAGTGTCAGAATAAAATATACACATATTTAGGAAAAGTCAGAGTCCTACAGCCACATTGATTTTATTTTAACAAAGTTATTACACTGTAAAATTTAAAAACGGTCAAAACGACCGCCTCGGTAGTTCTAGTGTTAACCTCTATATAAATAATATGTGAAGTGTCACAAATTGTTGAAACCATTCTTTTTACTGATGACACAAACCTATTATGCTGTGGTGAAAATTTGGCGAAGCTACTGGATACCATGGAAAAGGAAGTGAGTAGGATGAATATTTGGTTTGATGAAAATAAACTGAATTTGAGAAAACAAAATGTATAATATTTGGGAACCGATTAACCGATACAGATAAGAAACTAATGATAAATGGTATAGAACTAGAACGAGTATTCAAAATAAAATTCCTTGGGGTAGTTATTGATAGCAAATTAAGCTCGAAACCTCATATAAAGTATATTAAAACAAAAATATCCAAGTTCATTAGCAATATTAAATAAAGCCAAAGAACTATTGAATCAGGCTTCTCTAAGTATGCTGTACTACTCCTTCATACTCCCATACATGACTTATTGTGTGGAAGTAGGAAGTATGGGGGAACACTTACAAAACAAATACATAACCAACCTTCATCCTACAAAAAAGAGCTATTCGAATCATACATAAAACGAAACTCGGTTACTAACATAACCTCGCTTCTCTCTAGAAGAGGGAACGAGTATTGCGTTAGCTAGCTTACGCTACGGGTAAAGTCATTTTTGCTTGAGATATTGAAGCCAAAAATTATCCTTAATTTTGTATTTATTGTCACGCAGTGCAGCAGCTAGCAGACCTAGAGCAGGCCATATTGCGACCACTGAGCCTCGCGCGTGACGTCACGTCCAATGAGATTACGCAATACTCGTTCCCTCTTCTAGAGAGAACCGGGGTTACATTAGTAACCGAGTATCGTTCTCTTACGAGAGGTTCTCTCGTATTGCGTAAGCTAGCTTACGCTACGGGAACCCATTGTCAACGCCGTGCGCGCCCAGCCTCCACTTCATGAGTCCCAGGGATTCCCGGGGAACATGGATAAGTGGGAAACAGGTGGCCAGCAATGCGGGCCAGCACATGTTATAAGCAGATACAGGGTATACAGAGCGGCGTCGCCGGTCCATAACTATTCAACCTATAGTGCAGCTCAACCAGGAGAGCTAAGGTCGCGTGAGGGAAGTCCGCGCATGATAATCTGGGCAGGACAACACACTGCTCACACTGACAGAAGTCTAGCCTGCCAGGCGGGAACTTCCAGGTTATAAAACCTAACAAATGTGGACGGAGAGGCCCAGCCTGCCGCCTTACAAATGTCATGAATGGAAATTCCGCTGGACCAAGCCCACGACGAGGCCACGCCTCTGGTGGAATGCGCCCTGATGCCCAAAGGGCATTGCAGACCTTTAGACATATAAGCAGATGTGATAGCTTCCACTATGGACAGGCTCTGTTTCACGGTGGCGAGACCCTTGGTGCGCCCACCAAACGAGACAAAGAGCTGTTCCGAACACCTGAAAGAGGCGGAGTGCGTAATGTAAATCCTGAGCGCCCTGACGGGGCAGAGGAGATTCACATCACCCTCACTGTCGGATGCAGGCAGAGCCGAGAGAGAAATGACCTGCGCTCTGAATGGGGTGCCCAATATTTTAGGTACATAACCATGCCTTGGCTTGAGGATGACTTTAGAGTCATTTGGCCTGAACTCAAGACACACAGCACTAACAGATAGCGCGTGTAGATCCCCCACACATTTAACTGATGACAGAGCTGTCAGAAAAACGGTTTTGAGCAAGAGGTACTTTAGGTCCACGGAGTCTAACGGTTCAAAGGGGAAAGCTTTCAGGGCCTATAGGACCAGTGAAAGATCCCAGATGGGAACCGAGGGGGGTCGCGGGGGGTTCATCCTTCTAGCTCCTCTAAGGAAGCGAATGACGAGCTCGTTCCTTCCTATTGACTGGCCGCGCGTCGACTCAGCGAACGCTCCAACGGCCGCCACATAGACTTTAAGCGTGGACGGGGACCTGCCCTTATCCAACAGCTCCTGAAGGAAGCTAAGCAACCTCGGGACCCCGCACATTTGTAGGTCTAGATCTCTATCAGCGCACCAGTTGGAGAACACCGACCATTTAGACGCGTAAAGCCACCTCGTAGAGGGTATCCGTTGATCAACCATGCATGTAGAGACCAGCGCTCTGGATGGGGATGCCAGATTGAGCCTGCGGGCATGAGAGAGATGGTCTCTCCTCACCGGAATCGGCCAAGGGGCTGTGTGGGACTCAGCTCCGGGAACCAAGTTAGATTCTCCCAGCGTGGGCTATAAGGAGCACAGAGTGGCGCGTTTCCCTGATTCTCTTGATTACCTGTGGTAACAGAGAGACCGGAGGGAAGGCATAAAGTGGGAGGCTGGGCCAGATTTGGGCCAGCGCATCCTCGTTCTTTGAAAAGAACAGTGGGCAATGAGTGTTGTCTTTTGACGCAAACAGGTCAACTTTCGCTTTGCCGAAAAGGCGCCATAGTAACTGGACTGTTTGGGGGTGCAAGGACCATTCCCCCGGGGGGATGTGGTTCCTGGAAAGTGTGTCTGGACCGTCGTTCAAATGGCCTGGCACGTGCGCGGCTCTCAGCGAGCACAGGCGGCCTGAGACCACATAAAAAGGCGTTCCATCAGTTTTCTGGATCTGACGCCGCCCTGACGGTTTATGTAGGACACCACCGACATGGTGGTCCTATATGAACGGGAGGAAGCGTTTAAGCGCGTTCTCGACCGCTATCATTTCCAGAAAGTTTATGTTGAAGTGTTTCTCTTGGTCTGACCACAGGCCAAAGGTCGGTCTGCCCTCGAAGACGGCGCCCCAACCCAGGTCGGAGGCGTCCGTCGAGATGACCAATCGGTGTGAAACAGCCCCCATCGTCACTCCCCGCTGGTACCAGTCGGCCGCTAACCAGGGCTGCAGAGCCGAAACGCAGCTCTGAGTCACTCTGATTCGCCTGTAGCCTGAAATCCAAGCCCGGTGAGGCACTTGGGAGTTCAGCCAGCGTTGTAGCGGGCGCATGCGCAGCAGGCCCAGCTGAAGCACAGCCGCAGCTGATGCCATACAGCCTAGCATCCTCTGGAATGTCTTCAGAGGTATAATGCTGCCTTTCTGGAAAGATACGGGCAGCGACTAGGTGTGAGCACAGATTTGTGGGCACATTGTCTACATCTAGCACTCGAGCGGCGTTTGCCAGCTTTATGAGAGTGGGCTCTGTGAGCATGTGAGATACATGGGGCATAGTGTTTACATGTAGGGGTGAGCATGTGATTCTGCAGGCGAGCGGGTAGCATTACCGGCTCGTTGGCTGCCGAATACATTGCTGCAGTAGCCTTTTCTTAGGGGACTGACAGAGCGAGATGGTTCAATGGTGGTCCGGCCGCGGTGGGACTCAAGCATCTTTAGAGAGATTCGTCTGGGTTGCCATAGCAACGGCAGTGTGTGCAGGCGAGCGGGTTGTTCTACCGGCTCGTTGGCTGCCGAATACGCCTCTGCAGTAGCTTTTGTAGCCTTCCTGGATCGAGGAGGAGGCGGAGTGATGAGAACTCGACCACTCCCGCTGTCAGGGTGGAACAGCTGTCACCTAGGTCCGTTCCTTCAGCTTCGTCCCCTGAGGCGGCGGCAGTGCGGGTCAAAGCCGGCAGCTGCGCGTCCGGGAGGGGCGGAGAAGGAGAGAGAGAAAGTGGCGGGATGTAACGTAATACTGCGAGCTCCGGAGTGACAGTATTCGCAGCGAAGGCCTCGAGTCGAGCACGCAGGGTCGACTGCGGAAGCGCTTCCCATGTTCCGTGCCCAGGCAGAGAGCGCCGAGCACATGGCGGTCTCCGGCGCTGGGCGGGGCTCTGTACGAGCCACAGGAAATGCGAGGCATTTTTAGAAAAATGCCTCGCGCTCTTTTAGAAAGAACACAGAACGCAATAGCATTAAAGGATATTCGTCGCCGGATGGCGTAGCAGGCACGGAAGGCAGAAGGCGGCGAAGATGGCCGGCTTCCTGAGGCTCTTTCCTCTGCTCGCTGGTCGCTGGTTTCAACGGTGGCGGCTTCTCTCAGAGTCCAGCGATGCAGAGAGCTTCGCTGAAGATGATGAAATCAGTGAGGCAACCTACGAGCCTGGCTTTTATACGCTAAGCCACCCCCATTTGGCTATGACGCGTCCAATGAGGGCGCTTTGCGACGTCACGCGCGAGGCTCAGTGGTAGGTTGCAGCAGTTGCCGCAGGGCAGCCAATGAGCACGCAATATGGCCTGTTCTAGGTCTGCTAGGTGCTGCACTGCGTTGACAGTAAATACAAAATTAAGGATAATTTTTGGCTTCAATATCTCAAGCAAAGATGACTTTACTCGTAGCGTAAGCTAGCTTACGCAATACGAGAGAACCTCTCGTAAGACAACTATATACAGAGAACCAACAAACCCATTTTTCATTAAACTCAAAATATTAGTTCAAAGATTTGATTGACTACAAAATTATTCAGATTGTTTTTAGAGCACATAATACCCAATTGCCTAGAAATATCCAAGAGCTTTTTGAACTGAGAGAAAACACGAACAATTTCAGAGGAATATCAATGTTTAGTAAACCGTTAATTCGAAAAAAAATTAAGTTCCACTCTATAACAACTCGGGGAGTTATCCTGTGGAACAACAGTAATAATAATTTAAAGTTATGTAAAAACTTATTTCAACTGAAATTTCTATTTAAAAAAAGAATGCTAGATGGATATGAGCTGGAACAGTGATTTTCTTTTTTTGTTGATTTTTATTTAGTTTGAATATCTAAGTGATGCAAACAATTTAAGTAGCTAAAATATATAATTGAAGTGGGGGTAGGACAAGAAAAGTTATACTAAGTTCTTCCCACCCCCTTTGAGCATGACTGTTATTCGGATCATATGCTGATGATCTTTTTTTGTTGATTGTTTGTTCTTATTTAGTTTTTGTTGTTGTCTTTTAACATGTTCAATAAAGAATAAAAAAATCGAATATGCTTAAGGGGAAAATTAGTTTCAAAGCTTTATATAAAGGCTATATTTCACTTAGATCATGTATTAGCACTGCTTTTCTACGTTTGACTGAATTGTTTGCTTGTTTATTTATTGTCTTTTAAAATGGTGATTATTGTCCATTTCATATATTGTACTTCGATAAATATTATTTTATATAAATAATATGCAGTATTTCTGTGATGAACGAATCGGATACAATTGCAAGTAAAACGTTATTTATTCCAGAAGGTCAGACAAGTCACAGAAACACAGGTCGGGGACAAACACTCAGGTGAACTGTGACACAGGGACGTCGATGGGCAGCCGGAGTCTCGTGGAGATGTTGACGGAGTGCTCAAAACAGGAACAATAAACAATCCAGACCGGGAAACAACGACGAAGATCCACGAAGACTGGAACACACGAGGAGAAGCAGAGAGCCACACAGGAAACAGGACACGACACCGGGGAAGCCACAACGATCTGACAATGTGAGATGGGAATTACTGGGCATATAAAGAAACTGGTAAGGACTTGCAGCTGGTGAACACAATCAAACGGGAATTAGTAACCACGCCCACACAGACACACATACACACACACCACATACCAAAATGAGACAGTGGATTCATGAAACGTGACAGTACCCCCTCCCCTAGGAATGCCTCCTGGCGTTCCCAGCCGAACCTACCTGCCGATTGTAATCATCGATAAGGGAGTGATCCAGAATATCTCTAGCAGGTACCCAACTCCTCTCCTCCGGACCGTAACCTTCCCAGTCCACCAAGTACTGAAATCCGCGTCCCCTCCGTCTAGAGTCCAGAATACGGTGTACCGAATAAGTGGGTTCCCCATCTACGAGTCGCGGCGGGGGGGGGAACCGGGACTGGCGGATTAATGGGAGAATAAAACACGGGCTTGATTTTAGACACATGAAAGGCGGGACAAATTCTCCTGTACGCCGGAGGAAGTTTGAGTCGGACTGCCACCGGACTAATGATCTTGGTGACAGGGAACGGGCCAATGAATTTGGGAGCTAACTTATTGGAAACGGAACGGAGCGGAATGTTCTTGGTAGAAAGCCACACTTTTTGACCCACAACGTATACGGGAGGCTTTGACCGGTGGCGATCGGCCTTGGCCTTCATGCGCCTCCCCGCTTGGAGCAGAGTCTCACGGGCTCTGGTCCAAGTGTGGCGGCACCTCTGGACGAATGCGTGAGCGGAGGGGACCGCGACCTCGGATTCCAGGCTCGGAAAAATTGGTGGCTGGTAACCTAAACTACACTTAAATGGAGAGAGACCCGTTGATGACACTGGTAACGAATTATGAGCGTACTCAACCATAGAAAGTTGTTGGCTCCAGGATGAAGGATTCTTGGCTACCATACATCGTAACATTCTCTCCAAATCCTGGTTGGCTCGCTCGGATTGACCATTACTCTGGGGATGATAACCCGAAGACAGACTGACCGTAGCTCCCAATAACCTACAAAACTCTCGCCAAAATTTAGACACAAATTGGGAACCCCTGTCAGAAACCACGTCCTTCGGGAGGCCATGTAACCGAAAGACGTGATCAATGACCGTGACCGCTGTCTCCTTGGCTGAAGGTAATTTGGGCAAGGGAATGAAATGTGCCGCCTTCGAGAACCGGTCCACTACGGTTAAAACAACCGTCATGCCTTTAGAGGGTGGGAGGGCGGTAATAAAATCTAGTGCGATGTGGGACCAGGGTCTCGAAGGGACAGACAGCGGTCGGAGCAACCCATCAGGAGAACGGTTAGACGTCTTGTTAGTGGCGCAAACCGAGCAAGCCAAAACAAAATCGTGAACATCAAGAGCCATTAACGGCCACCAGAATCGTTGCTTTATCAAACCGTTAGTACGACTTACTCCTGGATGACAAGCCACGTTGGAGCAATGACCCCATCGAATAACGTCGGACCGTAACCCCTCCGGAACAAACAAACGGCCCGATGGGCATCCGGGCGGAGGCGTTACCCCTTCTAAGGCTGTTTTGACCTTCGATTCGACCTCCCATGTGAGTGTGGAGATAACTACTTTCTCAGGTAAAATGCACTCGGGAGTAACCGGGCGTGCGGATGGATCAAAAATACGAGATAAAGCATCGGGTTTGATGTTCTTGGAACCCGGGCGGTACGAGAGAACAAAATCAAAACGTCCGAAAAAAAGTGCCCATCGAGCCTGCCTGGAGTTGAGTCTTTTAGCAGTTCTAATATATTCAAGGTTCTTATGATCGGTCCAAACGATAAAGGGTACCCCTGAACCCTCTAGCCAATGTCGCCACTCCTCCAACGCTAGTTTGACCGCCAACAACTCTCTGTTACCAATGTCATAATTACGTTCGGCAGGTGACAAGCGATGGGAAAAAAACGCGCAGGGATGCATCTTGTCGTCTGAGGACGCGCGCTGGGAAAGAACTGCTCCTACCCCCACCTCTGACGCGTCGACCTCCACCACGAACTGACGTGTGGAATCAGGGGTGACAAGAATGGGGGCCGAAATAAATCGACTCTTGAGGTTGACGAATACAGCTTCCGCCATATCGGACCACCTGAACGTGGTTCTGGAGGAGGTCAAGGCAGTCAGAGGCGCGGCTAGTTGGCTAAAATTGCGAATGAATCGCCTATAGAAATTGGCGAACCCCAGAAACCGCTGTAGGGCCTTACGGGAATCTGGACTTGGCCAATCCATCACCGCCTTAACTTTGTCAGGATCCATGCGCATTCCCTCAGAGGAGATGATGTACCCTAGGAAGGAAACAGAATGTGCATGAAAATCGCATTTCTCCGCCTTGACAAAAAGCCCATTCTCTAGCAACCTCTGAAGCACTCGCCTGACATGTTGAACATGTTCCTGGAGAGACGAAGAAAAAATCAATATGTCATCCAGGTAAACATATATGAACTGATCGACCATATCTCTCAACACGTCATTGACGAGTGCTTGGAAAACCGCTGGGGAGTTGGAAAGGCCGAAAGGCATAACCAAGTATTCAAAGTGCCCCCTGGGGGTATTAAACGCGGTTTTCCATTCATCCCCCTTCCTGATGCGGACCAAATGATAAGCATTACGTAAGTCCAATTTTGTGAAAATGGATGCTCCCTGCAACCTCTCGAAAGCTGAAGACATCAACGGCAAAGGATAAGTATTCTTTACCGTGATGTTGTTCAACTCTCGGTAATCAATACAAGGTCGCAGAGAACCATCCTTCTTCCCAACAAAAAAGAACCCCGCCCCCGCAGGAGAAGAGGAAGGCTGGATGAACCCAGAGTCTAAAGAATCAGAAATATATTTCTCCATGGCCTCCCTCTCAGGAACAGAAAGACGGAGACTTACCTGGCAGTAAATCTATAGCACAGTCATAGGGACGATGCGGAGGGAGAGAAGCAGCACGAGACTTACTGAACACCTCCTTCAGGTCGAGGTACTCTGCGGGCACGTTAGACAAATCCACTGCCTCCCTCTGAAACACAGAACTAGACATAGACGGACAAGCAGACACCAAACATGACTCATGACAGTGGTTACTCCAAGAGGAAATGAAATTGTTCTGCCAGTCGATACGAGGATTATGTTTGGTGAGCCATGGGTGCCCCAAAACCACCGGTGCTAGTGGTGAGTCCATAAGAAGAAAAGAAATATGTTCAGTGTGATTGCCCGATGTGATGAGTGTGAGAGGTTCAGTGGAGTGAGAAATACTGGGAAGGTCCTGTCCATTGAGTGCGTTGACAGATATCTTGTGCGTGAGAGAAATGATGGGAATCTTGAGTTTGACAGCGAGACTGAAATCCATAAAATTACCCTCTGCTCCCGAGTCCAGTAATGCTTGAGTGGCGTGTTTGGAGGTTGCCCATCTCAGTCTTACCGGGAGGAGGGTCGATGATGTAGATGAGGACTTCTCGGCGGAGATCCCACCCGATAGTAGCCTCATGCTTACTATCGGGCTTGCTCTTTTACCGGGCAAGAGTAGAGAAAGTGGCCAGCCTTACCACAGTAAAGGCAGAGTCCCTGGGATCTCCGCCTTTCCCTCTCCTCCCGGGAAAGCCGAGCTCTCCCCACCTGCATGGGCTCATGGTCGGAAACTGGGCTGACCGCGTTCCCGTCACTGGTCCGTGCATCCTCCGGATATGGCTGGAATCGACTGGAGCGCACCCGCTGACTCACACGGTTGAGGCGTGAATCGACTCTCATCGCCAGTTCCACCAGTTCATTGAGAGATTTAGGAAGGTCCAAGATGTATATCTCCTTCTGAACGCGGTCAGCCAGCCCATGCAGGAACATGTCCCACTGCGCCTCCTCGTTCCAATGGCACTCTGCGGCCAGGGTGCGGAAACGGATCGAATAATCCGACACCGAGCCATCTCCTTGGCGTAGATCCGTGAGTAATCTGGCCGCCTCCTTACCCGCTACCGCTCGGTCGAAAACTCTTCTGATCTCTGTGGAGAGTGCCTGGAACGAGGAGCAACAGTTGTCTTGGTTCTCCCACACCGCCGTTCCCCAGAGCGCTGCTTTACCTGACAGTAAAGTCAGTACGAACGGCACCTTGGATTGTTCAGTGTAAAAAGTCCGTGGCTGCAATGTGAAATGCATGGAACATCTTGTGAGAAAAGCCCTACAGTATTCAGGCTCACCTGAATATCCCTCCGGCGTAGGTAGGCGGGGCTCAGGTCGATTCTCTGACTGTGGCGGTGGGGGGGGAACGGGCGGCGTGGGCGGCGCAGTGGGATCACGTAGATGTTGAAGCTGTTGGGTGAGCTCGGACACCTGTGCCACGAGTGCTTGAACCGCGCGACCTGTGTTCACGATCTCTTCTCCTTGTTGATCCATTCTCGACACGCTGTGTGCGATGAACTCGTTCAAACTGGCCGAACTTGCTGCATCCATGTCTGGTCAGATCGTTCTGTGATGAACGAATCGGATACAATTGCAAGTAAAACGTTATTTATTCCAGAAGGTCAGACAAGTCACAGAAACACAGGTCGGGGACAAACACTCAGGTGAACTGTGACACAGGGACGTCGATGGGCAGCCGGAGTCTCGTGGAGATGTTGACGGAGTGCATATAAAGAAACTGGTAAGGACTTGCAGCTGGTGAACACAATCAAACGGGAATTAGTAACCACGCCCACACAGACACACATACACACACACCACATACCAAAATGAGACAGTGGATTCATGAAACGTGACAATTTCGTATTGAGAAAGGATTGTGATATGGAGGGAGGTAGGGCTGTCATGGGAAGGACAAATGCGAACATATCGCTTTCCTCAGCGGACATTCAAACTGATTTTTTGTATATAATAGTATGGACATCAACCTGTGGAATGAATGCTGTATCAGATACAGGTAATACACTTGTTTAGTCGATCTCTCTCTTATAATACTCAACATAATACAATAAGCTTTTATGAAACTCAACGCTTCTTCGTTACTAGTTCTAAAGTGACGTTTTAGAATTAGTAATGTGGCTTGGGCAGAGTGAGAATCCATGTGCGGAAGTTTATTAGAGATAGTCACCACAAACAAAGATGATAAGGCAGGTAGCGGGTCAAAACCAAGGCAGTCAGAGAAGTCAATATCCAGTGGGGAAATCCAGAAGGCAAAAATCAGTAGGCAGGCAAGGGGTCCAAGCAACATCAATCCAAACAGGCAACCAAAACAAAGGGATAATCCAGAAATCGATAAACAGAGAATCAGGCAAGATCATAGACAGGCAATGGAAACTGGTCAAAACGCTTGGTAAGGCAGGTAAACTGGCAATACTTTGCAATGAGTGCAAGCAAGGTCTCTGGTTATAAAGGAAGGCAAAAAGGAAATGAGTCTAGAAGAAGAGGGCGTGGATCACAGTCAGTACTCTAGTGAGAGCTCCCTCTGCTGGTTAGGCATTATACCCCGAATGACAATTTACACTGAGATGGAGGACCAGGCCTCTGGTTACCATGTCAAGCAATGACAAATAATCTGAAAAGACTGATTTATTGCTCAAAAGAATGTGGAAGTTGGACATATGCAAAAGCACAGTCCATAGAAAAGACATATAAAGCCTGTAAAGCAGAGTTTTCTTCATTTATTTATATAAAACCTGTTCTATAAATTAACATGCATATCCCCAGGACATTGTATCTATACTTATCTATAAAATCTATATTTTTATTGTTTCTTGTATTGCATTTTGTTTTAGGCATACATTGTGATTGAACCACTAGATAAAGTAACCTTATTGGTATCATGCTTCATATCAAATTAATAATTGTGTGACGCCCTGCACATTGGTGTATATATTATATCCGTATAGTATGCATTATATGCTTTTTAGAATAATCAGAGCATAATGGGACACAAACTGCCAGTTTACTCCAATCATGCAAATGAGTCAGCTTCCAAATAGAGGTACTTTTCCCGGTTGAAAATTTGACCTTTTTTGTTGGTCAAGTTAATATAGTTATTATTAATTATTCATATTTCCCTTTTGAGGTAATTTACTACACTGTGCTTCATTCTCTTCTCTTGCTTTCCTGTGTAAGAGCACCATTTCATTGTAAACAGTCTATAGCTTGATTCCTATGTGCATGATTGTACAATCCTTCAAAGCTTTTCCTTCTAGAAGCTGTTTTACACACAAAAGGCTAAGAACTATCCTCTGGCTTTCTCTACACTCCCCTTCTTTTCCCAGTAATGTGAAGTTGGAACGTCTGTGCCCTCAGTAAGAGGCCAGATAAGCCTTCCCATCAGCCCTCTCACCCCCCTTACCCATGTGAGGGGAATATTTTGTTGATGCAAAGTCAGAGCTCCCCATGGCACTTCCACACTGGCACATTTCATGCCCTGTCCTCGGGCAAGATATCAGTGACATTCTGCATTCATGCAGCGTTTGTTTTGTGGGTCCAAAACATAAGGGCAAACATGTTCATGTGCAAGCACTTTGTTGATGGCGTGTTTTACTGTAATTTTACGTGAAGTTACTGTAATGCAAATTTGACATGGACATAATTGCTCAGCTGAGCTGGGATTCAGTTTATTTCCATGGAGGCATGACACACCAGGAAATCACACACAGAGATAGAAAAATATCCTAGACTTCACTTCCTGTAAGCAATATGTATGGCTGGGTTCCAGACACACAGAACCTGCCAGCAAATAAATGCATCACATTTGTATTAAGACATTTTCACATTCGTACACTCACAGTACACAACAATCCCATTGGGTTTATTATTGCAGTGTTTCACTGAATACTCCCTAAATTCCAAACTAAAATAATAAATACATTTTGAACTCGTAAATTGTTTTAAACTTCATGGCAGGCATGTTTTTCCTCAGTAATCACATACTAATTGGAGGGAAATCCATTGAGAGCAAACTGGTTGGTTTTCTCAAATGGTTTAATTGTGGGAAACCAAGTGTGGCTGTGCGAGTGAGGACAGATGCAGTGGGTGTGGTATCAGTTTGTTTTAAATAAACCTGAAAATAAAATATTCAAACAAGGAAAATAAAGTGTCCATGATGATGCAATAACTGCAAGGGTGAGTGATGTACCTCCTTGCCCTGCTTGGATATTGTGAAGGAGGGGGAGTACAGGAAGGTTTTTTGTCTTTGGAATAACATGCACTGATGAATGCTGCACAACCTATTTAAAAAACAAGGTAACACTTTAGAATACTGTATCTTACTTAATGCATAATTAATACGGAATTATTGCAGAACTAATAGGTAATTATTTATGAACACTTCAGTCACTACTATTAACTACTAAGGAAGATGTGTTAACTAATCGGTAAGTAATATCATTTTTTTATTGGGTTAAGTAACAATTAACTAATCAATAACTACTGAATTCAGTCATGCCTCCTGAAGAACTACTATTAAGTATCTACTAATTAAGGTTCAACAAAAATAACTATGAAGTAACTACTAATGAACAGTCACACAATTAGACATTACAATAATCAGGTTGGTCTTTTTCTTTACTACCAATGCTAGTATTATTATTATGTATGTATGATTATTATTATTACTATAGAAATGCAATATGGATTTAGTGGAATTACTGCACGCCCAAAAATAGTCATTTAAGCAAAAAAAATTTCCCCTGGTCTATTGGTCTATTGCTTCACAAAGCAATAGTGGGGTCTTTAAGAAGAAATAAACTTAGGAATGGAACCCCATCCCAACTCTAAGTGCCTTGCCATAACTAGCCAACTTATTTTATAAGCCAACTTAATTATCTAGAACCTGGAACAGTATTCTAAAGTGAAAATATAGGGAACCCATTAGTAATTACTGCATAACTCTGAGGGAATTATCTAGAACCTGGAACAGTATTCTAAAGTGAAAATATAGGTAACCCAGTAGTAATTACTGCATAACTCTGAAGGAATTATCTAGAACCTGGAACAGTATTCTAAAGTGAAAATGTAGGTAACCCATTAGTAATTACTGCATAACTCTGAAGGAATTATCTAGAACCTGGAACAGTATTCTAAAGTGAAAATATAGGGAACCCATTAGTAATTACTGCATAACTCCGAAGGAATTATCTAGAACCTGGAACAGTATTCTAAAGTAAAAATATAGGTAACCCATTAGTAATTACTGCATAACTCTGAAGGAATTATCTAGAACCTGGAACAGTATTCTAAAGTGAAAATATAGGGAACCCATTAGTAACTACTGCATAACTCTGAGGGAATTATCTAGAACCTGGAACAGTATTCTAAAGTGAAAATATAGGTAACCCATTAGTAATTACTGCATAACTCTGAAGGAATTATCTAGAACCTGGAACAGTATTCTAAAGTGAAAATATAGGGAACCCATTAGTAACTACTGCATAACTCTGAGGGAATTATCTAGAACCTGGAACAGTATTCTAAAGTGAAAATATAGGTAACCCATTAGTAATTACTGCATAACTCTGAAGGAATTATCTAGAACCTGGAACAGTATTCTAAAGTGAAAATATAGGGGAACCCATTAATAATTACTGCATAACTCTGAGGGAATTATCTAGAAACTGGAACAGTATTCTAAAGTGAAAATATAGGGAACCCATTAGTAATTACTGCATAACTCTGAGGGAATTATCTAGAACCTGGAACAGTATTCTAAAGTGAAAATATAGGTAACCCAGTAGTAATTACTGCATAACTCTGAAGGAATTATCTAGAACCTGGAACAGTATTCTAAAGTGAAAATATAGGTAACCCATTAGTAATTACTGCATAACTCTGAAGGAATTATCTAGAACCTGGAACAGTTTTCTAAAGTGAAAATATAGGGAACCCATTAGTAATTACTGCATAACTCTGAGGGAATTATCTAGAAACTGGAACAGTATTCTAAAGTGAAAATATAGGTAACCCATTAGTAATTACTGCATAACTCTGAAGGAATTATCTAGAACCTGGAACAGTATTCTAAAGTGAAAATATAGGGAACCCATTAGTAATTACTGCATAACTCCGAAGGAATTATCTAGAACCTGGAACAGCATTCTAAAGTAAAAATATAGGTAACCCATTAGTAATTACTGCATAACTCTGAAGGAATTATCTAGAACCTGGAACAGTATTCTAAAGTGAAAATATAGGGAACCCATTAGTAATTACTGCATAACTCTGAGGGAATTATCTAGAACCTGGAACAGTATTCTAAAGTGAAAATATAGGTAACCCATTAGTAATTACTGCATAACTCTGAAGGAATTATCTAGAACCTGGAACAGTATTCTAAAGTGAAAATATAGGTAACCCATTAGTAATTACTGCATAACTCTGAAGGAATTATCTAGAACGTCCTGGTTGCGTATGCAACCCACCGTTCCCTGAAGGAGGGAACGGAGGACGTAGTCGACGCGACTGAAATGGGATCACGCTAGGGAGCCTATCATCTTCGAGTACTATTGAACGAGCCAATGTAATTGGCGTGCGTGATTCGCATCACACACTCCGCCCCCGCGGCGCGGGTATAAATACGGAAGTGGATGCACGCACTAGTTGCTTTTCGCTGAGGAGCCGAGAGTAACCCGGGGTCAGCGGTGGTCCAGCGGTAGTGGCAAGGGGACTACGTCCTCCGTTCCCTCCTTCAGGGAACGGTGGGTTGCATACGCAACCAGGACGTTCCCTTTCAGTCGATAACGTCGGACGTAGTCGACGCGACTGAAATGGGATCAACCATTGAACACGCCACTAACGCTGCCACCTTCCAGTGCCTAAACCAAAGCCTCCTGATGCCCCCGCAAACTTAAGGCGGGGAAGGACAGGGCTTAGGCCAGGGAAGTCACTGCTGTTCCTACAGGACCACTGGGAAAGCGTTCCCCGTACGTTGGAAGGAAGGGACGCTGCGGAAGCCACATCCAACCCGAGGGAGGAAATGTGGAGAATACACATATGAACTGGGCGGAAACCGGGCAGTCTAACATATGGAATGTCACTGGGGTGGCTCCAGCCTAAGACGGGGGGAGACACACCGGACAGTGACGGCAGAGAGACTCTGCCGAGGGAAGACACGGGCTCACCGCAGGGAGCCGTATCGTGGAAGAATACACATATGGGGTCACCGAAGGGACCGCAACATATGGACCCAGCCTAACACAGGTTCCACACTGCTTACGAGTGGTAGGCCTAACACCAGACGTTCCGCACGTCCGACGTCGGAGGGGTGTGGAGGAACTCAACAGGGTTCAATTTTAAGGGAACTCAACTGGAGTAGAAAGGCGCACGTATCCAGTCCATAGGAGGGGAATGGCGCCGCAAGCCGACACTTGAACCGGGCTCACGGTGAAACTGGCTTCATGAGAAGGGAGCCCACGGGAAGCAGCGGTTCAACTAGGTGTCGTCCAGCCCCCAACTCTAGAATCTGTTTAGCAAAGTATATCGTCAACGCCCAGGCGGAGCACTTTACACTCATCATAGAGGAGCTCAACACCTAAGTGGACATGTTGCATCTCGGATCTTTGCCGAAATGAAGGCAAGCACTAAGTGCAACTTTGCATGGAAACAGCCTTCCCTCTCTGCTGAATTCCAACAGATATTTGAAGAGCTGGTCTGAGGTCTATGACTTGCATTCTGTACACGTCCAAGCGAATCGGACAGAGAAGCCAGGGCTGGATCTGCCTCCTCCAGGGCAGCGCTTGCAGGCTCACCACCTGCTCCTATTACGGGAGAGGTAGGAACCTTGGGCACAATCCGAGCCGGGGTCTCAGCTTGTGAGAGTTAGCCGGCCCAGACTCCAGGCACAATACGTTGACCGAAAGCGAGCAAGTCCCTACCCTCTAGTAGAGACCACGCGAGCAGGAGAACTGATATAACAGAATTTTTAACTCACTACCTGCAGTGGCTCAGGGGCGGTCTCTGCAGTGCAGTCGCACCAGGGACAAGGCCCAAGAGGATAAAGAGGGACACAAGGATTTACAAGACCTTGCTCCTCAGGAACCTGACGATCAGAACGTGCTTCTGCATACTTCTGCAACACGATGAGCGTCGTTTAAACACCGAGGCAACATCATTTTGAGGGTGATTTAGGAAAACAGCCTACTGCAACCCATTTTGCAGGAAAGAGAGCACTGAAGTGATCGAAAGCTTTCAGGATCTCCTCAGGGGAGAAGACGCACTCAACGACTAGGTTCCACTTCTAAAGGCGTAAGCACGCTACCCAATTCTAGGGGGTGCTCGCAGAAGTGATGGTAACTAACACATGTTCTTGTGATAGCCACCTGAACCTCCGCGTTCAGATGTAAGACCGCCCGGAATCTCCGGGGGAAGAACGCGTGTGCCATCGTGCCCCGTCCCCGAAAGAGTTTCCAGGGGAAGTCAGGAAGGCTGTTGAAGGGAACCAGGTCTAGTTGGGCCAATGAGGGGCAACTATGAAGACCTGTTCCTCTCCTGACATGGCACGTAGGTGCAAGTGACGGGCGCAAAAGACAGGAGCATTGCTCAACACAACATGTGAAGATCACTGGGCTTCAGGAGCATTTTCTGCTCAGCACTTGGGTGTGACAAGTTCACTGAGCTTCAGGAGCATTCCTGCTCAACACCTGAGTGTGATAAACTCACCGAGCTTCAGGAGCATTTCTGCTCAACACTTGAGTACGAAGAACCTCACTGAGCGACAGGAGCATTTCTGCTCAGCACTTGAGTGTGACAAGTTCACTGAGCTTCAGGAGCATTACTGCTCAACACCTGAGTGTGATAAACTCACTGAGCTTCAGGAGCATTTCTGCTCAACACTTGAGTGCGAGGAACTTCACTGAGCACCAGGAGCATTTCTGCTCAGCACTGCGTGTGATGAATTCACTGAGCTACCTGTGATGGACTCACTGAGCTACAGGAGCATTGCTGCTCAACACCAGAGTGCGATGAACTTCACTGAGTTTCAGGAGCAAATCTGCTCAACATGAAGAGTGATGATTTCACTGACTTGCAGGCGCAAGGCGACCATGAGTCGCAGTCACTTTTAGAAGGCTCACTGGGGTTAAACGCATTTCTGCGGGCCCCTGGGGCCGCTGAGTCCCAGTGTTTGTCCAAGGGTAGTCCGCTCGGTTTACCCAAACACTGGCGGAAAAATAAAACCGGGGGGGCAACTGAGCGGCCCCGGAATGGTCATGACCCAGCCGGACCCAGGGGATGGAGTCTCCACTTGCCCTGGCTATAACTGTCGTGAGGCTCGATGGCGGCACGATTGAGTAAGCGGGAGGAGTGGAATAAGGCGCCCTCAGAAGCGTCTGACTCCAAGGAGGAGGTGACGGGTGAGTTTGTGACATGCAGGGGAAGCTTGCGCAACGGTCGCAATGTCTAACAACTCGAGGCACGAATGCCCGTGTAGTCGGGGGTCGCCCAGGCCCCCGTTAAAACACGCCCTTTGTACATGGCCGCTCTGTTGAAGAGGGTTTGGCAGCAGACCGGGATGAACTATAGTCACACAGGGTGAGCTGCTCTGCCACGGTCACCTCGGGACTCGATCGTGAAGCTAGCGCTGAAGCGGTCACATATGGAGGGAGCCAAAGGCTGCGACTACCATATACCCCAGGAGCCTCTGAAAGTTCTTTCAGTGGGACCCTTTCTCACTTCAACACCAGCTGAACACATTCTCATTGGAGAGACATGTTGGACCGAGTACCTCTCCAAAACTAGAAAAGAGACACTCAGCCCGTGGGCGAGATTACTCTCTTCCAGTTGACCTGAAGACCCAACGGGCTCTGGAGCACTCGAGGGGAAGGACACTGTACTGACACTCCACCCTTAGACGCAACACACAGGATGGCCTGCGGTGCGGGAGGTAGAGATCTGAAGCACATGTCTTTCAGGTCAAAGCTGCAGACCAATCTTGGGCCAAGATGGTCACGACCCACCACCTAGTAGCACGAAGAACGAGTTTACAACTGGCCTTCGTACCGGCTGGAGGAGCGGCTATATCAAATCCTTCGCCAGCAGGATAAGATAAGCACGCACAAGTCAGGAGCACTGCTCAACACTCGGTGTGATGAATATCACTGAATTTTCAGGAGCACGTCTGCTCAACACCTAATGTGATGACTATCACTGACTTGAGCGGGGTAGCCGAGCCTGAGGTGGGGCAGCAAAGTAGAGAGAGTGGTGTTAGTGTGCTGTGCAACACTTACCTGTCTCCACAAGCGGCAGGGGGCGCGTGAGAAGGCGGATGACCGGGTCCTCGAACGCACCAAGCTGCCTGCTGGCGACCAAGGGGGAGCTGAGGGGTGTAAGGCTATACAGGGTCACACCCGCCAGACTGGCCCTCTTGGGACCCAGGAACAGATGAAATTGCTCTCTCTTTGAAGTGTGGGTACCGCTTGCTCCGCTTTTTTTTTTTTTTTTTTTTAGGGAGCCAGCGGCGGAACAGACACACACACAAACAAAGGCTCCACCCGGCCCTCACCCGGGGAGAGGGAGTGATCGTGCCACTCCAAGAGCATCTCATCCATTCCTGGGCGGCCCGCTCCGGAATGCTTTCGCTGTCGCTTGCCACCTGGCTTGGCAGCGCCTGGAGCGGGCTGGGCGTCTCTACTGCGGCCGGCTCCCTGCTGAGGCCTGGGTGGAGGCTGCTGCGGAGGGCCAGCAGGAGCGGCGGCCGGAGAACGCCCACGGCGACGAGCAGGCGGAGGAGCTGCCACCGGCGGCGGGTGGAGGCAGCAGCTGGCCACCGGGGCAGGATGTGCCGGATGACCTCCGTCTGCGCTTGAGCGGCAGAGAACTGTTTGATGCAGTTCTCCACCGCGTCGCCGACCAGCCCAACCTGGGAAATTGGGGAGACCAGGAACCGAACCTTGTCCGCATCCGCCATACCAACCAGGCTGAGCCAACGAAGGCGCTACTGGACCACCAAGGTGGACATCGCCAGACCGATCACGCACGCTACGACACCCGTACCCCGGAGGGTGGGGTCGGATGCAGTGCGGTGCTCACCTATGAGCGCACGGTCTGGATTACCCTCGTGCATGCCATGGGTGCCCTAGCCTGCAGCAACGCCATGGCACGCAAGAGGAAGGGGCTTGCCCACAGGCTTTGTAAGCTCTGCCCGTCGGAACGGACGAAACTCACAGGCCCTAGGGGGGAGACGAGGATCCCCCCAAAAGGCAGCGGCCGCCGGACACAGGTGCACCTGTGTCGACAGACCGCTCCAATAGAGGGACACCTCGCAACCCTTCACCGTTCCTCCATCAAGGGTAATGAGGGGGAAAAGCTATTCAGGCAGTTTCTGGCAGAGAAAGATGCCGTTCACCGCCTGATAAGCTCTCCATGCATTTCGGGAAAGAAAGGCACTGGGGCGGCGAGCTGAGAACCAGCGCGGCCCGCCCCAAGATACCAAACTCCAGATTCCAACCGAGACTGAACGGGACACGGTGGAGGTTCCACTCGAGCCCGGCAGCCTCGGCGGCCCGTTTCAGCATAGCTGATAATTCTGGATCCGGCTCGGGCAACATTGAACTCCCGGAGGGAGACAATGCAGCCGAGTCATCATCTCCAGAAGTCAGCTCACCCTCTGATGCTGCAATCGGCGTCCTGTCCTCCAGGGGAGCCCCGAGTGAAACCGCTGGCCCACCCATTACAGATGGACCAGCAGACAACAGAGGAGGCTCCAGTGGTTGCAGTGGAAGGGAGGAGTGAGGAGCCCACAGGGAATGGTTACCGGGCGGGACATCCAACACTATCCTCCGGTCACCCATCCCACACAGCACCCGAGGGTGGGGCATGGTAATGGGGACTCGCTCTCCGCGAACGAAGGCGAGTCTCGCCCTCAACACTGCGACAGTCATGTTCCCACAGTGAAAACATGAGCTGTCCACAAAAGCTGTCTCAGCGTGCTGTAAGCCAAACACGTGACACAACAGTTGTGACCATCAGAGAGAGACAGGGAACGACCGCACCCAGAAACGCACGGGCGGAATGACATCTTGAAAAAGACGAAAACGCATCCGTGTTGCTCTTTCAGAAAATAGGACCGTCACCAGTGCCGGAGCACACAGGGAAATGACCGCGGCAACACTGAACAGAGAACTGAAACAGTGAAGCACTCACTTTTCCGCCCTCTAACCAGCCATCAACACACACAAACATTTAGAAATTTGTTGCTGTTAAAACAGCAGTTGAGAGCTCAAAGCTCGCGATCACCGCTGCACTCGCGCTGTAGAACACCAGCACTGGGAGAGTCTTCCTGAAGAACACCGACACACTCGCTCGTTGTAGACAACAGCACTCTCAGAGACATCAAACGATCGGCTCCGAAGCGAAAGGCAACTAGTGCGTGCATCCACTTCCGTATTTATACCCGCGCCGCGGGGGCGGAGTGTGTGATGCGAATCACGCACGCCAATTACATTGGCTCGTTCAATAGTACTCGAAGATGATAGGCTCCCTAGCGTGATCCCATTTCAGTCGCGTCGACTACGTCCGACGTTATCGACTGAAAGGGAACCTGGAACAGTATTCTAAAGTGAAAATATAGGGAACCCATTAGTAATTACTGCATAACTCTGAGGGAATTATCTAGAAACTGGAACAGTATTCTAAAGTGAAAATATAGGTAACCCATTAGTAATTAATAAATAATTACCACAAAATTCTGAGGGAATTTCTTAGAAAGCGGAACAGTATTCTAAAGTGAAAAGGGAACCCATGCATTAGTAATGAGTGATTGTTTTAGTATTTCAATAAAGTTATGACTCTGTTTAATTATTTTTTATTAGCTTCAATACAAGCCAGGTGTTCCTTCAAGAGCTTCTCTGTCTTGTTGCCTCTCAATCTCCAGATCTGACTTTTGTATGTAGTACACCATGCCCTTTCAATATGTTGTGTGTGTCCTCCATGATTTGGGTTCACAAAGAACCTGCTGTGATTCACAGAGTAGTGAGAGTAGCCCAGCCCTGTCAGAGCCCTGTAGGGTCTCCACTCATCACTTAAAATTGTGGATCCTAGCCGTACATGTCTTCTGATAATGGGAATGAGATGATTTCTTGAACGGCGTTCTACGAGTCGCAAAATCGGTCATTGTCTTTGAGCTTTAATGGCCAGCATGCCAAACACCCACTTTTTCCTTTTCCATGTTCCACCTACTCTCCCACGTCCATACTAGAAATACAAAAATATGTTTAATAACTGCTTTTTCTGATTTGCTGCATAAGCATTGTCCTTTAAAATAATAATAAAATAAAAAAATCTACAGAACTTTCATCCAAACCACAGTAAAATAATAACATTTTATGTTTTGCAAAGAAACATGTCAAATTCATTGTAGTAACAAGAATATATATATTTTTAAATTTTTAAATATTAAAATAAAAATACTGTAACAAACAAATAAATAAATCAAATGCAAGGGTGCTATTTTAAGTTCCAGGTTTGTTCCTCAATTTGCTTACTATTGCACATTAAAGACTGATACTGAAATCAGAGTACATTAAAGGAATGTACACACTCATTCTAGCATTCCAGATGTGTATTACTTTTTTTTTTTTTGCTCAACACAAATTAAGCTTTTTAGAATATATTAGCTCTATACTTCCATACAATGCAAATGAATCGCTGCAAATACTTCAAAAACATACAAACAGTCTTTAATAAGTATCTTCTGAAGTAATTCAAATTATTATTTGGGTATTTGGGTGAGAACAAAATAAAATATATCTCCTTTCTCAATGTAAATCAGTGTAAATGTTTTTAAGCCTTAATCTCGATCATGATGAATTTTTAGCTTTGGAGTGTTGGCACCCATTCACTTGCAATTTGTGACATACAGAGCTGAGATATTCTTTTGAAGATTTAACAGTTTAACAGAAGAAAAAGTTTTATTATTATTATTATTAAATATTTTTTTATCATAGGGTGTAATATGTATTTAAGTTTTAATTAATGAATTACTGAATGCGTGAGATACTGTATTGAATTTAATACAATTAATAAAAAATGTAATGTCATTCTTGACTGAGCCATTTCAATGCAATCAATTTTCAGAGGGTTTAATATTATAATGTAAAAAATAATAAAATATTAGTGTCTGTTATATTGTAAAGATCATATTCTACAGTACTTCAAGGAATTTTACAGTATTTAACACTTAATGGAGGTTACCATAAGAACAGTAAATTAACATTAACTGTATAGTTGTATGTAAACCTTGTACTGTATTCTATACAGCACAGTAGTCTAATGCTTTTTACAGTAATAAGCTGTGATTACAGTACACTGTAGAATTATATGCTGGTAAATGTACCTGCCAGTAGGTTACTGTAATTTAACATGGAAATATTTTACAGTACATGTATTTTTAAATTGTTTAATTATTACGCACATTTAAATTGAAGTTTGTTTAAAAGCTATATTTTACTTTTTTTTCAATGTTGCCATCATCTGTGAAATTTCCCTTGAACTCATAAACATAAAATTATTAATAATAATACAATATATCCCACCTTCCTTTTATGGCGGAAGTTGCTTTCATCTATAACAATGAACTCTGTTCCTCCACCCATACTCTGTCCAGTATCCTTTTTATAGCTCTTTAAAGCATCTTTACAGAGCAATCTGAGCTTTTGACTCATTTTACTCAGGGTTGCTGAACTTCCAGCTATGCCATCCTGCATCCTGTCGACCTGCCTTAATCTTAGTCCTTGACAGTATCTGAAAAAAAAGTGAATTAATTTCATAACTGTTTTTTTACGGTACTTTAACTAGCACCTACATATTCACAGCTTAAACTAACACCATCTACATCAGAGATCTGTGACAAATATAACCCATATAATCAGTGATGCTGCTACACTGGATGCGACTGGATGTCTGAGTAGAGACATGATCGAAGATCAAGAATACGTAATACCAGTAAACGTTACGCACAAGCGCGGCATATCAAGAAACGTACAAATCAGGATGTATATCGTGGTGTAGCCCAGTGGTTTTCAAACCCTGGGTCGCGACCCTCGGGTGGGTAGCTAGAATAAAAAAATGGGTCGCCAGTGATTTCATTTTGAAAAAAAAATGTAATTCCGTTTTCTAATAATATTAATAATAATAGCTTTGAGTAGAAGTACACTAAAAAAAACATTCAAATTCATGCAAAATAAATAATCCACGTCACCTGACCAAAATGAAGACGTAAAAACGATCGAAACAAACTGAATGCTTCTCCTGACAAGCGTGTTACCCTCTCGTCCTGTGAACCGGCTTGGGACCAGATTATGCAGAATAAGCAGGCCCACCCTTCTCATTAATATATAAACACAAAACACGCACTCGTTCGCTCCATCCGCAACACACACACGTTCGCTCCATCGGCAGCAACACACACATTTCAGATCAATATATTTGTTTTCCTTAAAATTGTAATTAACACTAACGTTATTATCATTTGAATTATAAATATGTTTGCTTTTAAACTGTGTGTGATTTTGGTTGGGTGACAGTTTTAGGTTAAGTTTGACAAGAGTTTACAGTTTGACAAAAGCACAATGTTGTGTTTTAAAATAATAAAATAGTCTACCTAATATAAAAATCACACTGCTCTGTTTAAATAGCAGTAGTAGGCTATACAATTCGTTGTTGACAAAGTTGACAAAGCCAGTGCTCGAAGTGGGGCGGTATTCACCGGTACGCAGTACCGGCACTTCTACATTTTACTCTTAAAGCCCAATTTATACTTCTGCGTCGAACTAAGCTACGTCGTAAAGGCCACATTATGCTTCTGCGTCAACTCCACGGCGGTAGCTACGCCGTCACTCCTATGGCGTCGTGGCCGTTTTATGGTTCTGCGTCAGGTCGAGTTGCATCGCAGTGCATCTCACCAATCACAGCCTTTGTCAAGTCAAGTCAAGTCAAGTCATCCTCATTTATATAGCGCTTTTAACAATGTAGATTGTTTCAAAGCAGCTTTACAGAGATAAACATATAATTTAAGGTAACAGAGATTGGTTTGGTTTTATAGTGGTTCTTGAAAAATGTTTTTTCCAGCTAAAGTTAGTTTTGATTGATTCACTTCCGTCTAAATGATCATTTGTTATTAAATTAGGGGCAGCTAAGACGACACCGTTCTCTCTAAACAGACTTTAAACGTGAACCTGTGATAGACGCTGATGGCGTTCACATGCGCATTAAGAACTGATTCTATAGTTATGTGTGTTTGAATATATGTGCGCAGGTTTGTAATTCCTTACAAACCATGCCTAAACAAACTACTTGTCTTGTCTATAAATTTTGATGCAGAATTTTATTTTATCTTATCATTTTGGGTAGGTACGCGAACCGAAAAATTCCACAACGCTTTATCTGTAGAGTGGTATAGGGATCCTCCCTAGGGAGAGGCTAGTTGGCACTTCAGCACTGCATTGTCATCGGGTTCAGGCGAAAGTCCTTCGTCAGATCTGGAAACGGCCTGGATCCGGCAGGCTGCGGGAAAACCTCGGGATAAACAAAGACACTAAAATTAGCGTAGATGCCATTCTTCTTATGATGTAACGAGTACATCAGGATTTAAGGGAAGTGTTCCGAGTTCCGGCTGACCTAATCTATGCAGCCTAATATTGAATTATAGAAGTCTATAGAGTGTTATGTGAATGCTAGGTCAAAGAGATGTGTTTTTAGTCTAGCTTTGAACTGACAGACTGTGTCTGCTTCCCGGACAATGTTAGGAAGATTGTTCCAAAGTTTTGGTGCTAAATAGGAAAAGGATCTACCGCCAGCAGTTGATTTAGATATTCTAGGTATTATCAACTGGCCGGAGTTTTGAGATCGCAATAGACGTGAAGGACTATAATGCGTTAAGAGCTCGCTCAAGTACTTGGGAGCTAAACCATTTAGTGCTTTGTAAGTAATCAGCAATATTTTAAAATTTTTACGATGTTTAATAGGGAGCCAATGCAATGTTGACAGAACCGGGCTAATATGGTCGTACTTCCTGGTTCTGGTAAGAACTCTAGCGGCTGCGTTTTGAACTAGCTGTAGTTTGTTTATTAAGCGTGCAGGGCAACCACCCAGTAGAGCATTACAATAATCTAGCCTTGATGTCATGAACGCATTAACTAGTTGTTCCGGACAACGACGCAGAAGTATAAATGAAAACCAACGCGTAGTGTATAGCGTTCGTAGAGGCTCCGGCGTAGGTCCGATGCAGAAGTATAAATCAGCCTGCACTTTTTCTTGCATACCGCTACTTCTCGCATGTAGCCGGTACTCGACCACTGACAGAAAAAGCGCCAGTGTCACGCCCGTTGATATACTTCGTTTGCAGTGCCTATGCAGTGCGTATTTTTTCTGCACCCATGTTAACAGGTTTGAGTTTTCACACTGCTCTCCTGCACGCGCATGCGGTCCGTCAATGCGCTCCTGGTGCTGTGCGTAGGCCTATATAGCAGTGCAGTGATCGTTCCGAATCTATTTTTGCTGTGCTGCACGCGCTGAATTAAAGTGACAGCTCATGGTTCGTGGTCAAAACATAGATTGACATGAAAATATAATAATCTCACCATAAATGCATTTAATTAAATAAAATGTAGTAATCTAAATGTATTTTTGGACTTGCAGACTTGGAGGAGTTCCGTTTTCGCACGCACGTGCACACACGCACGACTTTTTTTACATTTATGTTGTTAACAAATAACAATACGTTTTGTTATAAGTTTTGTTTTTCACTGTAGAAATCTCAAATGTCATGATTTGCCAATGCAAGAGAGTACCGGCACCTTTCTTTCCCCACTTCAAGCACTGTACAAAGCCTATAATAAAGAATAGTTTACCATCAAAAACATTGCGATTCGCGAATGTTGAAACATTTTGATTCTAATGAGAGAGTTACGTGAGCATAATGCCCCTTACTTTTACTTTCGCTTTAAATTATTTCGTTTTGGCTGGTTTATAGTTATTATTTTTTAAATTCTTGTTCTGTTCTGAATATTAGATTTAAAGAGTTTGTTGTGGAATATGTTTTGTGTATTTTTTAAGCATGCAGCAAACGATAGCAGTGGCGGATCTAGAAAATTTTACATGGGGGGGCAAAGGGGTGGCAAGAGGTCTTGGCAGGGTGGCAGGGGCAGACGGTGGGAATCCCTATGTGAATTGCTTTAACAAAACAAACACAAAAACAAAGTATTATTGTTTAATCATGCCCTTACACACTACAGAGGTTTTTAATTCACAACAGGAATAAGCCCAGTGCAGTGTTCAAACAAAACAAAACCGTGCATCTTTTAAAAAGTAAAATTATAACAAGCAAAATGAAAATATAAAAAAACAAAGTACAACAATTGTGTCCAAGGACTTTTAGCCTTAATGGTTAGGCTCCAGCTACTTTCTTCAACTACTCTTGCCTGCAAAAGTCAATATGTGAAAACCTCTGGTTATCCTTGTATTAGGGGTGGAACGGTATACACAGAAGTCACGGTTCGGTTCATACCTCGGTTCAGACATCACGGTTCGGTGCGATTTCGGTACAATGGAGTGAAAAGCAAAACAAAAATTCAGAAGGCATTTTTATAAATGTCTTAAGCCTTGTATTTTTTTAAATAAGTTTTATTAATAAAGGCATAGAACCAGTTTATTTGTAGTGCACTGACAATAGTTTTATATAACACAAATTAGTTTATTAATTAAATTAATAAAAAGACAAAGACCTTGCGATATGTTTGGTATGTTTGAATGAATTTAAAATTAATTTGCCATATTTCCGATCAATATATTTGTTTTTCTTAATTTTAATTAACCCTAACTTTATTCTCATCTAAATTATAAATAATTGATTTCCGTTTAAATAATACTAGGCTACCATTAAAAACCACATTTGATTTTCTTTTTTTAATCAATGTAGAATGTGTAATTTAAAAGTACTACTGTGTGTGTGTGTGTGTGTGTGTGTGTGTGTGTGTGTGTGTGTGTGTGTGTGTGTGTGTGTGTGTGTGTGTGTGTGTGTGTGTGTTTGTGTGTTTGTGTGTGTGTGTGTGTGTGTGTGTGTGTGTGTTTGTGTGTGTGTGTGTGTGTGTGTGTGTGTGTGTGTATTGTGTGTGTGTGTGTGTGTGTGTGTGTGTGTGTGTGTGTGTGTGTGTGTGTGTGTGTGTGTGTGTGTGTGTTTGTGTGTGTGTGTGTGTGTGTGTGTGTTTGTGTGTGTGTGTGTGTGTGTGTGTTTGTCCGTGCGTGCGATTTTGGTTGGGTGATAGTTGTAGGTTACAGTTTGACAAGAGAGTGTGACCAAAGCACAATGTTGTGTTTTATTGGGAGTGTACACAAATGTAAACACTTTGCAGTTTGAATTATATGTTTACGGAGTATGTTTTTGTTTCCACTGTTCGATCGCGCCCGCGCCCCTCTCTCTCTCTCTCTCTCTCTTTCACACACACACACGCACACACACACACACACACACAGTTCGATCGCGCCCGCGCCTTTCCCTCTCTCGCGCGCTTACACACACAGTTCAGCATTGCAATATTGACATCGCAGTCTGTTCAATATGCTGCGCTATTTAGAGTTTTATTTATTTTTATACCGTGTATTCTACGTGTAAATTCGTGCACCGAACCGTGACGCCCGTACCGATTCGGTATACGAATACATGTAGGCCTACCGTTCCACCCTACCTTATATAACATTACACTGTAGGTCCATGTAGCTAATAATAGCCTATATAACAAATATAAAATCAGAAAGATTTATCAAATGCACACAGTTATGTTTAGACTACTTAATATAATAATCCTAATTGTATTTGTTATTTCCCCAGTTGTAACCTGGTTTCATTGCTGTGATATCTGAGAGGAATTGGATTTGCTTAGTTAATCAAATGATCGATCTCCTAACTGGCGCTGTATTGTGTGTTGTAACGTAACGGCGACCAGCAGTAAACGTTATTGATACAAACAATTTATATTTTTTATTAAGCTGTTCTTGTCTTTACAAAAATCAAAATTAGGCTAATCAAAGGGAAGAGTGCTCTTACAAATCACGAGGGAGCGATTTGACCGCTGATTTTGACTAACGTAATAGACTCGCTGTTTTTGCTGATGCTGGATCGTCTTTACACTGCATTCATTAAAAATGTAACTAAGTTAAACGTGTGTTTAACTACACCTGGGAAACTCACTTCACCTTCAGAGGCTCTGGGGCAGCTCAGTCTCTCCAGTCGGGTTGCAGGGCCACCGCACCGCAGCAGACTCGCTGTGTGTGTGTGTGTGTGTGTGTGTGAGAGAGAGAGCCAGACTGAGCGAACGCCGCTCTGCACGTTTGAATAAGGGACGTACTAAGTATTTGAGGGATATTTTTAGTTCACTGTTTTGCGAAGCTTGCCAGTTGTTTTTACAAGTACATTTTTTGGATCATCAAAGTTAGGGGGGCTCTAGAGTGTGGGGGGGGGGGCACCTGCCCCCCTGTAGATCCGCCCCTGAACGATAGGCTATTAATTGGTTAAAATTCCTGTATGTAGGCCTATAGCTTGATTAAAATTAGTTCAGAATCGACTTTGCGTTGCAATCGCATCAAGGATCAGCAAGTGCACATATGCATCATCAAAAGTGGTTAAAAAAGTGCTGAGCTGATTTTTTTCTGCGCACAAGCCTATGGGTCGCTCCAAAAAAAGGAAAAGAAAGGGTCCCTCTTGAAAAAGTTTGAAAACCACTGTAGCCTACTCTCTCTTTCTCGCGCGCGCATGCACATACACATACATACAGGCACGCACGTACACACACAAGCGCGGCACAGACACACACCTGTAGTTAATGTCCACTCCAACATCAGAATGCAACCATTCTTAACCCTTTGGCACGTACGATCACACCGGTGTGATCAGTCTTGGCTGGTCCCTGGAGCGTACGATCACACCGGTGTGATTAGAACGGTCAGTGCATCACGTGATCAACTGCTAAATTCAAACGTGCTTTCGCGCGTTGACTGGCGCTGAGCCAGAGACGGATGCACTAAGTGCTGTCATATATCACAACTATTGAGGGTTTTCAACCACATAATGTTTATTTTAGGTTTCAGACACTTAAATACACATAAGTACTACCAAAACAATGATTTTGAGTTTGTAAAATACACACTGATGTCTATGGAAGCGGCATTAATAATCCTTTCCATTATAATAAGACGACACTTTTATTCATATCAGATACACATTATGTAAGTAGCTTTACATTTTACCCTATTCTTCTCCCAGTTCTCCAAGTCTCCTGTCCTTGTGAAACCATAGTGAACATTACGTGATAACCCTTAAATAACATACACGTTTAAGAACACAAAAATACTTCAAAACAACTGCAAAACGGTCTTTAACCAAAGTACAGTTAGCCAGAAAATATGTTAACAAAGGCAGGCAACGCTGGTTGACCACAATAAACATTAAATATTAGCAGATTTTTATCTTTTAAAAACAATATTGCTGTAAGTACATACACATACTACATCCAAATGTCAATGTATTATATACATATTGTAAACCAACGCATTTATTGACTACAAACTACCAAAAATCACAGTTCTGCTCTCTAACTCCATCGATTTGAATTGGCGCCGAAGCACTTCCTGGAACAATCTGAGGTCTACGCGAATCACGTGACAACCAAGCATTTAGAACTTCCGTTGTCGTAACTCTCTCTCTATATGGCTCTGAGTTTAACGAGTTAACAACAATGCCACAAACTATCAAAAGACCTGGCTGTTAGTAAAACACATTAAAATGTGTTAATGCCTATATTTTAATAAAAAAATGATATACAGGTCTATATAATTTACCTTATAAATATAATTTCATCTATAATATTGTAATAATGTCAAGTAATGATTAATAAAAATAAAATAAAAAACTAGCATGAAATAAATGTTAAAGCAGGAATAAGAAAGCTGTGATGTAATCTCTGGTTTAAACTTGCTCGCTTTGCACTTTCATGCGCGTTCAGTTCTCTCCGCATTGGATTGTGGGATATAGTGCTTCAGCAAGTGTACATCGAATGTACACTCGAATTCAGAGAGGATTGTGGGTAAAAGTAGTGAATGAATGTAGGGAATGATGTCGTTCACTCAGAATTCGGACATAACTACAAAATGGCCGACACCCGATATATTGGATAAAAGCAGTTTCGGACACAGCTAATTTCATCTCACAGAATGATGATAATAATATCAGAAACTCTCAGTAACGGTGTTCATTTCGACCCGGAGTCGGACAATAATGCCTACAGAGTCAGAGTGCTGTATAGAGATTGAACAGGTAGGCTATAGTTTAGTAGTTTAATTACGGTTATAACGTATTTGTCATCTGCTTGTATGTATCCACTATTAAAGGGTAACTACACACTAAAACAACTTTTTTTAGTTAAATATCTGTAAGAATGGAGCTTCATAAGTACTGTTCTTTGATTCAAGTACATTTTTTGACATTTGGGTATAAAGTGTTTAAATTTTCAAAAATATGGTGTTAAAACGTCTGAGTGCTGCCCTCTTCAGGTTAAACGGAAAGCTCCTGCAGTAGGGGTACTCTCTGACGTAGGGTACTCTATGACAGTACTCTGTCACGCCCTTGGTGCGAGCTCACCACGCCCTTGGCAGCCCCTGGTATAAAAGCATCTGGTTCCGTCAAAACTACTGTAGCGAGTCAGGAGTAGGAATTACGAGTATTGAAAACGATAAGGATAGCGTATATTAGCATCTAGTCAGCATAGCATTTATATAGTTATTTAGATTATTTTGTGTAGCCTAGGTAGTTAATTAGCATAGTTGTTAGTATTGTTAGAAGCATAACGTTAGTTAGTTAGTAGCATAGTATTGCATCAGTTAGGATAGCGTAGATTTTTAGCATTAGCTTTATCTGTATTTAGTACTGTGGTTAGGATGGTACGTAGGTGTAGGGGTGCTGGTTGCAACAGCACTGCTGGACTGCATAACTTTCCACCAGACTTGGAAATTAGGCGCCAGTGGTTCCATGCACTTGGCCTTGAAGACCGTGAGTTCCCGCCTATCGCTCGAGTGTGCAACCTGCATTTTACGTGGGATTGCTTCTCCAACGCAATAGAGGTGCAAATGGGCTTCTCCACACAGCTCGCGCTGAAAAGCGACGCAGTGCCAAACGCTGCTCTTCCTGCATGGACTCCACCACCACCGCAGCGGCGTCTTGATGCGAGTAGGCATATATTTTTAATCACAATTTATGTTCCTTCCTATTAGGCTAAAGTTAACCCTCTGGTGTCGACAAACACGCGTTTTGCTGGATATTTTTTTCACATAGCAGCAAAATATACTGAACCTAATAGTAATAATAATCCTGGAAAGAATTACCTCAACATGACTGAATATAAGACTATTTGTAACACAATTTTATTTTATTTCTTTAGCATACAATGACCAGAGAAATTGGGTGCCAGACTGAACCAGTCAACTCCAGATCTGCAGGTGTGCAGGCTAACGTGAAGCCCATAAGGAGAAGCAAAGGTGATTTTGAATACTATGGAGCTTTTGTATGTGTCATCATATAGTCAAGATTATATAATTTTGTTTTGTATCTTCGCTTCTTATTGATGATAAATCTATTATTAATTTGTGCAGCCACCCAGGCCAGAATGCCTAACAGGAGTGTGTCGTGTGACACAGGCACACTGATGGAGCCTTTCACAGAGTGTCCCGGGGCAACCTCTACACCAATAAAGAGGAAAAGATGTGAGGTGTCCACTGATGACTCCAGCTACCATCAAGATGGAAGTGAGAGCACCATGAACTGTACAAGGTAATGCGTTTATTCCCATTAGGTTTTTCAGTTATATTTGACTATTCTAATTTGGCTATTACTTCTTTTTAAATACTTTTGATGGTTTGTCATTAAGTTATTTCTGATACATACACATTACATAAACCAAATTATGATTATTTATGCTTTTATTTAAATTTGTTTTTATTTTTACAGAGTATCCAATGAAGTATTACCCCACAAAGTGACTAAGTATTGTTTATGAAGATAAACTGCTGGAGCTTTTTAGAAGATGCCCTGTCTGCACCAGGAGTTTGGTTGTTTCACAAACAACCATTGGGACTCTTCTCCGTATCAAACAGCACTGTGCTTACTGTGAGTACTCCAGTGATTGGTCGAGCCAGCCAATGGTAAACAATATACCAGCGGGAAACCTACAGCTCTGTGCAGCTGTTCTGTTCACTGGCTCATCATTTTGCCAGATATCGAAGGTGAGAGATAATAACATAGCGCTGTCATGTTTGCACACCCCTCAGGTCATTACATGAAGATGTTTTTTTTTTTCTTTAGTTCTTGGATGCCTTCAAAATCCAGGGGATCTCTGAGCCGTGCTTCCACAAGCATCAGGCCAAGCTCCTTATCCCAACCATAAACTGGCAGTGGAAGATTGAACAGGATGATATTATTGAAAATGCCATTGCTGATGGGGCTGTGACTCTTGGTGGGGACATGAGAGCTGATTCACCTGGTAATAAATAACTCATTAATTGAAAATATGTGAATACATAGACTGCTGTCAGGCTTTGTTGACTAAAGTGCAAATAATTCAATTGTAGGACATTCAGCAAAATATGGCAGCTACACCATGATGGACCTCAAAGCCAATAGGGTCATAGACATCCAACTAGTCCAGGTAAACAACTACACAATGAAAACATTTTGTTACGTGAATTACTATATACTGTGCATTGATCCAAAGTATTTGTTTGTGTTTGCAGAGCAATGAAGTTGGAAACAGCCAACGGATGGAGAAGGAGGGATTTGAAAGAAGCCTGTCTCTTCTCTAGGAAAGGGGTGTTGTGGTCCAGTCTTTGGTGACTGACCGTCACACAGGGGTGCAAAAGTTTATGAGGGAGCAAAAAAAGGACATTAGACACTTCTTCGACCCTTGGCATATGGGAAAAGGTTAATATTTTCAATTGAACGAAAACAGAACCAGTATTTCTAACAGAAAAAATTGTCAGTTAAAGTGGTAGACGACAATTGTATGTGAAGATTGCACAAAGTGAACTTTTTGAGATGGCCCAAAAAGATTAATTTGTCACACAAACTGATTTTTATCATATAGCCTATACTGAATGTTAGTCCACCACCTTGGTCTATACAGTGCTGCGGGAAACATTGATTACAGTAATTGTTTTTATTATTCTTTATGTGTTCAGGGCTTGGTAAAAAAATGGATACCCTTAGTAAGGGTAAGGGGCTGCAGGACGTGGGGCTGTGGAGAAAGAGTATGGTCAATCACCTTTATCGGTCTGCGACCACATCAACATATGGGGAGGAGGTAGTGGCCAAGTGGAGCTCTGTAGGAAACCACATTCAAAACATCCACAGCCACGAAAACACCCTGTTTCCTTCTTGTCTCCACGAGCCTCTGGTTGGTGATCAGACAAGACACTGGCTCAAACCAAGTAAGTACAGATAAGCTGTAATGCTAATGTATTTTATTTTGTAGTCAAATCACTCTCTAGATTTATATTGAACTATCTCCAACATCTCCATTGCAACAAGTCAAACTTAATCCAAATTATAAAACAGTATTGAGAAATGTATTGTGTTAACGTGATAGAATGAAAAGCATTCTGGCCACACTGTTATCAACTGTTGTATTAACAACTTATAAATCTTTTTTTTAGGCACAGCAGCATGTGAAAAATTCACCGCAATTTTGTTGTCACCACGTCTTCTTAAAGACATGCACAAAATTAGTCCAGAATACCACACCTCTGGAATCGAGTGTTTCCACAGCCTCATTCTGAAGTTCTCAGCCAAAAATGTGGTGTTCTCCTTCAAAGGAATGTTGTGCAGGTAAACAAGATAATGGATTACACATTCAGTGCTGCTTACTAAAAACACTACAATGTTGTAACCTGTAAAAACACATTTGTAATCGCTTATAGTTATCTTAAGTCATGTTAGATATTGTTTCATTATAATATTGATTCATTTATTTTTTTCCTTTCAGACTACAGCTTGCTGCGATGCATTACAATGAAAATGCAGGCAGATAACAGGCATCCACTGCAGCTGGTGATCTGCGATTCTCAATCGTTTTCCCAAAATTTAAGCATGGCGAATTCACAGTGAGAGCGCTGAAGAGCAATCCTACCACAGGTAATTTATTCTTGTCTTATACTTGAGTTATCTCAGAAAAAAAATATAATCTATGTTATAATAATTCTCTTTCTGAATGCTACATTGACAAATTAATGGAGCTGCTGTTCCACCATGTGGTGGAAAACCCTCAGCCGTACCTGGACTTCTCTGGACAAATGGCTGTACCAGAAAAACTGTGTGCTCAGTTTATTCGGCCCGACAAGGAGGAGGCAGTGAGCAGACACAGGACACGGTTCTTTAAAAACACATGAGGTTATACCCACTCTGCCAGCTTGGACACACCTGTCTGTCATCTACAACATTCAAGAAAAATTGTTTGCACTCTGGAGATTTTACTTTGTTATAGAAGTTACCAGTGTGATTACTGAAATGTTCTTTTCATGTATTCTTTAATGTCTGTGTGTCGGTGTGTGTGTTAGTCTTTTTGGTTACAGGTAGGGCTGGGCGATTAAAACGATAACAAATTTATCGCGATATAATTTTTACTTGTGATTTAAATGCATGATACTGGATGACCAATAAATAAACATAAATTTAACTTAGTAAATCTACATCCTAACTCAAGCTGATATTTTTAAAATTTGTAGTGTGTAACTCCAGTTAAAAATGCTTCTTTATAATTAATTTTTATTTTATATTATAAAAAAAAAATCAAAAAATATTCAATGCAGTGGGGGAAGGAAACCTCTGTATGGTCCTTCTTCAGGAAACTTCTCTGATCCGTGTCACAACGCATGACAGTATGACCACCTGAACGTGTTGGCCAAGGTACCCCCAACACCACCTAACGACATTGCGATATGCGAGGTGTCCATATGCGCTGAAAGACAGGTAGCACACATGTATGTTGAAGTGGAGGATACATTTGATTTTAATAAATTATTTGATTTTTATATATATATATATACACACATTTATTTTTTTTATATAAAATGTAACCTTTTTTCTTGGAACTAACCTGTTTGTAACTGTCTCTTCCATCTCACCATATAACTGGACGTAAGTGCCATATACAGCTTGTAACACATAGGGGTCTAGTGCTACTGGCTCAAAGCCTGGATGTGCTGTTACACAGTCCACTCCACCAAGCTGGTCACACCTACTACCTACAACATGAGAATGTGTATTACTACTTTGTTAGGATGATTTATTTAATATTTGGTATGTGGAGGTTGTGTGTTTTTTCAGGGTTCGTACAAGGTGCTTAAAATGCTTGAAGAATTTGACTTGAAATTTATTAAATGGAACTTAAATTATTGAAAGACAAAATATGTGAAATTATTGTTTAATTTTATTGATAAAGCAATCTTTTCACACAAAATTATATCTTTATCAGATAGGCTCAAGCTATAGAACCATTTTGCATGGCTATGAGTATGATATTGTTCAAAAATATCCAAGTATATGATACAGCTTTCATTCTTCAGGTCAACCATATTCATGAGGTGAAAATCTGTTTGAATGTGATATCTTTGTCATAGTAACCTTTCAATTGTTAAAATTTCCACAGTCATTGCATCTGCTACACTTTATTTTGTACCTTTATTTTTATTTTGTATAGCTTTATTTTATTTTGTTTAATTTGTTTATTTATGTTTACCTATTTATCTGTATGAACCCTGGTTTTGTGTAGCTATAGTACTTATTAAATTAACTGGATTTAACACTCTGGTCTTGTCATATTTCATAGCTATACCTTGGGTATCTCCCTACAACACACATTCTCTACCAGGGACAGTGAGCTGCAATGCCCACAGGTGCACCTGTTGAGACAGAATCCTCTGTAATTGTAGAGGGAGACTTGAAATATATATATTTTTCGCTTAATTATTAACACTACATCATACCAAAATTAACCTAAATGCATGGGTTTTCATTTTTTGATAATTCCGTTAGCATTTGCTATGAGCATTATCCTAATATAGCAATAATGCTAATGTTTTACCATTCAGACACTAGCCCCATTCTCCCTTGCGCGGCTGTTTCGCTAGCATCGTCGGATGCCGATCGCGATGCGGGAGTTAAGACCGCAGTTTGAGCTCGAATTGATATGGCTCTGGCCCAGTGTCCACAGACAATTCACCCTCCTCCACTTCAGGTGAAGGTGGGGGAGAAAAGTCCTCGACTTCAAACGACCGCTCTGTGGCAAAGCTACTTGCGTTACTCCAGTCCAGGGTGTCCGCGGGTCCTTAAAAAGTCTTAAATTAGATTTAAAAAATGTAAGGCCATATAAAGTCCTAAAAAGTCTTATTTTTACTTATGAAATGTCTTACATTTTCGATGGCAATTTGACTTAAGAATTGGAGAATTGAAAGAATTGAATATCTCATAGGTTTATTTATGCAATTGTAAATGGAGTATAAATATATTAATGCCAGTTCTGATACTTCTGTGTCTCCTCTGCACTGCAAAGATGGATTTTGATTTAATTTAACTGGTAACATTGGTATTGTGTTATTATTCTAATATAATTTAATTTGATTGTAAGAATTTGACATAAAATTTATGCATACCTTTAAGTAAAAAATAAAAAAAAGTCCATATATGGGTGAAAATACCCCTGGAACTCAATTTAAGGTTGCAAATATTGCCCTTTAATAAAAAAAAAATATTTCTTTCACTGCTGTGAACTGACCACTGCATAGAATATGAAAAATATGAATATCATTGTGAGTCAGCTGTCAACAACAGGCCTAAACAAGCCATGGTACCAGTACACAAACACGATCAGTAAAATATAATCTAATTATCATCAACAAAACTTTGAACATATTGAGACATATTTTTGTCAATATTGCACACCCCTAATGTAAGGTATTAATTTTGATTTCTTCAGGTCTTAAAAAGGTCTTAAAAAGCCTTAAATTTGACTTTAGAAAGTGTGCAGATACCCTGCCAGTCACTCTCCATTTTAGAGTCTGACAGCAGCTGTCAATTAATCCTTCTCTTCGTGTCTCAGGTGCACGCCCCCCCAACCCCCCCCCCCCCCCCCCCCCCCCCCCCCCGCTCAGCCCCTCCTTCGGTTCGTCCCCTCTATCTCCGCTGGGCTCTGCCCACTTTTTCCAGCATTTTTCAAATATTGCCGGTGGGTGGAGGGGCTGACCAGGGGCCTGTTTCAATAAGGATGTTCAACCAACTCTGAGTTAAAACATGAACCCTGAAATGGGAAACTCTGAGATTTCGGTTTCAGAACAGCTGAAATGAGTAAGTTCAATCAACTCTAAGTTGACTGACTCTGAGTTAAGCGCGTGCACCACAACTATAAAAATCCATTATCAATGGAGCGCAGATATTATGAGTCACCATGGTAACAGCGCCAGACAAAAAGAGGTCTGCATATTTTTCGCCAGCAGTATGCAAACATTTTCATTTTAAGCAACAGGGCAGCAGCGGCGATCGAGAGAGTTAGTTTGGGAGAAAATAGTTGCTCGAGTCAATGTGTAAGTTTACATTTTAATTACTGTTATACAGTGTTAGGTGTAATTACCAAGTAATCTAAATACTGTAATTTAGGGATTACTCTTAATTCTTCTGTAATATAAAGTAAAATATGATGTAATTGCATTAAATACTGCATAGACTGTAGAACAATTCTGTATAAAACAACAGTGGATTTAACATAACATTTTTTAAAGATATATTTTTAATGTAACCTTCACACTTTGGTCAATTCAAGAATAATTCATGCAGTGGTTGAGGTTGATATGGGATTTATAAAGTAATTAGTAATAAGTAGACCAATACTTTCTAGAGATAGTAATTATTACATTAATCTAATTACACAGTTGAAGATGTCATTTTCTAGTTAGTAATTAATAACTATTTTAAACTTACCGAACTGTTATAATATCAGAGGTGAAACTGGAAGAACAGTATGTTATTCAACCTAATTTTAATTTTCATGTAGGTGCAATCCTGCAGGCATTAAAAGAAAATAGCAGCTGAAAATGAAATATAAAAACATAATTCAGTCAGGTAAGGCTTGAGCATATCATGGATGTAGGCTACTTGACTTTACAAACATTTGACATATTAAATAACTAAATAGCATCCAGTGTCTTGCAGTGCAGCAGCATTTTTGACATAGGTGTAATTAACACAATTAAATGTTCATTCTCATTTGACTTCTACTCAGCCAACAGAAAGAAGGAAGATGCTCGCAAAGATGGAGATGCAGAGGAGATGGAGATGCAGAGGAGATGGAGATGCAGAGGAGATGGAGATGCAGAGGAGATGGAGATAGAGATGGAGGTGCAGAGGAGATGGAGATGGAGATGCAGATGAGATAGAGATGGAGATGGAGATGCAGAGGAGATAGAGATGGAGATGGAGATGCAGAGGAGATGGAGATGCAGAGGAGATGGAGATGGCACTGAGCCTGAATGCTGGAAGGCCAATGGCTGAGGGAATTCCTGGAGGGACTTCATCAGAGCCAGTCACTCCCGAAGATTCAATTGCCTTCATAAAATGTAACAGGTGTATGTGATTGTGATAATAACAATATGTGTTATTTTTTATATAGGCTGTTTTTGATATTTCCATATATTTTACTTTGGGTTGGTTTTTTTGTTGCGCCCAACAGATTCTGATAATATCTGTCTATTCTATTGTAATATCTGTCTTTTGGAGCCTCCTGTCCCAACAGAACCCCAGACAGTTGTAAGTAGCCTACTCAATAAACCAGAAATTATGACAAATAGTATTATAAAATGTACTCAATCAAATGCTCATCTTCACAGGACGATGGGGATGAAGAAACAGTTTCTGCTGCCACAGAGAGGACTACAGAGGAAATGTTAATATTATGTGTCTACACATCAAACAATCTACACATTCACATTTCTTCACATTATTTATGTTGAGTAGCCTATAAAATCTAAGTTTATATCTAAGTATAAACGGATATTCTTATCTCCCCCCCGTCCCCAGAGTGTGGAAGAACAGCAGGAGGAAGGTCCATCAACTTCTGGTGCAAAGATGAACACAGTTCAGTGATTTTCAGTGAATGCCACAGTTTAATTCTGTAGAATTTGTTTAGAACTACATGATGTAACTCTAATCTACTGTATTTTCAGTTGCCAGTTAAGAAGTTATATAGACTTCATCTTATTAAAAAACAGCAATGAATAAATGTACCGAAAGAATGAATTAGGTGTTTAAACACCGCTTCCTCTTTAAAAAAGGGGAGGAGACCAAAATAAACTCTGGGTTTACGGAAGTAAACCTGCTCCCGACCAGGTTAGGTTCACAGAGTAAGTTAACATGGTAACTGACTCTGAGTATAAGTTACCTCTCTTTCAGAAACGGGCTTGACTTACCCTGCTTTCTCAGGTTTGACTTACCTCCCATTCTGAAACAGAAAACCCAGAGTTTCCCTCATTTCAGGGTTAACATACTCAGAGTTTTCAATTAACCTCCTTTCTGAAACAGGCCCCAGGGGTTTAGTTACCCTTTAATAGCATACAAGTCTGCTGTTTCGGACCAGGTCCGAATGATGATCAAACATATACTGATGAGTTTAATAAAGTTTATTGTACATAACACAAAAGATGAAGCATCAGTTTTACTTCAGAAACTCACCGTAAGAGCTGAGTAAACAGTAATATATAAGAAGTGCGCAAATACATTGAGGGATTTGAGGGAGCATTTTCTTTAAAAACAAAATAATTCCACCTCTTCTTCAGCAGCTGCCTCAGATTTCGGGAGTAAATAGAGAGAGCTATGTGGATACTACATCCAGCCACACAACATCTTGTTACGGCGCAGCAAGGACAAAGCAGAGAGTGAATCCAAATGCAAGCACTTTAATAATCCAACAAACAGGTAATCCAGGGTAAACTCAGAACTAGGAACAAGGTACTCAGAACTCAGACTACAAGGAACATTAAACAACGACCGACAAACAACAACTGAAGCACAGGGGTTTAAATACACAGGCAAACAAGCTAAACAAGATAACAAGGGGGCGGGGCTAATTAGACACACCTGGAGAGACTAATAAACAAGAAAAACTACAAAGGACTACAAAACATAGCACAGAACAGGAATAAACAAAAGTCCTCATGAACAGTCCAGGAGGGAGGTGGAGCAGAGGCGGACCCGGGGGTGGGATGGAGGGCCAGGCCCATGGAGCGGAAGAGGACCTGGAGACTGCAGCAGGATGGAAGGCCAGGATGGAGCAGGATGTGCAGGCGACCAGGGTGGAGCAGGCAGTTCGGGCGGCCAGGGCGAAGCAGGCGACCCATCGGGCGGCCAGGGCGAAGCAGGCGACCCATCGGGCGGCCAGGGCGAAGCAGGCGACCCATCGGGCGGCCAGGGCGAAGCAGGCGACCCATCGGGCGGCCAGGGCGAAGCAGGCGACCCATCGGGCGGCCAGGGCGAAGCAGGCGACCCATCGGGCGGCCAGGGCGAAGCAGGCGACCCATCGGGCGGCCAGGGCGAAGCAGGCGACCCATCGGGCGGCCAGGGCGAAGCAGGCGACCCATCGGGCGGCCAGGGCGAAGCAGGCGACCCATCGGGCGGCCAGGGCGAAGCAGGCGACCCATCGGGCGGCCAGGGCGAAGCAGGCGACCCATCGGGCGGCCAGGGCGAAGCAGGCGACCCATCGGGCGGCCAGGGCGAAGCAGGCGACCCATCGGGCGGCCAGGGCGAAGCAGGCGACCCATCGGGCGGCCAGGGCGAAGCAGGCGACCCATCGGGCGGCCAGGGCGAAGCAGGCGACCCATCGGGCGGCCAGGGCGAAGCAGGCGACCCATCGGGCGGCCAGGGCGAAGCAGGCGACCCATCGGGCGGCCAGGGCGAAGCAGGCGACCCATCGGGCGGCCAGGGCGAAGCAGGCGACCCATCGGGCGGCCAGGGCGAAGCAGGCGACCCATCGGGCGGCCAGGGCGAAGCAGGCGACCCATCGGGCGGCCAGGGCGAAGCAGGCGACCCATCGGGCGGCCAGGGCGAAGCAGGCGACCCATCGGGCGGCCAGGGCGAAGCAGGCGACCCATCGGGCGGCCAGGGCGAAGCAGGCGACCCATCGGGCGGCCAGGGCGAAGCAGGCGACCCATCGGGCGGCCAGGGCGAAGCAGGCGACCCATCGGGCGGCCAGGGCGAAGCAGGCGACCCATCGGGCGGCCAGGGCGAAGCAGGCGACCCATCGGGCGGCCAGGGCGAAGCAGGCGACCCATCGGGCGGCCAGGGCGAAGCAGACGACCCATCGGGCGGCCAGGGCGAAGCAGACGACCCATCGGGCGGCCAGGGCGAAGCAGACGACCCTTCGGGCGGCCAGGGCGGTGAAGACCAGGGCGAAGACGACCACTCGGGCGGCCAGGGTGGAGACGACCCCTCAGGCGGCCAGGGCGGTGAAGAGGACCCATCGGACGGCCAGGGCGGTGACTCAGGCGCAGGAACAGCAGACACCGGCGCAGGAACAGCAGACACCGGCGCAGGAACAGCAGACACCGGCGCAGGAACAGCAGACACCGGCGCAGGAACAGCAGACACCGGCGCAGGAACAGCAGACACCGGCGCAGGAACAGCAGACACCGGCGCAGGAACAGCAGACACCGGCGCAGGAACAGCAGACACCGGCGCAGGAACAGCAGACACCGGCGCAGGAACAGCAGACACCGGCGCAGGAACAGCAGACACCGGCGCAGGAACAGCAGACACTCACACTGGCTCGGGCTCAGGAACAGACAACACACACACTGGCTCGGGAACAGACAACACACACACTGGCTCGGGAACAGACAACACACACACTGGCTCGGGAACAGACAACAAACACACTGGCTCGGGAACAGACAAC
This sequence comes from Siphateles boraxobius, assembly GCF_051911475.1. Classification (NCBI taxonomy): domain Eukaryota; kingdom Metazoa; phylum Chordata; class Actinopteri; order Cypriniformes; family Leuciscidae; genus Siphateles; species Siphateles boraxobius. Next base: position 17,265,081 of record NW_027508975.1, read on the forward strand.
AAACACACTGGCTCGGGAACAGACCACACACACACTGGCTCGGGAACAGACCACACACACACTGGCTCGGGAACAGACCACACACACACTGGCTCGGGAACAGACCACACAAACACTGGCTCTGGCTCAGGAACAGACAACACAAACACTGGCTCGGGCTCGGGAACAGACAACACACACACTGGCTCGGGCTCGGGAACAGACAACACACACACTGGCTCGGGAACAGACAACACACACACTGGCTCGGGAACAGACCACACACACACTGGCTCGGGAACAGACCACACACACACTGGCTCGGGAACAGACAACACAAACACTGGCTCTGGCTCAGGAACAGACAACACAAACACTGGCTCTGGCTCAGGAACAGACAACACACACACTGGCTCGGGCTCGGGAACAGACAACACACACACTGGCTCGGGCTCGGGAACAGACAACACACACACTGGCTCGGGAACAGACAACACACACACTGGCTCGGGAACAGACAACACACAGAATGGCTCGGGAACAGAAACAGCCACAAGGACAGACGTAAACACAGAAACAAACATAGAGCGATCAGATTCAGGCGTGACTTGAACAGCCTCTGGATCGGCAGACGTGACTTGAACAGCCTCTGGATCGGCAGACGTGACTTGAACAGCCTCTGGATCGGCAGACGTGACTTGAACAGCCTCTGGATCGGCAGACGTGACTTGAACAGCCTCTGGATCGGCAGACGTGACTTGAACAGCCTCTGGATTGGCAGACGTGACTTGAACAGCCTCTGGATCGGCAGACGTGACTTGAACAGTCTCTGGATCGGACGGGACCAGCGGCGAGGACTCTGGGCTGACAGGAAGTACAGGGAGGACTTCCAGGCAATGCGGGACGCGGGAAGTCCTCTTCCGCCTCCGAGAGTGAGAGTGCGCTGTGCTGGACGGGAACAGACAACACACAGAATGGCTCGGGAACAGAAACAGCCACAAGGACAGACGTAAACACAGAAACAAACATAGAGCGATCAGATTCAGGCGTGACTTGAACAGCCTCTGGATCGGCAGACGTGACTTGAACAGCCTCTGGATCGGCAGACGTGACTTGAACAGCCTCTGGATCGGCAGACGTGACTTGAACAGCCTCTGGATCGGCAGACGTGACTTGAACAGCCTCTGGATCGGCAGACGTGACTTGAACAGTCTCTGGATCGGACGGGACCAGCGGCGAGGACTCTGGGCTGACAGGAAGTACAGGGAGGACTTCCAGGCAATGCGGGACGCGGGAAGTCCTCTTCCTCTTCCGCCTCCGAGAGTGAGAGTGCGCTGTGCTGGACGGGACCAGCGGTGAGGGCGCTGTGCTGGACGGGACCAGCGGTGAGGGCGCTGTGCTGGACGGGACCAGCGGTGAGGGCGCTGGTGAGGGCGCTGTGCTGGACGGGACCAGCGGTGAGGGCGCTGTGCTGGACGGGACCAGCGGTGAGGGCGCTGTGCTGGACGGGACCAGCGGTGAGGGCGCTGTGCTGGACGGGACCAGCGGTGAGGGCGCTGTGCTGGACGGGACCAGCGGTGAGGGCGCTGTGCTGGCCGGGACCAGCGGTGAGGGCGCTGTGCTGGACGGGACCAGCGGTGAGGGCGCTGTGCTGGACGGGACCAGCGGTGAGGGCGCTGTGCTGGACGGGACCAGCGGTGAGGGCGCTGTGCTGGACGGGACCAGCGGTGAGGGCGCTGGGCTGGACGGGACCAGCGGTGAGGGCGCTGGGCTGGACGGGACCAGCGGTGAGGGCGCTGGGCTGGACGGGACCAGCGGTGAGGGCGCTGGGCTGGACGGGACCAGCGGTGAGGGCGCTGGGCTGGACGGGACCAGCGGTGAGGGCGCTGTGCTGGACGGGACCAGCGGTGAGGGCGCTGTGCTGGACGGGACCAGCGGTGAGGGCGCTGTGCTGGACGGGACCAGCGGTGAGGGCGCTGTGCTGGACGGGACCAGCGGTGAGGGCGCTGTGCTGGACGGGACCAGCGGTGAGGGCGCTGTGCTGGACGGGACCAGCGGTGAAGGATCTGTGCTGGACGGGACCAGCGGTGAAGGCTCTGGCCGGAAGTGGCTGACGTGAAGCTCTGGCCGGACGTGGCTGACGTGAAGCTCTGGCCGGACGTGGCTGACGTGAAGCTCTGGCCGGACGTGGCTGACGTGAAGCTCTGGCCGGACGTGGCTGACGTGAAGCTCTGGCCGGACGTGGCTGACGTGAAGCTCTGGCCGGACGTGGCTGACGTGAAGCTCTGGCCGGACGTGGCTGACGTGAAGCTCTGGCCGGACGTGGCTGACGTGAAGCTCTGGCCGGACGTGGCTGACGTGAAGCTCTGGCCGGACGTGGCTGACGTGAAGCTCTGGCCGGACGTGGCTGACGTGAAGCTCAGGCATGTCGTGGTGAAGCTCAGGCATGTCGTGGTGAAGCTCAGGCATGTCGTGATGAAGCTCAGGCATGTCGTGATGAAGCTCAGGCATGTCGTGGTGAAGCTCAGGCATGTCTTGGTGAACGTGAAGAACAGGTGATGACGTGGCGTGCCACGGGAGGAAGCTCTCCAGACATCTGGAGAGTAACTCTCTCCAGTCCAGACCGGAGAGATCGGGGAGATCCCTCGGGTCGACGTCCTTAGCCCCCAGCCGGTAACACATCTTAATCGCCTCATCACCCAGAGAGCAGGAGGCAGCGAGGGGAACAAACCCCCAGGTGTACTGGAACAGATCAAGGCTTTCCAGGGCCAAGGCCGCGATCTGTCCAGCAAACTCCCGGTCTAGCCTGTGTAGATCAGGCGAGATCCGTGCTGCTGGATTCATATTTATGGTCGGTCGTTCTGTTACGGCGCAGCAAGGACAAAGCAGAGAGTGAATCCAAATGCAAGCACTTTAATAATCCAACACAAACAGGTAATCCAGGGTAAACTCAGAACTAGGAACAAGGTACTCAGAACTCAGACTACAAGCAACATTAAACAACGACCGACAAACAACAAATGAAGCACAGGGGTTTAAATACACAGGCAAACAAGCTAAACCAGATAACAAGGGGGCGGGGCTAATTAGAAACACCTGGAGAGACTAATAAACAAGAAAAACTACAAAGGACTACAAAACATAGCACAGAACAGGAATAAACAAAAGTCCAGACAAGACAAGGAAAACATAAGGCAGGAATCGTGACACATCTACAACGCTGGGAGACATTCTCGTCAGTGCAGCAGCTGTGAACTTGATCAGGGCGGGTCTATGTTAGAACGGCAGTGTCTGTCAATACTCGTGGGCGGGGCCTGTACTTAGTGACATCACTAAAACATTCTGAAAACAGGTCGTTGGGAGACACTGCTGATGATTTATGGAGTTTAATAAAAAAGGAGTGAGCGGATTTTTATCACTGGGTGGTTGTGTACACACACTGCCAACACACATTTATGTCCAAACAGCATGCAAAAGTGAATTTTGCATAATATGGGACCTTTAATTGTTGTGCAGCGGCCAATTATGTTTGTCAGTCAGCAAAAGTAAAATCACACACTGCTCAATTGAATATGAAGGCAAATGTCTTGCATTAATTCAACCACATCAATTCAATATTAAGCCCAAAATAGTTTTTGACTCACCAATCGGTAGATTATTTGTCCTTGATGTAATTGTATTTGTAATATCGAGCTTGGAATGAATTCTTAACTCTATATAATAATAATATAATAATACATATAATGGCATTAAATTGATCAGTGTTATTACCTACCGGTACTTGAACTTGATCCAGTTTTGTAAGGTGACCTTGCTTTTCTCAAAAACTGATCCCGCCCTACATGTCTTTTTCACTTTCTTACTATGTGTTCGCTTTTTACATTCCCTGAAATCACCATAAACATAATTTAGATTAGAAATTCAATATCGTAAAATATACAATAAGCATGATAAAATTTAGTTATAATTTTAAAAAAATATGTATAAATATTGTTACCTGTCAGGAACCAATCAGACTCAGCATCCCTCACCACACAAGATCACTCTCCCCAGAATACTAATCACCCGCACCTGTTCACAATCAGCAAGTCCCATAAGAACACTCACCACAGCCTCAGTCTTTGTCAGGCCTCCAACGGTAACAAACCATTACTCACCGTCCTCTGAAGTCTCTGATGCAACCAGTACCTGTTAAGTAAACGTATACTCACCTGTGAATTACTAACCTCTGTATCCTTGTTCTGCTGTCTTCAGAAATCCAGTCTGAATCCATGTTTCCTGAGACCCGGTGTTCATCTGAACTTCCTGTGTTCACGCTGAGTTTACTAGCTTGAGACTGCATCAGAAAGAGAAGAGACAAGTATTAATGAACTGTGACTGCTTGACATCAACTAACCTGAAGATAACCTGCACACCTGTAATCTGCCCCGTACGTTGTGATCTTCACCGAATCTGCACCTGAACTTTGAATACTCACCTTTGCACTTGTCACATTTAATAAAACTGTGTTTGGATTCACTTACCTCTGTCTCCGTGCCTGTATTCTGACATTACCATTGGTATCCATCTCCTGTTTGTGTCTTCTGGAATTTCGTTTTTTTTTTTACACAGTCTGCATTTCATCCTTGACTTCATGAGTCTATGTTTTTGTAGCCATTCAATTAATCGTCTGGTCCCTCTTCTGCTGGTTTGCTCACAAAGTGAAACAACTTTCGTTCCAAGTGCCATTATTTTGCTGTTCAAAAACCTGCAACCAAGCAAAACTATACAGAAAGGGGATATGAAATAAAGGGGGGAGGGAGACCTACAATATCCGGTTCAGTAGGCGCCTTTTTGTCCTTATTTGGAAAAGTTACGTAATATCCTTAAAGCCTGTTTTATGCTTCTGCGTCGAATCGACGGCGTACCCCCGCAGACCCCTCTGCGTCGCCGCGAACCCCTCCGCCGTAGCTCGACGTGCACCTCCAAAATATTGTAACTACGCGTTGAGGCGACGCAGACCACAAGGGCTGTGATTGGTCAGATGCACCGCGATGCAACTCAACCTGACGCAGAACCATAAAACGGCCACGACTTTTTTCACCGTTGGAGTGATGGCGTAGCTATGCCCTGGAGTTGACGCAGAAGCATAATGAGGCCTTAAGCCAATTAATATCTGAAAAAGCAATGCCCTCATTGGACAATTGAGTTTTTCGTGATAGTATTATAATAACTTAACATTTAGAAGCTTTACTTTTCTACTTTTAAAATTTCAGGGAAAGTGCATGTGATCCCAGGACGATTACAAAATTATCTAAATCTTAAAGCATATACCTAAAAGGGATTTGGATGCATTTGCCCATTCCGGATCAGTATTTGCGAACCGGTTGAAAAGATCCGGAAAGAAGCGTTTCATTTAAGAGCCATTTAGCGGACCAAACATGGCATGTACACAGCTTAAGCAAGACAGAATAAAAAACAAAAACGTTATTAAAATGTTGGAAGATGTTAAAAGAACTTGGATAAAGCCAGCCATTAATATCATTACACTTTGGAGTAATGAACTCGACGAGTCACATCAAATGATTGAATTCATTAGCCGAGATGGGCGTTGTACGCAAATAGGATTGGAGAACCTTATGACATACAGTTCCAGCTCGGAAGAAAGCATGGCGATGGAGAAGAAAAATCCGCGGAAAAGGGCGCGACCTCAACGTCTGATCGACGAGAATAACGAAGAAGCCGGTAATTGTATATTTCATTATATGTTTTCTTAAAGTTGTACAGTATATTATTATGTAACGTTGCGTCTTAATCAGACATATCATATGCCTGTGTTGTGCCGAATTCTGTGGCCCACCAAAGTGACCGCAGTAATTGAACTGTATTGAGCTAATCCTAATCCTAAACTTACCATCACTATATTACATTGTATATGGTCACATAATTAGGTAGGTCACAGAATTCGGCATAACACCGGTATTCGGTAATACGGCATCGCTGTAATGAACAAGCGGTTTTGTTAACGTGATTTGTGGCCACTTCAAAATACCGAAAATAAGTATAGTACATCATTATCCATCATTATACTACATGTTAATAATGATTGCCCATGACCACTATGGGCCGAATGAAATTCTAATTTACTCCCTGACAGCAGATGGCGCTATAGACCAGTTACCCTGGTAACCACTACAGCACTGGGCAACTTTCTGTTTGATTATCAGTTTAATGAGTACAATGAAAACTGTGGGAACTATTACTTAGATTACATTGGATTATCAATTTCTACATTTTAAAACTTGTTTTCGCAGGGTGAAAACAATAAATGCTCTTTTTAGGTCAGTGGAACACTTAGAGCTCTGTAACTTTTTAATTATTATATCACAACATCAAGGTGAATTTAATTTTTTATGAAATTTTGATTTCATATGACGTTATATTTAATCTAATAATAAATCCAATCAACTTTGGCTGTTCTCTTAACATAAATTAAATTTTTGTGTTTTGTTTCAACAGAAGCATCAACACCACCAACACCACCTGCACCAACCCTGCAGGTGTCCTTAATGAAAATTAAGGAAGAAAACATATTTTTGCTATCAAAAATCAAAGTCCTTGAGGACAAATGCAGAGATCTAGAGAGCGAGAGGGATTTCCTGCGTAGCAGTCCGACAAATGGTAAAATGCTCTCTGTCTAATAAAAAGCAAGTACTGTACATTTTTTAATATGCACTCATTTAAACATAAAAATAAAGTATAAATCATTCTTTATAAAGATGGAAGAGCATACAAATTTGCTTAAAATTCTGAGGACTCACTTGACATTTCAATCACATCAATTATGGAGAGGGTACACTCGTGGTTTTGGACCCTTTCGTTAAAGATTTAAATGAATCATCATATATATATGGCACCCCTGGTAAATAGGATAAAAAAAGGCTGTAAAAAATAAATCTGCATTGTTTATCCTTTGCTAGGCAATTTCATGTTCCTAGACACCCTGGTTTGCTAAGAAAAGGTAAATATTAATGGGAATATACTTCAGAGATATTTTACTAAAATTCTAGGGGTGCCAATAATTGTGGCCAACGTGTGTTTTGGAGAAAAACATTTATTTCATAATGAACACGCCCCCACCCCCCCCCTTCCATTTTTGCAATTTTTTTGAATAAAAGATCAAAAGGCATTGTTTATTTTTTACAACCATTTTTGATCATATTTACCAGGGGTGCCACAAATTCTGACCACAACTCTATATAGATATATAAGATGCTCTAAACCTAAGGGGCCGTAATAGACAGGTGTGAGAAACTTATCTATAGGTTTATATTTTATTTCATTGCACCTTTGGACATACATAAATATGCTCTAACATCCAGAAATGTCAAAATTATTAGTAGTTATTTCTCACAAATGGCCCTGAGGGGCTGATAAAGTGCTTTGTAGAGCCAGTTAAACTGACTCACAGAGTCAGGCTGTTTGTATCAGCATATTGCCAAAGGAGATCTTATGTAACTCAAGCCAGCAAGCTTAAAGATGCAAATTGTTGTAACTTGCAAGATAATGTTATCCCAAGGCCATGGGACCTTCAGACAAATAAAGGTTTTCCATGTTCATACAACTCATGAGAGTATATCAGTGTCATGTGGTTGACTTCTGAAATTAGGTAAAGTCGCATTTACTGTAGGTTTTTTTTAGTCTAATGGAATTTCATATTCCATTTGATGTTTATAAATGTTATGTTTTTTGAGTGTGTTAAGCCCAATGTATACTTCATTTTTTGGATGTACTCTTGAGTATGTATACAGTGCATTTTACAAACATTTCTTTGTTATCTTAGTATATGTACTGTATGTGCACATCCTGATTTCTCTAACCACACATACTATGTGTAATCAACTAACACATTCGCTTTGAATTTGATTGGCCTCCTGACTCAGCCAAGACTCAGTGACCTTCTTGTTGTGATGCCACAGTGCTACCCACTGAGGCACCATGCTGCCCTAAAAATGAACTCTCCACAAACTCTTTGGTCTTATATTTTGTTTTTTTCTCATCCCATATTTTCACTGCTTTCCTTGCCTCCGGAGATAATGGCTTAGCCCTAGATGCTGAAAAGACAATCCAGCAATAAATGTCCGGTCATGTCAATTCCATTTGGTCTGCCATATCTGATTTTATAAACGCACAGATGATACAATCAAAAAGAAGATGGTAACAGCATTGGATATTTTAGTCCAACATGCAGACTGAAATTATAAGAAAAATAACAGAAGGTGCAGGGATGTATGTATTTGATAGTTCCTATAGAGTGCAATGGATGTATTTAGGACATCTTTTAGTGGTCATAGGGAGAGAGATAATGAGTATGGTTACCACACACTGCTATAACATCTGCTGCTTAATAAACATCCTACACAACAGCTTTTGGGTGTGCTAGCTTTCAAACAAAGTTTCCTGTTAAAATTTCCAGTAATGGCAGCACTATATAAAATATTATTAGGTTGACTTTACATCATACCTGTCAACACTCCTGTTTTTCCCAGGTTTCTCACGTTTTTTAGCCCTATCTCCCATACCCCACCCGGTTTGTTATTTTTCCCGGGAAACTCCCGTAATTTGCATGGCCCAAACTCCTTTATGAATAATCGGACCGATATGTTTGTCTAATGTTGACCAGTTGCCAGATTGTGTTAAATTCATTATATTCACACAATCCACAGACCATTTACAATTTCAACCCGTTTGTCACCTCAACCTGGCAACCTATAACCCAGTTGCGCAGTTGCGGAAAGTTTAATCTGAAAGCGAGCCGATAGACATGATGGCTATGGCGTTATTTTCCTGTCAAATTTCGAGGGCGCATTATTGTAGCGCGAAAGTACATTAATATAATGCGCGAGCGGAATCTTAAAAGTTAGCGGAAAAGCGGAAAAGTTATTTATGTATACATTTTTTGCTCTGTATGCTAATGAGGGGGGGGGGGGGCGTGTTTTACCTAAGACATAGCAATCGATCTCAGAGTGGCAGTGCTGAAGCATTGAGGCAACAGTGACACCTTGTGGTGTGACCAAACAATACGGAAGAGGTTTGTGGACGTGACTTTACAGGTCACGCAGGAAATAAATGATGGGCAATTTGGCCAAAATCTTATAACACGGTTTATGTCCTTTAATATGCCCTAACTGTATGTAGCTATAGGCTGTAGGTTTACCATACATAGGCCTACTCTTATAATTATATAAGGAAATAAAAGTATAGTCATTTATTTATTTATTCTTACATTTATTCACACATTTATTTGTTTATTTATTCATTTATTTATTCATTTTTAATTTCTGCAGGTTCGGTCCTCCATATATTATAGGCTATATGCATCATCATGTAGCCTATAAGTTCTTAAGTTTAACTGATGTTACGTTCTATGAATGTCTAGGGGTCCGAACGTAACAAAGTTTAAGATTTTAAAGAGCAATGGTCAGGGCCCTGCCACAGCACCACAACAAGGGAGTTCTTTTCAACAAGTTTATTCAAAAAGTTAACAATTTACTTGGAGTGTAAGTTGGGAAGGAAACAAAGACTTCAGGAGGGGGCAATGCCAAAAAGAACAAACAAAAGTTTAATCTGCCTGGGCGAGTCACTTTCTTACTAAACCTCTTAAAGAAAATAAAAATAAACAACAGAAAATGTACACTCTCTCCCTACCTGACCACAAACAAGGAGAAAACAGGGGATAGCAAAATAAAGATGGCACCCACCTCCCTACAGTTCCCAGACAATAAACAAAGCCAATAATCAGATAACAGCTTAAATGATAAAGCAAAAAGGTATGGACTGGGACATCTCACAAAAAAAACAGTGCGTGGCTCCAGGGGTTAACAATAGGCAGCAAAGCAACAGTTCTCTAGCCAGAACAACAGAAGGGGGCACGGTGTTGCACAGGTCCACAACAAGGAATAACAACAGCTCTCAACAACTGGGCCGGGCAGGACACAGACCATGGTCTGGAGAAGAGTTCTCCCTGAATGATAGTTCTGCTGGCTTTTATGCTGAGTCCCTCCTGGATAAGCAGGTTCAGTTGGAGAGGTATTCAGCTGGAGAGGTAATCAGCTACCTGCCAGAGTGAAAAGTGGGAGGAGCCAAAAGAGAGCAGGAGACACCAAAACAACAAAGAAAGCACACACAGATCACAGAACCATGTACTTCACAAATATATATATATATATATATATATATATATATATATATATATATATATACGTCCTTGGACGTAACACCTCCACCCATAAGTTACAAACAATACCCTCAAAGAAATGTTTGTAAACTCATGAATTAGTCATTTCCAATAACAGTTTCATACTTGCTATTCACATCATCCTAGTTATCCACACTATATACTCTGGAAAGTGCATCGGCTACAATATTTTCTGAACTTTTCAGATGTTGAATGTCAAGGTTGTATTCTTGAATGATTAAAGACCAGTGCATTAGACGTTGGTTTGAGTTACACATTCTCCCAAGGAATACTAAGGGGTTGTGATCAGTGTAAACCACCACCGGATTACAATTACCACCCAAGTAAACTTCGAAGTGTTGTAATGCTAAGAGTAAGGCTAAAGCCTCTTTCTCAATAGTACTGTACTTCTGTTGACATTTGGTAAACTTCTTGGAGAAGTAACTCACAGGATGCTCTATACCGGCTGAGTTTTCTTGTAGCAAAACAGCACCTGCCCCTGCAGAACTCGCATCCACCTGCAACTTGAAGGGCAGAGTAAAACTTGGAGCAGCAAGGACGGGGGCATGGCATAACAGGTCTTTTGCAGCATTAAAGGCATTGTTACAAACATGATTCCACACAAATTTTCTGGAGGTACTCAGGAGATCTGTCAACGGGGCAACCACAGAAGCAAAGTTCTTACAGAAGCTCCTGTAGTAACCAGTCATACCCAGGAATAGTCTCAGTTCTTTTTTGCTACTAGGAATGGGAAAATTCAGTATGGCAGCAACTTTTTCTACAACTGGCCTTACTTGTCCTTGGCCCACCTTTTTACCCAAGTAAGTAACTACAGCCTTCGCAAACTCACATTTTACCAAGTTTAACGTCAACGACGCCTTAGACAACCTACCGAAAACTTGGTTAAGACTATTCAGATGGCTTTCCCAACTAGCTGAATAGATCACTACATCATCCAAGTAGGCCTCACAGTTGGTCACTCCTGACAACACGTGCTGCATTAGGCGTTGGAAGGTCGCAGGCGCATTTCGCATCCCGAACGCCATAACGGAATATTGTAGGAAGTTGTCAGGGGTAACAAAAGCAGAGATTTCTGAGGCTCGAGGCGTGAGTGGCACTTGCCAGTATCCTTTTAAATGGTCCAACTTGGTGACATAACGTGCAGAACCAACTCTGTCAATACAGTCTTCTATTCGAGGTAGAGGAAAAGAGTCTGGCTTGGTGACGTTATTAACTTTGCGGTAGTCAGTGCAAGAGCGATAGGATGAGTCAGATTTAGGAACCAGCAAACATGGTGAACTCCAGGGGCTTTGACTGGGGGTAGCAAAACCATGTTGCAACAAATATTCAACCTCTGATTTCATTACTTCACGTTTATGTGGATTTACACGGTAAGGATGTTGTTTAATGGGCACAGAGTCACCTATGTCGATGTCGTGTGAGAGAACAGTAGTCTGACTGGGAACATCAGAAAATAAGATGGGATACCCATTAATTAACTCCTCTATATCTGTGCGTTGGTTCTGAGGCAAGTGAGCAAGATACGAGTCTAAACTACTCAGTACTACAGAATTGTTTAGACGTGTACAAGACATTCGGTCTTCATTTACAATCAGATTATCCTCTGATGGACAATATGCAGTAGGCAACACTGTAGAAATAGCCGCAGACACCACATCAGAGACAGGGGCTTCATTTGAGGCTTCGCTTGTGACATAAGCCTTCAACATATTCACATGACACACTCGACTTTTTCTTCTACGGTCTGGCGTTGAGATTACATAGTAAGTGTCAGAAAGCTTTTTCTCAACAGCATAAGGACCTGTGAATTTAGCGTGCAATGCTGTCCCTGGGACTGGAAGCAAAACCAGAACTAAATCGTTGGGTTGAAAATTGCGCTTTACACATCTCTTGTCATAACGCAATTTCATCTTGGATTGTACAGCTACCAGATGAGCTTTGGCTAAATCACAGACCTTATGAAGGCGTTCACGAAAGTCACTCACGTAGTCCAATACATTACTCAACACTGGGTTCTTTGACAATAACTGCTCACTTAGCAGTTTCAAGGGCCCACGAACAGTGTGTCCAAAAACAAGTTCTGCAGGGCTAAAACCCAATGACTCCTGCACAGTTTCTCTAGCTGCAAACATTAACAACGGCAAACCCTCAACCCAGTCTTTGCCCGTACTGAGACAATATGCACGTAGCATTGATTTTAGGGTTTGGTGAAAGCGTTCCAGCGCACCCTGGGACTCTGGATGGTATGCGCTGGAGAGTTTATGATCAACTCCTAACTCCTCTAATACTTGAGCGAACACTTTGGAAGTGAAGTTAGTACCTTTATCGGTCTGGATAATTTTAGGCAATCCAAACGTTGAGCAGAACTTAACTATCTCCTTGACCACCGCCTTAGCTTTGAGAGTACGGAGCGGAACAGCTTCTGGGAACCGAGTTGCAGCACTCAAAGTCAAAATATATTGATGCCCTGACTTTGATTTTGGTAACGGCCCAACACAATCCAAAATCAACCGTTCAAATGGCTCACCCACTATTGGAATCGGATGGAGGGGAGCAGGAGGTAAAGTCTGGTTCGGCTTACCCGCAAGTTGGCAGACATGGCAACTCTTGCAAAATTTGGAAACACTACACTTCAATCCTGGCCAAAAAAAGTACCGTAGAATGCGCTTGTAGGTTTTATTAACGCCGAGATGGCCAGAGAGTGGATGCTCATGAGCAAGCTGCAATACCGGAGAATGATAATCAGAAGGCAAGACTACTTGATAGACATTTAAAGCATCCCCAACCTTCTGTGGCTTCCAGCGACGCATTAGGACGTCATCTTCCCAAATAAAAGCTATTCTAGCATCGTACGAGTCCTCTAACTGACCAGCAGCGACAATGCAGGGAGTCAGAGATTGGTCAGACTTTTGAGCAGCAATTAAGTGTTCCCGTTCAATTTCAGAGCTGATGCTTCTAAGTCTGAGTTCATTGAATCATTAGGAACCAACTGTGGTTTAACAGAGAGTATACTCCAGAGGACTTTGTACTGGATTCAAAAATGAGTCAGCAAGATTCACTGTACCTTCCCACTTCCGTGCCTGAGCACGAGTTACTGCACAAGCAGGAAATACGGAAGGGAAACAAACAGCAATATCAGAGTCAGACAATATCTCTGGCGTATCAACAACAACTGGAGAGGGGAAAACCTTACCACCTGCCAAGTCATTCCCCAATATAAGGCTTACACCATCTACAGGCAGCTCAGTTCGCACACCAAGAGGAACCATACCTGTAACTAGATCAGATTTAAGATAAACAACATGCAATGGCACTCTCACACATCCCAACTCAATTCCACGTACCAACACATCGGTACCAGAGTACGTTTCGGCGGAAAATGGCAAAGCATCTGCTAAAATAAATGACTGGGTTGCACCCGTATCCCTCAGAATTGAGATAGACTTTCCCAGAGTGTCAGTACAAAGAGAAACGGAACCACTAAAGAGAAAGGGTTCATACCCAGTACCATGAACCGGCATCGAACAATTTTTGGGTATTGTAACAGTCTGAGCAAAAGCTACACTTTTGGATTTCCCAGCAACACTTTTCTGTTTCCATGCCTTACAATCATTAATCAAGTGGCCTGGATCCAAACAGTAGAAGCAAGAACGTTTGTTACTGGAAGGTTTTACATCAGCTTTACGACCCTTATCTGCCATCTCCCTCACAGCATGGGAGGTTTCCTTCTCCGCCTGCTCAGTATTAAAAAACTGACGTTTGGGCTGACGTGAAGATGGAAATACCGTCTTATGGGTGAGCACAAACTCGTCTGCTATCACAGCAGCTTCAGAGAGTACGTTTACCTTCTGTTCATTCAGATGAACAACTACCAGTTCAGGGACACAATTTTTAAACTCTTCCAACAAGATAAGTTCCTGCAACTGCTCAAAACTGGTGATTTTATAAAAGAGGCACCACTTCTCAAAGAGTGTTTTTTTCTCTCTCGCAAACTCTACATACGTTTGTTTGGCTGTCTTCACTAAGTGTCGGAAGCGCTGACGGTAGGCTTCAGGAACCAATTCATACGCTCTCAGTACTGCTGCTTTTACAATCTCGTAATCGAGAGATTGCTCAATCGGGAGAGAAGAACAGACTTCCTGTGCCTTACCTACGAAATTGCACTGCAGAAGGAGCCCCCACATGTCTTTTGGCCATCCTAACTTTGCAGCAATGCGTTCAAAAGTGGTGAAGTAACAATCTACCTCAGCTTCTCTAAAAGGTGGTACCAGCTTTACATACCTCACAACATCAAAGTTCAGCTGGGTATTGTCTACTTGATCGTCGCTGACTGCGTTGGATCGTGAAGGTTAACTCTCAAACGTTGGTGAGGAGGGAGCTCTCAAGCGTGGAAGGGGAACAGGCTTCCTGCGCAAAACTTCAGCTTCTAATTCAAGAGTTTTTAGCTTAATGTCACGCTGTGCTTCTACCTCAACAGTACGGAGTTGTACTACTTTAATATCGTGCTCTTGTCTTTTAAGCTCCAAGTCAAGCTCTTTTAACTTAACTGCTGTCCTCGGATCTAATCGAGATTCAGCGGAAAGGGGTAAAACTGAAGCTAAAGTTTCTCCCTCTACTACCTTCTCCTCTAACACATCAAGTGGTGATTCAGCAGGTAAAATGCCTGTACTCACCAACCCATTATACAGTTCCTTTTTAATCACTTGCTTGGCAGCATCTCTGGACACAGTAACATTAAAGAAATCCGCAATTAACAAAAAATCTTTTTTCCTGCACCGATTAAAAACTTCCGTAGTTGGAGCAAGTGTAAACGCCAATAGATCAAATTCCATTTTGACGCATGCAGTCTGCCCCCACCCCAAAGAGTAAGTTCAACAACAAATAACTTTGTAGAGGACAACTCTTAACTCTACAAAATAATGGAATTCAAGATCCCGGATGAGCCCCCAAATATGTTACGTTCTATGAATGTCTAGGGGTCCGAACGTAACAAAGTTTAAGATTTTAAAGAGCAATGGTCAGGGCCCTGCCACAGCACCACAACAAGGGAGTTCTTTTCAACAAGTTTATTCAAAAAGTTAACAACAATTTACTTGGAGTGTAAGTTGGGAAGGAAACAAAGACTTCAGGAGGGGGCAATGCCAAAAATAACAAACAAAAGTTTAATCTGCCTGGGCGAGTCACTTTCTTACTAAACCTCTTAAAGAAAATAAGAATAAACAACAGAAAATGTACACTCTCTCCCTACCTGACCACAAACCAGGAGAAAACAGGGGATAGCAAAATAAAGATGGCACCCACCTCCCTACAGTTCCCAGACAATAAACAAAGCAAATAATCAGATAACAGCTTAAATGATAAAGCAAAAAGGTATGGACTGGGACATCTCACAATAAAAACAGTGCGTGGCTCCAGGGGTTAACAATAGGCAGCAAAGCAACAGTTCTCTAGCCAGAACAACAGAAGGGGGCACGGTGTTGCACAGGTCCACAACAAGGAATAACAACAGCTCTCAACAACTGGGCCGGGCAGGACACAGACCATGCTCTGGAGAAGAGTTCTCCCTGAATGATAGTTCTGCTGGCTTTTATGCTGAGTCCCTCCTGGATAAGCAGGTTCAGCTGGAGAGGTATTCAGCTGGAGAGGTAATCAGCTACCTGCCAGAGTGAAAAGTGGGAGGAGCCAAAAGAGAGCAGGAGACACCAAAACAACAAAGAAAGCACACACAGATCACAGAACCATGTACTTCACAAATATATATATATATATATATATATATATATATATATATATATATATATATATATACGTCCTTGGACGTAACACTGATCAATTCAGTTAATAAGGCACTACTATAGAGCTGTCACCAGTAAAAGCAGTTTCAACAAAATCCATCTTCGCACTGCAGATGTGGGACGTGTGACGCTGACTCTGAATGGCATTAGATATTATTTACACAGACTGTTAATGCAGAGGAGCCATGGAAGCATTTACACTTGCAATTACAGTTGCGTAAATAATGTTATGAGATTCATTTTTTAATATAATATTTTGAATATTGAAATGTGTGATTTTCTCCTTCAGTGATTCTGCTTGTTAACATCAGGTGTCTTCAATATTGGCCAATCATCACTCAATTAATCACATCAGCAGAGGTCAAACTCTTGACATCGACAGTTTTGACGTCAATATGACTTTCATTTTTGACCTATTTCGTGACGTCATTTTGACATAATGTTTGATGTCATATTAATGTTAAATTGACATCATATGCCCACTGGGTGGCTACATACAGTTAGGGCATATTAAAGGACATAAACCGTGTTATAAGATTTTGGCCATGTTGCCCATCTCTATGTCATTTATTTCCTGCGTGACCTGAAAAGTCAATGTCCACAAACCTCTTGCGTATTTGGTCACACCACAAGGTGTCACTGTTGCCTCAATGCTTCAGCACTGCCACTCTGAGATCGATTGCTATGTCTTAGGTAAAATACCCCCTCATTAGCATACAGAGCAATAAATGTATAAATAAATAAATAAATGCGTAAATAAATAAATGTATAAATAAATAAATGTACAAATAAATAAATGTAGACATAAATACATATATACATAAATAAATGTGAAAATAAATAAAATTGAAAATAAATAAATAAATGCATAAATAAATAACTTTTAAAAAAAATTGGAAAAAATATAATTGTACATAAATGTGGAAATAAAAGTATAAATAGTCATTTATTTATTTATTTTTACATTTATTCGCATATTTATTTGTTTATTTATTCATTTCTATTCTTTTATTCATTTTTAATTTCTGCAGGTTTGTTCCTCCATATTCTTTAAGCGAAGAGGAGAGATTCGCGATTGCACTGAACACGTTTTAAGTGCAGGCATCTGAGCGAGCCCAGAGAAAATGATTACAAGAGCAGAGTATATCTGAGAGCGCGCGCCATGTTCCCGCGCGCGAGCAGAGAGATTCACGTTCGGCACAGTATATTCCGCGCGCGAGGAGAGAGATTCGCGCTCGGCACATTATATTCCGCGCGCGAGGAGAGAGATTCGCGCATTATATTATTGTACTTTCGCGCTACAATAATACGCTCTCGACATTTGACAGGAAAATAACGCCATAGATGGCAGGTGAAGGCGGTGTCCCCGCAAAGAAACTGAAGTACAGTTGTAAATTTCAACAATGTTGGACGCAAATATATTTACGTGCATCTTACCCAGTCATATCGACAACCTCCACGCTTTTTGCAAGGTGTGTCGCATTGATTTTAATGTAGGCCACGGCGGGAAAAAATACATTAGCCAGCACATTAAAACACAACGGCACCATCGCACAGAAGAGGCAAGTAAGGGCACACAAGCGATCTGAATTGCCCATAGCAATGCCTCCTTAGAGAGGAGTTTCAGCATGGTGTAAAAGATAGTTACAGAAAATCGCATGAGCTTGAATAACAGCACTCTTTCCTCTCTCCTATCCTGCAAAATAAACCACACCGGTTTGGTTTCAAAATACATTCCATCCAAGAGGGCACTCAGAGCAGCTAAATCTGCCACATACAATTACAACACTTCAAAAAAAAAGTAAGCACATATTCATGTTTACAAAACATACTGTACTTATGTTTACAAAAGAGAGCCACAGTTATTGATGCTCAAGGAATGAACTGTAAATAAATGTGTTAAATGAGTTTGTACCACAGTGTTATATGTTTTTGTACCAGTGTTAAAAGTGATGTTTTGTTGTAATAAAATTACAAATAAAAAATATAAAGAAATATTGGGTATTGCAAAGTAAATAATACACTTAACACGTGCAGTACACTTAACAGCATGAGCCTACCTCTTACAGCATGAGCCTAACCCCCACACACACACACACACAAATCTACCGGATTTTAATTAGTTAGGTAGATTAAGGTAACATTTGGTAGATTGTGAAAAAGTCTGTGGAAATTGAAAAACAGTCTCGTTCAGTAGAAACTCTTTATTGTCCTAAAACCCGCAGAGGTAAGTTTTATATAACTCATAATACATATTCAGGTATTGCTTTCTGGCGTCATCCAATCCCACAAACCTGCATAACTGAGCTGAGTTTGGCATTTATCACCAGAGTCCTGAAGCTCAAAGCCGTAAGTGGCGGAAGAGAGGCTCAGTTCCCCTTCAGAGAATCACTGACTCACCCTGCGTCGCAAGGTGAAAAAAAGCCAAATTCAGCAGACGCTGCTGGTGAACAGAAGCTGAAAGCGCTAAGTGACTTTTACTATTAACACATAGGCTACACACAACTGTCTGAAACAATCAGTCATCCCTGAGGATTCACAGCTTCAAACAGACATTTCATCTTATTAAAATAATAATTTTAGGTAACAACACAGCCACACTTTTTACTTGATTTTTTTTACATTTTCTGAAGCAAATCAGCTTAGGTCCCTCCTTGAGTGTAATCAACTGAATGTGTTAGACATTATGTGGGTCACAGCATTTGTTTTTTGAGCAGGAAACCCTGGTTCAAGGTCTTGTTTATCTCCACCCACTCATTAACCACTCACGGATAGAGTCCTCATGACAGTAACACAGAGAATCACTTTGCATTTGGCAACTAAGTGTCGCTCTGGAGAAGATTCCATTAATTATACAGTGAATTCATGTGCCAGTACTGCTCAGCAGAAAAAAAAAAACATAAACCCTTTTAAGGAACTGATGAAAGTATTTGGATTAAACACATGAGGTCTTTTTTAGGTTTAGGTCTCGACAGGACAGATCGAGCATCTCTCCTCACCGGCCCAAAGAGTTTACTCATTAATGTATCAGCAGTTCTAGCTCATATGCTGTCCCAGCATGGAAGTAATGAGAGGAGAAATGCACTATTGAATACACTGTTAAAAAAAAGCTTTGCTCAAGAGCCCAGGGGAAAAGACTGTAAGAATATAGGGGTGTGACGAGACACTTATCTCACGAGACGAGATACGAGATTGGGTTCACAAGGACGAGACGAGACAAGATTTTTGCGTAATATTTTATAGAAATCCTCAATGACAAAGTTCATGGCTTCTCTCCTGTATGATTTAACATGAGTCTCTTCAGACCTTACTGTACATGAATTATGAGCTTCCAGAACTTCTGATTGAGGCTGTGTGTGAGACCTCCTAATTGAACTCCTTTCCACAAATTGAACATAGAAATAAAAACAGTAAATTAAAAAAATTAATTAATTTTGTAACACTTTACAATAAGGTTAATTTTATTGAATAACCTTAGATTCATAAATATTCATAAAAGATTCATAAATACTGTAATAAATATATTGTTCATTGTTAGCACATTGTTAGTTCATGTTAGTCATGTTAGTTACCTTAATTGTAAAGTGTTACCATTAATTATTATTAAGTGTAACCACTAAGTGCAAGTGCAACCATAATCGAAGTACTCTCTAAGTATTCAAAGTGGAAACAGAGACCAGAGCCACAACTACACTGTCCAGAGATAGGTTTGATATTGGGAGACAGGCTATTGTATGCAGCCTAATTTGTGCGCATCAGGGAGCTCGCGTTTTACTTTCACTTCCGGATTCTTGATCGCACGTACTGTGTATAGGGAGCGGCGGTGCTGAGCATGCATTCTACATGATAAGACATTTATAAGACGCTTAGATTCTGTTCTGCAACGAATCCTGCACCATCGTCACACGATCAGTGAACTGTGATTCCTGCTGCACTGTGTGAGACTGCAACTCGTGCTGGATGAGCAGAGCAGACATTTACAATATTTTACAATGGTCTATATTTTTATTTTAAAAAAGAGCAAAACGACAGTGTACCGTAATGTAATGTGATTGTAGCGGTGGCATATTCTATGCTAATTTAACCCTCATGGATATCACGATCTCGTCACACCCCTAGTAAGAAGTAATTTAGCAGGGGCTTGTATCCAAAGCAACTAACACATAGTATTACAGAGGCAACCATCCCTTGAGTAACCTAAGGTATCTAGTTAAAGAGCGCGATAGTGTTAGCTCAAGGTTCAACACATGCACTTTATTTGAACTTGTTGGTCACTATCCTAGATCTTAAACCACTATGCCACTTGAAAAGCAGTTGGCAGGATTTGATTCTTGTCCATCAGGAAATGATTGGATTGTTGGATCGTTGTTGTTTGCTAATTGCTGTGAGTTAAGTGACAGGATTCTATGGCTGCAACTCTTTGTCAGAGTACATTAGTGGCCATTAAAGGACAAAAAGCAAGACAAAAAGCGATCAAGTCAAACATGACTTTAAAGTAAACAAACATGGCAGACGACCGGCAAAAAGAAATGGCGCATAGTGTGTGGACTGCTTTTTACTGAAAATTTGAGGGGAAAAAAAGAAAAATTATTATATGAAGTCGTGGAGAAGGCATAAACATGGATTTTACATGTTACAGCGCGAGCTGGAGGTGAGTCTTACGTCAGCTCACTTTCTGATGGGGAATTGATTCGTTTCATTTGATAATCTCCAGATTGTGCACATGTGTTTGTCCTCGGGTTCCCCCCACACTTGTTGAATATTTACGATTCGAGATTGGGCAACTCCCTCCGAGCAGATTCAGTCACTCTTAACACACCTCGCACCAAAGGAAAATCTGCTAAAATAATCTGTAGAATCATTAAGATAATCATGACTTTACCTATAGGATTGTTGGAAGGGGAGAAAGCGGTCCAAAATCGCACCAGATATCTTACCGGTAATGTGTTGCCAGCATTAGTTGACACCATCTGATTGATCATTTATGATACCACCCCATTAAAAATGATTTTGAATTTTACCCACAGAGAATGGAAAGGAAAATCTGTGTTATATGGCGGCATGACATTGAAAAAATGCTCAAATCACCTTTTGTTACCAGCCAAACATGCCACATCAAATTACGCCGAAGAGACAGACTGGGAGCTGTAGGTTTTATATTATAGTGGTAAAAAGCAATGGCATTGGTCACATTTGTTGTTTTGTTGGTACCTGTTTAGATTTTTTAATAAAATGTCCTGTAGCCCACACATTCTCGTAATTGGCAATGGAGCTCAAATTGGATATGTTGATACAAAAAGTCCTCAATAAGATGGTTACATAATCCTTGACAAGCCAAGTGAACCCACAGGACAAGTTAATGGATTCCCTTGAAATTATTTCCTGCCTAGATGTGATTGCGGTTCTGGCTGATAGACTAAAAGACTAATGAGTGTGTGGATTATCATCATTATCTTCTAGCTGCATCGTCCCATCAATTCTAGAGACTGGTCTATGCCCATTACGGAATTCTCATTCCATATAATGCCTAATGAACTCGCATCATGAGCTCGATGATGAACATAAGTGTCAAATGTGATGACTTGTTAGTCAATCCAAATACATCTAATCCATCCACAACCAGGGCTGGTAGAATTTGACTGCATGCCTACCACGCAATGTCGCCACTAAACATCTGACCTGTTTACAGAGACAATCCACCTGAATCAACCTACAATTAAGTGCTTTACTTAAGGGCACAATTTTACGGCTTCTTGCAGGGATCGAACAACCATTTTTCCAGTTGCCAAACCTTAGCTTTAACCACTACACCTCAACTCCTCCTATTTCATAGCACCATCACACTTTTACATCCATACAGCTCTATTTTTTGGGAGAGCATCAACCACCATACCATTTTGATATAGTTTGAAGACTTTTTGAAGGGCTTTAAGCTGCATGATAAATTGAGCAGAAAGAGAAAAGCTAAATCTGCTATCTGGTTAAGTCTCAGTTGGATCTGCTTAACCTGAAGCTACTACTAATCAAAGGAATGTGGCACACTGTAATTTTCAGCCCACTAGAGATTTTCTGATTCAGGAGACAGCAGAGCGCCGACGGCTAGTGAACATACTGCTGATTCAGAACACAAATCAGATTTCTATGGATTAGAATTGTGAACTAGAGATGCGCGGATGGGCTATTATTTCATCCGCAACCGCATCACAAAACTCATCATCCGTCCGCCATCCATCCGTGCCAACGTTTTTGACCAATTTTCAAAATTGTTAATTAAAAACAAATTATTCGTCACGTCATCCGCCCGATCCGCGGTTTATCCGCGGAGTCCGCGGCTATAACCGCCAACCGCGCATCTCCAGTTTGAACGCCTTTATAAAGGAACAACAACTGTTAAATGATGGACTCTTGTATTGGTTAATTTACCTTGGTGAACTCGTTTAAGTCCATGAACTATGTATGTGATTCATACATTTATAATGTTTTGGTTCAGGTGACATTAGGCAAACTTGAAGTCCGGCACAAATTTATGAGTCACTTTATGAGTGGCAAAAAAAAATTGTATCCGCATAATCACAAATGGCTGATACGTGTCAATAGATTTGGTATTGTGTGAAATTCAGCTTGCAGCTGACTACCATGGTCTGGCATATTGTACCAAATCTCACAATAATTTGTTGGTATTTGCCTTCAATATGAAACATACATTTTTGTGTCTGAGCTAATAGTGCTACGACACATGGCAAGTTTGCAATTCAGGTGACCTGAGTTCATGGTAGTCCCAAAAGCCCCCCGTCATCTCCCCCTTCCCCCCCTTTTAGCATATCCTGACCTGTCTCCCACATTTCTTTCCCTAATATGCTGAAATGTACAACATGGATGTATTGACAGCATCTAAAGTGTAAGAGTATTTACGAATGCACAGCTTTAAAATACTTTTTTTTCTGGATATATGATGGATATATAATGTTTGTAATGCATTTCTCAGGTGATCATCATGGGAAGAGTTACTGTTGCCAGAAACATCTACAGAAAGATCAACAAAAAACATGTCTATAACACACCTATTTTAAATAATTAGCAGTGTTTATTCTGAAAATTATGACAAAGACGTTATTTAAATACTTATGGCTCAGCTTTATACCAGCATTCATAGTGCCTTGTTATACTGGATTGCTGATGGTTCTTGAATAAGATGCCAGTTTTGCTCTAAAAACCATGCAGAAAATTGGCGCAACTGTTCAGTAAATTCATCCCCTGCCTATAGCCGCATGATGCAATCAGTAAGAAACGAAATAGCATACAAAGCAGAAAAAGGTTTGGAATAGGAAGAAGGAGAGAGAGCTGAGATAAAAATAAACGCCACTACTGTTGGCGAAGGTCTGCGTGGACGATAATACTAACAATCTGCTGCAGAACACTGCCAATGTGTACAGGAAGCGCAGCGGAACTGCGCAGGGAGGGGGTGAGGTGCATATGCACATACACACATTCAAACAACTACATATGAATGCTCTAACATCCAAAGAAAGACCAAAGATAAATCAGACAAAACCCAAACAAACACTCATAAACAAATGTCAACACATATTCATAAATCCAAAAACAAAAACAAACACTACGGAAATAGAGTTTGGAACATGAGGCCCTTACAGACTTTCTGGACTTGGCTGCTTTTCCTGCACAGCTTTATAGGTATTCAGCATGGTGGATGCACATATCTGGATGTCTTTAGCAACAGATGCGACATGATGGTTTAGGGAGCATCTGGGTCACAAACGTCACACAAACACACCCACATGTACGCACAGGCCTATGTGTGGCTGTCAGACAATGTGTGTTGCTGTGAATACAAACTAGCGGAGTCGTGCTTCATAGGAACCAACACCAAGAAGATTTTTTTTTAAACCTTTCAGGGTACGTTTGTGAACATCTGGATGCCAACATCAGAAGCATTTGGGGTCCTGAAAAACACCACAAACATGCATTACAAAAAAAAGAGATAATTTCTTACAATTTTCTTTAAATCTTATGACAATTACACACCTAGATAATAAGTTCTGCAAAAAATGTTGTTCATTGTTAATGTATGATTACCTATGTTGGCAAATTACTATGGTAATATGTTAGTTAGTAAGTCATTAGTTAGTAATTAATTAACTAACAATAACTAACAAGCAATATGTTGTATTTATTATTCTTTGTTAAGCTAAAGGCACAATATGTAAGATTTATTAATTAAAATATCCAAAAACCACTAGAATGTACAATTATATATATTTTGTTGACTTGTGTACTTACATTATCCCAAATGTTTCCAACAATGTTTAAATCCAGAGAAATAAGCAATTTTAACCAGTGCAATGTCCCCTGTGATTATGTCGCCTGTGAATGGGTGGATATTGAAATAAACTGCTGCTTCAATGTATATATAATGAGTAATTATAATCAAGGTATTAATCAATATATTTCTTTCTAAATATCACATGAGTTGAATGACTTATCTAGGCCTGTGAGATTTTACTTTGTTATAGAAGTTACCAGTGTGATCACTGAAATGTTATTTTCATGTATTCTCTAATGTCTGTATTTGATATGAATGCAGTAACAGTAATTGCTCATTTAGCCCGGCTTCCAGAAATAAAATATGGAAAGATGTTTTGTTTGAGAAAGGTCTTCAACATGTGTCAATACATACATCTGTTTTTCTAGGGTACTCTGACAACTATAGTCACGAGGGTCAATGAAGTCTATAATTTAAGGGACTGTAAGGCCGTCTAACTCGATCCAATGGCGGTATTCGAATTAGCGGTGAAGGTCTCTGCGTGTTACTGTCTTTTCTCGTGGCAAAGTATTTTTGGTTAAATGCAATAAATTTTCTCATATGTATTTACTCGTTACTTCATATGACTCCATAAATGAAAGGTTTTAATAATATCTGTGCCTCACTAAAAGTGAGCGAATGTTTGACTATTCCGTTTAACTCTTCAATGAAAACAATGTCAGAGTCGGTTAAAATAATCAAATGTAACTATTTATTATGTCAGGTAAATGTATCATGCCAATTTCATAATCAATTCAAAGATAATCGATACAAAACATCAAATGCTCTGGAATAGAGAGAAGATGCAAACCCGACTTTAAGAAATACATGAGGCTGAGAGGTCTTCCTCTCAGCCTCACGGACCGATCTGAAGTACAGAAAAGGCCCTGAGCTCTCGCTGCGTTTCATTATATACCCAGACCTCATTTCAAATCTAAACATCATTCACAGTGGAAATTTACCTGCTAGTAACCATTTGCTAACAGTGAGACATTTGCATTCAGAGGTAGCACCTCTGGGTGTAGGGAGACCCTTTGTCTAGAGGCCAACACCTCCTTGTGTGCTAGTTATCCATAAAATCTCAAAAACCTTATTACCCTTTGTTTTACTTATTTGGAAATAGGACATTTGTACCAGTCGCACTGTGACATTTTAAATAATACTAAACATGAAAATACTCTGTGATAATCATTCACATTAAAACTACATTTTCTTAGGTGCATTCAGGTGGGGGTGAGGGGAGATGTAGATGAAGTTGGTTCGGAGGTGAGACTTTCGTCTCAATGGTGCATGAAGGCCAGTTCAAATGGTAATCTCCAGAGAGGTCCTTTTGTCCTCTCAGTGTCTGGTCACCCCCGAAACAGACTGTCTGGAATTTCCTAATTTATCAATTCTTACAGGACCATCTCTTTGTTAAGCCTTACTTTCCAGTTAGACTAAAGTGTAGCTCTCCTTGAGAGAAAGAACACATTATCTTGATGTTTTGATAAAACGTCTTGGTTACGTATGATAACCCTCATTCACCGAGGAGGGAACGGAGACGTAAGTCTAGACTGACGAATGGGGATCGCTTGCGAGAGCCTATCTACTTCGGGTGAAACAAAACGAGCCAATGCACATTGGCATGCTATAACTGCACCAGCTGCTGTGCTTCGCATCCTTGTTTTTCCACTGAGGAGCCGGACGTGTGACTCGGCCGTACAGCGGAAGCTCAGCAACTGTGGCGAGGGGACTTACATATCCATTCCCTCCTCTGGGAACGTGGGTTACCATACGTAAGCGAGACGTTCCCCTTCATCAGTCACAACGAGTAAGTCTAGACTGACGAATGGGTATATCTACCAAAACGCCACGGCTACTTGCCCTTTCAGCGCTCAGCTTGAGCCTCCTGGCCTGACAGCAGTTTTGGGCAGACGGAGGAGCTCTAAGCAGAGAAGGTCCGTCACTGCTGTTCCGCAAGACCCACTCAGTGTGATTTATAGGATAATGCTGGGAAAGCGTGCCCTTGGGGAAGGGAACGCTGCGGCAGCCACATCCTACCCCGGAGGGAGGCACTGTGACGGATACACATATTGACTAGCCAAGCAGGGAAGTACAACATAGGGCAGTCTCTGGGGTGGTTCCAGCATAGTTATAGGGGGGAAAGAACACCAGCAGAGACGACAGAGTGTCCTCTGTCGAGGGAAAGACACGGGCTCGTCCGCGGAGGAGCTGATCGTAGAGGAATATACATATGGGGTCGCCGCTACATATGGACACCCAGCCTAACACAGGTTCTACAATGCATACGAGTGAAGGCCTGGCGTCCGACGCTCCACAACATCTGACTGCCCCAAGGGTGACGGAGGAACTCACAGGGCTAGTCATTTCTGGGGAACACTACTGGAGCAAATAGACGCATGTATCCGGTCCATGCGGGTGGGAGTGGTGTTGCAAGCCGACACTAAGAACGGGTCCCTCCCGCTACTGACCACTGGGGGCGAGTATACGGGAAGAAACCAGCTCTACACTGAGGCTATAGAATCTAGAGAATATGTTAGGTATCGCCCAGCCTGCAGCTCTACATATATCTGTCAGCGAGGCCCCTTGAGCCAGCGCCCAGGAGGAAGCAACACTTTGGCTTCTTAAGCCAAGGCGATGGCATCCACTATACAGAGGGCCATCCTCTGCTTGGAGACAGCCTTTCCCTTCTGCAGGCCTCTGTAACAGATGAAGAGCTGATCTGAGGTCCTAAAGCTTTGCATTCTGTCCACGTAAAACCGCAAGGAGCGGACGGGGCAGAGAAAAGCCAGGGCTGGGTCTGTCTCCTCCAAAGGCAGTGCTTGCAGGTTCACTACCTGGTCCCTGAAGGGAGTTGTAGGGACCTTGGGCACATATCCAAGCCTGGGTCTCAGGACAACGTGAGAGTTGGCCGGCCCGAATTCTAGGCACGATTCGTCGACTGAAAATGCTTGCAGGTCCCCTACCCTCTTGATGGAAGCCAGAGCAGTCAGAAGTACTATTTTTAGTGACAGGATTTTTAACTCATCTGACTGCAATGGTTCAAAGGGAGGTCTCTGCAGTACGCTGAGCACCAGAGACAGGTCCCAAGAGGGTATAGAGGGGGGGGGCGAGGTGGATTTAGTCTCCTCTCAGGAACCTGACGATCAGGTCATGCTTTCCCAATGACTTACCTTTAACTTCATCGTGATGTGTGGCAATAGCGGCACTCATACACTTTGAGGGTGGAGGGAGACAGCCTTCACTCCAACCCATCTTGCAGGAAAGAAAGCACGACTCTGATCGTACATCTTCGGGGGTCTTCATCAAAATTCAACGAACAGGTTCCACTTCAGAGCATAGAGGCGCCTCATTGAGGGGACTCTAGCAGAAGTGATGGTGTCTACCACTGCCTGGGGTAGGTCACCTAGAACCTCCGCGTCCCATCCAGGTATCAGACATGGAGTTTCCAGAGGTCTGGATGTGGGTGCCATAGAGTGCCCCGTGTCTGAGAAAGCAGGTCCTTCTTCAACGGAATGGGCCAAGGAGGAGCTGTCGCGAGGAGCATGAGTTCTGGGTACCAGGTCTGGTTGGGCCAATACGGCGCAACTAACAAGACCTGCTCCTCGTCCTCCTTGACTTTGCAAAGTGTCTGTGCGAGATGGCTCACTGAGGGAAACGCATACTTGCGTAGGCCCCGGGGCCAACTGTGCGCCTGTGCATCCGTGCCGAGGGTCCCTTCGGACAGGGAATAAAACAACTGGCAATGGGTCGAGTCCGGAGAGGAAAACAGATCTATCTGAGCGGCTCCGAAGAAGTCCCATATCAGCTGGACCACCTGGGGATGGATACGCCACTGTCCCGGAGACGTAGGCTGTCGTGAGAACTCGTCAGTTGCACGATTGAGCACGCCAGCGATGTGAATGGCACGAAGCGACCTCAGACGCTTCTGACTCCTAAGGTAGGAGATGGCGGGCTAGTTGCAACATGTGGCGGGAGTGTAGACCACCTTGACGGTTGATGTATGCAACAGTCGCAGTGCTGTCCGTATGGACCAGTACGTGCTTGTCATGTAGCGGCCCAGCGCAAGGCATACTGTCAGCAACTTGAGGCAATTTATTTGCCAATGCAGTTGAGGCCCCGTCCACAGACCTGAAACTGCATGCCCATTGTACATGGCCCCCCAGCCGGTGGCAGAGGCATCCGTGAAGACCACAGCATGCCTGGACACTTGTTCCAGGGGAACATCTGCCCGTAGAAATGAAGGGTCCAACCATGGGCTGAAGGCTGGAGGCAGTGCGGGGTGACGTGCACCCGGTATGTGCCGCTCTGCCACGCTCATCTCGGGACTCGAGCCAGTGCTGAAGTGGTCTCATATGAAGCAATCCGAGTGGCGTTACTGTGGCTGCGGATGCCATACGCCCCAGGAGCCTCTGAAAAAGTTTCAGTGGGACTGCTGTCCTGCTCTTGATTGTACTCAAGCAGTTCAAAACTGACCGGACGTGCTCCTCTGTGAGTCGAGCTGTCTGGTTGACCGAGTCCAACTCCACACCGAGATAAGAGAACCTCTGCACAGGAGAGAGTTTGCTCTTGTCCCATTTGACCCAAAGGCCCAACAGGCTGAATTGACGGAGCACCATGTCCCTGTGTTCACAAAACTGATCGCGAGACTGAGCCAAGATCAGCCAGTCATCGAGATAGTTGAGAATACAAACGCCGTGTTCTCGGAGTGCAACAATGGCTGCCTCCGCGACTTTTGTGAAGACGAGGGGTGACAGGGACAGCCCGTAGGGCAGGACTTTCTACTGATATGCCCGTCCCTCGAACGCAAACCGCAGGAACGGTCTGTGTCGAGGAAGAATCAAGACATGAAAGTACGCGTCCTTCAAGTGGATCGCTGCAAACCAATCTTGGGGACAGATGCATTCAAAAATGCGTTTCTGCGTGAGCATCTTGAAAGGGAACTTGTGCAGAGCCCGATTCGAAATTCGCAGGTCCAAGAACGGTCGTAACCCACCACCTTTCTTGGGTACAATGAAGTAGGGGCTGTAGAACCCTGTCTTCATATCGGCTGGAGGAACCGGCTCGATCGCGTTCTTCGCCATTAGGACATCAGTCTCTGCCCGCAAGACACAAGACGCAAGAACTTGGGAGGGCGCCGGGCGAACTGAATCGCATAGCCGAATCTGATGGTACGGATGAGCCAGCGAGACGGGCTGGGAACCGCTAGCCAGGCTCCCAGACACCGTGCAAGCGAGACCAACGGGACCACAGACGTACCCAGAGTGGGGCTGGAACACCCCTGTGAACACCCTACTCAGCTTGGGAGGCTTTCATTTTTCCAAGTAAAATAGTGCTGCGTTCCAGCCGTGCGCTTTTCTGTCCACGTGATTTGTTTTGTGTGTGTAGCATGGTGTTCTGACCCTATTTATTAGGGGCCAAGCACAGGTGACCTGAACAGTCACCATAGCAAACTCAATCCATCTAGCACCACCAACAGTCACCAACTAAAGTTTAACTCATGTTTATGCTAATAACTTTTGAACCATAAGCTTTTTTCCTCTGATTCCTTGGCTCTTTTGATTGATGTCATTTTCCGTCATGTAAATTTATCTGCCGTTTAGAATTTTTTGAAAAACCTACTTTTTCGAACTCGTCCTAGACGGTTGCTCCGATTTTCACGAAAATCTTCAGACCATGCCAACAAAAATTTTTGGAATTCAAATTGATTCGTCAAACTGTTCTCGAATACCGTGTGAACTAATTTTACATAGCGCTTGCAAAAACATACTTAAGGCTATATCTCTGCAACGCTTATTGCATTCAGACCATACTTGGTACATGTCATCACAAGCATGACCTGAGGTTACATGCTGCGTTTCGGCACAGTTCCACCTCCTGGTCCCGAAATACAAAGAAATGCTATTTTTGCTTATAACTTCTTAAGGGTTTGTCCAAAAATCATAAAAGTGGTCTTTTTAGATCCAGGGCATCATTCCAAGTCGACTATTTTAGGCATCAGCCATTTTGAAGTTTGAATTTTGAATTCGGTATGGGTCTGCCCATGAAGCCCTGAAGGAGCCTGAGAAGTTTCGAACCAGCGACACCCACTGGTAAAATTAAATTTTGAAATGTTATAACTCTGGGTGTGGATAACTTATTTTCACGGGAGTTATCTCCTTAGATTACTGAATCCTTGCTGAGTCCAACAATCCCAAACATTGCCTTACGATTTGTGTCTTAAAAAACATTTGCCAATATCTTCAAAACCGTTGATCGTTGGCCATATGTTAATGCCCAAATGTCAAAATATTAATAGTAAGTGGCAAGAAAATGCAAACGAAGTCAGGTGTGGGTAATTTTTTATGTGTTTATACATATAAATGTCTATAACTCCAAAACAAAATGAGATAATTTCACCATATTTGACACATACATGTATGGGCTCACTCTGAGGACACATAAAAATAGTGGTATTGTGCTTCTTGTTCGTGCTATAATAGAACAAAACATGAAATTGCCATTGACTTCACCTCACCTCACTGTCACCTCACTCTGACCACATCACATCAATTTTGTAACTGTACCACCTATTGGTCAAAAGTGAAAATCCATTAAATCATATTTTTAGTTAATGTATATGTTTTTCAGCTGTTTTGCTTAAATGTATCTTTAAATGTATTTAATTGCTCCTTGCTGCAGATGGGTTTGACACTCCCAGCCATGTTGGTATGTCTTATCATCTTCTTTGCGCTTGGCCCCGATAATGGTTGCTTGCAGCTATATTTCTCCATGAGTTTGCAGTCCTGTGCCAGTCTCGTTATCTAATGTTTCCCGTTGTGTGTTGCCAGTGTGCCTTGCCCGTTCCGTTCCAGTCCTGTTCTGTCCTGCTCTGCTTAGTCCAGTTCAGTTGTCAGTCGTGTTTTTCCCCATGGGGTAGTTTTTGTTGTTTTATTTTTTTATGTTTATGTTGATTAAAATAATTTAAAAAAAAACATAAACACTGGACAATTGAGTCCTCGTCTCATCCCTTAACCCATACCCTGACATAATTACACGTGTTACTGTTACACTTGCTATTACCTTGTTTTTTTATCTTAATAAATTAATGCCAGTCTAGCAAATTACAAGTTCCAAAAGTGATGCCATTAAAGAACCATTTTGGGTTCCACAAATAACCTTTCAAAAAACAGTTCTTAAAAGAACCCTTTTTGTTTTGGCGTGAATAACTTTTTGTTAAAGGGGTCATATGATTGTTCTAAAATAACATTCTTTTTTGTATTTGGTTTAATGCAATATGTTTACATGGTTTTAGGTTAAAAAGAGTCATTATTTTACACATACTGTACATTATTATTGTTTCTCTATGCCCCGCCTTTCTGAAACATGTTGCTTTTCACCAAGCTCATTGTCCTGAAAAGTTCGGTGTGCTCTGATTGGCCAGCGATCAAGTGCATTGTGATTAGCCCGGAAATGTAACGCCCCCTACCATATTTTGAACGTCAACTCCCAAAGCAATAATAACAGGTACTACCTTATTAATTCGAGCCCGAATCTGATCCAGAAAAATGCAGATGACCAAGCTAATTGATCAACTCTGCCAGCACGACTGGACCAGGATTTATCAGATTGGTAAGGTTTTATTTAATTGGGGACATAATTACTGATTATAATGACTTATACTGTGTTTTACGCATCGCGCCGCACTATGGAGGAGAGAACACTAAACATAAAATTATGTCTGCATTTGTGATCGTAGAAACAAGCACTACTCTATACTGCTCAAAACTCGCATTTCAATAGTCAGTAGAACATTCTTAAAATATGAAAACATACTTACAGGCTATGTCTGTGAATCAGAAGCGCCGGACTGTACTTGCAAAGATGGAATTGCCCCACTTTTTAGAATCAGCCTTTGTGCACAGCAGGCCTTGTACTCTCCCAGGTTCTGGAAATAGTCCTCCGAAAAATGCTCAGCACACAGTCGAGTATTTTGGTTGTACTGTTCTGGAACTGTGTTGTAAATAAAGCTTAACCACTGTTTTCTAATTGTGTCCTCTTTTGGAAGGCCACTAACAAAGTAGTTTGGCTTTCAAAACGAAAAACACAGCATCTCCACGACATGGCGGCCGCGGTGGCAACAAAAATACAGCGAGAATTAAAGTTATGCCTTCTTTCTTTGCACATACATTTGGGTGGTGTTATGAAACTCTGCCCCTACATATGTAGATTTGTGGGGGCGTGTTTGAATGGCATGAAGGCATGGCTGAGCCTTAACTTTTACAAAGAATATCTTTGGGTTTGAGACTTTGAGCTTTGTAACCCTGCAGATCTTATACATGCACAAACAGCTGCATAACACACTAAAGAAAAAGGAAAACAAGAAATCGCATCATATGACCCCTTTAATCTAAATTATGTTTCATAAAGAAAGTTTGAGAGGAGCACGTTCAAATGTTCTATCCAATCAACATGTCATCAGCAATCAACACATCTATCCAATCAGCATGAGAGGAGGCCTACATATATACACAATCGACTCACCTACATTCCTCTGCAGTTTTCAGCATCCCTCCACTACCCCGACTCCTTACTCTGGGCTTGTTCCTACAACAGCTAGGAATACAGGGGGAGTACTCTGGGTACAGGTCAAATACAGAGCTCTGCGCCCTCTCCTTGGACAGCATGCCAAATATGCATACCATTTACTCTATCTGACATATTTGTAAGTGTTGTAAGACTGGAAAAACTGGAAGGACTTTAAGAAAGGGCCACTCTCTGAGAAAACAAAGGAAATTACCATTGGAACTCACTCTTGTGATAATCTACACCTCTTTCCCTCTACCCCCACTCTCCCTCCCTTGTGGTGAGATCTCCCAAACTCACAAAAGAATCTAAATGGTTTAATGTGAACGATTATCATCGAGTTTTAAACATGTTTGGTATTATTTGAAATGTCTCAGTGCGACTGGTACAAATGTCTCATTCCCAAAGAAGTAAACCAAAAGGTAATAAAGTTCTTAAGAGTTTGTAAATATCTTCCACACAGAAAGGGGTGTCTTTGAGTTAACACCTTCTGACCATTTGTTCTGAATGCAAATTTCCACTGCTAGCAAATGGTTACTTGCAGGTAAATTTCCACTGTGAACCATATTTAGGTTTGAAATGAGGTCTGGGTATATAATGAAATGCAACGAGAGCTCGTGGCTTTTTTTTTGTATCCAGATCAGCCCGTGATGTCGAGAGCCAAGTCTCTCGGCCTCACGTATTTTTTGTTCGGGTAAACATTTTCCTATTTGTTCTAGAGCATTTGATGTTTTGCATTGATTATCTTTGAATTGATTATGAAATTGTAATGATACATTTACCTGACATATTAAATTGTGATATTTGATTATTCTAATTGACTTGACATTATTTTCATTCAAGAGTTTAAAAGAATAGTAAAACATTCACTCACATTTAATGATGCACCAGATATCATTAAAGCCTTTTTCAATTATGGAGTCAGATGAAATAACGAGTTAATACATATGAGAAAATGTATTGAATTTAACCAAAAATACTTTGCCGTGAGAAAAGACTTGTAACACGCAGAGCCCTTCGGTGCTGGTCGGATGCCGGACTTTGGGCCGATCAAGCGCGACCTACAGTGTGAACTTATGAAAGAATCTTTTGTGTGATGGAAAGTTTCCAGGGATGTTAAAGGTTCTTCATGAAACCATAGATGCCAATAAATAACCTTTACTTTTAAGAGTGAATACTGTATGTGCAGCTAGATCCAGCATATGACTACACTAAACTGTAATCATGACTTTGCTATGTCAGTGCACAGTTACATCAGTGTTAATGATGGTTATCTATCAAACTTGAAAACAATGCTGGCAGCCTCAGTGCACTTCCACCCACAGGCCAAAGTTGCACCCCAATGTTATTCCACTCTTGTAATAACATTGTGTCTCTAGAATAATACAGTACATTAGAAGTCGCATGTCTGGATAGAGGTTAATGACACACATGGGACTCAAGTGATGAGGTCTGTGATATCATCTTTATGTGCCAAGAGTCAGTGGTGCTTTAGGAGAAGTCACCTTAAAGGCAGTGAAGCAGATCAAGACCCAATGAGCCTATTGAGTAATAGCACCACAAAGCCCTTCCTGAAAATGACCTCAACCAGATAGTTGTGTCCTTCACCACTGCTGGATGTCCGTTGCAGCTCCATTACGATTTTATAGAAAGGTTGTGATAAACTTAAATTTCTTTACAATTAAAGGGTGTTATTTGACATGATGCAAAACTAAGTACCTAAAATAACCCCAAACATGACAAAATCACTGGATCCTAATCAGATGCTATGTGATGCCGCTTCACACGATAAAAGGTATCTAAAAGGTATCTTGTTAATCAGAGTTTTGGACTAACCAGCTGTGAAGGTGAAATGTGATGTGTGACAATGGGTTCTATTTTTGGAATGGTTTCTATTTCTGCAACATCACAGATGGAACTACAAACTGTGTGTCCAATGACAATGAAAATATTAGGTATTGATGATCTGCGTTGTATACTTTTAAAAGGGTTTCATTTTATTTTGAATAAATACTTTCCTTGTGGCTGTTAGTCACGCACAATGGATAATTTACATCAGATCTTGAAAATAAATTGAAGCAAACAAGAACATTCAAACTGCGAACTCTATATGAACAAACAAGTTTCCATAATTAAAAAAAAAACGGTATCAGTCACTGAGTATGTATTTTGATAATGTTAATTTTAATATTATTATTATTATTATTATTATATACTCATCCATTTAGTGTAAAGTGTGAGACATTGCTTGCAGAGAGATCATAAAACATTTGCTTTCATAAAACATTAACAACCGTAATATAATATAATGATGCCAAACTCTATAAATAATTTATCACTTAGAAAAGTGATAGCACACTTCTATAGAACTATCAATTGAGGTATTATTGTCCATGGCACAAACGGTGCTAGATGAGTTCAAACTTTAGAGAATTTGTAAAAGTCATGCTTGCATTAGCAAACAATGCTAAACAAATAAAACAAAAGTTAAAAATTATAATATCATAAGGCTTTAGAAATGACTTATAGTGCAATTATACATTGTAACCGTCTACCTATTCACTCCTAGTGAGACAAGCTACAAGATAATTTTGAGGGAGGGACCCACAGACCAAGCTTATAATGAGTGAAGAAACAGTTTAAAGATAAATCTCGATACAACAATAGAAATGCTTTCGTTTTATTTCCGATGACCCACACAAAAGTATTTACATGAACACCACCCAGCCAACACTGAATATACAATAACATACCCCAAAGATTCACACTAATGCAATACTGTCTAATGAGTAGCAATAAAAATAAACCTTAGATGAAAACCTTAGTTCCCTTTCGTTGTCACTCCGAGTTACGTCGGATGACGACGAATGGGGTTTCGCTTAGAACACCTATCGACTTCGAGTATTACAAAACGAGCCAATGGCAAAGAAATGCCATGGGTCTGCGGAATTTGCATGACGTAACTCCGCCCCACCTCGTGGGTATAAAAGGAGGACGCCGGCAACAGGCAGATATGTTTTCGCTTCGGAGCCAAGAGCATTTCTTCACTCCACAGTCATCTCTGACTTCGCTCTACGAGACGAGCTTCTCTCTCCGGTGTTGGTGTGACGGCGATCTGCAGCGAGCTCACAGTGCCTGCTGATCTGTGCAGTAATCTGCCAGTGTGTGTGTGTGTCTCCCTGTGCGCTTCAACATCGCGGAGTTTTTTCTCTCCTCTCATAAAAGAGCTCGCACGCGGCACGTCTTTTTAAAGACGGCTCGCCCGTGCATTTCTGGTTGCAGCGGACTGGTATCGGACTCTGATGGGCACGAGCGCTGTCTAGTGTGTTTGATCATGCTTGAACAGCGCTCGTGGGTGACTCATGTTCTCGCAAGCGAACGTGATCATCGCGTCATAAATAGGTCGAGACTCGGTGAACTCGCAAGAGTGAGAGTCCCCTCATCCACCCCCCGATCTTCGGCGGGTGGCCAGGGTGACCTGAGGGTTACGGTCTGGAACAAGGCGCCGACTATGTGTCCGTGACCCCAGCCCCCCTCTTCAATGAAGGTGCCCGCTAGTGAACTGCTGATTCCCGCGAGTCTACCCTCTGGTGGCCCGCGTGTTTCAGTTGAAGCTACAGAGGAAGATGCCATGTCTGTTGCAGCATCACTAGGTGGGCTTGAGTCTTCTGGAAGTGAGGGCTCGTCACAGCTGCCACCTTCCGGTGTGCATACGGCTGTGCCTGAGTCTGATCCGGAGATGACGGCCATGCTTTCCTGGGACGATTGGTTTTGGGTAAGGCCGCCGACCCTCGTCCGTGGCAAACCCCAATACCTCTCTTCCCGGACGTGCATGATGAGATCTCGAAGTCCTAGAAGACCCCCTTGTCTTCTCAGGACCGCTCGCTGATCTCATCCGCCTTTCCTCCCCTCGATGGGGCCGCTGCCCTTGGGTACACTGGGGTTCCCCCGGCTGAACGCTCTGTTGCGATGCTATGTGTCCTCAGAGTGCTTCTTCTCGGCGCAATCCTAAGCACCCGCCCTTGGCCTGTAGTTTTTCGTCTACGCTTGTGGCGAGATCCTATAGTGCCACGGGACTGGCAGCCGCCTCTCTGCATGCCATGGTCATTCTGCTGGTCCACCTGACCCAGATGCTCATGGACCTGCACGAGGGCGGGACTGACCCAGGGCTCTTCACTGAGCTGCGCGCCGTCACTGACCTTGCTCTCCGAGCGACGAAAGTGGCCGTACGCTCCCTGGGTCAGGTGATGCTCACCATTCTGTGGCTGAACCTGTCTGATGTGCTGGATGTCGCGCGGACCCGTCTGTCCGACATTCCCATATCCCAGGTCGGCCTCTCCGGCGGTGCGGTTGAGGGCTTGACCAACAGCTCTCAGCCGCTCATGAGCAGACTGACGTTGATTCCGTCCCGACGGCCCCGCCGTCCGCCCAGGTCCCTCGGTCTGCCCACCGCCGAAGGCGCCCTCCCACGGCTCCCACCCCGCCCGTTCACCCGGGCCGGCTCTGGGGGCCGCGGGCGGACGCCACAGCCCCTCTCCAGCCCCGCCCCCCGCTACACGCCGGGTTAAGCGGCGCTCGTGAGACGGGCTCCTCGGGGATGGAGCAGACTGAGGTTGACTCTGTCCCGACGGCCCCGCCGTCCGCTCAGGTCCCTCGGTCTGCCCACCGCCGTGGGCGCCCCCCGCGGCTCCCACCCCGCCCGCTCAGCCGGGCCGGCTCTGGAGGCCGCGGTCGGACGCCAAAACAGTCCTCTCCAGCCCCGCCCCCCGCTACACGCCGGGTTAAGCGGCGCTCTTGGGATGGGCTCCTCAGAGATGGGACTCAGTTCTTTTCAGGAGCTGGTAGCAGGACCACTCCTTTCCCCGGGTGAGGGCCGGGGAAGAATCCTTATTCTCCAAAGAACTGACTCTCCCGTCTCTGAGCACAGAGAGTTCGGACGTCACAGAGCGCCGCCCACATGCCGTGCTCTCCTCGTCCCCCTCTGTCCCGGAGGTGGTTGACACGGCGTGCCGTCCACGACCGCTTCGCCCCTATCCCCCTCTGTCGCCAGACCCTTGACAGAGCAGGCCCCCGTGGAACGCTGGTCCTTCCCTGGCCTCCTCTGTCAGGGTGTGGTTTTGACCTTGCCCCCACTCCGGGCCGCTATGCCGTCCATGTCTGGATTCCAATGGAAAATCATTACGATTTTATAGAAAGGTTGTGATAAACTTAAATTTCTTTACAATTAAAGGGTGTTATTTGACATGATGCAAAACTAAGTACCTAAAATAACCCCAAACATGACAAAATCACTGGATCCTAATCAGATGCTATGTGATGCCGCTTCACACGATAAAAGGTATCTAAAAGGTATCTTGTTAATCAGAGTTTTGGACTAACCAGCTGTGAAGGTGAAATGTGATGTGTGACAATGGGTTCTATTTTTGGAATGGTTTCTATTTCTGCAACATCACAGATGGAACTACAAACTGTGTGTCCAATGACAATGAAAATATTAGGTATTGATGATCTGCGTTGTATACTTTTAAAAGGGTTTCATTTTATTTTGAATAAATACTTTCCTTGTGGCTGTTAGTCACGCACAATGGATAATTTACATCAGATCTTGAAAATAAATTGAAGCAAACAAGAACATTCAAACTGCGAACTCTATATGAACAAACAAGTTTCCATAATTAAAAAAAAAACGGTATCAGTCACTGAGTATGTATTTTGATAATGTTAATTTTAATATTATTATTATTATTATTATTATATACTCATCCATTTAGTGTAAAGTGTGAGACATTGCTTGCAGAGAGATCATAAAACATTTGCTTTCATAAAACATTAACAACCGTAATATAATATAATGATGCCAAACTCTATAAATAATTTATCACTTAGAAAAGTGATAGCACACTTCTATAGAACTATCAATTGAGGTATTATTGTCCATGGCACAAACGGTGCTAGATGAGTTCAAACTTTAGAGAATTTGTAAAAGTCATGCTTGCATTAGCAAACAATGCTAAACAAATAAAACAAAAGTTAAAAATTATAATATCATAAGGCTTTAGAAATGACTTATAGTGCAATTATACATTGTAACCGTCTACCTATTCACTCCTAGTGAGACAAGCTACAAGATAATTTTGAGGGAGGGACCCACAGACCAAGCTTATAATGAGTGAAGAAACAGTTTAAAGATAAATCTCGATACAACAATAGAAATGCTTTCGTTTTATTTCCGATGACCCACACAAAAGTATTTACATGAACACCACCCAGCCAACACTGAATATACAATAACATACCCCAAAGATTCACACTAATGCAATACTGTCTAATGAGTAGCAATAAAAATAAACCTTAGATGAAAACCTTAGTTCCCTTTCGTTGTCACTCCGAGTTACGTCGGATGACGACGAATGGGGTTTCGCTTAGAACACCTATCGACTTCGAGTATTACAAAACGAGCCAATGGCAAAGAAATGCCATGGGTCTGCGGAATTTGCATGACGTAACTCCGCCCCACCTCGTGGGTATAAAAGGAGGACGCCGGCAACAGGCAGATATGTTTTCGCTTCGGAGCCAAGAGCATTTCTTCACTCCACAGTCATCTCTGACTTCGCTCTACGAGACGAGCTTCTCTCTCCGGTGTTGGTGTGACGGCGATCTGCAGCGAGCTCACAGTGCCTGCTGATCTGTGCAGTAATCTGCCAGTGTGTGTGTGTGTCTCCCTGTGCGCTTCAACATCGCGGAGTTTTTTCTCTCCTCTCATAAAAGAGCTCGCACGCGGCACGTCTTTTTAAAGACGGCTCGCCCGTGCATTTCTGGTTGCAGCGGACTGGTATCGGACTCTGATGGGCACGAGCGCTGTCTAGTGTGTTTGATCATGCTTGAACAGCGCTCGTGGGTGACTCATGTTCTCGCAAGCGAACGTGATCATCGCGTCATAAATAGGTCGAGACTCGGTGAACTCGCAAGAGTGAGAGTCCCCTCATCCACCCCCCGATCTTCGGCGGGTGGCCAGGGTGACCTGAGGGTTACGGTCTGGAACAAGGCGCCGACTATGTGTCCGTGACCCCAGCCCCCCTCTTCAATGAAGGTGCCCGCTAGTGAACTGCTGATTCCCGCGAGTCTACCCTCTGGTGGCCCGCGTGTTTCAGTTGAAGCTACAGAGGAAGATGCCATGTCTGTTGCAGCATCACTAGGTGGGCTTGAGTCTTCTGGAAGTGAGGGCTCGTCACAGCTGCCACCTTCCGGTGTGCATACGGCTGTGCCTGAGTCTGATCCGGAGATGACGGCCATGCTTTCCTGGGACGATTGGTTTTGGGTAAGGCCGCCGACCCTCGTCCGTGGCAAACCCCAATACCTCTCTTCCCGGACGTGCATGATGAGATCTCGAAGTCCTAGAAGACCCCCTTGTCTTCTCAGGACCGCTCGCTGATCTCATCCGCCTTTCCTCCCCTCGATGGGGCCGCTGCCCTTGGGTACACTGGGGTTCCCCCGGCTGAACGCTCTGTTGCGATGCTATGTGTCCTCAGAGTGCTTCTTCTCGGCGCAATCCTAAGCACCCGCCCTTGGCCTGTAGTTTTTCGTCTACGCTTGTGGCGAGATCCTATAGTGCCACGGGACTGGCAGCCGCCTCTCTGCATGCCATGGTCATTCTGCTGGTCCACCTGACCCAGATGCTCATGGACCTGCACGAGGGCGGGACTGACCCAGGGCTCTTCACTGAGCTGCGCGCCGTCACTGACCTTGCTCTCCGAGCGACGAAAGTGGCCGTACGCTCCCTGGGTCAGGTGATGCTCACCATTCTGTGGCTGAACCTGTCTGATGTGCTGGATGTCGCGCGGACCCGTCTGTCCGACATTCCCATATCCCAGGTCGGCCTCTCCGGCGGTGCGGTTGAGGGCTTGACCAACAGCTCTCAGCCGCTCATGAGCAGACTGACGTTGATTCCGTCCCGACGGCCCCGCCGTCCGCCCAGGTCCCTCGGTCTGCCCACCGCCGAAGGCGCCCTCCCACGGCTCCCACCCCGCCCGTTCACCCGGGCCGGCTCTGGGGGCCGCGGGCGGACGCCACAGCCCCTCTCCAGCCCCGCCCCCCGCTACACGCCGGGTTAAGCGGCGCTCGTGAGACGGGCTCCTCGGGGATGGAGCAGACTGAGGTTGACTCTGTCCCGACGGCCCCGCCGTCCGCTCAGGTCCCTCGGTCTGCCCACCGCCGTGGGCGCCCCCCGCGGCTCCCACCCCGCCCGCTCAGCCGGGCCGGCTCTGGAGGCCGCGGTCGGACGCCAAAACAGTCCTCTCCAGCCCCGCCCCCCGCTACACGCCGGGTTAAGCGGCGCTCTTGGGATGGGCTCCTCAGAGATGGGACTCAGTTCTTTTCAGGAGCTGGTAGCAGGACCACTCCTTTCCCCGGGTGAGGGCCGGGGAAGAATCCTTATTCTCCAAAGAACTGACTCTCCCGTCTCTGAGCACAGAGAGTTCGGACGTCACAGAGCGCCGCCCACATGCCGTGCTCTCCTCGTCCCCCTCTGTCCCGGAGGTGGTTGACACGGCGTGCCGTCCACGACCGCTTCGCCCCTATCCCCCTCTGTCGCCAGACCCTTGACAGAGCAGGCCCCCGTGGAACGCTGGTCCTTCCCTGGCCTCCTCTGTCAGGGTGTGGTTTTGACCTTGCCCCCACTCCGGGCCGCTATGCCGTCCATGTCTGGATTCCAATGGAAAATCATTACGATTTTATAGAAAGGTTGTGATAAACTTAAATTTCTTTACAATTAAAGGGTGTTATTTGACATGATGCAAAACTAAGTACCTAAAATAACCCCAAACATGACAAAATCACTGGATCCTAATCAGATGCTATGTGATGCCGCTTCACACGATAAAAGGTATCTAAAAGGTATCTTGTTAATCAGAGTTTTGGACTAACCAGCTGTGAAGGTGAAATGTGATGTGTGACAATGGGTTCTATTTTTGGAATGGTTTCTATTTCTGCAACATCACAGATGGAACTACAAACTGTGTGTCCAATGACAATGAAAATATTAGGTATTGATGATCTGCGTTGTATACTTTTAAAAGGGTTTCATTTTATTTTGAATAAATACTTTCCTTGTGGCTGTTAGTCACGCACAATGGATAATTTACATCAGATCTTGAAAATAAATTGAAGCAAACAAGAACATTCAAACTGCGAACTCTATATGAACAAACAAGTTTCCATAATTAAAAAAAAAACGGTATCAGTCACTGAGTATGTATTTTGATAATGTTAATTTTAATATTATTATTATTATTATTATTATATACTCATCCATTTAGTGTAAAGTGTGAGACATTGCTTGCAGAGAGATCATAAAACATTTGCTTTCATAAAACATTAACAACCGTAATATAATATAATGATGCCAAACTCTATAAATAATTTATCACTTAGAAAAGTGATAGCACACTTCTATAGAACTATCAATTGAGGTATTATTGTCCATGGCACAAACGGTGCTAGATGAGTTCAAACTTTAGAGAATTTGTAAAAGTCATGCTTGCATTAGCAAACAATGCTAAACAAATAAAACAAAAGTTAAAAATTATAATATCATAAGGCTTTAGAAATGACTTATAGTGCAATTATACATTGTAACCGTCTACCTATTCACTCCTAGTGAGACAAGCTACAAGATAATTTTGAGGGAGGGACCCACAGACCAAGCTTATAATGAGTGAAGAAACAGTTTAAAGATAAATCTCGATACAACAATAGAAATGCTTTCGTTTTATTTCCGATGACCCACACAAAAGTATTTACATGAACACCACCCAGCCAACACTGAATATACAATAACATACCCCAAAGATTCACACTAATGCAATACTGTCTAATGAGTAGCAATAAAAATAAACCTTAGATGAAAACCTTAGTTCCCTTTCGTTGTCACTCCGAGTTACGTCGGATGACGACGAATGGGGTTTCGCTTAGAACACCTATCGACTTCGAGTATTACAAAACGAGCCAATGGCAAAGAAATGCCATGGGTCTGCGGAATTTGCATGACGTAACTCCGCCCCACCTCGTGGGTATAAAAGGAGGACGCCGGCAACAGGCAGATATGTTTTCGCTTCGGAGCCAAGAGCATTTCTTCACTCCACAGTCATCTCTGACTTCGCTCTACGAGACGAGCTTCTCTCTCCGGTGTTGGTGTGACGGCGATCTGCAGCGAGCTCACAGTGCCTGCTGATCTGTGCAGTAATCTGCCAGTGTGTGTGTGTGTCTCCCTGTGCGCTTCAACATCGCGGAGTTTTTTCTCTCCTCTCATAAAAGAGCTCGCACGCGGCACGTCTTTTTAAAGACGGCTCGCCCGTGCATTTCTGGTTGCAGCGGACTGGTATCGGACTCTGATGGGCACGAGCGCTGTCTAGTGTGTTTGATCATGCTTGAACAGCGCTCGTGGGTGACTCATGTTCTCGCAAGCGAACGTGATCATCGCGTCATAAATAGGTCGAGACTCGGTGAACTCGCAAGAGTGAGAGTCCCCTCATCCACCCCCCGATCTTCGGCGGGTGGCCAGGGTGACCTGAGGGTTACGGTCTGGAACAAGGCGCCGACTATGTGTCCGTGACCCCAGCCCCCCTCTTCAATGAAGGTGCCCGCTAGTGAACTGCTGATTCCCGCGAGTCTACCCTCTGGTGGCCCGCGTGTTTCAGTTGAAGCTACAGAGGAAGATGCCATGTCTGTTGCAGCATCACTAGGTGGGCTTGAGTCTTCTGGAAGTGAGGGCTCGTCACAGCTGCCACCTTCCGGTGTGCATACGGCTGTGCCTGAGTCTGATCCGGAGATGACGGCCATGCTTTCCTGGGACGATTGGTTTTGGGTAAGGCCGCCGACCCTCGTCCGTGGCAAACCCCAATACCTCTCTTCCCGGACGTGCATGATGAGATCTCGAAGTCCTAGAAGACCCCCTTGTCTTCTCAGGACCGCTCGCTGATCTCATCCGCCTTTCCTCCCCTCGATGGGGCCGCTGCCCTTGGGTACACTGGGGTTCCCCCGGCTGAACGCTCTGTTGCGATGCTATGTGTCCTCAGAGTGCTTCTTCTCGGCGCAATCCTAAGCACCCGCCCTTGGCCTGTAGTTTTTCGTCTACGCTTGTGGCGAGATCCTATAGTGCCACGGGACTGGCAGCCGCCTCTCTGCATGCCATGGTCATTCTGCTGGTCCACCTGACCCAGATGCTCATGGACCTGCACGAGGGCGGGACTGACCCAGGGCTCTTCACTGAGCTGCGCGCCGTCACTGACCTTGCTCTCCGAGCGACGAAAGTGGCCGTACGCTCCCTGGGTCAGGTGATGCTCACCATTCTGTGGCTGAACCTGTCTGATGTGCTGGATGTCGCGCGGACCCGTCTGTCCGACATTCCCATATCCCAGGTCGGCCTCTCCGGCGGTGCGGTTGAGGGCTTGACCAACAGCTCTCAGCCGCTCATGAGCAGACTGACGTTGATTCCGTCCCGACGGCCCCGCCGTCCGCCCAGGTCCCTCGGTCTGCCCACCGCCGAAGGCGCCCTCCCACGGCTCCCACCCCGCCCGTTCACCCGGGCCGGCTCTGGGGGCCGCGGGCGGACGCCACAGCCCCTCTCCAGCCCCGCCCCCCGCTACACG
Source organism: Siphateles boraxobius (assembly GCF_051911475.1). Lineage (NCBI taxonomy): Eukaryota > Metazoa > Chordata > Actinopteri > Cypriniformes > Leuciscidae > Siphateles > Siphateles boraxobius. The sequence continues at coordinate 17,309,622 of NW_027508975.1, forward strand.
CCGGGTTAAGCGGCGCTCGTGAGACGGGCTCCTCGGGGATGGAGCAGACTGAGGTTGACGCTGTCCCGACGGCCCCGCCGTCCGCTCAGGTCCCTCGGTCTGCCCACCGCCGTGGGCGCCCCCCGCGGCTCCCACCCCGCCCGCTCAGCCGGGCCGGCTCTGGAGGCCGCGGTCGGACGCCAAAACAGTCCTCTCCAGCCCCGCCCCCCGCTACACGCCGGGTTAAGCGGCGCTCTTGGGATGGGCTCCTCAGAGATGGGACTCAGTTCTTTTCAGGAGCTGGTAGCAGGACCACTCCTTTCCCCGGGTGAGGGCCGGGGAAGAATCCTTATTCTCCAAAGAACTGACTCTCCCGTCTCTGAGCACAGAGAGTTCGGACGTCACAGAGCGCCGCCCACATGCCGTGCTCTCCTCGTCCCCCTCTGTCCCGGAGGTGGTTGACACGGCGTGCCGTCCACGACCGCTTCGCCCCTATCCCCCTCTGTCGCCAGACCCTTGACAGAGCAGGCCCCCGTGGAACGCTGGTCCTTCCCTGGCCTCCTCTGTCAGGGTGTGGTTTTGACCTTGCCCCCACTCCGGGCCGCTATGCCGTCCATGTCTGGGCCGGTCATTCCGCTTCGCTGCACCACCGGGGGGACGTCTGTGGTTCTCGACGCCGCTAGCACAGTTGGGAGCCTGCCTATAGCTTCCCTATCTGTTCCGCTGGGTCGCGCGAACCATCGGCTCGGCTATGCGATTCAGTTCGCACGGTCTCCTCCCCACTTCAGGGGAGTCCGCTCCACTTTGGTCGATGGCTATGCCCTATCATGAGAGCGGAGGTTGCTACCCTACTGGCGAAGGGTGCGATTGAGACTGTCCCTCCAGCCGAAAGGAGGTCCGGGTCTACAGCCCCTACCTCATTGTCCCGGAGAAGTCTGGTGGGTTACGGCCAATCCTGGTCCGAACCGCTCCCTTCACAGGCTGCCGTTCAAGATGCTCCTGGCCAAACGCATTTCTGGATGTGTGCGGCCACAGGATTGGTTTGCAGCGATCGACCTGAAGGACGCCTACTTTTATGTCTCCGTTCTCCCTCGACTCAGAACATACCTACGGTTTGCTGTCAGGGCGCGCGCATATCAGTACGCTGTTTTCCCATTCGGGCTAGCCCTGTCTCTTCGCGCCTTCACAAGGTTGTTGAGGCTGCCTTTGTTCCTCCATGGGGACACGGGGTTTGCATCCTGAACTATCTCGGTGACTGGCTGTCTTAAGCTCACTCCTGAGACCAGGTTTGCGAATACAGGGACCCAGTGCTCCGGCACCTAGCTCGTCTGGGCCTTCGGGTCAACCGGGGAAGGAGTAGACTTTGCCCCGTGCAGAGGAGCTCTTTTCTCGGTATGGACTTGGTCGCCTTCTCCACTCAGCCATTGCTGACTTGCCTGAGACTATCAAGCGCAAGAGTGCGGTTCCACTGAAGTTTCTTCAGAGGCTCCTGGGGCATATGGCATCTGCAGCCGCGGTTCGCCGCTCAGATTGCTTCATATGAGACCGCTTCAGCTTTGGCTCCGCAACCGAGTCCCGAGGTGGGCATGGCAACACGGCACCCTCCGAGTAACAGTTACTCCGACCTGCCGTCAGACCTTCACCCCGTGGTCGAACCTCAGTTTTCTACGGGCCGGAGTGCCCCTGGAACGAGCTTCGCGGCATGTTGTTGTAACGACAGATGCCTCCTCCACGGGCTGGGGTGCCATGTGCAATGGACGTGCTGCCGCGGGCTCCTGGACAGGACCCCGACGCCTCTGGCACGTCAATTGCCTCGAGTTGCTGGCCGTACGTCTTGCTTTGCGCCGCTTCCGGGCCGTGCTCAAGAACCAACACGTACTAGTCCGTTCAGACTATACCGCCACTGTAGCGTACATCAACCATCAAGGTGGTCTACGCTCCCGCCGTATGTCGCAACTCGCCCGCCACCTCCTCATATGGAGTCAGAAGCATCTGAGGTCGCTTCATGCCATTATATCCCCGGAGCCCTGAACTGTGCAGCCGACGAGCTCTCACGGCTTCAGCCCCTCCCGGGAGATTGGCGACTCCATCCCCAGTCGGTTCAGCTGATTTGGGACCAGTTCGGGGACGCACAGTTAGATCTGTTTGCCTCTCATGACTCGACCCATTGCGACCTGTATTATTCCCTGACCGAGGGCACGCTCAGCACGGATGCACTGGCGCACAGCTGGCCGCGGGGCCGCAAATATGCGTTTCCCCCAGTGAGCCTTCTTGCGCAGACCCTGCGCAAGGTCAGGGAGGACGAGGAGCAGGTCATTCTGGTCGCGCCATACTGGCCCGCCCGGACCTGGTTCTCCGAACTAGTACTCCTCGCGACAGCACCTCCTTGGCCGATTCCCCTGAGGAAGGACCTCCTTTCTCAGGGACGGGGCACCCTATGGCACCCTCGTCCCGATCTCTGGAACCTCCACGTGAGGCTCCTGGACGGGACAAGGCAGGTTTGAGTACCCTACCACCAGCGGTGGCGGCTACCATCCCTTCCGCTAGAACGTCGTCCACGAGACACGTCTATGCGTTGAAGTGGAACCTCTTCGTCAACTGGTGCTCTTCTCACCGAGAAGACCCCCGGAGATGTTCGATTAGTGTCGTGCTTTCCTTACTTCAAGATAGGCTGGAGCGAGGGCTGTCTCCCTCCACCCTGAAAGTCTATGTTGCCGCTATTGCCGCACACCATGACCCGGTCGAAGGTAAGTCTGTTGGAAGGCACGACCTGAACATCAGGTTCCTGAGAGGAGCGAGGAGACTGATTCCTCCTCGCCCTCCTCTCGTTCCCTCTTGGGACCTCTCAGTGGTTCTAACTGCCCTGCGGAGTGCTCCCTTTGAGCCTTTGCAATCAGTGGAGCTTAAGTTCCTGTCTATGAAGACAGCGCTCCTGGTTGCATTGGCCTCCATCAAGAGGGTGGGGGACTTGCATGCATTCTCCGTTGACGGAGCGTGCCTGGAATTTGGGCCGGCTTACTCTCACGTGATCCTGAGACCCCGGCCTGGATATGTGCCCAAGGTTCCTACCACTCCCTTCCGGGACCAGGTGGTGAACCTGCAAGCGCTGCCCCCGGAGGAGGCAGACCCAGCCTTGGCACTGCTCTGTCCAGTACGCGCCCTCCGCGCCAATGTAGACAGGACGCAGTGTTTCAGGACCTCAGACCAGCTCTTTGTCTGTTATGGTGGGAAGCTGAAGGGAAAGGCTCTCTCCAAGCAAAGGTTGTCTCACTGGATAGTGGACGCCATTGCCTTGGCATACCAGCAGCAAGGTCGACCGTGCCCCCTTGGTGTGACTGCCCACTCCACCCGGAGTGTGGCATCCTCTTGGGCTCTAGCGCATGGCGCCTCGCTAACAGACATCTGCAGAGCTGCAGGCTGGGCGACACCTAACACATTCGCCAGATTCTACAATCTCCGAGTGGAGCCAGTGTCCTCTCATGTACTCGCTTCAACCAGCTAGTACTGGACCCGCTCAGGTGTCTTCGCTTGCTCGCCATTCCACTCCACGGACTGGATACGTGCGATATTCTCCTCAGGTGAGCTTCCCCGAAAAGCCCTGAGTTCCTCCAGCACTCCTGACGTTGGCGCCAGTGTCTATTGCCTGTGCGTCGGCTAGGTGCCTCCCGTGTGCATGGTCCCTCCCCTGAGCGACCCCCACATGTGTATTTCCACTGTAAGCCTCTTGAGCATGTGTCTTTCCCTTGGCAAGCCACCTTGCCACCCCTGGGGTTGAAATATTCCACCTGCGGCTGGACACCCCAGTGTTCTCCATGTCTCCTTCGGGTCACATGTGTATTCTCTTAAGTCCCCCCCCCCCTCTGGGTTGGCAGTAATTGCATATTTCCCCTGAATTTGGGATATGCTCCCCAGTGTACCTTGGTATTCCAGTGCTAAATAGGAGTCCTTCGTCCGTGCCAGTCTCACGACAGGGATCTCAGATTTACGCAGGGCACTGGAAGACAGCTGAGAAGGTGGCGTGATTAGACTGGTAACCCCATTCGTCGTCATCCGACGTAACTCAGAGTGACAACGAAAGGGAACGTCTCGGTTACGTATGTAACCCTCGTTCCCTGAGTAGGGAACGGAGACGTTACGTCTGCCTGCCACTTTCCGCTGTACCGCGGGGATCGCCTGAGCTCAGTCTTGGCTCCTCAGCGAAGAAACATATCTGCCTGTTGCCGGCGTCCTCCTTTTATACCCACGAGTTGGGGCGGAGTTACGTCATGCAAATTCCGCAGACCCATGGCATTTCTTTGCCATTGGCTCGTTTTGTAATACTCGAAGTCGATAGGTGTTCTAAGCGAAACCCCATTCGTCATCATCCGACGTAACGTCTCCGTTCCCTACTCAGGGAACGAGGGTTACATACGTAACCGAGACGTTTTTTGTCCTGTAATCCATAGAGTACATCCAAGGTTTTGTATCATAGAGTCAATGTTTCGATTGGAGCGATGGAGAGCAAAGGAAGAATTGTCCCGTGACAGAGGTGAAGCAGTTACAAGTTGTAATCCACAATGACTCCAAATCCCATATGACCGCAGTCAAGCTTTGAAAACACTATCCTTAGGGTATAGAATTCTCATGTTCCAAGTCGAATTGCAGCCTTGAGCCTCATCGAACATATGAAAAACAGATGATATTCAAAGAGTCCTTCTACAAACAAAACAAATACATACCAGCATTAGATGTTGGTTTCAAACCAAACAATAGCCAAAACCCCTTCCCCCAAAACAAACTAAATACAGCTTACACAGAAATAACCTCAGTTGACATAACAAATCAGACAAAGAAAAACACTTACTTGATTGAGCTTGAAACAATAGTTTCTCAATCTGGACTCTAAACAAATTGTGTGAACATAAAGAGAAGAACCATGCTTCCCTCTCCACACCCTGTCCTAACTTCTTCTCCTACATGGCTATATACGGTCCTTCTCAAAAAATTAGCATATTGTGATAAAGTTCATTATTTTCCATAATGTAATGATAAAAATTAAACTTTCATATATTTTAGATTCATTGCACACCAACTGAAATATTTCAGGTCTTTTATAGTTTTAATACTGATGATTTTGGCATACAGCTCATGAAAACCCAAAATTCCTATCTCAAAAAATTAGCATATTTCATCCGACCAATAAAATAAGTGTTTTTAATACAAAAAAAAAAAGTCAACCTTCAAATAATTATGTTCAGTTATGCACTCAAGAGTCAATACTTGGTCGGGAATCCTTTTGCAGAAATGACTGCTTCAATGCGGCGTGGCATGGAGCCAATCAGCCTGTGGCACTGCTGAGGTGTTATGGAGGCCCAGGATGCTTCGATAGCGGCCTTAAGCTCATCCAGAGTGTTGGGTCTTGCGTCTCTCAACTTTCTCTTCTCAATATCCCACAGATTCTCTATGGGGTTCAGGTCAGGAGAGTTGGCAGGCCAATTGAGCACAGTAATACCATGGTCAGTAAACCATTTACCAGTGGTTTTGGCACTGTGAGCAGGTGCCAGGTCGTGCTGAAAAATGAAATCTTCATCTCCATAAAGCTTTTCAGCAGATGGAAGCATGAAGTGCTCCAAAATCTCCTGATAGCTAGCTGCATTGACCCTGCCCTTGATAAAACACAGTGGACCAACACCAGCAGCTGACATGGCACCCCAGACCATCACTGACTGTGGGTGCTTGACACTGGACTTCAGGCATTTTGGCATTTCCTTCTCCCCAGTCTTCCTCCAGACTCTGGCACCTTGATTTCCGAATGACATGCAAAACTGAACAACAGTCCAGTGCTGCTTCTCTGTAGCCCAGGTCAGGCGCTTCTGCCGCTGTTTCTGGTTCAAAAGTGGCTTGACCTGGGGAATGCGGCACCTGTAGCCCATTTCCTGCACACGCCTGTGCACGGTGGCTCTGGATGTTTCTACTCCAGACTCAGTCCACTGCCTCCGCAGGTCCCCCAAGGTCTGGAATCGGTCCTTCTCCATAATCTTCCTCAGGGTCCGGTCATCTCTTCTCGTTGTGCAGCGTTTTTTGCCACACTTTTTCCTTCCCACAGAATTCCCACTGAGGTGCCTTGATACAGCACTCTGGGAACAGCCTATTTGTTCAGAAATTTCTTTCTGTCTTACCCTCTTGCTTGAGGGTGTCAATGATGGCCTTCTGGACAGCAGTCAGGTCGGCAGTCTTACCCATGATTGCGGTTTTGAGTAATGAAACAGGCTGGGAGTTTTTAAAAGCCTCAGGAATCTTTTGCAGGTGTTTAGAGTTAATTAGTTGATTCAGATGATTAGGTTAATAGCTCGTTTAGAGACCCTTTTCATGATATGCTAATTTTTTGAGACAAGAATTTTGGGTTTTCATGAGCTGAATCCCAAAATCATCAGTATTAAAACAATAAAAGACCTGAAATATTTCAGTTGGTGTGCAATGAATCTAAAATATATGAAAGTTTAATTTTTATCATTACATTATGGAAAATAATGAACTTTATCACAATATGCTAATTTTTTGAGAAGGACCTGTACAAGGGAGCATGACACCTAGAGCCTCCTACTGCATAGTAGTGGTATTGCCAACAAAGAAAGAAAACCAGGAACCAAACTCTGGGTGGTTACCACATCCATCCATTTATCCATCTTCATCCGCTTATCCGGGGTCGGGTCGTGGGGGCAGCAGCTCCAGCAGGGGACCCCAAATTTTTCATTCCCGAGCCACATTAAGCAGCTCTGACTGGGGGATCCCGAGGCGTTCCCAGGCCAGTGTGGAGATATAATCTCTCCACCTAGTCCTGGGTCTTACCCGAGGTCTCCTCCCAGCTGGGCGTGCCTGGAACACCTCCCTATCTCGTTTCTCGTTCTTTCAGTCATGACCCAGCCTTCTTGACCATAGGTGATGGTAGGAACGAATATTGACTGGTAGATCGAGAGCTTTGCCTTACGGCTCACCTCTCTTATCGTCACAACGGTGCGGTTGCTGCTCCGATTCTCCGGCCGATCTCATGCTCCAGTCTCCCCTCACTCGTGAACAAGACCCAGAGGTACTTGAACTCCTTCACTTGGGGTAAGGACTCATTCCCTACCTGGAGTTGGCACTCGATCGGTTTCCTGCTGAGAACCATGGCCTCAGATTTAGAAGTGCTAATCCTCATCCCAACCACTTCACACTCTGCTGTGAACCGATCCAGTGAGAGCTGAAGGTCACGGACCAGTGATGTCATCAGGACCACATCATCCGCAAAAAGCAGTGTCGAGATCCTAAGCCCAACGAACCACAAGCCCTCCTCACCACAACTACGCCTTGACATCCTGTCCATGAATATCACAAACAGGATTGGTGACAAAGCGCAGCCCTGGCGAAGGCCAACCCTCACCTGGAAAGAGTCCGACTTACTGCCAAGTACTCAGACACAGCTCTCGCTTTGGATGTACAGGGATTGGATAACCCTGAGAAGGGATCCCCTCACCCCATACTGCCGCAGCACCTCCCACAATATCACCGGGGGGACCCGATGATCTACAAAACACATGTAGACTGGATGGACATACTCCCAAGCCCACTCTAGGATCCTTGTGAGAGTAAAGAGTTGGTCCGTTGTTTCACGGCCAGAACGAAAAACCGCATTGTTCCTCTTCAATCCGAGGTTCGACTATCAGCCGAACCCTCCTTTCCAGCACCTTGGAGTAGACTCTACCAGGGAGGCTGAGAAGTGTGATACCCCTGTAATTGGCACACACTCTCTGGTCCCCCTTTTTGATCAGGGGTACCACCACCCCAGTCTGCCACTCCTTGGGCACTGTACCCGACTTCCACGCAATGTTAAAGAGACGTGTCATCCAAGACAGCCCCTCCACACCCAAAGCCTTTAGTATTTCTGGGCAGATCTCATCAATCCCTGGGGCTTTGCCACTGTGGAGTTGTTTGACTACCTCAGTGACTTCAACCAGGGAAACTGATGAGAATCCCTCATCAGCCTCAAACTCTACCTCTACTAGAGAGGGCGTGTCAGTCGGATTTAGGAATTCCTCAAAGTGTTCCTTCTACTGCCCAATTACCTCCTCAGTTGAGGTCAACAGAGTCCCATCCTTACTGTACACACCTTGGATGGTTCCCCGCTTCCCCCTCCTGAGGTGGCGGACAGTTCTCCAGAAGCACTTTGGTGCCGACCAAAAGTCCTTCTCCATGTCTTCTCCGAACTTCTCCCACACCCGCTGCTTTGCATCTACCACAGCAGAGGCTGCAGCCCTTCGGGCCTGTCGGTACCTTGCAACCGCCTCCGGAGTCCTCCGAGACAACAAATCCCGGAAGGCCTCCTTCACCGATGTCCATCATGGTGTTCGAGGGATACAGCCCCTTGAGGCACCTAAGACCTTGAGACCACAGCCTCCCGCTGCGGCTTCAGCAAGAGAAGCTTTGAACATTGCCCACTCAGGTTCAACCTCCACAGGGATGCCAGAAAAGCTCTGCCGGAGGTGTGAGTTGAAGATCTTGCGGACAGGGGACTCCTCCAGAAGTTCCCAGTTCACCTGCACTACCCGTTTGGGCTCACCAGATCTGTCTAGATTCTTCCCCCACCCCCTGACCCAACTCACCAACAGATGGTGATCAGTTGACAGCTTCGCCCCTCTCTTCACCCGAGTGTCCAAAACATGTGGCCTCAAATCAGATGAAACGATTACAAAATCGATCATCGATCTTCTGCCTAGGGTACTCTGGTACCACGTACACTTATGAGCATCCTTATGTTCGAACTTGGTGTTCGTTATAGACAATGCATGACTAGCACAGAAGTCTAACAACAAACACCCACTCGGGTTCAGATCAGGGGGACCGTTCTTCCCAATCACACCTCTCCAGGTATCTCCATCATTGCTCACATGCGCGTTGAAGTCTCCCAGTAGAACTTTGGAGTCCCCCACTGGAGCCCCATACAGAACTCCATTTAGGTCTCCAAGAAGGTAGAATACTCTGAACTGCTGTTTGGTGCATATGCACAAACAACAGTCAGAGTTCCCCCCCCCCCAAAACCCAAAGGAGTAGGGAGGCGATCCTCTCATTCACCGGAGTAAACTCCAACGTAGCGGCGCTCAGCCGGGGGAGACTCCTTTCAATGAGGATCGTCATTGAAAATTGTCTAAAACATTTAGGTCGATTACAATGAATTATAGGCATATAACTATATTTACAGTCTATAATATGTCCGAACACTGCAATAATTAGTCATCAATGAAAATTAAAAACAGGTTTATTTCAAAAACATTGTTTAACAAATTAATAAAAGAGGCACGGTGTTACATTGCAGGTGGCTTGGAAGACGTGCGTAATAACTGCACAAACTGGAGGCAACAGTAATTTGTAGCTAGTTTGAACTACAGAACTTAAAGAGTTCCCTCTTTTCGTTTTTTTTTTTTTTTTTTTGCTGCATATTGAAATGGTTAAAATTCGGTTTTCGCGCAGGCGCAGTGAGGGAAAAACACTGACTTTAGGGCAATCGGTATGTAGCTCTGCTTTAACTGTGCGATATAGTCACGAGGAGCGACCAAAATTTCTGATATGCCAGAAATTCATCCGACCATCCGATTGCCGATCGGGAGAGGTTATCGCCTCTCATTTCTCCATGTACACTGCACGACAAACGACGCACGACAAAGCTGAAAATCGGTCCGACTCGAAAAAGAGTCGCACGAGTCAGAATTCGGGTCAAAATCGGACGAAAATCGCACAGTGTATGCCCACCATAAGTGTGTGTGAACCTTCTGCCTGTCTGTACCTGTTTCAGTTATGCTGTTAGTAAAAGTTTGCATTGGAACTTTAGATTCTCTCTCGTCTTCTTCTGCCTGCACCAGACTGTGACAATATTATCTAATTCACAGAGGTGGCTTTTAGAGGCTTTTGCATCGGAGGTCTTCGTATACAAATGTTAATTATATATATATATATATATATATATATATATATATATATATATATATATATGGGTGGTTCTGCAACTACAGGCACTTTTAAGTCCCAGCAGTGAAATTTTAGAGTTATGTTAAAATTTGTCATTTAATGTTTCATAAATATATTCACAGTGCCATTACACACCTTGACAAAAAATATAATTACTGATTAATGTGATTAAATATAATATTATGAAGTATTTATAGCTCAAAACACCATTTTTGTTAATGTCCCACACCTGTGGTCTCAATGTTGAGATACATAAAATAAGATAATGTAATTACAATTTGACATTATTTCAAATGGAATTGTTTAATATACAGATTCATTTACAGCATCTTAAAATTCTTTATATTATTTACTGATCATTTTTATGCTTTTTTTAAATAAATGTGCCTGTCCCACACTTTTGAGTCCTTACAGCAACAATAAAAAAAAGCTTTTATTATGAAATTGTATCGAACACAAACAAGTCTAGTTTCTATGGAAACAGAAATTATCACTTGAGCACATTGCTGACAGACTGGGCCACCACACTACCTAACTCACAAGATACCAAAAAAATAAGGAAAACATCATCTTTACTGCTCTAGTATTTATTGTGCGTCCTTACCATTCAGCTTAATAATTGTGTATTTTGAACTACATTTTAAAAATAAATGTATATTACTGTTGAATTCATGTATATTAAGATGCTAAGAGTCTAAACTAATTTGGTAGGCCTTGCTAGCTGCCAATTAGCTAAAATATTAGCAAAAATGTCATTTCCGCAACATGTCTTTACCGCAGCATATTTAGGTGTTGCGGTAAAGTGTTGCGGTAGAGACAAATTCAAGGTTTACTGTATATTAAATTACAAATATTCAGTATATTATTAGTACTGAAGTATATATAAGTATATATATATAGTATATAAACATGCCATTTCTTAACCCTTTTTTAATATTGTGTCCTTACCGACACATGATGTCATTACCAAAGTACTGCTCTATTTTCATTTTTTTTTCACATTTTGTAACGTTAAGGACACTTTTTAAGAAGATGACCCGAAAAACATAAAAAATAAACATGTTCCATATTAAAATCTTAACGACTACATTTTATTTTGTATACATTTTATATGTATTACAGACTGTGATGGTTAAAATTGAAATTCATAAAGGTTGATTTTTTTTTTAATTGGGATAGTCAAAAGTGCCCATAGTTGCAGAAACACCCATATATATGCATATTTTGCAATAAACTATATTATTTTATGCATACAATTAACATTTGTACGTGAGAACTATTATATTTCTCCATATTTTTTAATTTGATTATGCTCTTCGCTAAGCTTTATGGGATTGTGGTTCTTTCCCTCACTAAAACTGTGTTGTGCCTGAACGCGTTCATATTTTGGGCGAACGTGAACTGAATGTAGGCTACTGTATTACTGCCTGATGAACGTTACTGTGAACTCGTTCATTCTGGTGTCTCTGAACGGCACGCTCCCTCAGTTTAACTTCGTTCAATAGGGTGCCAGATTTCTATAGAGCGAAAACGACTCGGTTACGAACGTAACCTCGGTTCCCTGAGAGGAGGGAACGAGTATTGCGTAAGTAGCTTACGCTATGGGAAAACTCCTTTTCTCGAGAATATTGAAGTCTTTATGTAAAACACATTGCAGCTGCACAGCTGACAGCAATGAACGAAGGAAGCTCGGTCATTGGCTGTGCTGCGGCAACTTGCTCGAACCAATGACGGGGCGACTCTGAATGCGCGACCAATGAGCGCGCTTCGCGCCCGCGCGCGTCAGAGCCCGCCAAGATGGGCGTGGCCAAGAGCTATTTATTGGGCGCCCCGTCATGAGAGTTCTTTAGGTTAAAACGACTGAAGCGAACTAACCAAGCACAAGCACGGCAGCTTACGCAATACTCGTTCCCTCCTCTCAGGGAACCGAGGTTACGTTAGTAACCGAGTCGTTCCCTTTCGAGAGGTCTCTCCTATTGCGTAAGTAGCTTACGCTATGGGAACACCATGCAAAACGCCGTGCGTGCTGAACTTCGCCTTATGATAGCCAGAGGCAGGTGCCTGAGCTGAAAAGCAAAGTTATCATCCAACTAGCTGGCAGAGGCGAGCTTTATATGTGGGAAAAATACAGAGCGGCTAGAAGGCGCTCAGTGTGACACAAGCACATACATAATCTAGATACGAACTCGTAGTTCAACTAGTATAATGCTGATAGTACATTGGAATGCAATGTCGGGACCTGTAGGTTGTAGAACCTGATAAATGTGGACGGTGAGGCCCAGCCTGCCGCCGCACAAATATCCTCGATCGGTATCCCGCTCGACCATGCCCAGGAAGAAGCCACACTCCTGGTGGAGTGTGCTTTGACTCCCCAGGGGCATTGAAGTCCCTTAGCTTCATAAGCCAGCGCTATAGCCTCAACTATCCAGTGAGAGATTCTCTGCTTTGAAACGGCGGAACCTTTCGTACGGCCGCCAAAGCATACAAACAGTTGTTCTGTCTGTCTGAATAGGGCAGAACGCTCCAAATACACTCTGAGAGCCCTAACGGGGCAGAGTAGATTAGCGTCTTGTTCGTCTGCTGGAGACGATAGCGCAGTTAGGGAGATAACCTGTACTCTGAAGGGAGTGGTGAGCACTTTAGGAATATACCCATGTTTCGGTCTAAGGACGACCCTGCAGTCGTTAGGTCCGAATTCTAGGCAGGCAGCGCTTGTCGAAAGCGCGTGCAGGTCGCCCACTCTCTTGACCGAGGCGAGTGCCAGCAAGAGTGCAGTCTTGAGCGAGAGCTGTTTAAGGTGCACGGTTCGGAGTGGTTCGAACGGGGGCCCTTTAAGAGCGTCTAGGACAGTAGCTAGGTCCCAGATCGGCACTGAGGGGGGGCGTGAAGGGTTCATCCTCCTAGCGCCCCTTAGGAAACGAATAATTAGGTCGTTTCTTCCCAATGGACGTTCCATTACAGGGTTGTGTGACGCTGTGATGGCCGCCACATTTACTTTGAGCATGGAGGGGTGCGGCCCGCCTCCAGAAGCCCTTGTAGAAAAGCGAGTACGTTCGTAATCTCGCATGTCTCAGGGTTCAGGCCCTTGGCATTACACCAGTCACTGAACACTTTCCATTTCTGGGCATATAAGCGTCTCGTGGAGGGCGCCCGCGCCTCAGCGATGGTTTTTAGCGCTCCGCTCGTGAGGTTCCTGGGAACCCGTTGAGGGGCCATGCATGAAGGGCCCACAGATCGGGGCGGGGATGAAATATCATCCCGCTGGCCTGACTGAGGAGGTCTGGCCTCAGTGGAATCGGCCGTGGTGCAGATTGCATTTGCATCAGATCTGGAAACCATGTTTGGTTCTTCCAGAGTGGGGCTATCAGAAGCACTGCGTTTTTCTCCTCTCTGACCCGACTGATGACCTGTGGCAGCATCGCGATCGGGGGAAAGGCATATAAGGGGCGGCTCGGCCAGCTCCGGGCGAGCGCGTCCGTGCTCTTCGTGAAGAAAAGAGAGCAGTGCGCGTTCTCCTTGGAGGCGAAGAGGTCGATCTCCGCTTTGCCAAAGGTTTTCCATAACCATTGAATCATCAGCGGGTTGAGAGCCCATTCTCCTGGGAGAATCTTGTCTCTGGATAGCATGTCTGCCCCCTGGTTCAGGGCGCCTGGTACATGCGCTGCTCTCAGCGAGCGCAAGTTGTGCTGGGACCATAAAATGAGTCTCCTGGCCATTGAATGCATGGAGCTCGACCTGAGTCCACCCTGGCGATTTATGTACGACACTACCGTCATGTTGTCCGTTCGGACCAGGACGTGTTCGTTTTTTAGATGTGGAAGCAGGGCTCTGAGAGCCAAAGCGACCGCTTTCATCTCCAGACAGTTTATGTGTAGGCGCTTCTCCGGGTTTGACCAGAAGCCGGAGACAGGCCTGCCCTCGTAAAGGGCCCCCCAACCTATTTTGGAGGCATCTGTCGTTATCATCTTTCTCCTTGTGTTCACACCCAGACTCACGCCTGACTGGTACCAGTCGGCGGCTTTCCAGTGCGTCAGGGCTTTTATACAGCCGTGGTTCGCTCTGATTAAAAAGTGGCCCGAACGCCACGCGTGAGTAGGGACGCGGCTCTTGAGCCAGCGTTGGAGAGGGCGCATATGCAACAATCCTAGCTGGAGTACGGCCGATGCTGAGGCCATGAGACCGAGCATCCTCTGAAACCGCTTGACGGGGGCGCGCGCGCCCGCCCTGAATGATGTTGCAAGGCGCCGGATGGTGAGCGCGCGCTCTGATGAGAGACGCGCTGTCATTTGCGTTGAGTCTAGAACTATTCCCAGGAAAGAAATCCTCTGGCTGGGAGATAGTATGCTTTTTGCAAAATTGATTCTTAGACCCAGGCATTCTAAATGGCTGATAATCCAAGATCTGTGTGTTATTAACTGACTCTCTGATTGTGCTAGGACCAGCCAATCGTCGAGATAATTCAGTATTCGCACTCCCCTTCGTCTCAAGGGGGAAAGTGCTGCGTCCATACATTTCGTGAATGTATGGGGAGCCAGGGACAGGCCGAACGGAAGTATTGTGTACTGGTAAGACTGTCCCTCGAAAGCGAATCTCAGAAACGGCCTGTGATGAGGCGCTATTGGAATGTGAAAGTAAGCATCTTTCAGATCCACTGAGAGAAACCAATCTCCTGGGCGTACTTGCGCGAGGATATGCTTGGTTGTTAACATTCTGAACGAGCGAATCATTAGTGCTTTGTTCAGGTGTCTGAGATCTAGGATGGGGCGGAGACCACCAGCCTTTTTCGGGACGAGAAAATAGCGGCTGTAAAAACCTGCCTCGCTCATAGAGGGGGGAACAGTTTCCACAGCGCCCTTTTCTATTAGTTTGCGCACCTCGGTGCGTAGAACCTGTGAACACTCCTTTCTCACTTTCGTCTCGACCACAGTCGTAAAACGTGGTGGTCTGCGAGCGAACTGGAGCGAGTATCCGTGCTTTACTATATTCAATACCCATTTCGGCATATCTGGAATGTTTTCCCATGCCGCTGCGTGTACAGATATGGGCTGAATACAGGCTAGGGGCGGGCCGCTGTGACGTAGGGACCCGGCCAGCGAATCGCCTGAGCTCGTAGCTCTCAGAGGCGCGGGCGCGCGCTGAGCAGCTGAGTGAATGGGCGCGTGTGTGCTTACAACAGCGCGCGCTATGTCTGTAAAACTCGCAGCCTGAGCTGGGGTTGTGTTTGACACTGTAAGGACAGTGTTTATAAGTGGGGGTGCATAAACAGTGGTAGGCACACGCGTCACTTTTATAATGTTTCCCGCTTTTACTGGGGATGAATTCATAACTGTGTGAACAGTGCTTGTGTGTAGTGGTGCGTACATGACCGTAGGCACGTGATCTACATTCATGGGGCGCGCAGCCTGAGCTGGGAATGAATTTGGCACTGTTTTGACAGTATTTGGGAATGCACACTTTGTGGACATGTGAACCCTTAGTGACACAGGCAGAAAAAGACTCTTTTTGTGTTTTCTGTGCATCGCCGTAAAAACGGCGTTTGTTTGCAGGTGAGCGAGCTCTGTGACTGGCCCATTGACTGCTGTATGGACATTTCCAGCCGCTTGTAAGGGGACTGGGTAATGTTTGAGCTTTTGCAGAGAGAGTGGTCCGGCTTTTGCGAGACACGCACTCTCTCTTCTCATTCCTGTGGCTAAGACAGCTTTCGAGGCTCAGGGTTCAGCACAATCTTGGGCCGAGGACCCCGTCGCTCAGGAGGCGGCTTGCGGTTGTGGGAGCGCGAGTGGCGTCGAGCGTCAGCATGAGGCGCGGGCTGAGAGGCGGTGGGAGCTGTTCTAGCCCGCTGCGGCTGTGGCGGTCTCTGTCTGCTCTGCGATGAGCTGGAGCGCTTGGGCAGGAAATGGCGCATAGCTTGTGAAGCGTTCTGGGCCTCAGTGAAGCGTTCGGCGAAACCTTTAACCGCCGGTCCAAACAGCCCGCTGGTGGAGATAGGCGCGTCGAGAAACGGCGCCTTATCCGCGTCCTTCATCTCCGTCAGAGTCAGCCACAGATGGCGCTCGAGAACAGTCAAATTAGCCATGGCGCGGCCAATAGACTGGGCGGTGGCCTTCGTGGCTCGCAGAGCTATATCAGTTGCGCTGCGTAGGTCCTTAAAGGCTTCGGGTTCGGGGCCAGACTCGTCCATAGAGCGGAGAAGCTTAGCTTGGAACACTTGAAGTACCGCCATTGAGTGAAGCGCTGATGCAGCTTGGCCGGCAGCGGCGTAGGCGCGACCGGCGAGAGCAGAAGTAGTGCGGCAGGGCTTCGAGGGGTGGGAAGCTTTGGCTTTCCATCCGGTGGTGGAGGGCGGGCAGAGATGATTGGCCACGGCCTCCTCGAGGGGCGGCGTTCCCTCGTAGCCTCTTTCCTTCGCGCCGTCCACAGAGGAGAGCGACAAAGAAAAAGAAGGCTTCAGACGCGCAGAGTGGGGGGCTTTCCATGACTTGGTGAGTTCGTCATGAACCTCCGGGAAGAAGGGAGAAGGCCTTTGCCGAGGGGCCTGCTGGCGCCCCTGCAGAAACCACTCATCCAGTCGCCTTCGGGTTGGTTCTTCGGGAGAAGACCAATCGAGCCCGAGGTCCTCTACGGCCTTCGAGAGGACGCGGATAATCTCCGTATCCATGGTGGAGCCCCCGCTCGTGCTAGCTAGCGTCGACGGGGCGGGGTCGAGAGTGGAGCCCGGCCAGTCGTCCGATGCAGCGTCGATGGACAAGCTGTCATCCATTCCCCCATCGTCCTCGGACGCACCGAAAGTCACAAGGCCCACCGCTCTGCTAGAGGGGTGTGGGTCCGGCTGGGTGAACTGAACCGGCGGTGGGGAAGGTAAGAGCGGCGGTGAAGCACGCGGAGACTGGCTCGGCGTGACGTCACTGAGCTCCGGTTCAGGAAGCCTCTGTGAGCGGCGCTTTTTCTTAGTGCGCGGCTCAAACAGAGGGGTGGGGGCGATGGGCTTGCTCACGGCGAAAACGGCGAGGCGAGCCCGCAGTGCGGAGAGACCCAGGTCATCACATTCCGGGCATCCGCCCTTGGTCAAAGCAGCTTCTGCGTGGTCCCGGCCCAGGCAGCGAGCGCAGATGATGTGACGATCCCCGTCCGGGAGAAGGTCTCTGCACGACGCGCAGGAAGGCATTTGAAACAACGCCTCAGAAAATTGCTCTTTTACAAGTGTCGCGGGGCGAACAGATGTAAAGATACTTGCGTGTGTGGCACGCCGGATGGCTCAGTAGGATGGCGTTCGAAGGCGGCTGAAGGTGCCGACGTCCTCGTATCAATCCCGCTGGTATGCTTTTCGACGGCGGCGAAGGCTTCAATAATCCGGAGGATCCAGCGAAGAAGGTGTTCGCTGAAGGAGATTAAATCTAAAGAACTCTCATGACGGGGCGCCCAATAAATAGCTCTTGGCCACACCCATCTTGGCGGGCTCTGACGCGCGCGGGCGCTAAGCGCGCTCATTGGTCGCGCATTCAGAGTCGCCCCGTCATTGGTTCGAGCAAGTTGCCGCAGCACAGCCAATGACCGAGCTTCCTTCGTTCATTGCTGTCAGCTGTGCAGCTGCAATGCGTTTTACATAAAGACTTCAATATTCTCGAGAAAAGGAGTTTTCCCATAGCGTAAGCTACTTACGCAATAGGAGAGACCTCTCGAAAGGGAACCCGGATAAAACCCACCGTAAGCAGGCCTTAATAAGTAGCGGAAAAAACACACAATCTGGCAACACCATCCACCAGTAATGCATACGTCCATTAAAGAGTGTATGTGTACAAAGAGAATCGCAATGCTGAAAACTTTTTTTTTAAAATAAACTATATAACTAAAAATATAACTTCTGGATTTTAAATAAAAATAGTAAGTATGTGTTTGTGGTACAGCCGCGGATCAGTTATTCACTGCAAACGCATGTGAAAGCACTAGCACGTGTTGCTCCTGCACCGCAACCTTTTTACAGTCTATGACCGCAACACGCACTGCAAACAGAGTATGTGTGAAACGGGGGTTAGATGATAGATCCATCTACAGTTCTTAGAAACTTTGATGTGTTTAAGAACTCTTTTTTTTTTTTTTTTGTACAACAGCAGCACTCATCTGGTTTGTTTATTAGCAGATGTGGATGAACAGCCGTAAACCGTAAACTGATATGCCGACTTCTGACAATAGCGGAAGTTCGTTACTACACTTGTGCTATAGTTCGTGTTGGTATCTGGAGAAAATATTAACAGAACACTGTTAATTCCGAGGAACCGGTGAGTTGTGGATTTATTTTCATATGTGTGATGAATTACAACGGTGTGTTGTACTCCTACGTGTGTGTTAACAGTGATATGTTCATTGTAAATGAAGTATGACCCCTGTAAATGAACGTTAAATGATGGTGTGAAGAGTAAATACTGTTGAAACAGAGTTTAAAAATGAGTTTCTAAAAATGTTATCCTGTGTGTACAGGCCAGTTTTTGTTGTTAGTTTGGATTTTCTACTGTGATTTACGTGAATGTTGAGGATTCATCAAGCCGTGCTGAGAGAAAAGAAAGATGGCGAGCCTCCCGGACTGAATTCGGATCTTTTACTTCTTACATTCTCATCCACTTAGTGGTGACTTTTTCCTTCTGAACTCTGAATGGACTAAGGTATACTTTTCTGAACTGAATTTATCGAATGGACTGAAGTGTGTATCTTTATTTTTGCAGTTTTGTGACCTCATTTACAATTTGTTTTGTGTATATATATATATATATATATATATATATATATATATATATATATATATATATATATATATATATATATATTAAAAGAAGTGTTATTTGGTTTAGGTTTAGGTAAATTCATGTGAATTGTTACTCTAATTGAATCATCTGGGTTAAAATAATGATTTGAGTTTGTATTTGAAGCAATTGGTTTAAACTACAGTAAAGACAGGAAAATTAGGACCTTAAATTGAAACTAAACTTATTTATCTACAACAAATAGTCATATTTAAATTAAAGAAACTAATAAATTCAAACCTCAGCCGGAAAGGAAAGAGGGAATTTATCAACCAGAGAGTCAAGAAAGAAAAGTTGTTGAAGAATTTATTTTACTTGTATTCTTTTTGGGTTTAGCAATTTCTTTCAAATAAGAACATTAGGGTTAATCATATTGTACTTGTTCCTTTCCCCTTTTTTGTCAAAAGTTTGACATTTCATTTGGTTTATCTTTGTCATTTATTATTTACTGTTCATTACATCACAAAGGAAAAATCATAACAGCCAATAGAACACAGATCTGAAACCTCAAACTTGTGTGTTGTGTGTGCTTTGCCTCCTTCGAGCTTGGTATCTTCTGATTGGCCCATTGATCTGGCTCAGTGTATTGAACCAAATTGAAGTTGCTACCTGTTGGCATTGAGTCAGGCATTCAGTTAATGTTGTACTCATTGTTTAGTGGGTGTTACAAACAGCTGATTGAATTGCGCAAATATATAAATTTATTTTTATTTATTTTTTTCATTGCAGCAATTCTGTCTCTGTCTTCTTTTTTTCATTACAGTAACCGTACATTCTATAAAGCACTATGAGATGCGTCTTTTTTCATTGAATTTCTGCAGAAAAAGACCTAAACCCAATGAAACTGTAGAGAGGCTTCAAAAGAAACTGCAATCCAAAACACAATCTATCATCAATACAATATACTGTCTGTTGTATAAGGGCATACCTGACACATATAAAATAATGCAGTTTCTGTAATTCCATCTGAAGTTAGTGTTTTTATGACATTGTGCTATGATTGACTAAATCTTCCTGTTGGACAAGAACATAATTTAGTGTTTTGAAAAATTATTTGATTTTGAAACATGTTTGCAGTGTTTTGGTAGACATAGTGTATTGTTGCTATTTTGAAAATTAGTGTTGGAGTTTAGTTTACAATGTGTGATTTTGAGCATGAAATTAACTGTTTTGCCAATTGTGTGTTGTAGGTGTATTGGTGCGTCAAGAGTTTAGGAATTTGGTTAAAAGTATTGAAAAAATTGTCATAGCGATTGTAAAAAACTGTATGTAGTAGAAAGGTGAAATTATTTTTGAATTTGCCATTCCCAAGCCACGCCCTACCGGTAAGAGAGCGCAGTTAAACAACAAGGCTATCTACTAGTGAGTCTCCGTGACAAGTGTCGTAGAAATTTTAAACTGAATATTAAGCTAACCATGTTTTAACATTTAACCTTATTTAACCTGCTAACACTCTGTTACATTGTACTAAGACATTCTGTACTTTAGATGAATGTATGTGTGTCAAACACCTGACTGTGTGTAAAAATAACATATGGGAAATGAAACTAGACAGATGACTAAGTTAGAACCTTGAGATTAACAATGAAGTAATCATTATAACAAAGTTTGCTTTACCAAGTAACAGAAAGGTTTGCATATGAAGAACCAATCAAATTAATGTCATTTGAAATTCCTCCCCATTGTATAAAAACTGTTGTATTAGTGTTTACTGGGGGCATTCTCAATGGAATTTGTCTGAGATCCACCTGCCTTGTTTTTACTTGGGAGATTCTCTGAGTATTGCTCGAGAACTCTCCTGGACGTAATTAAAAGCATTTAAAGGACATTTGCTGGAGTCTGTCTGATATTACTGCTGCGCAGCAGGCTAGTTTAGGGTAAGTTAGAAAGTAAGTTAGAATTAATAAAATTAATAAAATGGCTGTAGTCGACTGTAGACTTGCTGGAGTATAGGATTAGACGGATGCTGTAGTCGACTGTAGACTCGCTGAAGTATAGGATTAGACGGAAGCTATAGTTGTAGACTCGCTGAAGTATAGGTAGGGAGCTGAAGCTGTAGTCGACTGTAGACTCGCGGAAGTGTGAACTCAGCTAACGTCAATGTATAGGCGCGCTGGAGTATAAGTTATTCTAGGGTAGGTTAGGTTTAGGGAAAAATCCACTACACAAGTCTGCCCGGGATTTCGAGATCGCAAAAAATGTCCAGGATTCGGCTTTTGCGTTCTACAGTCGCCATTCATTATGTTTACTGTGGTGAGCAGGACGATACTGAGGGCCGCGGGGGAACGACGCGAGTGATTACTGATGAGCGACACCTGTGAGACGCACCGGTCTTGTATCTCTCACAGAGGAGAGGGAATTTTCTTTTATTGTTATATATCTTTTTTGTGCATGTTATAGGTTTACAATGTGAAAAGGCCCTAAGTCCACCCTAAAGGGACTTACCATGTCCCAGAGAAAATACTGTTCACCATCTGCTCTATTGTAGTCCAGCCTTTACTTCAGAGACAAATGTACTCACTTTGTAACACACGTTATAATGCCCGCCTAGCTGCAAAACATAATGTTGCATGTAACTTTGAAATGTGTTTTACTTTTACCTATTGTGTGATGAGAGTGAGCTGCTGCGTGAGGAAAGTGGATGTACGCTTTGCAGGAGACCGCAATGATTGGTCAAAGTTGCAGAAGTTGCGGTGATTGGTCAAAATTGCAAGTCGCACTGAATTCACGGGGATTTGTTGAAGTTGGGTTAATTATAGCAAACAACAAAAATTCAACCATCCAATCAATTCCTAAAATACAAAATCACGTTCCACTCTACATTTTTTCTTGTTCGAGAAGCCGTTTCATTTGCATGTGCATCACTGTAAGAAATATACAAGAAAAGACTATTGCAACTTCCATTTCATGCTGACTTTAATTTGTTTTACCCTGTTTAAATCCATTCCTTTGAATTCTTCAGATTTCCCCCAAACCGTGCAAAACTGTTAGTACATGACCATTGTTTTCTCAACTTAGTCTCTGCGCTACAGATCGCGACCATGATGGAACGGCAGCCATCGACCCCAATCTAAGCAAGAAAGATGGTGAAACACCAGATAAAATGAAGAGGGGAAGAGCACAATACTTAAACCCTTTCAGATATGGTTACTTATATAAATCATCTGTTCCTTTTCTCACCTGTTTTTTTTTTTTTTTTTTTTTGCTTAAATTTAAAGTAGGAATATTTTGTAAAAGTTTTGGTTGTTGTTTAAGACAGAGAAAACAGAATGCAGTAGGTGGTGATTGCGTACGAATTCATACTATGTGATTTTACGGTAACATACAAAAAGTAAGCATAAAGGTCCACCACTAAACCATTACTGTCAGTGGGGCATAAGCAGCATACAAATTCATTAATTAGCCACCAATTTGTCAAAATGTAAAATAGTTATGAATTGCCATGAGAGTGTGTTGGATTGTAGTTACATACACACAGTTACTGTTCGGGCTTGTAAAAAGTGCTAAAAATTTAACATAAGCCTACAGTATAAGTATTACACTTTTACAAGGGAAAATGGGGGTTTTGCAAGGTAATACTGCTTATACAGTAAATACCATTTCACATGTACAAGGATTTACATATGGTTACAATTGCAGTACTTCAAATAATTTACTTTTTACAGTAAGCACTGAATATTTATAATCATATAAAATATGTTTCAGCTTCCTATTACTAAAAATATTAGAGTTAATGGTTACACTTTATTTTAAAGTTGCCCGTTTTACAGTGTTATTATACATTTAAGTACTGAATAATATTAATTAACTACATGTACTTACTATAGGGTTAGGAATAGAGTTTTGTTTGGGGTGAGTTCCGGGTAAATATGCAGTTTATAGCAATTACTACAGTAACTACATGTAAAAAGGACACAGTAAAATGAAGTGTTACCAAGGTAATCAATGCACAAAACAAATATAAACAAAACCAAAATTATTTACACTCCCTAATGTGAATCCACTTCAAATTTGCCCTTGACCACTAGCCTGCATAATAAAACTGAACATGGATTTATAAAGAAAGAAAGAAAGAAAGAAAGATTCTGCGTCTAATAGCAAGAAACAAGAACTGAAAACAGAAGTACATGACTGATATTGCAGCTGCAAGCTTAAATATGCAGCACAGTGTATCAAGGTCCCAGGCTGCAAGTAGAGGGAGACTGAGAGAAAGTTAGTATTTCTGCTCTTCTTCATCTTTCCAGCCAAAGTGAACAGATTCCAGTGAGTTCAGTGTGAGGCAAACAAGGTGAGGTTCAGTAATGGAATTGGAAATCTTTATTCTTCATACTTAGGTGAGTGTTGTCAAGCTCTATTGCAAAACCTAGTGAGCTGTCTTGTTGTCTAATGTCTATGTGCTATACCCAAAATGTTTATGTCAGGAGTGTACCTAAAAATACAGTCTATTGGTAGGCAATTCACCAGGTTTTGTAACTGATATGCTTGTATAACGATGGATAGTTCCTTTATTTTTGTAGCTTTTTTTAAATTAAAACTGAAATGACTTTGTAAGACACCACCTCCACACACTGGTTTATTTCTCTTCAGTGCTGTTAGTTGCCATCAAACAGAATAATGTCTCCACATGTGTCATCTGCCCACATTACTGCTGCAGGCTTTCACAGTGAGGAGTAACTGACATTGTACAAGGACACTTTGTTCATGGTCCAAACAGTGTCTTTAGCATTGTTTGGAAGTAATAACACTCACTTGATTTACACACTGTCACATCTGGTTAGGATTTGTTTCCGTTTATTATTTTGAAATTTAGTCATAGTCATATGTCCTATTTCATCTCATGTGATTTCCTGTTCCCCTAATGTGATCCTGTCACATTCCTTAGTTCATGTTCTGATTGGTTTATTAAGGAAGTTCAATTTAATGCAGTGCCGCGCAGACTGATCGGTGCCTGACAAATGCAATACATTCTGGTTAGAAAGTTTGTCCAATTTTGATCAGCGCTGCAGCCATGTCACACAGTACCTTATCATGTGTGCCATCAAAAGTACCACGAGAGCAAGACGAGACCAGCAGTCTGGGTCAGGCACTGCAGTTGCCCAAAAATGGCAGCACAAGCTTTGATGACGACACACCTTATTCCTTATTGCCAGACTCTCTGACAACAACTCCCACTAATGCTGACAAAAGCTTGTTTTTATAACAGTAACAAATATTTTCATGTAATCTTAATGTTATGTCATGTCCCGTTTACCTAAATAAAACTGATATAAATTTAGACCCCACTGTATTGTTTTTCAAATATTGTTGAACTTTATTCTTGAACACACAAACACACTATTAAGCAGTACATTCAAAGTATTGAATGAAAAGTTTTTCTGTTGCTACGTGTCACTTAACAGAGGGAAGCAGACAGGTAAGCAATTTAAACTAGGTCTTTGAGCAGAGGCATGGAGTGGGACAGCAATGGAGACTGGTGAGTATGAGGCAGATAATCAGAGTTGAATGATGAACTTAACTGAGTGTTAGTCTTGGTTTCTTTATTGCAGGTGGTCGAAGAGGATACGGCTGGCTGAAGGCGGAAGACCGATGACAGAAGACAAAATTCGGTTAAGGAATCCCTGAGGTAAGTAATCAGGGGTATACATCAGGGTAGAGTCTCTAAGTGTACGTAAGGACGAGACCAGACAAGAAAGTGTAGGAGAAGTGCCTCTTTATAGAGTGTGCTGATGATGATGATGGAGGTGTAGGTGCAGTGAATCAGAATTCCGGGTAGAGTGAACGAGTTGGCGAAGCGTGCTGATCTGGTGACTCCGTGACAGTACCCCCTCCTCCACGGGCGGCTCCTGACGGCTGGATGGGATGACGACGACGGGGCCTACCTCGACCCCTGGGAGCCGGTCGATTTGGGTGTTCAGTATGGTATTGTGTGAGCGCTGGATGGAGGATGTCATGATGAGCTACCCAGGAGTGCTCCTCGGGACCGTAATCCTCCCAGTCAATGAGGTACTCCAGCCTAGGACCCCGTTGTCGCGAGTAGGATAGCTCAGACCCGGTAGATAGCTTCCTCTTCTGCGATGCTGGTAAGAGGTACCTCATCAGCATCAGATTCTGTGAGAGGAGAAAACATGGGTTCAAAGTGAGGTTTAAGGAGTGGCACGTGGAAAAATTATGAGATTCTGTTGTGAAGTGGAAGGTTTAGCCTGTAGGTGACCTCATTGAGCTGCCTCTACATAGTGAATGGACCTATGTACCGGGGACTCAGCTTACGGCAAGGCAGGCGGAGATGGATGTCCCGTGTCGAGAGCCACACCTTCTGGCCTGGTTGGTAACAAGGGGTAGATGTTCTACGGGTGTCCGCTTGTCTTGTGTCTCCGCACTGCCTGTTGGAGATGCACATGAGCTGAGTCCCAAACCCTCTCGCTCTGCTCGAACCAGTGGTTGACAGCTGGAACCTCCAAGGGCTCACCTGACCAGGGGAATAACGGAGGTTGGTATCCCAGGATACATTGGAAAGGGGTGAGCCCTGTGATGGATTGTCGTAAGAAGTTCTGGGCGTATTCCGCCCACGGGAGGAATTGGCTCCACCTGTCCTGTTTCTGATGGCAGTAGGACCTCAGGTATCTCCCGATTTCCAGGATCTTCCGCTCAGTCTGGCCCGTTAGTTTGAGGATGGTAACCGGAGGAGAGACTTACGGATATTCCGAGGAGCTTGAAGGCTTGCCATACCCGAGAGATAAATTGGGGACCCCGGTCCGATACAATGTCTTCGGGAAGGCCGAAGTGATGGAAAACGTTCTGGAATAATGCTTCGGCCGCTTCGAAGGCAGTTTATTCCTTGAGGGAAATAAACTTACATGCCTTTGAGAAACGATCCACAATGACGAATACACAGGTGTGGTTAGTTAATGGTGGAAGGTCAGTCATAAAGGCGATGCCCAGATGTGACCATGGACGATGTGGAGTTGGCAGGGGAACCAGCTTTCCTTCGGGAAGTGTTGGTAACGGCAAAGACTGAGCATCCTTTAATGTAGATGGTGATGGCGGAGTTCTCTAGGACCCGCGTGACGTGGAGGCAATGTTTGGCCTGGTTCCAGGAATAGATGAGGATATCGTATATACAGACCACGACGAATCGTTTGAGGAATTCCCGGAACACCGCATTCATATAGCCCTGGAAGACAGAAGGTGAGTTGGACAGAGTTGGACAGGCCATAAGGCATGACCCGATATTCATAGTGTCCTGACGGGGTAACGAAGGCAGTTTTCCACTCATCACCTCGGTGAATATGAATGAGGTTGTATGCGCTCCGCAAGTCCAGCTTGGAGAAGATGCGAGATCCCCCTTAGCTGTTCCAGACCTGCCGGGACCAGAGGAAGTGGATAGCTGTACTTTACAGTCTGGGAGTTGAGGTGACGGTAGTTGATGCACAGCCTCAAACCTCCTTACTTTTTAGCAATGAAGAAGCTTGAAGCGGCAGGTGAAGTAGATGGTCTGATGAATCGTTGTTAAAGTGCCTCCTGGATATACTCCTCCATGGCCATCTGCTCCGAGTTGTACAGTGGATATACTCTGCTTTTGGGCAGAGTAGCCCCAGGTAGTAGGCAAGGCAAGGCAAGGCAAGTTTATTTATATAGCACATTTCATACACAATGGTAATTCAAAGTGCTTTACATAGAAGAAATTAAAATAATCAAAAGAAATCAGAATAATTAAAACAGTTTAGAATAAAAGATAAAATACAGAAATCAGAATAATTAAAACATAAAATAAAATACAGTGCAAACAGTCGGACGAACAGTGGCACAGTGCTCATTCAGTAAATGCACAGTTAAACAGATGTGTTTTGAGTCTGGATTTGAATGTGACTACTGCAGGAGCACATCTGATCTCTTCTGGAAGCTGGTTCCAGCTGCGGCTGGCATAGTAGCTAAAAGCAGACTCGCCGTGCTTCGAGTGAACCCTTGGTATTTCTAGCCGATGTGATCCTAATGATCTGAGTGATCTGTTGGGTTTATATTCACTGAGCATATCTGCAATGTATTGAGGTCCTAGGCCATTGAATGATTTATATACCAGTAATAATACTTTAAAATCAATCCTAAATGTAACTGGCAGCCAGTGTAAAGACCTGAGGACTGGTGTGATGTGTTCATATTTTCTGGTTCTGCTCAGAATCCTAGCAGCAGCGTTCTGTATGAGCTGCAACTGTCTTATGGTCTTTTTGGGAAGGCCAGTGAGAAGTCCATTACAATAATCCACCCTACTGGTGATGAAAGCATGCACAAGTTTTTCTAAGTCTTGACTGGAAACAAAGCATCTAATTCTTGCAATATTTTTCAGGTGATAATATGCTGATTTAGTTATTGCTTTGACATGACTACTGAAACTAAGGTCTGACTCCAGAGACACACCCAGATTCCTGACTTGATTTTTAGTTGTTTGACCCCTAGACTGAAGGTATGCGTTCACCTTGAGAACTTCATCTTTGTTTCCAAACGCAATGACTTCAGTTTTGTCTTTGTTTAACTGAAGAAAGTTTTGGCACATCCAATTGTTTACTTCATCAATGCATTGGCAAAGGGAGTCAATGGGGCTGTAATCGTTAGGCGATAGGGATAAGTAGAGCTGTGTGTCGTCTGCATAGCTATGGTAAGCGATTTGGTTCTTTCTCATTATTTGGCTCATTGGGAGCATGTACAGGTTGAATAGGAGTGGCGCAAGAATTGAGCCTTGAGGGACTCCGCATGTCATGGATGTCCACTCAGACTTATGGTCTCCTATACTCATAAAATAACCTCTGCCTCCTAAGTATGACCTGAACCATTTTAGGACTATCCCAGAAAGCCCGACCCAGTTTTCCAGCCTGTCAAGAAGTATTTTGTGATCGACAGTGTCAAATGCAGCACTGAGGTCGAGTAGTACCAGCACTGATAATTTGCCTGTATCAGTATTTAAGCGAATATCATTTATTATCTTTATGAGCGCAGTCTCTGTACTGTGGTGCGGTCGGAAACCAGATTGAAAATGGTCAAAGTATCCATTCGAGCTTAAGAATTTGTTCAGCTGATTGAAGACAACTTTTTCAATGATCTTGCCTATGAAAGGAAGATTTGAGATCGGTCTATAGTTGTTTAATATGGTCTTATCCAGATTGCTCTTTTTCAGGAGGGGCTTGACAACAGCAGTTTTCAGGGAGGTCGGAAAACTCCCAGAGAGAGTAGGTCAACTGCACAGTCCCATGGCCGATGTGGGTGAAGTTGGGTTGCCAACTGCTTTCTGAAGACATCCTGGAACGCCTGGTATTGCGGAGGAATCTCCACCTTGTGATCCACCTCCAGGCTCTCAACGGTGATGGTGTGGTTCTGGAGTGGTGAGTGAAAGAGAACAAGACTTTGAAGGTTTTTGAACAGAGAGATTGCAATACTTCCCCGGTGTTCCCGGTGATGTTGTGACATCCACGAGCATCCCAGGATGAGGTCTGCAGTGGATCCTTCCAGCACCATGAACGTGATTTCCTCAGAATGCAGGCATCCGATGCAGAGCGTCAGTATGGGAGAGAAGTACCAGATACGACCATGACCCAGCGGCTTCCCTTGGATGGTGTGAATCCTCAAATCCTGAGAGCAGCATTTCTTACAGACATTTAGTTTTTGGAGAAGTTGGGTGGAGATGAAGTTCCCCATGGAACCCGAGTCGATGAGAGCTTGTGCTGAGACACAAATGCGGGGGGTTAGGACATGTACAGTTGTACGGGATAAAGAGTTTATTTGAGGTTGAAGTTGAATAGAACTCACCGCTGGGCATGGTGGTTAAACTGGACAGGCGGTGAGGACATGTCCCTCTCTCCCACAGTAAAGACACAGTTGATGGAGAACTCTCCTCTGACGCTCCACATGTGTTAGGAGGTAGGAGTCTACCTGCATAGGTTCAGGGGCTGGAAGGACGACTGATGGTGCAGAGGGCAGAAATACACAGCGGGGTTCAGGAGAGAGCTAGCGGTGAGACGCTGAGCAACTCGGATGAAGTTCTCAATACCCCTTGCGTCGTCATAAACAACCATCAGTTGATGGATATTGACGTTAAGTCCTTGTCGAAAGGCGGTGAGCAATGCAGTCTCATTCCAGCCATTAGCAGAATCACAATATTGTGTTTTATTGCGAGTGTACACAAATATAAGTAAACACTTTGCAGTTTGAATGATGTCCTATATGAACAAAATGACGGAATATATTTTTATGTCTCCATTGTTCGAATGCGCCACACACACACACACACACACACATATTGCATTCCAGCATTCCAATCTTGACATCGCAGCCTGTTCATTATAGCCTTAATAAAATATAATAATAAAATAGTCAACCTAACATATAAAAATTACACTGCTCTTTTTAAATAGTCAGTAGTACAATTCGTACCATTCACAGTAAGCACCGCTCCACTGCGATGTTTCCAAGCACATTTTAGTGCATGTGAAGAGGATGATTTTTTCTGTGATTTTGGAACGTGAGTGAAGTACAAAGCCTATAATAAAGAATAGTTTAGCATCCAAATGCATCAAAGATGTTGAAACATTTTGATTCTAATGAGAGAGTTACGTGAGCCCAACACTGCTTACTTTCACTTTTGCTTTAAATTATTCTGTTTTGGCTTGTTTATAGCTTTTTTATTATTATTATTTTTCTGTTCTAAATATCATTAAATTTAAAGGATTTGTTGTGGAATATTTTGAGTGAATCATACAATCAGAATAATTGTCTCGTTTTAGTGATTCCCTAGTTATTTTTTATTTTATTTTTTTCATTGTTCTAATCAGATCAGGCAAGTAAAATTCTCTGTCTTGTCCCTTACATTTTTTTTAAATAATATATATATACACACACACACTATATTTATATAGTTATAAAATATTTTTTTTTATTATATATATACAGTATAAAACAGATTTTGCACTGTGATGCACTTATGTTTCAAAATGCTAAACACAGGTAGGCATCGTTTACACACAGCGACTGTAACCGAACCAACCGGACCAAACCAACTGTACAATATAGCTGCGAGCAGCGATGACCGGCCCAAGCCAGTGGCACCGCCAACCCGGTGCCTTTAGGGTAACAGTGCAAAATCTGTTTTAGTGAGTGAGTGTGTTTAGAGTTTTGAAAAAAGAGTGCATGAGATTTGCAAACAGTGTTTCAAATACCTGAACTTGTTTAATGTTTTACAGAAAATGTGATTTATTCGACAAATTGGTTTAGACTATTTAGAATTTGGTTCAGAGAATGGGGTTTATTGTTTTAGCAATTCAGAAAAACTGTAATAAAACATAATTTCTAGTGAATTGGCGCGTCTTCAATGATCGCTTATTTTTATGCACCATTGTATTTTTGGATTCATTCTATAGAATTGGTTATTTCTCGATTATTCTCTATCTCTTGTGAATTATTAGAAGATTTGATCAATTCTAGTTAATTTGGTTTATTATGATAAATTCTGGTAAACAAGTTAACATACACAGGGTTGAGGATGCACATAATTTGGATGTGTGATTCTGTGAGTTTAGTATCTATGCAGTCTGTCAAAATGTGACATTATAGTCATCTCTTATTGACTTGTATCCAGCCTGATTACATTTTCTGCAAGTATAAAAGGCTGTTTTTTTATGGATTTTGATGTTGGTCATTTTGCATCTGAATTTCTCCTTTTGGAACAATAAAGTCTGTCTTTCTCCTATACACCAATTTCACTCCTGTGTGTATGATTAGTCTCTTTTTAGACACATCTAATTATACTATGTGTGTGTGTGTGTGTGTGTGTGAGAGAGAGAGAGAGAGAGAGAGAGAGATATATAGAGAGAGAGAGAGAGAGAGAGAGAGAGAGAGAGAGAGAGAGAGAGAGATGCAGTGCAGTCACCTGAGCTCTTGAGAGGGTTTGTCAGCATGATGAGTATATTATTATTGTCTGTTAAATTGTTTCTGTTGGCTGGTGAGACCCAGGGGCCACTTACATGTCATTGAGACTGCAACAAAATGAATCATACGGCATACATACACGCATAAGCACCTCAATAAAACATTCCGTTATTCCTTCATCGCCAAGAGGGAGAAATTAAAGCTTCCCTTTCCTTGACTGTACAAACTGAATAGCAGGAAAAAGTGAAAATAAAAAAGCAAATAAATGTTTAAAGCCTTAAAATGAAAAATGTTCCAATGTTGTAACACTTTAAAATAAGGTCCCAAAAGGTGTAAACTACCTAGGTCTAGCACCATAGTCAATGCAAATTCCTATTGTACCTTCATACTCCACATTGGGAGATGTTTTGTCTTGGTCTGGGTATTTAAAGTGTCATGAAACCCCCCTGTTTTTACCTGGTCGTGCACACTTCTGAGTTGGAAAAATGGGTGTGTAAAGCTGTGGAAAAGTGAGAGTGTAGAGGGTGGGAAGAGGGGAGAAAACAACCAATAAAACACAGACCTGCAACAAACTCATTATTCAGACACATGAATATTAAAATATGACCTCCAATGGAAAAGAAAAAAAAAACAGAGTTGAGGGTTAAAAATCTAGCCCTATATTACAAACTGCCAACGAGGGAGAAACTCAGAAAAACATTTAAAAGGTCTAATAATATTTTCATTAGGCTACATTAACAAGCACTACAGTCCCTTTGGACAAATGACGCGTGAGTTTAACTGAAAGAATAAAGGCATATACTGTTTTGTCAGTTGTTCTTTGAATTGTCGGTCTACATCATTGTTTTCTGTGTTTCAGAGTAATCCATTGTGTCATCGCATTCATGATCAGACCGTACTACGGAGCCCGGGAAGTCACCTGTGGAAAAAAAAATCCGTGGCGACAGTTTTGCAATCCGTCCGCTCAGTTTATAAACCGTACTCACGAATTCTCAAACTGTTCCCTCGGTAGGCTATATTTTTATGAAAGTGCATTATAATGGGGTAATCAAAAGCAGGCTAATAGGCTATAATTAGTTTGTCCACTTGTTTTTATTGTTATTTTTAGTTTAGCCTTCAGTCATTTTAAAAACAAAAGCATTATTTTTAGATTGTAATGTTACAATGTTAGAATAATGTGATTTTAACCACCTTTTTGCAAATATATTGCATAGCCTACATTCACTATATTTGTTTCCATATCCTTCAATATCAACATTGTTTGGATATCATTGAGCAGGATGTGAAATAGCATTTGGTTACACTTTATTTCGATAGTCACTTAAGACATTCTACTAACTATAAGTAACTTTTCAGCTACATGTCAACAAACTATCATTAGAGTATTAGTAGGCTGTAGTAGACTGTCAGCGGACTGTTAGGTTAGGGTTAGGTGTTAGGGTTCGAGTTAGGAGAACAAGTTGACTTGTAGTTGCTAAGTTACTTATAGTCAGTAGAATATCTGTTGGGGGACCAACAAAATAAAGTGTTAGCAGATATTTAGCAGAGTCTACTAATACTCTAATGACAGTTAGTTGACATGTAGTTGCAATGTTATTTATAGTTAGTTGAATGTCTAAAGTGGACTATCGAAATAAAGTGTTACCTAACATTTTTGTTTAAATAAATACAGATTTTCTTTATCCAAATAGAAAAACGTAGAAAGTACCGAGATATTATCGCATATGGCAATTTAACCAAAAAATACCGAGATATGATTTTTGGCCATATCGCCCAGCCCTAGCACATATATTTCATTTGAAGAAGACATGTGCACACACACGGTGCTGGTTCATATTTAGAGAACTAGAGTATATGAAATATGTCCATAACAACGTATATCTTTTTTTAACGTATATTTTTAACGTACGATGATCCACGTTGCCAGCGTTGCTGAACTCATCCCGGCATTCTGCGCAGAAACCGCTCTCATGCGCGTTTTTGAATTCTCCGCTGTAGGCTAACGCATTCTCATTCGTAATCCAGCGCAGTGATTGGATTGAGCAAACTCTTTCTCATGAATAAATGCAGAATTTAGTTTGGGTCTAGCTGATGTAGAATCGTCCCTACAGCCAGTCACACACTCCGAAGAGGTGTAGCTATAGCCTATCACATTCTGTGAAGTTGCCTCGACTTTTCAACCCGGAATAACCAATTCCCATTTATTGATAACATTTATGAGTGCTTTTATTGTTTTCAGTGATGTGCAACCTCTATATATGTTTCACATCTCAAAAAATGTCTTTTGGGGTTTCATGACCCTTTAAAGAAATGCTGAAAAAGGCGCGATTTGTACTCAAATCAGCCAGTAAAGCTGAGTGTCCTTCAGACTCTTATGTATTTTATGAGGTCAGGTATGAATCTTTTACTCTTTATTTCAGAGCATTTTATGTTTTGTTTTGATTATCTTTGAATGTATTATGTAATTGGCATGAAACATTTACCTGACTAATACATTGTTACATTGATTTTATTGTGACTTACTCTGACATTATTGACTTAGACTAGTAAACGGACTAAAGTTCAGTTAGATTTTCAAGTGAGAAGAAGTTCAAGTGAGATTTTAGAGTTTCGGCTAACTCTTGGTCCTGGTTCAAGTGGACTGTAAAGGCTAATAAAGGGAATTTCCGTTTAGGACAACAGCATGTTGCTCGACCAACCTATATAGGGTGAGCCCTACCTTATTGTAATATTACTCTAGCTCAGTGTTTCCCAACCTTTTTTCAGCCATGGCACCCTTTGAAATTTTTAAAAAATGTGTAGCACTTGTGTTGTTATGAAACTACTTTGATATGATAACTTGAAATGTATCGATTTGCAATACCACATGGACCACATGAACCGCCTATATTTATATTCTGTCATATAGATATTTTTTATAATATAAAACATTTTTGTCCATCCATTGAAAGTCTAGGAATCAGTAATTTCTTCTGAAGAGATCACTTTATTTGTTGACATATTTAATTAAGGCTTTTATTCATATATAAACATTGCTCAATTACCATTACAAATCTCACCTTAATGTTTGCTCACTCAGTGTATTTGTGTTTTCATATTTCATATAACATATGATTTTATTGTAATTGCACAAGATAGCTTGTTTTTAATATAAGTTTTTAATATATTTTATAATGTAATTATTTCACAGGTAATCTCCAAATTAATGTAGAAACAACATAAAGACAGTGTAGGAGCCTAAATGTGTTTGTAAAGTTGATGTGTTGTTGTCATTTTGACCATTGAGTGGCGCTGTGAATATTATAGAGATATCAGTGTATAAAGGTGGCCTTCCTTATGCTGAAGGGAAGTGTTTGGACCCGGAAGGTTAAAAAGGTTTTGACCGCAACAGCGAAAGTGGTGAGTGTATGTAAAACCCAAGGGGGTAATCCATCAGCCTGGAAACTGAAGCCTCACGGGGGCCGCCATTGTAGCAGAACTTCACCTGCTGTTGGCATTCCATTGACTCCCATTCATTTTGGCGTCACTTTGACAGTGATTAACTTTACATCTGAGGCGTCCAAAGACTTCATTTGTCCACTATTTATTTCTAAAGAAACATGACAATGTATAAAAGGCTCCATTACTTTGTATCTTACGTTATGGCCCCGTAGAAGCCGTTTTTGTAAAAATAGGCAAACGATTGCGTCATAACCACGCAACGTTCTGTCGCACTTCTAGAGAAATTACCGTATAGACAGAAGGAGAAGCTCGCAGGCAATCTTTTACTGTCTATGAGGCAATCGGGGGGACATAGAGGCATAAAGTAAAGGGAGAAGCCCATAGATAGAGAGTCCATAAAAGCAACGGGACAAAATATTTCAACGTTTTTGAGGAATTAGGTGATTCAGATTTGACTTGGCACAGCTACTAGAAGATTTACAACTGTCAGACTGTCGTCACGCTCAGTTTGAGCCTGCGCAGTACGCTCAGCCATCAGGAAGTGAGTGCTATAATCGGGCTTTAGTTTTCTCCGTTGAAATCAAGGGAGTCGCTGTGTCCATTTCTTTTACTGTCTATGGTAAAACCAGAGAATGTCTAAAAAGGGAAGAACTTTCACTCGGAGTAAACTTCCGGCTTCTGAACTGGTTGCAGTTCCACTCTGGTTCCATATGAGGGCGTCACAGGACGAGAGCAGAATGAATGGAGGTCTATGAAGCTATACCCCTCAAAATCCACTTTTCTCAGGATATCATTTTTTGTCTAGTAATTTGAATGTTGTATTCGAAAGGAGATGCAAAGAAATTACTCATTGCTGGGTGTTAGATTTTTTAGAGTCACTTATTTGCACATACGTTGCCTTTTTTCGTCCTTGGGAAATGAGAAATAGGAAACCCTTGCCCGCTATTAGAACAATTTATCATTGCACACCTGCAAGGCATTTTTCTCCTTTTTCAATTTTTATTGATATTTAGCACTATTGAGTGGGACATTGGTTGTTGTTGTTTTTTAAGGTGGCAATTCTATACCATATGTATCCTGTATTTCCTAACACAAGAATAACACAACAAGTACTCAAATTCAATTTATTTTCCGTGTACATTTTCTGGTCCCGGAGTGCACCTGAGACCCGCAGTGACGGATTAATTGACAGCTGCTGTCAGGGCTTTCACACTGGCATTTTAGTTCGGAATGGGGCTTGGTTCGCATGAAAAATCGCTAATGTGAACGCTGTCATGTGGACCCGGGTGTGCACTGGGGTCCTGAACACGAGACTACCTGGAGGAGGTGGTCTGAGTTCGGCTGCTCCCGAACCGTGCTGCGGTTCACTTGTATGTGAAAGCAACACGGACCCGGGTGCGCACTTGTTCAGGAAGAAAAGTATCCTGCACATGCGTTTTAGCCGATTAGGATGTATTTAGTTAAATAAAACACATGTAAGGGCAACAAATTAATGGAACTCCACTATCTCCTTTTGCAAGCAGCGGAAAGACACCTTATGCGACAAACACACACAGTAAACCTGTGTTGTTTACTCAGCTATGCATAATAGCACCAAATTAATAAAAAACACAATATATCGACCCGCGTAGAGTTTTCTGTCATGCGTTGTGCACGCTTGTGATGACGTAAGATGCACACAAACGCACCAGAGTTCGATAGAATCAAGTTGAGTGTGAACCAGACCAACGCTGCGGGGGGCACCGGGAAAAATCGCGCTCGGCCTCGGAGCGCAGCAAACGAGCCCAGTGTAAAAGCCCCCTAAAATGGAGAGTGACTGGGGTGACGCAAGTAGCTTTGCAACAGAGCTGTCATTTGAAGTCGAGGACTTTTTTCCCCCACCTTCACCTGAGGTGGAGGAGGGTGAATTGTCTGTGGACACTGGGCCAGAGCCATATCAATTCGAGTCGCTGTCTCAAACTGCGGTCTTAACTCCCGCATCGTGATCGCCATCCGACGATACTAGCGAAGCAGCCGCGCAAGGTAGAATGGGGCCAGTGTCTGAGTGGTAAAACATTAGCATTATGGCTAAATTGGGCTAATGCTCATAGCAAATGCTAACAGAACTATCAGAAATTTTAAACCCATGCATTTAGGTTAATTTTGGTATGATGTAGTGTTAATAATTAAGCGAAAAACAGATATTTCAAGTCTCCTTCTACAATTACAAATTATTCTGTCTCAACAGGTGCACCTGTGGGCACAGCAGCTCACTGTCCCTGGTAGAGAATGTCTGTTGTAGGGAGATACCCAAGGTATAGCTATGAAATATGACAAGACCAGAGTGTTAAGTCCAGTTAATTCATTAATTCATCCTGATCGTTTTCAATACTCGCAATTCCAACTCCTGACTCGCTACGGTGGTTTGGACGAAACAAGATGGTTTTTATACTGTAAAGGGCGTGGTAGCTTGTACCAAGGGCGTGGTGAGCTGGAACCTGCTCGTCATGTACAACCGCAAACATCCAATAGGAAAATGCAACTGCATTAGCCACCGTTCAACCTGAAGAGGGCAGCACTCAGACGTTTTTACACCATATATTGTAGAATTAAAACACTTTATATAGCACTAATAAAGAATAGCACTAATAAAGCCCCATTCCTACAGATCATTAACTAAAAAAAGTTGGTTTAAGGTGTAGTTACCCTTTAATATGGAAATGGAAAATCAAAAATTGGACATCATGTACTGTGGTGTTGTGCAGCCAACAAACTGTGTATGGTGATGCAACGGAAGAATGGTCTTCTTATTTCTTATGAAGTAAACAACATAACACCAAAGCAATAAAGTGAGTCAACCTAATTACTACGGGGACCAAACAACTCAGTACCTTAAAATATTAGATTTAGCTCCTACAGACAGTATATTTTAAATAATTGTTTAATGGCATCTTTTTATGAAAGAAGGCTAGTATCACTGATACCAATGATAGCAAATGTCTTCAATTATTTATTTATTTTCTATTTTAAACATTAATTATCGCCATTCAACATTACAGTATAATTGAAAGCTATCAATTTTAACATTTATTAGGCTCCAAAAAAATAACAACTTTTAATTTAAGTGAACTTAAAACAATCTTTAAAAAAAAACGGATGCTGCGCAAAATTGCGTTAAATATTTTTAACACGTTAAACTGAAAAGCATTAATCGCATGCATTACTGTTGACAGAACGGACATAACCGATGTGTTTATGTGAATACGCGGCAAGACAGACGTTGTGACAATATTATAATTTTTTTTTACACATTTTAGCAATTTTAAGATGTTTGATGGAGTTTTTATATGACACCCCTGCTCTCGCCAGGCGGCACCCTGGGAAACGCTGCTCTAGCTAAGTGTACGTGGAAAACCATGCCATGACAAAACCAAATCAGAGAAAGTAATGTTGGTCAGCTTATATCTGTAGTAGTGGTCATGACCTCTGACTAGAGAACGTGTTACTTTAATTCATACAGATCTATGGGTAATAAAAAAAATACTTTTAGAGAGAGCAAGCATGGGAGCTTGGGAACTCTAAACAGTGTAGTCAATAACCTCTGTCCAGTGACCAAGACTTATGAGTTTGTGATCATGGGCCGTGTTAAACGGCCGGCGTTGAAACCTGAGCAACATTGGTAACTGAACGAATGGCAATAAGAGTAAAGAGTTAAATAGAATAATAAAGTGTCTATAAACTATTATACAAATGGTCAATAACAAATTAGAATTCCAACTGAAATTTTGAGGTCACGATAAAATGGAGTGAGATAAAAGTTTAATTGTAATTAAACAAGACCGAACACGCAGGAAACCTTCACCTGCTCTATTGGAAACTATTGTTGGACCGATTGGGCGAGCCTTACAGTAAGGTCATTTTTAAGTTTAGGTATTGGGTAGGAATTGGGTGGGATTAAGGGATGTAGCATATGGTCATGCAAAATAAGGCATTAATATGTGCTTTATAAGTAGGCCACTAATAAACAGTCAATATCCAAGTAATATGCATGATAATAAGCAACTAGTTCATAGTGAGAATTGGGCCCTAAACTAAAGTGTTACCAAATGTTCTTTAACAACATCAATAGTTTAATTTAGATGTTCCTTAAAAGCCTTTATATCCAGATATGGTTCTTTGTGTTGAAGTTTAAGGTTCTTTTCGCCCTGCGCTGGGCTCATATTCTGTATGGAAAGTAAAGGTTATTGTTAGAAGCCTAAGAACCCTAATCTGATAACTATTTTCTTAAGAGTGAATATAGAAAAGTGACTCAGTTCCCTTTCGTTGTCACTCCGAGTTACGTCGGATGACGACGAATGGGGTTTCGCTTAGAAAGCCTATCAACTTCGAGTATTACAAAACGAGCCAATGGCAAAGAAATGCCATGGGTCTGCGGAATTTGCATGGCGTAACTCCGCCCCACCTCGTGGGTATAAAAGGAGGAAGCCGGCAGCAAGCAGATATGTTTTCGCTTCGGAGCCAAGTGTATTCTTCTCTCCACAAGCCATCTCTGAATTGTCAGCTTTACAAACGAGTACCTCGAGTGTTGGTGTGACGGCGATCTACGGCGAGAGCGTGCTTCCTGCTGATCTGTTGCAGTGGTCTGCCAGTCGGTGCGTTTCTCCCCGGGTGCTTCAACACTTGAGTTTTCTCTCACTAAAAGAGCTTACACGTGGCACGTCTTTTTAAAGACGGCTCGCCCGTGCATTTCTGGTTGCAGCGGACTGGTATCGGACTCTGATGGGCACGAGCGCTGTCTAGTGTGTTTGGGCTTTGATCATGCTTGAACAGCGCTCGTGGGTGACTCATGTTCTCGCCGGGAACGTGATCATCGCGTCATATATAGGTCGAGACTCGGTGAACTCGCAAGAGTGAGAGTCCCCTCATCCACCCCCCGATCTTCGGCTGGTGGCCAGGGTGACCTGAGGGTTACGGTCTGGATCTAGGCGCCGACTATGTGTCCGTGTCCCCAGCCCCCCTCTTCAATGACGGTGCCCGCTAGTGAACTGCTGATTCCCGCGAGTCTACCCTCGGTGGCCCGCGTGTTTCAGTTGAAGCTACAGAGGAAGATGCCATGTCTGTTGCAGCATCACTAGGTGGGTTTGAGTCTTCTGGAAGTGAGGGCTCGTCACAGCTGCCACCTTCCGGTGTGCATACGGCTGTGCCTGAGTCTGATCCGGAGATGACGACCATGCTTTCCTGGGACGATGGGTTTTGGGTAAGGCCGCCGACCCTCGTCCACGGCAAACCCCAATACCTCTCTTCCCGGACGTGCATGATGAGATCTCGAAGTCCAAGAAGACCCCCTTGTCTTCTCGGGACCGCTCGCTGATCTCATCCGCCTTTCCTCCCCTCGATGGGGCCGCTGCCCATGGGTACACTGGGGTTCCCCCGGCTGAACGCTCTGTTGCGATGCTATGTGTCCTCAGAGTGCTTCTTCTCGGCGCAATCCTAAGCACCCGCCCGTGGCCTGTAGTTTTTCGTCTACGCTTGTGGCGAGATCCTATAGCGCCACGGGACTGGCAGCCGCCTCACTGCATGCCATGGTCATTCTGCTGGTCCACCTGACCCAGATGCTCATGGACCTGCACGAGGGCGGGACTGACCCAGGGCTCTTCACTGAGCTGCGCGCCGCCACTGACCTTGCTCTCTGAGCGACGAAAGTGGCCGTACGCTCCCTGGGTCAGGTGATGCTCACCAGTCTGTGGCTGAACCTGTCTGATGTGCTGGATGTCGCGCGGACCCGTCTGTCCGACATTCCCATATCCCAGGTCGGCCTCTTCGGCGGTGCGGTTGAGGGCTTGCCCAACAGCTCTCAGCCGCCCATGAGCAGAGTGAGGTTGATTC
The DNA here is from genome assembly GCF_051911475.1 of Siphateles boraxobius. NCBI lineage: Eukaryota > Metazoa > Chordata > Actinopteri > Cypriniformes > Leuciscidae > Siphateles > Siphateles boraxobius. Next base: position 17,349,590 of record NW_027508975.1, read on the forward strand.
TGTCCCGACGGCCCCGCCGTCCGCTCAGATCCCTCGTCTGCCCACCGCCGAAGGCGCCCTCCCGCGGCTCCCACCCCGCCCGTTCACGGGCCGGCTCTGGGGGCCGCGGGCGGACGCCACAGCCCTCTCCAGCCCCGCCCCCCGCTACACGCCGGGTTAAGCGGCGCTCGTGAGACGGGCACCTCGGCGATGGAGCAGACTGAGGTTGATTCTGTCCCGACGGCCCCGCCGTCCGCTCAGATCCCTCGGTCTGCCCACTGCCGAGGGCGCCCCCCGCGGCTCCCACCCCGCCCGTTCACCCGGGTCGGCTCTGGAGGCCGCGGTCGGACGCCACAGTCCTCTCCAGCCCCGCACCCCGCTACACGCCGGGTTAAGCGGCGCTCTTGAGTTGGGCTCCTCAGAGATGGGACTCAGTTCTTTCCAGGAGTTGGTAGCAGGACCACTCCTTTCCCCGGGGAGGGCCGGGGAAGAATCCTTATTCTCCAAAGAGCTGATTCTCCCGTCTCTGAGCACAGAGTTCTCGGACGTCACAGAGCGCCGCCCACAAGCCGTGCTCTCCTCGTCCCCCTCTGTCCCAGAGGTGGTTGACATGGCGTGCCGTCCACGGACCGCTTCGCCGCTGTCCCCCTCTGTCGCCAGACCCCTGGCAGAGCAGGCCCCCGCGGGACGACCAGCCTGGTCCTCCCCTGGCCCCCTTTGCCAGGGCGCGGTTGCTAACTGTGCCCCCTCTCCGGGCCGCTATGCCGTCCACATCTGGGCCAGTTACTCCGCTTCGCTGCCCCTCCGGGGGGACGCCTGTGGCTCGCATGATCCCGTTGGTTCAGTTCCTGGGAGCCTGGCTAGAGCTTCCCCGTCTGTCCCACTGGATCGTGCGTACCGGCAGGCTCGGCTATGCGATTCAGTTCGCACGGTCTCCTCCCCGCTTCAGGGGAGTCCGCTCCACTTTGGTCGGTGGCAATGCCCCTATCATGAGAGCAGAGATTGCCACCCTGCTGGCGAAGGGTGCAATCGAGACTGTCCCTCCAGCCGAGATGAGGTCCGGCTTCTACAGCCCCTACTTCATTGTCCCCAAGAAAACCGGTGGGTTACGGCCAATCCTGGACTTGCGCGTGCTGAACCGCTCCCTTCACCGGATGCCGTTCAAGATGCTCACCGCCAAACGCGTTTTCGAATGCATACGGCCCCAGGATTGGTTTGCAGCGATCGACCTGAAGGACGCCTACTTTCATGTCTCCATTCTTCCTCGACACAGACCGTTCCTCCGGTTTGCTTTCGAGGGGCAGGCATACCAGTACGCGGTTCTCCCTTTCGGGCTAGCCCTGTCTCCTCGCATCTTCACGAAGGTCGTCGAGGCGGCCCTTGTTCCCCTTCGAGAGCAAGGGGTTCGCATCCTGAGTTATATCGACGACTGGCTGATCCTAGCTCACTCTCGAGATCAGGTTTGCGAACACAGGGACCTAGTGCTCCGGCACCTAGCCCGTCTGGGCCTTCGGGTCAACTGGGAGAAGAGCAAACTTTGCCCCGTGCAGAGGATCTCTTTTCTCGGTATGGACATCGACTCGGTCGCCATGTCCGCGCAGCTTACGAGCGAGCGCGCGCAGTCACTGCTGACTTGCCTAAGACAATTCGAGGGCAAGAGTGCGGTTCCACTGAAACTTTTTCAGAGGCTCCTGGGGCATATGGCATCTGCAGCCGCGGTCACGCCGCTCGGATTGCTTCATATGAGACCGCTTCAGCTTTGGCTTCGCGACCGAGTCCCGAGGTGGGCATGGCAACACGGCACGTTCCGAGTACCAGTTACTCCGACCTGCCGTCAGTTCTTCACCCCGTGGTCGAACCTCGATTTTCTCAGGGCCGGTCCCCCTGGCTCGAGCTTCCCGGCATGTTGTTGTCTCAACAGATGCCTCCACCACGGGCTGGGGCGCCATGTGCAATGGACATGCTGCTGCGGGCTCCTGGACAGGACCCCAGCGGCTGTGGCATGTCAATTGCCTCGAGTTGTTGGCAGTACGCCTTGCCCTGCACCGCTTCCGGGCGTTGCTCAGGGGTCAACACGTACTAGTCCGCTCAGACAATACCGCCACTGTAGCGTACATCAACCATCAAGGTGGTCTACGCTCCCGCCGTATGTCACAACTCGCTCGCCACCTCCTCCTATGGAGTCAGAAGCATCTGAGGTCGCTTCGAGCCATCTTCATTCCCGGAGCGCTGAACTGTGCAGCCGACGAGCTCTCACGGCTTCAGCCCCTCCCTGGAGAATGGCGACTCCATCCCCAGTCGGTTCAGCTGATTTGGGACCAGTTCGGGGACGCGCAGATAGATCTGTTTGCCTCTCACGACTCGACCCATTGCGCCCAGTTCTATTCCCTGACCGAGGGCACGCTCGGCACGGATGCTCTGGCGCACAGCTGGCCGCAGGGCGCAAGTATGCGTTTCCCCCAGTGAGCCTTCTTGCGCACACTTTGCGCAAGGTCAGGGAGGACGAGGAGCAGGTCATTCTGGTTGCCCCTTACTGGCCCAACCGGACCTGGTTCCCCGAACTAGTACTCCTCGCGACAGCACCTCCCTGGCCGATCCCTCTGAGGAAGAACCTTCTTTCTCAGGGACGGGGCACCCTATGGCACCCTCGTCCCGATCTTTGGAACCTCCACGTGTGGCTCCTGGATGGGACGAGGCAGGTTTGAGTACCCTACCACCAGCGGTGGTGGCTACCATCACTTCCGCTAGAGCGTCGTCCACGAGACACGTCTATGCGTTGAAGTGGAACCTCTTCGTCAACTGGTGCTCTTCTCTCCGAGAAGACCCCCGGAGATGCTCGATCAGTGTTTTGCTTTCCTTCCTTCAACAGGGGCTGGAGCGAAGGCTGTCTCCCTCCACCCTGAAGGTCTATGTTGCCGCCATTGCCGCACATCATGACCTCATCGAAGGTAAGTCGGTGGGGAAGCACGACCTGATCATCAGGTTCCTGAGAGGAGCGAGGAGACTGAATCCTCCTCGTCCTCCTCTCGTTCCCTCTTGGGACCTCTCAGTGGTTCTAACTGCCCTGAAGAGTGCTCCCTTTGAGCCCCTGCAATCAGTTGAGCTTAAGTTCCTGTCTATGAAGACAGCGCTCCTGGTTGCACTGGCCTCCATCAAGAGGGTTGGGGACCTGCACGCATTCTCTGTTGACGAAGCGTGCCTGGAATTTGGGCCGGCTTACTCTCACGTGATCCTGAGACCCCGGCCTGGATATGTGCCCAAGGTTCCTACCACTCCCTTCCGGGACCAGGTGGTGAACCTGCAAGCGCTGCCCTCGGAGGAGGCAGACCCAGCCTTGGCACTGCTCTGTCCAGTACGCGCTCTCCGCGCCTATGTAGACAGAACGCAGTGTTTCAGGACCTCAGACCAGCTCTTTGTCTGTTATGGTGGGAAGCTGAAGGGAAAGGCTCTCTCCAAGCAAAGGTTGTCTCACTGGATAGTGGACACCATTGCCTTGGCTTCCAGCAGCAAGGTCGACCGTGCCCCCTTGGTGTGACTGCCCACTCCACCCGGAGTGTGGCGTCCTCTTGGGCTCTAGCGCATGGCGCCTCGCTAACAGACATCTGCAGAGCTGCAGGCTGGGCGACACCTAACACATTCGCCAGATTCTATAATCTCCGAGTGGAGCCTGTGTCCTCTCGTGTACTCGCTTCAACCAGCTAGTACCGGACCCGCTCAGGTGTCTTCGCTTGCTCGCCATTCCACTCCACGGACTGGATACGTGCGATATTTTTCTCAGGTGAGCTTCTCCGAAAGCCCTGAGCTCCTCCAGCACTCCTGACGTCGGCGCCAGTGTCTATTGCCTGTGCGTCGGCTAGGTGCCTCCCGTGTGCATGGTCCCTCCTCTGAGCGACCCCCACATGTGTATTTCCACTGTAAGCCTCTCTGAGCGTGTGTCTTTCCCTTGGCAAGCCACCTTGCCTCCCCTGGGGTTGAAATATTCCACCTGCGGCTGGACACCCCAGTGTTTCCCATATGCTTCCTTCGGGTCATATGTGTATTCTCTAAGTCCCCCCCCTCCGGGCTGGCATTAATTGCATACTTCCCCTAGCTTGGGATATGCTTCCCAGTGTACCTTGGTATTCCTGTGTTATATGGAGTCCTTTGTCCAGGCTGACAGGGATCTCGATTTACGCAGGGCACTGGAAGACAGCTGAGAAGGTGGCGTGATTAGACTGGTAACCCCATTCGTCGTCATCCGACGTAACTCGGAGTGACAACGAAAGGGAACGTCTACGGTTACGTATGTAACCCTCGTTCCCTGAGTAGGGAACGGAGACGTTACGTCTGCCTGCCACTTTCCGCTGTACCGCGGGGATCGCCTGAGCTCAGTCTTGGCTCCTCAGCGAAGAAACATATCTGCTTGCTGCCGGCTTCCTCCTTTTATACCCACGAGGTGGGGCGGAGTTACGCCATGCAAATTCCGCAGACCCATGGCATTTCTTTGCCATTGGCTCGTTTTGTAATACTCGAAGTTGATAGGCTTTCTAAGCGAAACCCCATTCGTCGTCATCCGACGTAACGTCTCCGTTCCCTACTCAGGGAACGAGGGTTACATACGTAACCGTAGACGTTTCTAATTGCCTGAATTTTACAATTTATACAGTTTCCTCTGCTTACAGGGTCATGATATATATATTTTTTTGTTTCCCTGAGGTTCACTTATAATGTTATGTTATGGTTTTTTTTGCACTTAAAACAGTCATTATCTATTTTTTATGACCATTTTCTACCCCTCTCTTGACTTTATGCATTGTATTAATGGGTGGTTTTATAATAACTTTAAGGCACCAATGCAAACAGTTTTTGCAGCTCATTTTCAATAAATGATTTTGCTGGACTGTGGAAGAAGCTTTTATCTCACAGCTACGTAAAAGACTTTCAATTCAAAAGATGAAGTCTACATTAGTAGAAAAGTATGTTTTCCTTGTTTTAAGAGTCAACCATACTCAATTTTGTATTATAAATAATTGAGTTGAACCAAAGCAAAGAGAAGTATCTATGTAAGCACGCTGCATGGCTGAGCACACACCGTTCTCTAGCTTTAGGGCAGGACTGACATCATTGAGCAGGAAAATAACACGTAACAAACCAACCAAAAAAAATTTGTGTTTAATGTTTAAAGATGAAGAAAATAAGAAAACCAGTCCCTTGTGTTAGCATTTCAGTAAAATTTTATTTTGCCCACAATCTGGTTTCTAAAAAGGGGAAAAGCAAGAGAATATCCTCTGTCTTTTTTTATTTCTTTTATAAATAGTCCTTCTAGAATGATTTATCTCAGACAAGATGTTTTAAATCTAGAACAGAGAGGTTTCCTTTGGCTTTCTGATTCTTTTCTTGAGGTATTTAGGATCCAAATCATAATATGCAAAGACAGGGGAAAACAATTTAAAGTCTATTGAACTGCTGAAGAGGACGGAATACCTCTTGTTCAAATATTGTTTTTCGGCATGGATAAATATCAACGTCCATCTCCCACTCCACTTTCACGAAGGCAATTTGGACATTGACATGAATTTATTAAATGTGTATGTACTTTGGTGCCAATTTAAAACGTTTTACACATTAAGAAATGCTGATTTCATGTTTAACTTATAATAGACCTGCTTAGACTGCACACATTCACAAAATCAGGTCCAAAAACAGCAATAGCCATCAAACACATGCTTTCTGTAGGAAAATAAACACTATAGAGTCATATTTGAATAAGACTTCCCAGCTTGTGGGAAAACTGCCTTCCTTTTCATTTAAGTGTGAAAGAACCTAAAGTTAAAGCAGAAAAATCTGCTTTATCTTTTTAAAATTCCTCTCATGAACCCTTGAATATCACACCTCATGGGCAGATTCACATATGGCAGACCAGCTGCTGCTAATATATAATAATCATTTAACTCACTCATAAGTGCAATCATGAATATGAATTCAAAATCGTGTGCTGGCCTCATTTTGTGGCTAACACTGGAAGGTTACCTTATTTCATTGCATTATTAATCACTGCAATGAATGGCGCACGCTACTAACATTTTAAACATTCTGTGTACAAACCAAAGCAGAAACTTGGACATTCCTCTAGCAAGCCAGTGTATGAATAGACAAAATCCAGATGTTTAGCCTCTCAAAGACAATTCCATGTAGTATTCCTGTTCTATACATCCTAATGGCAGTTGCTCAGGACCCCCCGACCATTGTTGGGGGTAACGAGTTACAAAGTAATGGATTACATTAACGATATTACTTTTTTGGGTAATGAAGTAAAGTAACGCATTACACTAAAAATATCGGTAACTACACTACTTTACTAGACTATAGGAACGGGCTTTCCCTTGTTACCCAAGCCGCGTTTGCCTGTGTGTGAAGTTCTGTCTGTTTAAGTGGTGCATGCGTGCGTGCTGCCTGTGTGTGTGCTTGCCTGGGCACCATTGCCACAGAGATCGATTTGAGTGACGTAGCTGCTGGTGCGAAGGAGAGAGGGAAATGGGGACGGAGACCGAGACAGGGGGTTCGGGCCAGTGGCGATATTCACATTACCTTCAGTTTATTCCTCGAAAGGACAAAAATATTCATGTAAAATGCCCAAGTGACAAGTGTCTTTCAACTGCAGCCAACTCAATGAGTAACCTGTCTAAGCATCTGTCAACCCAGCATGGCAATACAAAACTTGTGGCGAAAGATCCTGCTCGCCGGTCATTTGAAGGAGTCACTCATCAGTCAACCCCACCTAAACAAGCTAAGCTTTTCTCAAGTCTTGGAGCGCAGCAGGTAACACAAAATGAAATGAACAGGCTTGTTGCAGGGTTTTCCGTCAAAAAGACTTTTACTTATGCAATACAATCGTTATTTCGAAGAATAGAGAGAAAAATTAATTGAATGGGATAAAGTTTATGAGATAAACTAAACTTTTTGTTGCACTTTGTTTTCACTGTTGCACTTTTTGTTTTGTGCATTGTACACAATATATAATACACAATAATACATTATTAATAGGTTCAAGAGTTTGTGACTTGGTATGTTACCCTGCCTCTGGAAGCCACATCTGCAGGAGGCAGAGGAGAGCAAGCTAAGGGAAAAATAATGTTTTTGGATGAAGTTAATTTTCTGTTTATTTAATTAATTGCATTTTCTGTTTCCTTTTTATGGGCTTAAGTGCATTTTAAATTAAGATTTAATTTTATGGGATAAAGTGACCTTTATTTTTATATTTTTTTCATTGACCACTTCATTTTTATTTTTTCATGAGTCTAAAAAGCTGATTTTGTTCTCAGGAGAAGAGTTTTATTCTCATATTTCCCAAAGCCTGTTTTTTGAAACTTGCGTTGACCCCATTTTAAAATGACCCCAAAATAGCCTCCTTTATCCTGTTGTTTGTGGATTTTACAGTGAGGCATATTTCTTTGTGCAGACAGGGATATTGTTCTTTCATATGGTTTTACATGCCATTTTGTATACATTTATACAATAAACACTATGCAGACAGGCTAAGTGATGATAGGGTTATGTTTGTCCATGTATCTACACGGTAAATTAAGAATCGTGAAAGTAAAGTAATAAGTAGTGAAGTTACTTTTCAAACGCAGTAACTAGTAAAGTCATCTCATTACAATTTACAGAAGTAACTATAGTAACTAATTACTTTTTTTGAGTAACTACCCCAACACTGCCCCCGACATTTAAATATGCCAAACATGCATACTTAAGAGAACATACCTTTTTTAACAAAGTTCTTCATCCTAATTTGACAGTAAATACACTGCAAAAAACAAACAAAAACATTTACTTACTTAGTATCTTCGTCTTGTTTCCAGTCGAAATATTTAAAAATTCAAACGGAAAAAAGTAATGTTTATAACTTATTGTTTAATAACTTATTTTCTTACCCCATTGGCAGATAATCTTGCTTGTTTTAAGCAAATACTCACTTATTATTATTATTTTTTTTTTCAGAAAACAAGACATAATATCTTATGTCATTTTACATGTAAATGTATCTTGATTTGATATATGGACTAAAAACAAGACAAAATACTAAGATTTTTTTTTGTGATTAAACTTTTTCCAGTAAATCATATAATTAATGAGTTCATTTAAATGTTGCAATTATCACAAAGCGGTTGCTCTTTTGCACATATAATAATGTTAATGCGTATTGTGATTGTCTATTTACCTTTACATTTTAAGATACAATAATAGATTATATCACGGATATGACCACTCTACAGTTAGTGCACGCATAAGAACATTTTCACATCAGTTGTGGCCTTTTTATGAAGGATGAAATCCATGGAATTTGGGATCAAATCTGATCCTACTTGTGTTCAATAAATGAGAGGTCCCTGGCCTCAAACTGACTGTGGAAATACCTTAAATACCTTAAACACCTTAAATAAAAATGTAAATTTCTGATGTTCAAGAGTAAGACAGCCTCAGACCCTATTGGCTGGTTGAACAAATACATTAATGCTACAATGGTTGAGGTCCTGCCCTCTCGCTGACCTTTTAGAGAAATGCTAATTGGCAGCCAGAGATTAAACATTCAAAACATTCAGAGTATTCCCATAAATAACAGCTCCAGGAAAAACTAATTGCCTGGATAATTCCAACTGACTTCAGCTCACGAGTTACAGGGATGGAGAATTTCTAAAGCTCTTAAATATTTATCCCTGATACCTTCTGACAGACTGAAGAGAAATGTGCCAACAAGGCAGACATGATCAGAACATAAATATGTGAGCGTACACCATCAGCATACATGATATGATGAGGATAATCTCAAGTGGAATAAGCAGATATCAAAGAACATGAGACTTTGAAGTTGTGTTCCACTTTGCATTTATAATATGCACTATAATGTATGTACTTCATTGGTGATATGAAAGTACAATGGGGTCCAAAACTCTAAAATCAAATAATGGGAATACAAAGACATTCATGTTAATTTTTCAGGTTCACATTTTACTGAAGTTAATATGCTGACAAAATCATTTGTAGGTAATTAAATATTATTCAATGTTAAATATTACTCAAACAGTTTAACCTGTTGATTCGGTCAGCTCATAGACCAACCAAATGAGATGTATTCTCTGACTTCAGCTTTTGTTTTGTTCCCCTTTGTCAGTTCACTATGACGTGAGTCAGAATAGATTCTGACTAATGGGGATCGCTAGCGAGAGCCTATCTACTTCGAGTGTAACTAAACGAGCCAATGCACATTGGCATGCGATAATTGCACCAGCTGCTATGCATCGTGGCGCGGGCATATAATGAGCAGTCTTTCGCTTCGGCGCCAGACGGTGAATGCTGTTTCTGCTCTTCAATCTTATCTGAGAGTGTTTTAACTTCAAAAGATGAGTCTGCTTCTTCAGGAGAATGCCTCTTCAAGCTGGTGTTGGTGTTACAGCGCAGACAGCGCTGGCCGCGATCTCACAAAGAGCAAAACAGCTGTTTTCACAACTCATAATGTTGCAACTTCAATGAGAATGTGAGTGCTCACAGCAGGCTTGCACTATCGTCTTGTTTGTGTAGCCGCGGTCATCCCTGGGTGCTTCAGCACCAGAGAGAGCAGTTCCCTTTCGTCCTGGGAACTCCGATGTGTCGTCGGGAGAGTTCCCTGACGAATTGGGATCACGCTAGGGAGCTAATTGCCTTTGAGAGAATAAAAAACGAGCCAATAGACATTGGCATGCAAGATTTGCATACCGCGACTCGCCTACCAGCGCTGGTATAAAAGGCGGAAGTAAACATTGCGCAATGCTTTTTGCTTCGGAGCCATCCAGTGTGTCTCTGTTTGAGCTGCTGTGTACCGAAGAGTGAGTTAAACTTACGAGTCCTCTTTAAAGAAGAGAAGATCCTCTTGTGCTGGTGTGACGGCGCGTTCGTGACCATCGCTTCCTACTGCTGGCGGTTCTCCTCTCTGAAGAAAACAAAGACTCGTTTTAACGGCTGCGTTTGGGTGAGTTCAGCACATGGGCTTGCAGTTTCCCCGTTGTGTCTGCCGCGGTGGTCCCTCTGTTCCTCGGCACGCAAAAGACCTTTTTTTCTTTTCTTTTTCTAAAAGAGCAACACGGGCGTTTCGCCTCCTTTTCGGGATGTCGTTTCACCCGTGCGTATCTGGATGCGGTCGACTTCTCCCTCAGGAAGATGGTCATAAACACTGTCTCTCGTGTTTGGGCTTAAAGCACGCAGAGGCAGAGTTTGTGAATGAGTCATGTTGTCATTGCGGGAACATGACTCTGGCGATGCTGCGCTCGAGACTGCGAACCCTGAAACATGGGGGAGTCCCTTCAGAGAATCCCCGATCTAGTTCATCTGCCGGTTCACTTCGGCAGACGGCTACTTCGGTGATTCCTGTTAGTGAGCGGATGAGGGTTACCGGGCAGAACGTTCCGTCTGGTGAAAGATCCTCACGGGCTTCTCACGCCTCTAGTAGCTCGTTGCCATTGGTTGTCCCGGGGGAGCTTCCGGGACCGCCTCGTGCGGTTCCGTTTGTCTCCTTTGGGGCACCGCCTGAGGACCAGATGTCGATCGCTGCATCGGAGAGAGAGCGGTCATCTTCTGGTGACGACTCAGTGGGACTACCCCCTTCGGGTGTGGTGGCCCCTGCTGAGCATGATCCAGAAATGGCCGCTATGCTCGAACGGGCGGCCGCGAATGTCGGGCTCACGTGGAACCCTCCACCGGGTCCCGAACCTTCGCGGCTAGATGATTGGTGTCTCAGAGCGGGTCGTGCTGTTGCCCCGCGGAAGTGCATGAGGAGTTTAGGAAGTCTTGGCTGGCCCCTCTGGTGACCAGACGTAGACAACCTCGCTCCTCCTCCCTCACCACTCTCGATGGCGGACGGCGCATGGGTACGAGGGAATCCCCCCAGTGGAGCGGTCTATAGCGATGCAGCTGTGTCCTAAGACCGCTTCCTCCTTGCGGGGTGCCCCTTCACTCCCCTCCCGTGCCTGTAGGTTTTCCTTTGGTCTGACCAGGTATGCCTACATGGCGTGTGGAGACACCGCTTCCGCCCTGCATGCTATGGTGTTGTATGGAATTACTTTTGTGCCAATAATAATGAAAGTAACTTTTCAAGAAACTAATGAAAATATAAATTGAAACTGAAAAAAATATCTTTGAAACTGAAAAAGAATAAATCGCGGGCACATTTTTTTACTTCGTTCTTAATACACGGCATGTTTTGCTAACTATTTCTCATATTTCTTTCGCTAATCTGAACTTACAAATGCGCTTCCAGAGTTTTCAGTTACGCTTCTGAAGTTTTCGTTTACGCTCCCTGGGTTTTCGTTCGCAGTTCTGACACATATCTCTCGTGGGGGCGGGGCTAGTAGCAGTGTGTTCTCATTGGCTACTGAGTTTTTGATTGACAGATTACTGACCTGGAAGTGAAGACGTCAGTGTTGTGTTTACATGTTTGAATGTGAGCGTCTGTAAGCGCAGCTTTCTATTTCATTTTACTGATATTAAGTTTGTGTATTTATTTGCTGGTACACTATATTGTTGAGATGATTTCTTATAGAAGGAATAGTAGCCTACAGACGAATGATATCATTATCATTAGTCATCGTCACTATCAGGATACTGGATACTCGTGGTAAGTCTTTTTTTATTTTTTATATATACAATACTAATACTATTTATAATGCAGTACTTGCTTTTTAAGGTGGTGAGGCATTTTAGAGCTCAGTGAGCCCATAACATTATACAGTGTTGTCTTGTTTCAACGGTTAGCCCAATCATTACATGACTTGTTTATCTACATACGATTATGTCTTTGATTAGATCATAGTTGCTTCGATTAGATAATATTCCCCCCAGCCACCCCAAACAACATTGGGCTAGAGTACTGTACAGTATCTGTACTGTGTAGCCTACAGTACAAAAAGTACTGTATCAGACAATGACCGATGCCATTGGACTAGAGCGCTGTCAATCACTGCCTGATTCAACCTTGGCAATGTAAAGCCTTTTTTTACCATGCCAATAAAGCTATTTAAACCTGAATTTCTCAATTTCTGATGAATTTGTGATGCAGAGTTTTTGAACTCAGACCACGTCTCTGTTCATGATATGTAAACACACAATTATTTTGAAGTATCACCCTGGTCACAATATTTATTCTGATTACTTTTGTGTGATAAAGATGACTGATAAAGCTATTATATGTAGCTAGTATGAGTAACAAAATGCTTTTTCTGTGTCCATATTTGACTAATAATAATGCAAAAATGTTCACTTCAAATTAACATTTCTGAGAAAAATGTTTAATCTTTAATACTCTTTAATAATAAATATATGTCCAAATTCAAAACTTAATACATGCAAGTAATTATGACTGAAAACATCCAGCAACTAGGGAATACACAGCCATGGATATATGTTTATATATAGGGCTATAACAGCCATCTACTGGTTACACAACAGTATTACAGATGATAAATGGTGCATGACTCAGATGTAAATATTTAGTACTGTAAAATCCCTTAAAACATTTATATAATTTGTTTGAAATAAATATTTTAAGTCTTCAACTTGTTACTGTATGTGGGAGTTCAAATCAGTTTGTATTGATTATAATATGTTTCCTTTCTCATTTTCCAGGGAGTTGAGCAACTTTTCCATAAACAAACTTCTGATGCTGACACAGAGGATGGAGTGATAGTACCAGAGATACACTGTCCACATCAGACTTTGTTCAGACACATCACATTTGAATGACTGGGATCTTGATCTTCAGACACCTGATTTATTTTGTTTTTATAAAATAGCAAATATTTTAATTTCCTCTAGATCAAAACAAACACAGTTCACAAGTACACAAGAGGTTGCACTTAATTTATATTAGTTTATGCTGATCATGGATTAGCATACCAACAGCATATGAATGTTAAGGGGATAGTTCACCCAAAAATACAATTCTCACTTATTTTACTCAACCTCATGCTGTCCCAGATGCATTTTACTTTCTTTCTACGGATAAACACGAATTAAGATTTAAAGTAATCCATCTCTGCGAGTCCTAAAGATGCTTTAAAAACCACACAAAGTGACCGTGATGTCCATGCGACCTCAGTGGATGAATCAATCACTTCTGGAGTGAAACAATAGGCTAGACAAGAAAAATACTAATAATGTAAATTGTAAACCGTTTAAAACTATTAAAACTCACTTCCGACCAACTGTCATATGTACATGAATTACAATCCACTTGTATTATATGGACTCACAGAGATGGATTATTTCCTTAAAAATCTTTGTTTATGTTTATGTGAAGAAAGAAAGTCATATACATCTGAGATGGCATGAAGTGAGTAAATGATGAGAGAATTCTCATTTTTTGGGCGGACTATCCTTGTACCCACCCAGTCACTGCTTTGTTACTTTTACTATAACAGGAACTGTTCAAAGGATCATAGCATCATTTAAAATGTATATGAATTTTAAATATGTATTCTGTATTTGTAATTGTGCATTTTGTATAGTAATGTATATCATGATAATACTGTGCATTACATGTATAGTATGCAGGTAATGTTTTGTGGATTCTGGTCTTTCCTGTCACAACATTATTGCATCCAAGACTTTCACTTTGATACTTGTGTATATGCCGTATTGACAATAAAGAATGTACATTTATTTGAATTCATATTTGTAATTACTTTCATTTAACTGGTTGTATAAATCGCAATTGAAACTGTTGATGATTGTTAAAATTTTAATTTTAAATTTACAATTTTAAATGTTAGAAGATAATATTAACTAAATTAAATAACTAAATAAAATTATCAGCATGATAAAAAACATTCTTTGTATGACATATGTAATGAAATGCCCTCTGTATCATTTGACAACAGGCCACGATTTTAATTTTTATATTGTTTAAATTCCTCTTATGTAAGTGATCATTAATGTTGATGGTGTAAATGCGTATGCTGACAATGAGTAATGTGATGGACATGGTTGCCAACCTTGATTACCTGGTTGAAGTGAAACTTTCTTCTCGACGGCTGAATATCACACACTATGCTAGTATTTTTTTTAAATTGTAACAGCTCAACCTAATCAGAGCCTAACATGCAAAAGAATCATCAGGAATAAACAAATATTCTCCGAAAACATTGGACACTATACAATATTTTCAGTATTATACAGTAGGCCTATTTTAATGTACAATTACACCTGAATAGTGAATAGACTCAATAGATCTCTTGCACTCCTAAAAGCTAGTAGCAGCAGGTAAATACAGATAAAATTAAAAAACAAACATAACTTAATATCAGTAAAATGAAATAGAAAGCTGCGCTTACAGACGCTCACATTCAAACATGTAAACACAACACTGATGTCTTCACTTCCAAGTCACGAAGCTGTCAATCAAAAACTCAGTAGCCAATGAGAACACACTGCTACTAGCCCCGCCCCCACCGAGAGATATGTGTCAGAACTGCGAACGAAAACCCAGGGAGCGTAAACGAAAACTTCAGAAGCGTAACTGAAAACTCTGGAAGCGCATTTGTAAGTTCAGATCAGCAAACGAAATATGAGAAATAGTTAGCAAAACATGCCGTGTATTAAGAACGAAGTAAAAAAATGTGCCCGCGATTTATTCTTTTTCAGTTTCAAAGATATTTTTTTCAGTTTCAATTTATATTTTCATCAGTTTTTTGAAAAGTTACGTTCATTATTATTGGCACAAAAGTAATTCCATAGTGTTGCTGCATGTCCACCAGGCCAAGGCACTCCATGACATGCAGGAGGGTGGTCTCGACCCAGCTTTGCTGCAGGAGCTGCGTGTGGCGACGGAACTCGCCCTCTGGGCGACGAAAGTCACCGCACTTTCCCTGGGTCGGGCGATGTCCACGCTCGTGGACCAGGAACACCACCTGTGGCTTACCCTTGCGGATATGCGGGAAGCGGAGAAGAACAAACTCCTCAACTTCCCCATATCCCAAGGAGGCCTCTTCGGCGACGCGGTGGAGAGTTTCGCCCAAGAGTTCTCCACCACCCAGAAGCAGTCGGAGGCGATACGGCATGTCCTGCACAGGAGACAGAGTGCTGCTGGTTCGTCCTCTGTGGCCGTAGAGCCTCCGGCTGCTGGTCGCCGAGGGCGCCCTCCTGTGGCCGCTCCTCCTTCAGGGCAGCAGTCTACCCCTGGAGGACGGAAGTCTGCTCGTAAGAGGGTGGCCAAGCCCGCTCAGACGCCTCCGGCTCGTCCCCGTAAAAGGAGGTGCGGAAAGCGTCCCTGAGACGGGCGACCTGGAGGGGAACCTGGATGCTGCTCTTGAGAACCCAGGCTCAGTCAGGGGGCCAGTCCTCCTTTGGCCAACAAACGAACAGTGTGTGATTATGATTTAGGCGGCATAATAGGTCAGAAGTCAGATTGGATCAGAACTTTCACAATATTTATCCAGTTCATCTGGTTAGGGGTCGGAGTCATCACGCCGGTATGGAGATGAGTTTGTTGAGGTGTCCATGAGGCCTTCACGTGTTGATGAGGCTGGCACTTCAGGGATGCGTTGTCGTCGTGTCCATGTGATGGTCCTTCATCAGATCTGGATATGGCCTGGATCCGGCAGTTTGCGGTAAACCTCGGGATAAACAGAGAGACTAATATTAGTGTAGACGCCATCATTCATATGATGTACAAAGTACATCAGGATTTGTGTGAAGTGTTCCTGGTTCCGGCTGATCTAAACTATGCAGCCTAACATTGAATTATAGCAATCTATAATGTGTTATGTGTATGCTAAGCCAAAGAGATGTGTTTTTAGTCTAGATTTGAACTGACAGACTGTGTCTGCTTCCCGGACAATGTTAGGAAGATTGTTCCAAAGTTTTGGTGCCAAGCAGGAAAAGTATCTACCGCCATCAGTTGATTTTGATATTCTAGGTATTATCAACTGGCCAGAATTTTGAGATCGCAATAGACGTGAAGGACTATAATGGGTTAAGAGCTCGCTCAAGTACTGCGGAGCTAAACCATTTAGTGCTTTGTAAGTAATCAGCAATATTTTAAAATTTATACGATGTTTAATAGGGAGCCAATGCAGTGTTGACAGAACCGGGCCAATGTGGTCATACTTCCTGGTTCTGGTAAGAACTCTAGCGGCTGCGTTTTGGACCAGCTGTAGTTTGTTTATTAAGCGTGCAGGGCAACCACCCAGTAGAGCATAACAAAAATCTAGCCTTGAGGTCATGAACGCATTAACTAATTGTTCTGCATTTGTCAATGAGAGCATATGACGTAATTTAGATATAGTTTTAAGATAGAAAAATGCGCTTTTACAGATACTAGACACGTGACTTTCAAATGAGAGATTGGTATCAAAGAGCAAACCCAGGTTCCTAACTGACGACGAAGACTTGACAGAGCAGCCATCAAGTGTTAAACTGTATTCTAGGTATTGCGTGTGGAAGTTTTTTGTCCAATAATTGGAATCTCTGTTTTTTCAGAATTTAGTAGTAGGAAATCAAATTTTTTATATCAGCTATGCATTCCGTTAATTTTGTGAATTGGTAAGTTTCGTTAGGTTTTGAGGAAATATAGAGCTGAGTATCATCAGCATAACAGTGAAAACTAATTCCATGTTTCCTAATGATATCTCCTAACGGTAGCATGTACAGAGTGAACAGCAGCGGTCCTAGTACTGAGCCTTGTGGTACGCCATACTGAACTTTTGACTGATAAGACATCTCTTAATTTACTGCTACAAACTGATAACGGTCAGATACGTATGATTTAAACCATGCTAGTGCAATTCCACTAATGCCAACATAGTTTTCTAGTCTATTTAATAGAATGTTGTGGTCAATGGTGTCAAATGCAGCACTAAGATCAAGTAACACTAATAGAGAGATACAACCACGATCGGATGATAAGAGCAAATCATTTGTGATTTTAATGAGAGCTGTCTCAGTACTATGGTACGGTCTAAATCCGGACAGAAAATCCTTGCAGATAGCATTTCCTTCAAGAAAGCAACACAGTTGTGAGGATACTGCCTTTTCTAATATCTTTGACAGAAAAGGCAAATTCGAGATCGGCCTGTAATTGACTAATTCTGTAGGATCAAGTTGCGTTTTTTTAACAAGCGGTTTAATCATAGCCAGCTTAAAGGGTTTTGGTACGTATCCTAGAGACAAAGACAAATTAATGATATTGAGAAGAGGGTTTATGACCTCTGGAAGCATCTCTTTCAATAGTTTAGTCGGAATAGCATGTATGTTCTTGTATAACATACAAGTTGTCGATTTAGATGAGTTAACGATTTTTTCTCCTATAGCAACAAATGAATCAAATTTTTCCTCAGGAAGACTACAATGCACTCCCTGATGCGATACTGTAGTAGACGGTAGAGTTGTGCGGATGGGCTATTATTTCATCCGCAACCGCATCACAAAACTCATCATCCGTCCGCCATCCATCCGCACTAACGTTTTTGACCAATTTTCAAAACCGCAGCCGCCCACCATCCGCTGATACAAGGCGGTGCTGATGACAGCCACGAGACTAGAAACCGCCCGCCACCCGCCCGAATTTAATTAAAATATTTTTTTTCGTCACGTCATCCGCCCGATACGCGGTTTATCCGCGGAGTCTGCGCCTATAACCGCCAACCGCGCATCTCTAGTAGACGGTTGCATAGTTATAATTTTGTCCCTAATATTATCAATCTTATAGGTGAAGAAGTTCATAAAGTCATTACTGCTGTGTTTCTTGGAAACTTCTGGGCTTGCTTTCTTTTTCGTTAGTTTAGCCACTTTTTCAAATACATACCTAGGATTATGTTTATTTTCTTCTAATAGGGTTGAAAAATAAGCAGATCTAGCAGCTTTTAAAAAATCTCTGTAAGCAATCGAGCTCTCCTTCCATGCAATCCGAAATACCTCTAGTTTTGTTTTCTTCCAGTTGCGCTCCATTTTTCTGGCTGCTCTCTTAAGGGCCTGAGTGTGCTTGTTGTACCACGGCGTTGGACTATTTTCTTTAATCTTCTTTAAGCGCAGCAGAGCAACTGTGTCTAAAGTGCTGGAAAAGAGAGAGTTAAAAGTGTCTGTTGCAATATCGAGTTCTTCTAAGCTATCTGGGATGCTGAGATGATGAAACTGATCAGGAAAATTATTGATAAAGCAATCTTTCGTGGCAGAAGGGATAGGTCTAACATATTTATAACATGGAGTCGGCTTTGCAGCCTTGGCTAAATGTAATTTACATGAGACTAGATAATGATCTGAGATGTTGTCGCTCTGCTGCAGTATTTCAACGGCATCAACATCTATTCCATGTGATAATATTAGATCTAGAGTATGATTACGACAATGAGTAGGTCCTGACACGTGTTGTCTAACTCCAATTGAGTTTACAATGTCTTTAAATGCCAATCCCAATGCATCTTTTTCATTATCTACATGTATATTAGAATCACAAACAAAAAACACTTTATCTGCAGCCAATACTAATTCTGATAGAAAGTCAGCAAATTCTTTGATAAAGTCTTTATGGTGCACTGGTGGCCTGTATACAGTAGCCAGCAGAATTCTCAAACTTGATTTACCGTTTACACTATATATTTTTACATTAAGCACCAACATTTCAAAAGAAGTATATTTAAAACTAGATTTCTTAGTGGTTTTGAAAATATTACTATAAATTACAGCAACACCTCCCCCTTTGCCTTTCGGACGAGGTTCATGCTTATAACAGTAATCTTGCGGGGTGGACTAATTTAAAGTAATGTAATCGTTTGGTTTTAGCCAGGTTTCTGTCAAACACAGCACATCTAGGTTATAATCTGAAATCATATCATTAACAATAAGTGCTTTTGAAGTAAGGGATAGAATATTCAGCAACCCAAGCTTTATCGTTTGCTCATCTGTATTATATATGTTTTTTATTTGTTGAACATCAATTACATTTTTAACCTTAGATAGGTTTGGAAGTTTTTTGTATTTCCAAATTCGGGGAACAGACACAGTCTCTATATGATGATATCTAGGTGAAAGAGCCTCTATGTGATGGTATTTATCTGACCTTGTTGACGCGAGGCCGCTAGCAGATGGTCAACAGCCAGCCATTGAGTGAACACAATCTAGTAACTATCTAATCACCCCCCTCGAACAGGAAGGGGGCCAGAGCAAATTACAGTGCCTGACATCGTACTTGCGAGTTCAAACACCTCTTTAATGTTAATTTTGGTGATCTTCGACTGGCGAAGTCGAACATAATTAGTGCCGACGTGAATAATAATCTTAGAGAATTTACGATTAGCATTAGCCAGCACTTTTAAATTTGCTTTGATGTCAGGCGCTCTGGCTCCCGGCAAACATGTGACTATGCTGGCTGGTGTCTCTATTTTCACGTTCCGTGTAATAGAATCACCAATTACCAGGGCACAATCAACAGAATTCTCAGTCGGTGTTTCACTGAGTGGGGCAAATCGATTTGTTGTGGTAATCGGAACGGAAGAGTGGTTTTTTGATACGCGACTAGAGCGATCCCTCACTGTCACCCATCTGCCTGGCTGCACAAGCAATAATTTAGCCGGAACCGAATCATGTAAAGGGTTCACTATGCTAGGCGCATCCAAAATAGTATCTAAAGCTCTTGCACACTTACTATCCTCAATTGAAGTTTGGATGCGTGTCTCTAGTTCTGAAATCTTCTCCGTCAGCCTGACTGTTTCCTTTTGAAATTATCACATATATATCCTATATTGCCGACGGGGAAGGCTATACTAAACATGTGGCATCAAGTGCAGGTGACAATAACAGGAAAAGACATTACTAACCGTGTTTCTTGACTGATTCTTACTCACCAGGGGCCTCATTTATAACCATTGCGTACGCACAAAACAGGCCCTGAAAGAGGCGTACAAGTTGTGATTTATAAAAACAAACTTGACGGGAAAATTTGCGCACCTGCACGCAAACTCTGACCCATGCGTACAAACATTTTGGAGATGGAGCAGTTTGGCGACACCGATGGTGAGCTGGAGTTAAATGTCTTTTTGGTCACTTTTAGACAGAAAATCTAAAGAAAATTATACATATACAGAAAAATAATACAAATATAATTTCACAAACCAAGCCTATCACATGAAGCAAACATCCATCCCTTCTTAAATGTCCGCGCCAGCTAGTGCGTTCGGCTGTTTAGTGAAACTGACGCATAGCATAACACATCTAAAACCGTAAATCTTCATTATAAGTCCTAATCTTAAATACAGTTCATGTTCACAATAACAGTTTAAATAAAACAATGATTTAAACTTTGTTTTACTTCTGTTGTAAATATTTGGATTAAATATGCCATTCTGATTAATTTAGTTAAACACTTAAATTACATGAAATCATTACTGAGAAGTTATAACATTTTTTATATTCAATAAATATAAATATTTGTTGTGGATGCAATGCTTTCGAACACTTTTCCTCTCTCATGCTGTGTTTTAATGTTTTAACTAAAGAGATAATTGCTTATCATGATAATAGCAGATTGTCTGAGAAAATGGTTTCGTGCAAATAATGCACAACAAGGTCTATATGTTTCCATTAAAAACATAAATCAATTAAAAATACTCTTTGGCCAGTGGAAAAGATTAAGAAAAACTTTCTCCGAAATGTATTCTATACTATTTGATTTATTTATTCAAAAACAAGGCAAGGATAGGCTACTAGTTTTTATTAATGTAACTAATGTGACAGCACAGCAGCATTTCATATTTTCCTAATGTCTTGTACCGTTAAACATGTTATCACGTGGATGAATAATCATATGCAAATGATATACAGATGAGGATATGCATAGTAAAACTAGGCGTTGTAAGCTCCATATATGGTTGTTTTGGGGAGGAGTTTAGTGAAACTGACTCATAGCATAACACATCTTAAAACCGTAAATCTTCATTATAAGTCCTAATCTTAAGCTTAAAGATTACGAAATACAGATGTCGCACAATCTTCCGCTAACTGGGATCTATAAATTGAATTCTGCGCAGGTTCTGCCGTACGCACGGTTTTATAAGTCTGAATATTTTTTTGAGTACGCCATTTTTAGCTTTCTGGCGCACGTACACTTTTAGTAAGGATCCTACAAACAGTTTTATAAATGAGGCCCCAGGGCTTTTATTAACTCAGAGGCGCGGGCGCGCGCAAGAAAAATAAATAAATAAACTGAGCGCACAGGTGGCGCGTTAACAGACTAGCAAGTTACTACTGTGTCGTGCTAAGAATAACGGAAGCTAGCGAATGATAAGTAAGCTGTAATTAGTAGTATAAACAATTAGAAATGATAGTAAATGATGGTTCAAAACAGAAAGAAATACGAAGCTAATACGAGGCTTAGACGGAGCTTACAGCCTCGAAGCAGACAAAACTCACAGCACAGCAGGCAGCGAGGCAGACAGGAGCAATCGATCAGTGATCCACCGAATAGAGTGGCACGGCAATGATACTGAATGAACAGTCACAAAAATCCCGTTCAAGATGCTCACGCAGAAACGCATTCTCGAATGCATCCGTCCCCAAGATTGGTTTGCAGCGATCTACCTGAAGGACACGTACTTTCATGTCTCGATTCTTCCTTGATACAGACCGTTCCTGTGGTTTGCATTCGAGGGACGGGCATATCAGTACAAAGTCCTTGTCCTTGTCATCCCGCGTCTTTATGAAGGTCTCGGAGGCAGCCATTGTTCCACTCTGAGAACGCGGCATTCGTATTCTCAACTATCTCGACGACTGGCTGACGTGTCCGGTCATTGTTGAACTGATTGAGTACAATCAAAAGGAGGACAGCGGTCCCAATGAAAGTTTTTCAGAGGCTCCTTGGGCATATGGCATCCATAGCCGCGGTAACGCGGCTCGGATTGCTTCATATGAGACCGCTTCAGCACTGGCTTCACGGCCGAGTCCGGAGATGGGTGTGGCAGAGCGGCACTTACCGAGTGCACGTAACCCCGCACTGCCTCCAACCTTCAGCCCGTGGTTGGACCCTTCAATTCTACGGGCAGGTGTTTCCCTAGAACAGTGGTTCTAAAACTTTTTCGGTCATTCCCCACTTTGGACAAGAGGGAATTTTCATTCAGAAAATAAAAGTGCAGTTGCGTCCAAATTTGTATCAAGTTCAAAAATAGAAAATAAATAAAAGTGCCACTCGTCATAGCATCAGCACCCCCTCGTTGGGGGGCTGTGGACTAACATAATATTGTACTTAAAATGTAAAAAAAAAAAAAAAAAAAATATATATATATATATATATATATTACACAAATTAAAATAGACATAACATAGCCTACTGTGTTTGATATGGGATTAAAATGATGGGCTGTGTATAAGATATAAACTAATGATTAATCATTTTAATATTCCTTTGTTCCGATCAGAGCATGTGAGCAGAGAGAGAGAGCACATCTATGAATATTCCTCCGCTCGCTCATTCCGCTCAGGGTCGCGCTCTCAACGCAGAATGGCTGCTGGTTCGAGAATATGTGGAATACCCGCTGCCTCCGACTCGCCATGAACAAATAAAGATATAAAGGCATAAAAAGGAAAATTTCCTCCCGTTTGACGGGCCCCACCTGTCACGTCTCTATTCCCCACCAGTGGGGGACGCCCCACACTTTGAGAACCGCTGCCCTAGAACAAGTGTCCAGGCATGCTGTGGTCTTCACGGATGCCTCTGCCACCGGCTGGGGGGCCACGTACAACGGGCATGCAGTTTCAGGTCTGTGGACGGGGCCTCAACTGCATTGGCACATCAATTGCCTAGAGTTGCTCACAGTACACCTTACGCTGGGCCGCCTCAAAGGGCCGCCATGGCAAGCACGTACTGGTCCATACTTGTTATGTTACATACATACCATGTTATGCTGATGATACTCAGCTCTATATTTCTTCCAAACCTAACGAAACGTCTACGGTTACGTATGTAACCCTCGTTCCCTGAGTAGGGAACGGAGACGTTACGTCGGATGACGACGAATGGGGTTTCGCTTAGAAAAGCCTATCAACTTCGAGTATTACAAAACGAGCCAATGGCAAAGAAATGCCATGGGTCTGCGGAATTTGCATGGCGTAACTCCGCCCCACCTCGTGGGTATAAAAGGAAGAAGCCGGCAGCAAGCAGATGTGTTTCTTCGCTGAGGAGCCAAGACTGAGCTCAGGCGATCCCCGCGGTACAGCGGAAAGTGGCAGGCAGACGTAACGTCTCCGTTCCCTACTCAGGGAACGAGGGTTACATACGTAACCGTAGACGTTCCCTTTCGTTGTCACTCCGAGTTACGTCGGATGACGACGAATGGGGTTACCAGTCTAATCACGCCACCTTCTCAGCTGTCTTCCAGTGCCCTGCGTAAATCGAGATCCCTGTCAGCCTGGACAAAGGACTCCATATAACACAGGAATACCAAGGTACACTGGGAAGCATATCCCAAGCTTAGGGGAAGTATG
The DNA here is from genome assembly GCF_051911475.1 of Siphateles boraxobius. Classification (NCBI taxonomy): domain Eukaryota; kingdom Metazoa; phylum Chordata; class Actinopteri; order Cypriniformes; family Leuciscidae; genus Siphateles; species Siphateles boraxobius. The sequence continues at coordinate 17,373,044 of NW_027508975.1, forward strand.
CAATTAATGCCAGCCCGGAGGGGGGGGACTTAGAGAATACACATATGACCCGAAGGAAGCATATGGAAAACACTGGGGTGTCCAGCCGCAGGTGGAATATTTCAACCCCAGGGGTGGCAAGGTGGCTTGCCAAGGGAAAGACACACGCTCAGAGAGGCTTACAGTGGAATACACATGTGGGGGTCGCTCAGAGGAGGGACCATGCACACGGGAGGCACCTAGCCGACGCACAGGCAATAGACACTGGCGCCGACGTCAGGAGTGCTGGAGGAGCTCAGGGCTTTCGGAGAAGCTCACCTGAGGAAAATATCGCACGTATCCAGTCCGTGGAGTGGAATGGCGAGCAAGCGAAGACACCTGAGCGGGTCCGGTACTAGCTGGTTGAAGCGAGTACACGAGAGGACACAGGCTCCACTCGGAGATTATAGAATCTGGCGAATGTGTTAGGTGTCGCCCAGCCTGCAGCTCTGCAGATGTCTGTTAGCGAGGCGCCATGCGCTAGAGCCCAAGAGGACGCCACACTCCGGGTGGAGTGGGCCGTCACACCAAGGGGGCACGGTCGACCTTGCTGCTGGTAAGCCAAAGCAATGGTGTCCACTATCCAGTGAGACAACCTTTGCTTGGAGAGAGCCTTTCCCTTCAGCTTCCCACCATAACAGACAAAGAGCTGGTCTGAGGTCCTGAAACACTGCGTTCTGTCTACATAGGCGCGGAGAGCGGCAGCGCTTGCAGGTTCACCACCTGGTCCCGAAAGGGAGTGGTAGGAACCTTGGGCACATATCCAGGCCGGGGTCTCAGGATCACGTGAGAGTAAGCCGGCCCAAATTCCAGGCACGCTTCGTCAACGGAGAATGCGTGCAGGTCCCCAACCCTCTTGATGGAGGCCAGTGCAACCAGGAGCGCTGTCTTCATAGACAGGAACTTAAGCTCGACTGATTGCAGGGGCTCAAAGGGAGCACTCTTCAGGGCAGTTAGAACCACTGAGAGGTCCCAAGAGGGAACGAGAGGAGGACGAGGAGGATTTAGTCTCCTCGCTCCTCTCAGGAACCTGATGATCAGGTCGTGCTTCCCCACCGACTTACCTTCGATGAGGTCATGATGTGCGGCAATGGCGGCAACATAGACCTTCAGGGTGGAGGGAGACAGCCTTCGCTCCAGCCCCTGTTGAAGGAAGGAAAGCAAAACACTGATCGAGCATCTCCGGGGGTCTTCTCGGTGAGAAGAGCACCAGTTGACGAAGAGGTTCCACTTCAACGCATAGACGTGTCTCGTGGACGACGCTCTAGCGGAAGTGATGGTAGCCACCACCGCTGGTGGTAGGGTACTCAAACCTGCCTCGTCCCATCCAGGAGCCACACGTGGAGGTTCCAAAGATCGGGACGAAGGTGCCATAGGGTGCCCCGTCCCTGAGAAAGAAGGTTCTTCCTCAGAGGGATCGGCCAGGGAGGTGCTGTCGCGAGGAGTACTAGTTCGGGGAACCAGGTCCGGTTGGGCCAGTAAGGGGCAACCACAATGACCTGCTCCTCGTCCTCCCTGACCTTGCGCAAAGTGTGCGCAAGAAGGCTCACTGGGGGAAACGCATACTTGCGGCCCTGTGGCCAGCTGTGCGCCAGAGCATCCGTGCCGAGCGTGCCCTCGGTCAGGGAATAGAACTGGGCGCAATGGGTCGAGTAGTGAGAGGCAAACAGATCTATCTGCGCGTCCCCGAACTGGTCCCAAATCAGCTGAACCGACTGGGGATGGAGTCACCATTCTCCAGGGAGGGGCTGAAGCCGTGAGAGCTCGTCGGCTGCACAGTTCAGCGCTCCGGGAATGAAGATGGCTCGAAGCGACCATAGATGCTTCTGACTCCATAGGAGGAGGTGGCGAGCGAGTTGTGACATACGGCGGGAGCGTAGACCACCCTGATGGTTGATGTACGCTACAGTGGCGGTATTGTCTGAGCGGACTAGTACGTGTTGACCCCTGAGCAACGCTCGGAAGCGGTGCAGGGCAAGGCGTACTGCCAACAACTCGAGGCAATTGACATGCCATAGCCGCTGGGGTCCTGTCCAGGAGCCCGCAGCAGCATGTCCATTGCACATGGCGCCCCAGCCCGTGGTGGAGGCATCTGTTGAGACAACAACATGCCGGGAAGCTCGAGCCAGGGGGACACCGGCCCTGAGAAAATCGAGGTTCGTCCACGGGGTGAAGAACTGACGGCAGGTCGGAGTAACTGGTACTCGGAACGTGCCGTGTTGCCATGCCCACCTCGGGACTCGGTCGCGAAGCCAAAGCTGAAGCGGTCTCATATGAAGCAATCCGAGCGGCGTGACCGCGGCTGCAGATGCCATATGCCCCAGGAGCCTCTGAAAAAGTTTCAGTGGAACCGCACTCTTGCCCTCGAATTGTCTTAGGCAAGTCAGCAGTGACTGCGCGCGCTCGCTCGTAAGCTGCGCGGACATGGCGACCGAGTCGATGTCCATACCGAGAAAAGAGATCCTCTGCACGGGGCAAAGTTTGCTCTTCTCCCAGTTGACCCGAAGGCCCAGACGGGCTAGGTGCCGAAGCACTAGGTCCCTGTGTTCGCAAACCTGATCTCGAGAGTGAGCTAGGATCAGCCAGTCGTCGATATAACTCAGGATGCGAACCCCTTGCTCTCGAAGGGGAACAAGGGCCGCCTCGACGACCTTCGTGAAGATGCGAGGAGACAGGGCTAGCCCGAAAGGGAGAACCGCGTACTGGTATGCCTGCCCCTCGAAAGCAAAGCGGAGGAACGGTCTGTGTCGAGGAAGAATGGAGACATGAAAGTAGGCGTCCTTCAGGTCGATCGCTGCAAACCAATCCTGGGGCCGTATGCATTCGAAAACGCGTTTGGCGGTGAGCATCTTGAACGGCATCCGGTGAAGGGAGCGGTTCAGCACGCGCAAGTCCAGGATTGGCCGTAACCCACCGGTTTTCTTGGGGACAATGAAGTAGGGGCTGTAGAAGCCGGACCTCATCTCGGCTGGAGGGACAGTCTCGATTGCACCCTTCGCCAGCAGGGTGGCAATCTCTGCTCTCAAGATAGGGGCATTGCCACCGACCAAAGTGGAGCGGACTCCCCTGAAGCGGGGAGGAGACCGTGCGGACTGAATCGCATAGCCGAGCCTGACGGTACGCGCGATCCAGTGGGACAGACGGGGAAGCTCTAGCCAGGCTCCCAGGAACTGAACCAACGGGATCATGCGAGCCACAGGCGTCCCCCCGGAGGGGCAGCGAAGCGGAGTAACTGGCCCAGATGTGGACGGCATAGCGGCCCGGAGAGGGGGCACAGTTAGCAACCGCGCCCTGGCAGAGGGGGCCAGGGGAGGACCAGGCTGGTCGTCCCACGGGGGCCTGCTCTGCCAGGGGTCTGGCGACAGAGGGGGACAGGGGCGAAGCGGTCCGTGGACGGCACGCCGTGTCAACCGCCTCTGGGACAGAGGGGGGCGAGGAGAGCACGGCTTGTGGGCGGCGCTCTGTGTCGCCCGAGAACTCTGTGAGCTCAGGGAAGAGGGGATTGTTTCTGACTTTAACCACATTAGGGTGCTGCCCACCCGTGGGTGAGCAGCGGGGAGTGGAGAACAAAAGATTCTCCCCCGGCCCTCCACCGGGGGAAGGAGTGGTCCTGCTACCACCTCCTGTGAAACAATCATCATCCCTGAGCAGCCCGTCTCAGGAGCGCCGCTTGGCCCGGCGTTTAGCGGGGGGCGGGGCAGGAGAGGGCTGTGGCGCCTTCTTACGGCTTCCTCCGCGACCGGCCCTGGGTGGAGGCTGCTGCGTGGTCCGGGCGGGAGCCGCAGGAGGGCGCCCTCGGCGGGAAACAGGTCGAGGCGTCTGCCCGGCCGGCAAGGTGGAGGCAGCAGCGGGCCGGCGGGGCAGAATGTGTCTGATGGCCTCGGTCTGTTTCTGGGCAGTTGAAAACTGTTGGGCAAAGTCTTCAACTGCACCGCCGAAGAGGCCGGCCTGGGACAAGGGGGCGTTAAGCAGACGGGTCCGCTCAGCGTCCCGCATGTCAGCCAGGTTCAGCCACAGATGTCGCTCCTGGACCACAGCTGTGGACATCACCAAACCCAGGGAGCACGCGGTAACCTTCGTCGCCCGGAGAGCAAGGTCGGTCGCGGCGCGCAGCTCATCAAAGAGCCCTGGGTTTGTCCTACCCTCGTGCATGTCTCTGAGCATCTGGGCGTGGTAGACCTGCAGAGTGGCCATAGCATGCAGTGAAGCAGCCGCCTGTCCCGCCGCTCTGTAAGACTTCGCCACCAGGGTCGACGAAAATCTACAGGCTTTGGATGGGTGCTTAGGCTCGCCCCGAGAAGAAGCACTCTGAGGACATAGTTGCATGGCAACAGAGCGTTCAACCGGGGGAAGCCCAGTGTACCCACGGGCAGCTGCCTCATCGAGGGGAGGAAAGGCGGATGAGACCAGCGAGCGGTCCCGAGAAGACAGGGGGGTCTTCCAGGACTTCGAGATCTCATCATGCACATCCGGGAAGAAAGGTATTGGGGTTTGCCGAGGACGAGGGTCGGCGGCCTTACCCAAAAACCAATCGTCCAGCCGCGAGCGCTCAGGACAGGGTGGAGGCCTCCACTCAAGTCCGATGCTCGCGGCTGCCCGGGAAAGCATGGCCGTCATCTCCGGATCAGACTCGAGCACAGCCGTATGCACACCGGAAGGTGGCAGCTGTGACGAGCCCTCACTTCCAGAAGAGTCAAACCCGCCTAGTGATGCTGCAACAGACATGGCATCTTCCTCTGTAGCTTCAACTGAAGCACGCGGGCCACCAGAGGGTAGACCCGCGGGAATCAGCAGTTCACTAGCGGGCACCGTCATTGAAGAGGGGGGCTGGGGTCGCGGACACATAGTCGGCGCCTTGTTCCAGACCGTAACCCTCAGATCACCCTGGCCACCAGCCGCAGGACGGGGGGTGGATGAGGGGACTCTCACTCTTGCGAGTTCACCGAGTCTCGACCGTAATGACGCAATGGTCATGTTCCCACAGAGAGAACATGAGTCATCCACGAGCGCTGCTCTAGCATGATCAATGCCCAAACATACTATGCAACGCTCGTGCCCATCAGAGTCCGATACCAATCTGCCGCAACCAGAAGTACACGGGCGAGACATCTTTAAAAAGACGTGCCACGTGTAAGCTCTTTTAGTGAGAGAAAACTCAAGTGTTGAAGCACCCGGGGAGAAACGCACCGACTGGCAGACCACTGCAACAGATCAGCAGGAAGCACGCTCTCGCCGTAGATCGCCGTCACACCAACACTCGAGGTACTCGTTTGTAAAGCTGACAATTCAGAGATGGCTTGTGGAGAGAAGAATACACTTGGCTCCGAAGCGAAAACATATCTGCTTGCTGCCGGCTTCCTCCTTTTATACCCACGAGGTGGGGCGGAGTTACGCCATGCAAATTCCGCAGACCCATGGCATTTCTTTGCCATTGGCTCGTTTTGTAATACTCGAAGTTGATAGGCTTTCTAAGCGAAACCCCATTCGTCGTCATCCGACGTAACTCGGAGTGACAACGAAAGGGAACTCACCATTCACAAAATTATCGGAATGCATAGTTGACATCAAAAATTGGATGACTAGTAATTTCCTACTACTAAATTCTGAAAAAACAGAGATTCTAATTATTGGACAAAAAACTTCCACACGTAATAACCTAGAATACCGTCTAACACTTGATGGCTGCTCTGTTAAGTCTTCGTCGTCAGTTAGGAACCTGGGTGTGCTCTTTGATACCAATCTTTCATTTGAAAGTCACGTTTCTAGTGTCTGTAAAACCGCATTTTTCCATCTTAAAAATATATCTAAATTACGTCATATGCTCTCATTGACAAATGCGGAACAACTAGTTCATGCGTTCATGACATCAAGGCTAGATTTTTGTAATGCTCTACTGGGTGGTAGCCCTGCACGCTTAATAACCAAACTACAGCTAGTTCAAAACGCAGCCGCTAGAGTTCTTACCAGAATCAGGAAGTACGACCATATTAGCCCGGTTCTGTCAACACTGCATTGGCTCCCTATTAAACATCGTATACATTTTTAAATATTGCTGATTACTTACAAAGCACTAAATGGTTTAGCTCCCCAGTACTTGAGCGAGCTCTTAACGCATTATAGTCCTTCACGTCTATTGCGATCTCAAAGTTCTGGCCAGTTGATAATACCTAGAATATCTAAATCGACTGCTGGCGGTAGATTCTTTTCCTATTTAGCACCAAAACTTTGTAACAATCTTCCTAACATTGTCCGGGAAGCAGACACACTCTGTCAGTTCAAAGCTAGACTAAAAACACATCTCTTTGACCTAGCATTCACATAACACTCTATAGACTTCTATAATTCAATATTAGGCTGCTTAGATTAGGTCAGCCAGAACTGGGAACACTTCCCTTAAATCCTGATGTACTCGTAACTTCATAAGAAGAATGGCATCTACGCTAATTTTAGTGTCTTTGTTTATCCCAAGGTTTTCCCGCAGCCTGCCGGATCCAGGCCGTTTGCAGATCTGATGAAGGACTTTCGCCTGGACCGGATGACAATACAGTGCTAAAGTGCCAACTAGCCTCTCCCTAAGGAGGATCCCTATACCACTCTACAGATAAAGCGTTGTGGATTTTTTTGGTTCGCGTACCTACCCGAAGTGATAAGATAAAATAAAATTCTGCATCAAAATTTATAGACAAGACAAGTAGTTTGTTTAGGCATGGTTTGTAAGGAATTACAAACCTGCGCACATATATTCAAACGCACATAACTATAGAATCAATTCTTAATGCGCATGTGAACGCCATCAGCGTCAATCACAGGTTCACGTTTAAAGTCTGTTTAGAGAGAACGGTGTCTTCTTAGCGGTCCCTAATTTAATAACAAATTATCATTTAGACGGAAGTGAATCAATCAAAACTAACTTTAGCTGGAAATTTTTTTTTCAAGAACCACTATAAAACCAAACCAATCTCTGTTACCTTAAATTATATGTTTATCTCTGTAAAGCTGCTTTGAAACAATCTACATTGTTAAAAGTGCTATATAAATGAGGATGACTTGACTTGACATACGGACATCACTGCGACCGTTGCGTACATCAACCGTTAAGGTGGTCTACACTCCCGCTGCATGTCGCAACTCGCCCGCCATCTCCTATGGAGTAAGAAGCATCAGAGTTCACTTTGTGCCATTCACATCCCTGGTGTGCTCAATTGTGCAGCCGAAGAGCTCTCAGCAGGTCTTATTAGTTGCGCCGTAAGGCCAAACCGGACCTGGTTCCCACAACTCATGCTCCTCACGACAGCACCTCCTTGAAGGACCTGCTTTCTCAGAGATGCCACTCTATGGCAACCGCATCCAGACCTCTGGAAACTCCATGTCTGGTCCCTGGATGGGGCGTGGAGGTTCTAGGTGACCTATCCCAGGCGGTGGTAGACACCATCACTTCTGCTAGAGCCCCCTCAACGAGGCGCCTCTATGCTCTGAAGTGGAACCTGTTTATTTCATTTCATTTCATTTCATTTCATTTATTGGTTTATTTTACAGGGACAGTGCTCATTAATTAACAGTAAAATAACTGTAAATGAGCCAGAGTTAGCTCAACAGGCTAATTTTCATCTGTTGTCCCTGGCCAGTTATTATTAAGGCAACCTAAAATCAAGATATAAAAACAAAAAATGACTTTTTACAGTCCACAAATAATGACAACATAGAAAAGTAATGATACGACAAGTACAACACACAACAATAAGTAACAAGCAACATCAGCACACAACATAGGCTAAAAAATGAGAGATAACCAAGTTTGACACAAGACAATCTGCTAGCAAGCAACAATTTTCAGCAGGCAGTCAGTAGTCTAATGTGCACATATCTGATTATCAATTAGCCAGTTCTTAAGCTGACCAGTAAAATAACGATACGTGTTTGTTTCTCTTATCAGCCTAGGCAATAGATTCCACTGTTTAGTTGCTGTTACAGAGAACGCTGACTGACTAAAGGTACTTTTTCGAGTGGGAATGATACAGTCCCCTCTTGTAATACCTCTAGTGACATGAGTGCCTGCTCTCTGCATAACAAATCTCTTCAGTGGAGGTGGAGCCGTGCTATGCAATATCTTATAAACTAGACAAAGGTTACTGTAAGTGATCAAGTTATCCCAACTCAGAAGTCTATGGGTATTTAAAATTTGACAGGTGTGAAAACTATTAGGTTTCTGAACTAAAACTTTAAGAGTATGTTTATAAAGACTTTCCAGTGACTTCGTTGTAGACTTAGCTTGTGCCCAGCTTGTCAAACAGTATGTAAAATGCGGGATAATCATGGCATTCATACATATCATAGCAGTTTCAAAGTTGAATGATTCCCTAACAAATCTAAAATTACTTAAATTAAATCTAACTCGTTTGCACATACTTTTTACATGAGTTCTATAACAGAGATTCGAATCAATCCAAACAACCAGATACTTATATTCAGTCACAACTTGCAAATTTTGACCTGATATCATTATGTCAGGGTCTGGAACGCTACATGGTCGCTTTGAAAAGAACATGCTAACGTTCGTTGAATTGTTTTCTTCCCACCGGAAAGACCCCTGAAGTTGTCCGATTAGAATAGTGCTTTCAAGATGGGTTGGAGCGAAGGGCTGTCTCCCTCCACCCTCAAAGTGTATGTTGCTGCTATCGCCGCACATCACGATGCAGTTGAAGGCAAGTCATTGGGAAAGCATGACCTGATCGTCAGGTTCCTTAGGGGAGCGAGGAGACTAAATCCACCTCGCCCCCCCTCTTTACCTTCTTGGGACCTGTCTCTGGTGCTCAGCGCACTGCAGAGCCACGTTCAAGATCCTGTCACTAAAGACAGTGCTCCTGACCGCTCTGGCTTCCATTAAGAGGGTAGGGGACCTGCAAGCATTTTTGGTCGACAAATTGTGCCTAGAATTCGGGCTGGCCAACTCTCACGTTGTCCTGAGACCCCGGCTCGGATATTTGCCCAAGGTTTCTACCACTCCCTTCAGGGACCTGGTAGTGAACCTGCAAGAGCTGTCTTCGGAGGAGGCAGACCCAGCCCTAGCTTTTCTCTGTCCCGTCCACTAGAGATGCGCGTTTGGCGGTTATAGCCGCGGACTCCGCGGATAAACCGCGGATCGGGCGGATGACGTGACGGAAAAAAATATTTTAATGAAATTCGGGCGGGTGGCGGGCGGTTTCTAGTCTCGCGGCTGTCATCAGCAGCGCCTTGTATCAGCAGCGCCTTGTATCAGCGGATGGCGGGTGGGAAAATTGGTCAAAAACGTTGGTGCGGATGGATGGCGGACGGATGATGAGTTTTGTGATGCGGTTGCGGATGAAATAATAGATGCCCATCCGCGCATCTCTACCGTCCACTCTTTGCGATTTTATGTGGACAGAACGCAAAGCTTCAGGACCTCAGATCAGCTCTTCGTCTGTTATGGTGGCCAGCAGAAGGGAAAGGCTGTCTCCAAGCAGAGGATGGCCCACTGGATAGTGGATGCCATCGCCTTGGCTTACGAAGCCCAAGGCGTGCCTTGCCCGTTTGGGTTGCAAGCACACTCAACTAGAAGTGTTGCTTCCTCCTGGGCACTGGCTCAAGGCGTCTCGATGACATATATATGTAGAGCTGCGGGCTGGGCGACACCTAACACGTTCGCTAGATTCTATAGCCTCTGTGTAGAGCCGGTATCTTCCCATATATACTCACCCCCACTGGCCAGTCGCGCGAGGAATACGTTCTTATTGTCGGCTTGCAACACCACTCCGACCCCTATGGGCCGGATACGTGCATCTATTCACTCCAGTAGTGTTCCCCAGAAATGGCTAACCCTGTGAGTTCCTCCGTCACCACTGCGGCAGTCAGATGTTGCGGAGCATCTGACGCCAGGCCTATAATCATATGCATATTGGAACCTGTGTTAGGCTGGGTGTCCATATGTATATTCCTCCACAATCAGCTTCTCTGTGGACGGGCCTGTGTCTTTCTATAACTAGGCTGGAACCACCCAAGAGACTGCCATATGTTGTACTACCCTGCTTGGCTAGTCCATATGTGTATCCGTCACAGTGCCTCTCGCGAGTCCCCTCACCACAGTTGCTGAGCTTCCGCTGTACGGCCGACCTGACACACAGTTCAGGCTCCTCAGCGGAAAAACAAGGATGCGAGGCACCTCCTGCTCATTACATGCTCGCGCCACGATGCACAGCAGCTGGTGCAATTATCGCATGCCAATGTGCATTGGCTCGTTTAGTTAGACTCGAAGTAGATAGGCTCTCGCAAGCGATCCCCATTCGTCAGAATCACTTCTGACTCACGTCTCCGTTCTCTCCTCGGGTAATGAGGGTTACCATACGTTACCGAGACGTTTTTTTGCTATTTTTATCACTGCTACACTTTTGGGATATTATTTTCAACACTGCAGATTTGATATGCACTAAATCTAATTTATTATTTAAATATGGATATTATTTGAATTGCCATAGGGTCCACAATTAACACCTAACAGGCTCCAAATAATAGTTGCTTTACATAGACAGCCAGAAACTGCAAAATAATACATATACTGTAAGACTATTATGATACTTTTATTGTTTATGGTATTAGGGGGGAAATATTTTCGAATTTTTATTATATTAATTCTAAAATTTTAAACATTAGATATTTTATGGCCAGTAAGAACCCTGAATGCAGTGTAATAAATTAATTCAACAGCCATATATTTTAGTGCCGCCCATTTTTTGCAACTGAACCGAAGCATTAAGTGCATGATGCAGGAGTATGAAGTAAAGGCAAGAAAATCGCCAACATTCGTCTCTGTTTTAATGCAGTCATATCCAGCTAAATTTGTTTTCCAGATTTTTCTATAACCTTCCTGATGAATCTTGTTTTATTCTGAATTCTGTTGCGTCATTCTGTGTTCACACTTCACACATCCTGTCTCCAGGGTTATGAGGTAATCAACTGAGGTCAAAGTCATTAACTGCACCAGTGCTTTCATCAAGCTAAACATTAGTAAAGAAATGCAGTGCTTGTTAGAAGAGTTATGCCTGTTTCACACATCTTACATATGCATGTGTGCGCCTGTAACAGAAGGAATATGTCGAGCAGTTTTTCTGCTGTGTGAAGTGATTTCTGTGTTAATATGTTGAGTTGAATTATAAAATGGTTATCTGGAGTCTGCCTTATCTAGAGTCTGAGCTATTAGAGACTTGATCACCATGAAATCTAAATTACATGAGGTAGATCACATTTACATCTCATGTTACTTCTGTAACATGGCATGTTTCAATGTGAAACAGAGTGTTAAAGGGTAAAAAGTTGTGCAGGACTATTGATTGGATTGTGAAAAATGGGTGTGGGTTGGAGGCGAGGAGTTTAAAAAGAGAGACTGATGTCACCTGAAAAGGAAGTAGTTTCATTTTAATGAAATATTACAAATGTAAAAACATGTACCGAGTAAACACCAAAAGAAGATATGGAACATGTATTAAGAAACAGACAAGGAGACAATAAAGGAGGTTGTGAATAACAAAAAGTCATGAAACCAAGTGTGAAGAATGTGTCTATGTTGGGAGTTTATTTAGTCCATATATTGTACATTTGTCTTTTTTTCAGTGATGGCAAAAAACAAACAAAAAACAATTGTGTGATGAGAAGAAAAATAACCTCTGAGGATAAACGTATGATTCTTTTCTTTTCTTCACCCCAGACTAGCATAGGAAAGGAGTGCCACAATGAAGAAAACAACACACCAAACGAACTACAACACCCTGGTCTCTGTTCAGGATACTATTTGAACTATTATAAAAGCGTAACATTTAAAAATAGACATTAAAAACTGGACATACTTGACTTGTCAGCTTGACGTGGGGCAGTATGCTCTACCACAGGAGCCCTTATGCCACCAGCAGTGTTGATGCACAATATAAAATCCACAAAATTCCCACTTCGATTTTCTAGAATTGAATTACTGCACCAGAATTGTCAGTCTTTAAAATTGAATGTCTCAATGAATGATGGAAACATTTTAATTCGCTGTAAGATCCGTCTGATCGCTTTCAGATTCATGTTTGGCACATTTACTTACCATAGTTGCAATTAACTAAATCTGACTTAATTCCAATTCAACTAAAAACCATTTCATGTTGTGTGTGGATGCTCATTTTGAAGGCTTTGCAGATCTGCTATAGACTCATTGGTAAGAACATACTGCCCCCTCTAGTAGAAAAGTAGAAATATACTGAAAATGAATAGAGTTATCCCTGCAAATCCCATTTTAAAACTGGCAGGAGCTGGTGTTTGGGATTCTGGATCTAATACAAAACAAACAAAAAAACCCATCAAAGATGTATTTAAGAGAGCAGGGCATCTAAAATGCAAAGTACACACACAAACAAGAAAACAAAACTGATGAAAATAAATAGAAATATCATAGAATGTAGTTTAACTACGATACCCTACCCCATCTTCATTGGACCCCAAATCCATGATGACACAGTATGACAACATTACCAATGAAACAAAATAAAATGTATACAAGCCTTAACAAATATGTAAAGTAATGTAACTTTTAAACACAAGAAAACATCTGAATTTGCTCCAGCATTCTGAATAAAGTTAACACATTATTTTTACACCAAGAACAAAATAATACCTTCACATTCAAGAGGAACATAAAATATGGGACTTTACAACAGGATGGAGTTCTGAATTAAGAAAAGTTTACCCAAAAATTAAAATTCTGTCATCATATTTTTCCAAACCTGTATGCCTTTCTTTCTTCTGCGAAATTCAGAGGTTTAGCATAATGTACATGCAGCTCTTTTCTATTCAATGAAAGTGAATTGGGCATCATAAAAGGTGTTTGTGTGAGGAATTTAAATTAAATTTAACCATTGAAAACCTTCCCCTCCTCTGCAGTCCCTAAAATCCAATTTCCATGTTCAAAGTGATGCGTTAGTTTCAATTGCAAGACTCATGACAACGGTTGACATTTGACATTATTGATGTCATTATGGATGAAAATGAAATTAGAGAACAACTGAGAAGGGGAAACAACTTAATGGCAAAGTTCACTCAAAAATTAAATGTCTGTCATCATTTACTCACCCTCATGTCATACCAAACCTGTATGACTTTTTCTCCTATGGATCGCAAAGGAACATATTTTAAAGAAGTCTGGTGATCAAACAGTTCTGTTGACTATCGACGTACATTGTATAGACATACATTCTCAAAATATGTTCTTTTATGTTCCACAGAAGAAAGAAAGTCATACCAGCTTGGAACAACATTGAGTTGTTAGAATAACATTGAGACTTGGAAAAGAGCAGCATGAATATTCTGCAAAATGTCTTTTTTTGTGTTGAAAAGAATTAAAATATGTATTTTTTGGGTGAACTTCCCCTTTAACAAGTGTTTCACATTATAACAGATGCTCCTTTGCCCTGTCTGAATAACAACAAAAAATGCCTGTAACAACATAATCAGATGTTAAATCAACCAATTGCAAAAATAATTAAATTAAGTTAAAAAAAAATACAAATTGACACTTTAGAAAATTGTCCTTTAAATTCCCACTGCCCAGTTGTTATTATGTAAACCATGCCTTTGGAATCCACCCTAAAAACATTGTATGAATTACAGATAAAAAGATGCTCTTTTGCCACTGTTTTACAAAACTATTTTGTAACATGGTTCAGTCCATCATGGAATGTCTTGAACGCTGTGGAGGTCAGGCAGTTCTTTGGGAAGATGTTGGGAATTGGATGAATCTTTGCTTTGAATTCTGCTTTTGGACACTGGACAGGAGTAGTTGTAGATGCTCAGTTTTGCAGTACAAGACACTTGAGATCTGACAGATGTTCAGGGACTGGAATATGGTGGTCACAGACGGCAATTGCTGGGTGGGACGTGCTGCTACAGGAAGTGTTTTTCGTGGGAGGAACTTGGTGGGCTTAGTGGGTTGATGGGGAGGGGCTGGATGTGAGGGCTCTTGCGTTGTTTTTTCACATTCATAAACCTGACTGGTCCCGTTTTCTTCACCCTACGTTGATGTGAGATCAAAGAGTGATCAACAATCATGCGCGAAAGAACATTTCCGGTCGGGCAAAAAGAAAAACACATCCCAAATGGGTCACGGATCAGTGACAAAAAGGGGGAGGGGAGGGGGAGGGGGGGGGGGGTGAACCGGGTCTCTGCACGCACACAACAGGCCACTGTGGGAACAAACTAGCAGGGCAGCATTAACCATTATCCTCTGGGAGTTCTGTGACTGTATACATACCACCCTGACAGCTGGTTAAACAGCACCAGATGCCCAATACCTCACATAAACAGACCAAAAGTCCCACATTTACAGACCTAACTCTGAGAGTTCTTGGACTAGTTTTCCATTACACATACTGTATGTCTCAAAACTATGGTCTAAAAAGGATTAAACTAAGAAACTTTTACTTGTGTTAATTGTTTGACTGTAGTCAAAAATCCGAACATTCTGTTGATTATTTTTTTATGTTTGACTTATGGTATTCTGATGTTAGTCTTTATCATTACTAAAACTATTTAAAAAAATTATTAATTGAAAAAAAAGCTGAAATAAAATAAAATATAAATATCAGAGGAAAACTTAAAAAACTTAGAAAAGTTGCCTTGGCAACTAAGTTGAAGTACAAAAATTACTAAAACAAAAACTAAAAGAAATATAAATTAAAGCTAAATAAAAATATTCAAAATCCTAATAAAAATGACCAAAGCACATGAATGACTAAAACTTAAAGTAAAATTGAAATGAAAACTGAAAATATAAAAATAAAAGCTGTCAAAATATTAGTTAATAGTATATAAATAATACTAAAATAACATTGTTTTCATTGGCATCCTAGTCCATAAAAGAAATAATTCATTAAATGTTGTAAACTAAATTTTATACAATTTTCTTATACAAAAAAAACATCTCGGGTTACAACTGTAACCCTTGTTCCCTGAGAAAGGGAACGAGAACTGCATCGAATGATCCTTTGGGGGAACGCCCTTAGCGTAGCGTCTCTGAAGCATGAATGAAACTAGACCAATCCTGATTGGTGTTGCGTCATGATGTAATGTGTGACGGCATAAGCGGAACCTACAAAAGGACGCCGGCACACAACAGTGTTAGCTTCTGTGATGAAGCAAGCGCTCCCAGGAAGGGGAAAGTGTGGCGAAGGGACGCAGTTCTCATTCCCTTTCTCAGGGAATAAGGGTTACAGTCGTAACCTGAGACGTTCTCTTTCGAGGGAACTCGAACTGCGTCGAATGACACTTTGGGGGAACGAGTACCCACTATGCCACAATGCGCCCTGCCTGTCCTAGTGTGAAGCTGCTCACAGGCACATTTAGGACGAGAGCACAAGAGTGCCAGGCGTAGACGGAATGTCCAGACTGTAAAACCTAATAAAGGTGTGGGGGGTGGCCCATCCTGCTGCATCGCAGACCTCCTGGATCGGGACCCCTGAGAGGAGGCCTCTAGAGGACGCCATGCCAATTGCAAATTACAAATGCAAATTGCGCACCTGGTAGGCCAAAGAAATAGCATGGACAATCCAGTTGCTGATGGTCTGTTTGGAGGCGGGAAGACCCTTCTTGGGCGACCCAAAACACACCAGAAACTGGTCTGACTTCCGCCATGAAGAGGATCTTTGAATATAAATTTTTAGAGCTCTGACAGGGCAGAGCAGATGAAGTCTCCCCTCATCTGCCGTCACGGGAGGTGGAGGATGAAAAGCCCGAAGAACCGTAGGCCGTGCCACATTAGATGGCACCTTAGGCAAATAGCCCGGCCTGGGATGTAAGATGGCTTTAATGTCGTCTGGAGCAAACTCCAGGCACCCATGGGATATAGAGAGCGCCTGGAGATCTCCTACCCTCCTCAGAGAAGTAATGGCCAACAGAAAAAAACACCTTTAGGGAAAAGTTCTTGGCCTCAGCCGACTCCAGTGGTTCGAAGGGGGCCTAAGCCAGCCCTTCGAGAACCACCTCCAGGTCCCATGTGGGAACCCTGGTACGAGCCGCAGGCCTCATCCTCCAAGCCCCACGGAGGAAACGTACGACCAACTACTGTCTCCCCACAGGCCCATCACCCAGAGGAGCGTGGAAATTGTTTTTTGTGGTGTGTAAACACCTTTATTGTGGATGGGGTAAGACCAGCTGAAAAGCGATCTTGGAGGAACTCCAGAACTGAAGCCACTGGGCAGTAAACTGGATCCACCTCACACTCTCTACACCAATTGGTAAAGACATTCCACTTTAAGCCGTACAATTTCCTCGTGGAGGGAGCTCTAGAGCTGAGTATGGTCTCCACTACTCCAGCTGATAGGCCGGCCTCTAGGTACTGTGCCCCCTCATGGGCCAGACCCACAGTTTCCATAACTCGGGCAGAGGGTGAAATATTGAGCCCTCTGCCTGTGTCAGCAGGTCCCTCCTGAGGGGAATCTCCCACGGAGGGCCGTCTAGGAGCGATATAATGTCTGGGAACCATACTCGGGCCGGCCACAACGGGGCTACCAGCAGTAAACTGATCCCGTCGCGACGGACCCTCTCTAGAACTCCCGGGAGCAGAGCGATCGGGGGAAATGCATACAGACACAGCCTCGGCCACGACTGCTCCATAGCATCCAACCCCATCGGGGTTGGATGAGAGAGGGAGAACCACAATGGACAGTGGGTCGTCTCTGGAGACGCGAATAGGTCCACTTCCACTGGGCCGAACCTCTGAGATATCGACTCCACCACCTCGGGGTGGAGTCTCCATCCCCCGGGCCTCAGCCCCTGTCTCGACAGGATGTCTGTTCCTGATTGTGACTCCCAGGGATGTATGTTGCTCTTAGAGATAACAATTTCCCTTGGGACCACAGGAGGATCTGATGCGTCAGTCTGCATAGAGGGCGAGACCTCAGACCCCCCGATGGTTTATATAGGCCACTACCGACATATTGTCTGACCTCACAAGGACATGCTGACCTTTGAGGTCCGGCAGGAAACTCCTCAGAGCTCGGAACACCGCACACATCTCCAGGCAGTTTATGTGCCAGGAGGAATGATGGTCCTGCCATAGGCCTGTCGTAAAGCGGCCATCCATGACCGCGCCCCAGCCCGTGAGGGAGTCGTCTGTCGAAACGGTTTTCCAGCGATATGACGCTCCCAACACTGGACCTTGGGACAGAAACCAAGCTTTTTTCCACATAGATAGGGGAACGAAGGCATCTGCGCGTAACCCTGATGCCTCGGTTTTCAACCACCACTGGAGGGCCCTCATGTGCAGCAGGCCAAATGGAATAATGTTGGACGCGGCCGCCATGAGCCCTAACACTCTTTGAAAATGTTTCACAGTAATGGCTTGGCCTAGCTTTATCCTGGACATTGTGGCCAGAATGGACTCGATTCGTGCAGGAGACACTCGTGTCCGCATCGTGACCGAGTCCCACACCACTCCCAGGAACGTGGTTCTCTGGGCTGGTGTCAATGCGTTCTTTTTCGTGTTGAGTCTCAACCCCAGGCTTTGGATGTGGGTGAGGACGATAGTTATGCGCGGGTCGACTCGTAACAAAAAGAAAGAAATTGTCACTTTATTTGCGGGGCGGGTTGGGGCAGGTCATTAAAAACAAAATAAAAAAAAATCCATGTATGTTGCTTTGCAATTTCCAGCCTATATTAAATATTTGGGAATGTCCATTTGCATATTTTATTAGGTTCTTTGATAAGTTTACAATACGAATGCCGTAGCAACTTAACTTGCGTGATGTCCCCAAACCTTTGACGTCATGTGACACGTCACGAAAGCGGTGCACCAAAAAGCTCCCGCCGCCAGCCACGACAACAAGAACGGAGAAATAAAAGTGGAGATGGAAGACGAGGTGCAGGAGAAATTGAGGTTGGGAATTTACCTAATTAAAAGAAAAAAAAGGTCAGGCCTCTAAATCTAATGTTTGGGACCGGTTCTCAGAAATAGTTGCAGCAGGAGACAACAGCAGTATCGGCTACGTGAAGTGCAACTTGTGTGAAAAATATACAAACAGGAGAGCCACAAAACGGGCACATCCAGCATGTCAAGACATATTTGTGGGGGGTCTAAGAAATAAAAAATGGTTTAGCCTTTTAGATGAATACAAACGCTGCTTTGTAAAAGTTGAAAATGTATCTTATTAATATGACCTGATTTATGGTTCATATTCATAATAATTTATGGTTCAATGTTGTTGCCAGTTTACAGGGCGATGTTTCCAAACACTTTCAGGCTGAAATAAAGGCTGTTTTCATTTACATTACAATGCCTACGGTCGTGGGTGCGGGGCGGGTTGTAAAAATAGATACAGTGGTGCGGGCCAAATAATTTCATAAAAGCGGGACCGTGGTTTGGAAAAAAAGCCGACCCGCGCATCACTAGAGGACGACAACACAATGCCGAACCACCAGCTCTTGTGACTGGACCAGAATCAGCAAGTTGTCGATATAATTGAGCACCCTGATGCCCTGGAGCCTCAGTGGTGCTAGAACTGCACCCATACATTTGGTAAATGTGAGAAGGGAGAGAGCTAGGCCGAACGGAAGAACCCGATATTTGTACGCTTCGCCCCCGAAAGCGAACCTCAGGAACTTCCTGTGAGATGGAAGGATGGATATGTGGAAGTATGCGTCCTTTAGATCTATCGTGACAAACCAATCCTTGGATTAAATTTGACTCATGATGATGGGGATAGTGAGCATCTCGAACCTGAATCTCCTCAGAGAACAATTCAAGTGCCTGAGATCTATTATTGGACACAACCCCCCATCTTTCTTGGGAACTATAAAGTAGCGGCTATAAAACCCGGACTCCCTGTCTGGTGGAGGAATACGCTCTATATCCTCCTTTACCAGCGGGAACTTTACTTCGTTCCAATACCCGACCCTGCATAGACCACCCCGTTGAACCTTGGTGGGCGGAAACCGAACTGCAGCCTCTACCCCTTTTGAATGGTGCACAGGGGCCAGGGAGAAATATTTGTGAGATATTTCCATGCATCAAAATATTTTACCAAAGGAACCAGGCTCTAGAGCCTGGCTTCGGGTATCAATCGGGATTCGTTCTCGAACGGGGGGTGGGGGATAGCCCTGCTATTTTTGTCTCGTATTTGATACCCTGAAGCGGAGGATCGGCAGGGGAAAAAATCGAAAAACAATTTTTGATGTGCAGAAGGAACACTGCATGGCCGCAAGCCTGTGGGGCAGACAGAGCAGCGTGCGTTCGCTGCTCATCATTTTAATTTACTCAGAATTAAATGCAGCCATAAACACGTATAAGTGAAACACAGTCTGAATGGTAGGCTGGAATAAAATATCTAACTTCCTTAAAGTCAGATAATATTTCATCATTTTAATTTCTTAAAATGAAATGCAGCCTTAATTACCAGACAATACTGTTTGTGTTATACGGTCTCGTAATCTACACGCTGCCTCGGCAAACGCGAGATTCAAGTCTTTACAATATGTATTTGGCTTTCATCCCTCAAGAAGAAAGTCAACAGGTCAAACATCCGACAGCGCACGGATATAGCATCGAGATATTTCTCAATGAACAGCTGCCTGCACCCTCAGGAGCTGACTGTGAATGCCTCGCACACACACAGAATCTTTATTGCAACGTAGACCCGTAATCTACGCGCTGCCTCGGCAAACGCGAGATCCAAGTCACTAGATTCTGTATTGCAATGTATGACCTTTAATCTACGCACTGCCTCGACTACGCGAGATCCAAGACACAGAATCTTTATTGCAGAGTAGACCCGTAATCAACGCGTTGCCTCGGCAAACGCGAGATCCGAGCCACTATAGATTCTGTATTGCAATGCAGACCTTTATTCTACGCGCTGCCTCGACAACGCGAGATCCCAGTCACAGAATCTTTATTGCAGAGTAGACCCGTTATCCGAGCCACTATACGCTGATTTCACGCAGCCGCCATTTTGAAATCGAAAGTGAGGCTCCGGTGGGAAGTAAAGATAAACAACGATGCCTTGGACTACCAACCTAAAGCTGCTGCCGCGATTTACACTATTGGATGTTAATATACTATATAGGATGTGTATATAGTTCGTTCCTGCTTCTTTTTTTACTTTCTGAATTACATATAAAAAAATATTTTCTTTATAAATTATTTTCACTGTATATAGTCTAAAGTATGAAAGACATGTATGTACAGTTTTAGAATAACTCATTTCTACATTAAACACAACAATACACCATCGCATTCGCGATCTCCTGTGATTAAAGCCGACACATCCGGTTTTCTTCCGACCGGAGCCTCGCTTTTGATTTCAAAATAACGGCTGCGTGAAATAAGCGTATAGATTCTATATTGCAGCTTTATTTAGGACAATTCTTATGGAACAAACAACACCAAACGGGACAGACAGTTTGACACAGAGCACTTGCTGAAGAGCAAAAAGCTAACACTGTTGTGTGCCGGCGTCCTTTTGTAGCTTCCGCTTATGCCGTCACACATTACGTCATGACGCAACACCAATCAGGATTGGTCTAGTTTCATTCATGCTACAGAGACGCTACGCTAAGGGCGTTCCCCCAAAGTGTCATTCGACACAGTTCGAGTTCCCTTGAAAGGGAACTGACTATTAATATAATCTAATGTCATCTAATCAATATTATGTATCATCTAATATTTCATAAATTCTAATATTAATATCATCTAATTAAATTATATGCATCATGCTATCTCAATTGAAATTCTGGAGCTGAACTGGAATTTATAATCCTGAATGCCACCAACCCTGCTACAAGCATGTATAACAGCTATAAATACAACGGTATAACAGTGCTGTCCAAAGGACTGAGGTTTTTATTAGAGCGCAGTTAATGCTAACAGTAAATCATACACTTTACCCGTCTGTGTCTAATTCTTTGAGATTTTATGGACTGCTTTCTGTTTGTATGAGATGTGCTGTGGAAGGTTTCCATCATTACCATCTTGTTAAGGGAACTTTTGGTTTGTTTGTTGTGGTAAGCTTGCAGTATTCTGCAATTTCTACACAGTTTTTGGAAGACAAAAATCTCTGAAAGGCTGTAATGGGTTTAAAGTAGCACTGGAGATGGTATGGCTTAATTGCCCATATAAGGGGAGATTCAAAATACATCCCATAAACCCATCAAGCTAAGAGACCTATGCTGCAGAGGGAGCGATGACACAATAATATATTTGTACAGCAGTAATGCATTGCTTGAAACATTGAGTACATGCAACATTGAAAGGGGAAGCATGTTATGGGACGAAATCATCAATTTGGAATGTATATCCTAAAACAATGGTTGGTGACCTTTTTCAAGAGTGTTCTCTTGAAAACACAGACTGAAATTATTTTTCTGGCAAAAGTTCTTCCCTTTAAAGGGGAACTCAACACTGCGTCAGTTGCTGACGCTATGGGGACGCGTCTTGCGGAATCTGGTGTCACATGTGAAATCACGCAAATCTTATTGGTATTAGGTTGGCAGCAGGAGTGCCATTACAATTATTAAACAACTAATAAAAAATAGTGGTAAGGAATAGGGTTGTGTATTGTTTAAATTTTAACGATTCCGACTCTTATCAATTCCAAATTTCAATTCCAATAAGGTAAAAAAAAAAAAAAAATTAGATATCTTTCATTTATTTTATGTCTTATAGCAAACCATTTAATCGTAGCTGAATATCATAAACAAAAATCAATAGGCTAAAAACACCTACACAAGGAACTTTTGCCTATGGTTTAAAAATATCATAGCAAAAACAACTAGCCTAACTAATATAAATTTTAAGCATTATTAAAAACAAGTAAACAATCAGTAATTAAAAAATAACAAATAAAAAATTAGCAATCGCAACAAATAAATACAACTGAACAAATATATGATTGAAATAAACAGTGTTTTAAGATTTTCAGGTATTCAGGTTCAGAAACTAACAGAAAAAGTGATTTTAAACCATTAAAGCGCTGTGCTGCATGCATGTGTAATAGAAAAGGTTTAAAATCACATTAAAATCACATTTTCTGTGAGCGGGAAAGCGGGAGTCGTCTAACATTTGAACCTTTTATATGCACTGACGTTCAATTTTCAATAAGATTGGCGTGATTTCATACGTGCTTCAGACACCAGGGTTCTGTCTGGTGACACCACGGGACATGTCCCCAAAGCGTCCCCAACTGATTCAGTGTACATCCATAACCCGAGACGTTTTTGCACTTTATATAAAGCAAGAAATCCAGAACTTTATTTTTTTCTGTCAGGCATATGAATAAAATAAGCTCTAACTAGAATGCAGAAGATTTAAGCAATTCAGCCACAAGATTTTCAAAAAGTGCATGCCTGCGGCATATCTTATTTTGTAGCTTCACTGCAATCTCTTATCTTGTCACTGAATTGCTTATATGCACAGCAGTCTTCTTTTAACAGCTTTCATCTCCATGGCAAAATCAAAAATCAGTAATGAATGAAGGATAAAAAATAATAACTTTTCATTTACTTTAGCATTTTTTTTAAATAGTTAAATCTATCATACATTTTCAGGTTCCTTGTCAAGGGAACTCGAGCTGCGTCAAGCTGTGGGAACGCCCCTGCGTGTGTGCGTCATGAAGCACGTATGGAATCAGTCCAATGGAGAGACGGAACGTCATAGGCGGGTGACGTCATCGACCAGGAAACTATAAAGCACCTCCAAAACACAAGCGCTACAGCTTCTATGCCTTCAGTAAGCGCTATATGTGGATCTGTCTCAAGTGTTTTTGTCTGTCACTAGGCAGGAGTTTCACTATTTCAAAAAACTATATATATATAT
This sequence comes from Siphateles boraxobius, assembly GCF_051911475.1. Lineage (NCBI taxonomy): Eukaryota > Metazoa > Chordata > Actinopteri > Cypriniformes > Leuciscidae > Siphateles > Siphateles boraxobius. The sequence continues at coordinate 17,395,908 of NW_027508975.1, forward strand.
ATATATATATATATATATATATGTATATATATATATTATATTGAGAGACACTGGCGTGCGAACAACAGTTTAGGAAGTGTGTTCCTCCCTGCTCGCGCTATTTAATGGGCGGGGATACACGCAGCCTATGTGTTGTTTGTTTGGGAGTGCAGCATGCCCAGTCAGCTCTCGAGGGGGCTGATTGTGAGCATTGCGACCGTTTGCCTCTTAGAACGCTCCGCTCCCGCCGATCACTCTTTGAGGAGAGTGGTTCGGTTCGCGATCCCCGCGGATCGGGTCCCGCTTCTGCCGAGGCTGAGCTGCGACGTCATTCGTGGGGATCGCAGATGGATCTAACAGCGGGGCTTGAGACGGGCTTTGCCCTATCTCAGCCCTTACCTGTTAGATCCAGTGCCTCAGTCTCGGGTTCGGAAGCACGCTCTGCGGTTTCTTCCCCCCGAACTGAGGCCCCAGTACTGCAACTATCCAGTTCCGAGGAGCTGGATGTTATTAGTCTGGATGCGGGAGATGTCGATGATTCGCCATCTCGTTCTCCCGAAAGTGAGGAGCTTATGGAGGTGCTCACTCGTGCTGTTTCTAAATTAAGCATTGAGTGGCCAGCTGTTAGGCAGGAGTCTAGAGAAAAATCTAAATTAGATGAAAGATTTTTGCCTTCCCGTTCTCAAACTCCACGCCGGTGCTTGCCCTTCTTCCCTGATCTTCACACAGAGGTTTCGAGATCTTGGAAAAATCCGGTCTCTTATCGTGTTTTCAGCCCTCAAACTTCAGTCTTATTCAAATATTGTGGGGGCTAAATCTCATTGTTACGGGGCGATGCCCAAAGCGAAAGAGGCGCTTGCGAGTCATCTTTCTGCTGAAGCTGCATCTTCTTTTAAAGCACCACTTTTACCCTCTAAGCCTCTTAGAAGTACATCAGCTTTAGTGGGTAAGGCGTATTCGGCGGCCGGTCAAGCCTCGGCGTGCCTGCACACGATGTCCATCTTGCAGGCATACCAGCCTGACTTATTAAAAGACGTGAGTGACAGTCAAGAGGTCAGCACTGATGTAGTTCGCGAACTGCGTCAGGCTGCAGATTTATCTCTGCGCGCCACCAAGGAGTCGGCCAAGCTAATGGGCCGTACTATGGCAGCCCTGGTGGCCGCAGAGAGACATCTATGGTTGAATCTCTCTGGCATGAAAGAAAAAGACAAAGCTTTTCTTTTGGACGCTCCGCTTTCTCCTCATGGTCTGTTTGGTGACTCAGTAAATACCGTCATAGATAGATTTCAGGAAGAGAAAAAACAGTCGGTGGCGTTCCAGAAATGTATGCCTCTTAAAATTCTGGTCCCCGGTACTGCTGGGCGGGAGCAGTCCAGGCCGTCAGTCAGCTCCTCACATAGGGCGCATCAGAAGCAGAGTGTCGCGTCTCGCGCTCCCCCTTCCAAATAGTGGGACCAGACGCAGCACTCCCAGCCGAAGTCTTCTGGCAAAACTGATCTGAGGACAGTTATTATGGCCAAGAAGGCTTCGGCAAAGAAGAAGTCCTGACGCTTGTGTGCTGAGGGTGGTCCCTGCCGTGGGAGAGAGGTGTTCACCGCATTACACGGTGCCCGCTCTTCCTCGGTGCCCTCAGGGGCCCGTTCTGCCAACCCCGCCTTCATGCCGGGGCACAGACGGTCCCAGCGAGCGCTTTCCCAAGGGACGCTCGCCCCCTCTGAGGGGGGTCTCAGAGCAGTTAATCCAGTCGTTCCCTGCCGGTGCGCCGTTACAGGGCGCTGTGTTTGCTGCTCAAGTTACACCAGAGGCCAGTCTCGAGAGACTGGTACCCTTAGTAGTATTTCTGGCAGAGTGGAAAAGCGTTCCAAAAATATCTCAGTGGGTTCTGCACACAGTAAAAAAGGTTATGCTATCCAATTCAGGTGTCGTCCACCAAAATTCAGAGGGGTTCTGCCCACAGTGGTGGGCCCCGAGCAGGCTCTGGTAATGGAACAAGAGATGAAAGCACTCCTTCAAAAGGAGGCTATAGAACGGGTTCCTCCTCCCAGTTTGGAGTCAGGTTTTTACAGCCGATATTTCATCGTTCCAAAGAAGGATGGGGGGTTGCGTCCAATTTTAGATCTTCACCTGTTGAATCGCTCGGTAGGGAAGTTAAAATTCAAGATGCTCACTATCAAGCAGATCGTTTCACAAATCAGATCCGAGGACTGGTTTGTCACGATAGATCTAAAGGACGCGTACTTCCACATTTCCATCCTTCCACAACACAGGAAGTTCCTGAGGTTCGCCTTCGGGGGCGAGGCGTACCAGTACAAGGTTCTTCCATTTGGCCTAGCTTTATCTCCCCGCACTTTCACAAAATGCATGGATGCAGCTTTAGTGCCCCTGAGGCTTCAGGGCATTCGTATCCTCAATTACATCGACGATTGGTTGATTTTAGCTCAGACAGAGCAGATGGCGGTTCGGCATCGAGATGTCGTTCTCGCTCATATCAGAAAGTTGGGGTTGAGGCTGAACGCAAAGAAAAGTGTATTATCTCCTTCTCAGAAGACCACTTTTCTGGGCGTCGTTTGGGATTCGGTCTCGATGCGGGCGCAACTTTCTCCGACCCGCATCGCTTCGATTCTCTCAGCTATGAAACAAGTAAAGCTAGGCCAGCTACTCACTGTAAAACAGTTTCAGAGACTGTTGGGTCTGATGGCAGCAGCGTCCAACGTTATACCTTGCGGCCTGTTGTACATGAGACCACTACAGTGGTGGCTCTTGACCAAGGGATTCTCCCCGAGGGGAAATCCCCTCCGCACGATCAAAGCCACGAGCGGTCATGAGTGGTCGTCCAGCCCAAGGTCTGTGGCAGGACCATCATCTATCATGGCATATAAATTGTCTAGAGATGTTGGCGGTGTTCCAAGCTTTGAAACACTTCCTAGCGGACCTTAGAGGTCATCATGTGCTAGTTCAGTCAGACAACATGTCAGTGGTCTCGTATATAAATCATCAGGGGGGCCTACGGTCGCGTCCACTTTACAAGTTGGCCCGTCAGATCCTCCTGTGGTCCCAGGGGAAGTTACGGTCTCTGAGAGCTATGTATCTTCCTGGTTATTTGAATGTGGTAGCAGACTCCCTGTCGAGGCAGGGGCCGAGGCCGGGGGAATGGAGACTCCACCCCGAGGTGGTGGAGCTCCTTTGGTTGAGTTTCGGTCGCGCCGAGGTGGACCTATTCGCCTCCAAGGAGACAACGCACTGTCATCTGTGGTTCTCCATCAGTCAGCCAGCCCCTCTGGGGTTGGAAGCTCTGGTACAGCCGTGGCCCAGGTCACGTCTGTATGCTTTTCCCCCGATTGCTCTGCTACCAGGAGTTCTGGAGAGGGTTCGCCGGGACGGGGTCAGCCTACTTCTAGTAGCCCCGTTCTGGCCGGCCCGAGTATGGTTTGCGGACCTAATATCTCTTCTGGACGGCTCTCCCTTGGAGATTCCGATCAGGAGGGATCTACTCTCTCAGGAGGGCGGTACGATATTTCACCCCCGCCCAGAGTTGTGGAAACTGTGGGCTTGGCCTCTGAGGGGGCCCAGCTCATAAATTCTGGTCTCTCAACTGAGGTTGTTGAGACCATCCTTCACTCCAGAGCTCCGTCCACGAGGAAGTTATATGCCCTGAAGTGGAAACTTTTCACTTCTTGGTGTGCAGAACACCGGCAGGACCCAGTTAACGGCCCACTGGGTGCAGTGCTGGAGTTTCTGCAGGAGTGTTTCTCTGCAGGTATATCCCCCTCCACACTAAAGGTGTATGTGGCGGCACTAGCTGATTACCATGTCCCTTTCAATGGAGTTTCTCTTGGGAGACACCCACTTATAACTCGCTTCCTTCGTGGCACTTTGAGGCTGAGGCCTGCAGTCCGTACGAGGGTGCCGACTTGGGATCTGGCCATTGTACTAGAGGGGCTTTCTTTGGCCCCCTTTGAACCTACTGAGGAAGTTTCTGAGAAATTTCTCACGTTTAAATCTCTTTTTCTTCTTGCAATCTCCTCACTTAAGAGATTTGCAGGCTCTGTCGGTTGCACCCTCGTGCCTGGAGTTTTCGCCTGGTATGGTCAAGGCTTTTCTATACCCTAGACCAGGTTATGTCCCTAAGGTCCCTACTAATGTTGTTAGACCTACAGTGCTGCAGGCTTTCTGTACTCCTCCATTTGTGTCATCAGATCAGGAGAAACTTAACCTTCTCTGCCCGGTTAGGGCGTTAGACGCTTACGTCCACAGAGCTGCCCTGTGGAGGAAATCAGAACAGTTATTTGTGTGCTTTGGGCCACCCAGGAAAGGGTGTCCCGCGTCTAAACAGAGAATGAGCAAGTGGGTGGTTGAGGCCATCTCACTTGCTTATGAGTCGGCTGGTCAGCCTTCACCTTTTGCTTTACGAGCCCACTCTAATAGGAGTATGGCTGCTTCTAAAGCATTGTTGTCAGGAGTATCGCTAAGTGATGTTTGTGATGCGGCTGGGTGGTCCTCACCGCATACATTTGTTAAGTTCTATGAATTGGACTTAAGTTCCACTCCTGGGGCGCAGGTGCTCTCGTCCTCTGTGCGCTAGTTCCCACATGACGTTCATTTGCTCCTATGGCGACGTGGGTATTAGCGTTCCCACAGCTTGACCCAGCTCGAGTTCCCTTGAAAGGGAACGTCTCGGTTATGTAAGTAACCCTAGTTCCCTGATAGGGAACGAGACGCTGCGTCGTTCTGCCATACTCCCGGCATGCCCGTTAGCGCTTCCTTCAGGCCTATCAGAAGCTGTCGCGCTTGTGTTTTGGGTGTGCTTTATAGTTTCCAGGTCGATGACGTCACCCGCCTATGATGTTCCGTCTCTCCATTGGACTGATTCCATATGTGCTTCATGACGCACACACGCAGGGGCGTTCCCACAGCTTGACGCAGCGTCTCGTTCCCTATCAGGGAACTAGGGTTACATACGTAACCGAGGCGTTTTCCTCCTTTACAAAACTGCAACTTCCAGCTCAACAAGCAGCACTTTCCACTCTGCTCATTTAATATGGATCAGAACTGAATAACTCCTATATAGATCAGAACTGAATAAAACATGCTGAGTGACGATGGAGAAGCATTACTGCAAGATGTCATTTGGCATGCAGATCACTTTAATATTTCCAATGTACAAAAAGTAAATTAAATGCATATAATATTATTCTCTCTTGCTGTAATCATTTGACTAAGGCTACCGACCCAGGGCTTATAATCACAGATTGTGCTTGTGCACGTAGATACTAACCTATGTCTCATACAGGAGTTACTCAGGGGTGATCTCTGTTTCCTGATGCACCACCACTTTAGTGACAGACATGTCAGGATGCTGCTCCTTTGCTTCCTTTATAGCCTGAGCAAGAGCCTGGTGACCAGAGAGGACAGTATTTAAACCAAACCGCAAGGCTAAAAACATGTAGCAATTGTTCCTGTGATACATTTAAAGGCCCCATGAAATCAAAATTTAATTTTTGTGGCTTTTAATTAATGCATGTTAGCATTGAGGTTATCAGAACCATCAAAACTGATATATGCATTTTGTTTTTTTAGGAAAAAATATTGATGATATCATCTCCTTCTTAGGGTCGTCTACAAATTTTTGTCCAATTAAAAAGCTCTGTAGAATGAGAATGTCTTTAAAAATATTTTGCATCTACTTTTTAGCCGACATGGTTATTAACTGCATGTCCATTTCACCTTATCATGGTCAATCTCAGTGTCTCCAGTGATCACGATTCTCTTCTCGATACGGGTCTCTGAGATCCCGCCTTTCACCGTCTGAGCAGAGAAAGGGAAGAGAATGAGAGAATGAGAAAGCCAGAAACACAGTGAAGAAAATATTTCATCTGTGCACTATACGGCAATTTTGGACTAACTTGCAAAATGGAAAGATACTGTGAAATGGTGATATAAATTGTAATTAACAATGGCATTATCTCATGTACACAGCCTTATGGCACCATTGTGAACAATTACCTAACTTAGTATGCAGCACATGCAAATTTGTGTAACATGTAACTTGGATTTTGTAAAGTTTTCTTTGTTTTGCAGCAATCTTATCATTTTGATAATTTAAATGTGTTTTATGTTGCGTTTAAATAAGATAATTTAACTTCGGTTAGTTCTTTAAGCAGCAGATGATGCAGGACTTTCCGATGCATTGCAAGTTTAGGCATAACTTGATGTGAAAAACAGGTACCTTGGTGATCTGGGTTGTGGTGGTGGTGCTCACAGTCTCTGAGGTGATGGTCTGAGCACTCAACAGCATCCCAGTCTCCTTCTCTGACAGTGCATTAGGCTATTAGCAAACAAACACACATTTGGTTAGAATAGTCCTCTGTTATATATCTTTCATTTTATATTGTTTATTCACAAAGGCTATTTCCTAAAACTATGGAGCCCCATAGGGGACATGTTGAAGGAAAATACATGAGATGGGGGGGGGGGGTATTATTTCAATGGAAACTAGCAAAACTTCTGTGTTCTGTAGCAAAAGTTTTGGATTTCCTTGAGAAACTTTGCGAGTGCTAGCAAAACATTTGCATTTTCTCGCAGAAGCATTGAAGCAGCTTTTCCTCCCATCTCAAATTATTTCAATCACCAGTTTTGTGTTCGCTCTGAGAATGCTAAGTTTCTCAGGGGAACACATGTTTTGCGTGAGAATGCAAATGTGTTACGAGAAAACAAAAGTATTGCGACTGAATGCAAAGTTTCAAAAGCATGGAAATATTTTTTTTCTTCATATAAGACAAATGCTTCCTGCTAAAATAATCAGAAATGTATTGTTATATAGAAATTATGTGTAAAACCAAAAAGCCAGTAAATGGTTTTAAAATGGTAGTTTGTATTATAATAATATTTTTTTGCCAATAGCTAATATGACCATGAATATTATGAATTTGAATAATTTGGTTTGAAAAAATAAGTTTTAAATGAGAGTAGAAATGCTAAACATGAATGTCATGTTATGTTCAGTTTGTTAAGTTATATCATGGACTTTTAGTTTGTATTTACTAGTTTTCTATCTTCCTTTGTTTTTTTTCCAGCACCTCCTTTGTTTCTATGACGACACTATTTTGAGTTTGTTCTGTTCAGCTGTGTTTGATTAATTATCTAATTTGTGTTTGATTTATTAGTTGTATACTTGTCTTCACTCTTTGTCCGGTCTCAGGTCTATTATGATTACGTCAAGTGAGTGTTGCTATAGCCTGTTCGCCTCCGTATAATTATATCATTAAACTTTGTGTTTTGTAACTTAATTCATGGTCTTCATCTGCCTTCCTGCAAACTCCTGGCCGTGACAGGGAATAGGTTGCACTTTATTTTTCAGTCCTGTTCTGCATGCACATACTATGTACTTATTTTAGTAATTAAAATAACAGAGTAATAACTAAGTACTAACCCTGAACCTACCTTTAAACCTAACCATTACTCATGTAGTTACCTTACTGAGTAATTTCTTGTGTAAGTACACTGTAAGTGCACATACTGTAAAATAAAATGCAACCAGTAAGATTTATATGCTAGAAGTGAATTCAGGCATTATAATATACATTATGAAGATGGATGAAAGTTTTTTGAAAGAGATCAAATTAACCCCTTACTGTGATGCTGGTTAGACATTCTTTGAAAAACTAGCTTCTGGTTAGGTAGTACAGCTGAGAGAGATACTGTACAACTAATAGATAACTCACTCAGAAATGCAGTGACAGCGCTGCAATATATTACAACAAAAAATGAATACATACAGCACAGAATAAGAGGTTCTAAACAGCAATATGTTCTTTTCTGAATACAGATGTGTGTGAATATATGCAAAACTACCAAAGTCAAATATTGGTCAATAAAATATCCAACATTGACCAATGCCTATTAATAACAAAATCACTAATACTGTGCGATTTAGACACCTATGTATTGATTGATGCTTATAGTAGTTTGCAACCCAGTGTTAAATTCATTACATTTGTGACAAATTCAGACAAATACTGGCACAGGAAAAGATTAAACAAACCCAGGAGAAACAAAAATGATGACAGCAACACAGCAATCTTCACATCAGACAACAGGGTTGATTCAGAAATCGACTCCCCTCACCTGTGCAGATTCATAGGTGATAGTCTTGGTCTCTGTGTGGACTATCGGGATGTCCTTGGTGGTGATTTCACTGCGAAGGGAGTTGGTGACATCAGAAATAGTGATCGTTTTTGTCTTCACCACGGGAGACTGTAAAAGGGGTCAAGACACAGTAGAGAGTGAGTAGAGAATTGCTTTTCTCACTACATTAACTTCACCTCCACACACCACCAATTACCGAACACCATCAGGAACCTTTGGTCAAGTCATTATACTGTAAGATTGATATTCTGTGCTGACTATATAAAAAAAAGCTACTAGACAAGAAAGAAAATACATAGTATAGTGTAACTTTGAATGTTTTTTTTTTAAAAAAACACTAGAACAGGCAGAAAATACATTCATACATATTTCATAGTTACCTTATCAACCTTTCCAATCAAATAACGTTATTTTATGTTAAGTAAAGTGGTAAACTAATGTAAAAAACTTTCAATATGGCACACTGATTGTATTTCTTAAATGTAAGTGGTATAAAATTGCCACAAAAATGAGCGAATACTACAGAGAAATATGTTACAATTAGTGCTGCCCAATTAATCAAATATATCCCAATTACAATTTCAATATTCCATTTAAGTCTACTCCAGGTATGTTTTTTTAAGTTTGAGCATTGTAACCAATCATTGTAACATGCCAGTAATCTGGATAGACATAGAGCTTGTGTTGAACTGAATTAATGTATTTCAAAATATGAACAGGTTTTTCATGTTGCTAGGAGAGTGAATTTGACCGTTTAGGCACTTGATTTACTAATACAACAGCAGTAAAGTAATTCAGGAACACAGTTTTTTTAGCATCTTTTGGATGTTTAGCCACAAAAAAGATGGTATAAAATAAGTATATTAACATAAATTACAAGGAATATAATTGACAACTATGTTCTGAGAATGGCAATTATCTCAGTTGGAATTAAATTATGCTGCACAGAAAGGCATACCCATGGAGCAGAGCCCCATGGACAGCAAAATCTATCAGAGAGCTTCACAAACATTCCTCTATTAAGGGTGAGGAGTGTTTATTCCAAAACTACATACATACTTTTGACTGAGAGAACCTGAATGAAGCCATCATCACCCCTAGCAGCCCACCACTCCCTATTACCCATAATTCTCAGCTCAGATATGCAAATGATGCTTTTCTAAACCATCACAAATTACTTTAGTTTTGCTTTTTAATATTTTATCCATAGACACTCCGCCAAAAAAGCATTTGATTTAGGAACATTTGGCACATTGTAAGTCAAATACTGTATCCAAAAAAGCGACATCAGGTTGACAGATAACGATGGGAAATAAATGCTGTGTCAAATTCAAGGGCTCACCATGTGGCGCTTAAAGAACAGCTCCTGACTAATGTGACTAATCACATTAGGTCTGCAAGTCTCCTTTCACAGTTATTAGTGAATTTAAAAGGGGCCAAACATAAGTCACAAAGTACTCTATCATTGGGAGCAAGAGACAAAAGAGAAGATACTGTATATATTCTTAAGCAAATACTGAACAACCTCTTTAACTCCAAAACCCCTAAAAGAAAGGGTAGGGGAGGAAAAGAAAAGGTAAAGGAAAAGAAAAAAGAGGTGTGTGTAGGGGGAAGATATCTCACGGCTTGACTATTTCTTAGCCGTCATGACCTTCCTGAGATCCTTTTTCGGCTTCCAGCAAAAATGGCTGCTTCGAGCCCAGACTCCTCGGAGGTGAAGCACTTCCCTTCTGACCCTGCTGCCAACTGGGCTTGGCTACAGGGTCAAAAGAGGGGACTGAAGGACACTGACCTCTAAGAGGTATGTACTTTTCAAATGCCACTGCAACATAACCTTCGCCTCCCTGAACTTTTGGACCACCATCTCAACGGCGGTGCCAAAAAGCGAGAGAGGGGGCATCAAGGCGGAAAGATCTGTCTTGCTCCTTGAGCCCCAAGAGGTTTAGCCACACATGCCACTTCGCCTACGTTTGGAGACACCCCCTCGCCTTGGTCAGCATCCTTCAAAAGCTTGGCTTGGAATACTTGCAACACCGCCTTCGAGTGCTGGCCGAGTGTGCTCCACTCCTAAAGAGATCGTGTACATCATCTAGAGTAATAAATCACTTGCATGGCGTGACACATCTCCTAAATCTAGCTGACATGCATGATATTTTCTTTTTTCAAACATACACACACTAGATTTACATCCTCCAGACAAAGAAGCTGATGATGTTTTCCATGGGCGCCCTTTTAAAGCTGGTCTGCGCACCTGTGACTTCATCTGACTGCTGAAGCCAATCAAAATTGGCAGTATCGACGCATGCTTCGGACACTGGCTCACGCAAAGCTGTGTCAACATAGTGTCAACAGATGACGCAGTGTAGACTTCCACTTCGAAAGGGAACTCTAGTTAGTCTAAATCTAATTATGCATTTTTCGGGGAAATATTTTGGATTAAATCCTTACCATCAAAGGAACCACAAAATCTGTTGCAAAAGAGATTTTTAAAAAGTGTATTATATACCAGTCTTATAATCCATATACTCTTAGTTATACTGAGGAAAAATTGATTATGAATATTTGGAATCTTGGATATATGTTTTTCTGTCTTCTTAAGAGGATCAAATAAAGTAGTTGCAGTTTTTTTGGAATAAATATAATTTGGCTATAACAAAGAAATCACAAAAGATATTATGGTTATAGATGACCATTATGATAATAATTAAGACAATTTTTGCAGTGGATATGGGGAATATAAAGTAGTGCACAAGAAATCAATATTAGGGAATGGCATGATGTTCTAGATGTGAAAATGAATTAATAGAAAAGTTATTTTTTAAATTTTATTGATTGTAGCATGGATTGTCTTTATCATGGAATGGACCTTAGTCAAAGCAGACGTCATATGTAATTTGAAGCAAATGAAAATGAGGATATGAAATATTAGAAACTAAATAAAACAAAGCCTGAGAAAATCCAATTGAATGAGAATAATTTGTACCTACTGACAGTGCCATTTATTTACACCTGATAAACTAAATAAATTATGCAAATCAGGTAACAGAGTGAACACACCAAATATGTACTGAACATAATTTTCAGGCTGCAATCACAGTGTTATGCTATCTACACACTTTACTAGAACTGTCTCAGTAATCTGAAATGTCAAATTAAATATACCATCATCTACTCTGACAAAAGTGCAATTGTCAAATGGTTTGATTGTTATACAACACAAGACAAAATTAAAGCTAGCATGACAGTAGTTCTAATTTTTTTTATGCATACTTGTGTTCCAGGGAAGGAGAAAAATTATAATATTCAATGGGTGTGTAATTAAAGCCCTGGTGACCTACTAATAAGGGCTGATAAAACATAAATACACTTCACAAAGAAGTAGACTAGTTTTTGGTAATATTACAGAAATTGTCCCTTCATTATGCATTGGCTGGCAATGGAGAAGAGATTTATATCTGCAAAGAGAAGCAAAGTGCACCGTGTGCTGAAAATTGTCCAAAGAAACCCACTGGTCACAAGGTAAAGAAAACTACCTCAAAAGGAGCAACAACAACAAAAAAGCAAGCTGCAACTGCATTTACTGAAGAAATTAGCAGTGTTTGTGAGGCAGTAAAAGAATGGTGTTAAAGTTCCAGGTAAGCTTAGGTTTTAGGATTTCGTTGCAAATCAGTATGCAAATAAATGTATAAAATAGACCACTCACAACTTAATATGCAAATGCAATAATGACATCAATACTATCAGTTAAACTTTAACTGGAAAATAAACTTTCGAATGATAGTTTAGGACGGTCAATGGGACATTTCCAAAATTATAATATTTTATTACAAAGACAACACTTAAACCTGAAATTATCTTCAAGACAAAGTTTTAGTCTGTGTGGTAAATGTTTTAAGATCAAATTAATTGCAGAAATTAAGAAAAATAAGAATAAGAACAGTATCATTTTAATTCATACCTTGCAAACACCAATAAACCAATATATATACATATATATATATATATATATATATATATATATATATATATATATATATATATATATATATATATATATATAATAATTTGACTGAAATTGAATGGTTATTTTAAGCAGTGAGTTCAAAATTAATTTAAGGTAATCTGAAAAGCCAGAGAAATATTAAGTGAATATTTACACCATATTAAGAAAACATAGTGCTCCTACATCCAGGGATTTTGTGTCACAGTACATAAAGTGTCAATCAGGATCCATTGTGAAGTGGTAAAATCATTAAGAATCCAAGAGAAACAAACAGAAAAACAGGAATGAGCTTGTCCTCTCTCCCTCATTGTCTCATAATCCAGAAAAGCTCAGCTCTCCTGCCTCCCTGATATCTATTTCTTTTCTTTCACTTTCTCTCAAATGAAGACAAGCCACCACAGCATCAGCGTCAAGACCAGAAGGTTGCTCAACAGGAAGGAGACTGGAGGGCGATGCAGTACCACTGGGTACAGTGGACAGACTAGGGCAGCACGGCTCTCTTCTACTGTTGACACGGCTACGGAGACTTGGACAGCATGTCTCTGAGCCTCAATGTCTTTTTCTTCATTATGGTCATCATCCTCTTCATCCTCCTCCATATGCTGCAGTAGCGGCAGCCCTCCTGGCACGGGTGCCCACCTGACCCTTACCTGATGTTGCTTCCACGTGCCTGCTGCACACTTCCATCTCTGCGCAGGGCAACAGGACACCAAGAGAGACAAAGAACAATGAACAGACATGGGGTATGGGGAGAGACATGGTAAGAGATCGATGGGGGTAGTACTGATTTCTGGGTTTGATGGGTCCGGGCTCGGCATCTGACCAGAGTGTTTTAAGCAGGCCAGATGGATTGAAGCAAAGGCCTTGAGGGTTTTTTTGGTGTTTGTGGCATGGTGGACATCTGATTGACATGAGGATTGGCAGCATACATTTTTTTGGCAGTGCAAATATCCATCACTGACAGAAAAACACCATAAAAAACAGCAGGGTTTGGGTGGGTTGGACCACTATGCGAGATCCTCAGAGGATCAGATCAGTGGATGTGTCTGTCACAGAACTACACTCTGTCATTGGCTAGATTAGATACTATATCCGCAAATATCACTCATTACTAAGTAAGGTTGGCAATCAAGAACTGGTTCTTATTCAGAACGGTTCCATTTTTAATGATTTTCATGATGTTCATTTCTGTTAACAGTTAAATAACTAATACTTTTAAATAATAAACAGTGTTTTGTGTGCCACTAAATCTGCAGTACCACAGCCAAAGAAACGTCTCAGGTTACGTATGTAACCCTGGTTCCCTGAGAGGGAACGAGACGCTGCGTTGAGACACGGTGGGAACGCTCTGCGTGATTGCGTCGTGAAGCACGTGTATAATCAGTCCAATGGAAGAGCTAGACATCATAGGCGGGTGACGTCATAGACCAGGAAGCTATAAAGCACACCTGAAAACAGACCGCGACAGCTTCTGATAAGCCTGAAGCAAGTCGATCAGGGCATGCAGGAAGTATGGCAGGAAAACGCAACGTCTCGTTCCCTCTCAGGGAACCAGGGTTACATACGTAACCTGAGACGTGCCCTTTCAAGGGAACTCGAGCTGCGTTGAGACGCGGTGGGAACCCTATACCCACTACGCCATAAAGACAAATGCCCATTCTGTGTGAAGTCCTTGCGCACAATAAGAAGCAAGCAACCTAGCCCCAGGAGTGGAGAGGTGTGAGTCATAAAATCTGACAAATGTATGTGGTGAGGACCAGCCTGCCGCATTACAAATGTCCTGAAGGGGAACACCAGGAATGAAAGCCTAGAGGCAGCCATACTCCTGTAGAATGGGCCTGAACAGTCATAGGTGAAGGCTGTCCGGCCGCTTCATAAGCAAGTGAGATAGCCTCAACTACCCGCTTGCTCATCATCTGTTTAGATGCCGGGCAACCTATCTTAGGTGACCCGAAGCAGACAAATAATTGTTCTGATATACGCCACTGAGCTGCTCTGTGGACATACGCATCCAAAGCCCGGACAGGGCTTAACAGATTAAGTTTTTCCTGATCTGGGGTATTAAAGGTGGAGGACAGAAGGCCTGCTGCACAAATGACACGCACATTTAGTAGGGACCTAGAAATACAACCCGACCTGGGGTGAAGAAATACTATCACCATAGCAGGTGCAAATCCAAGTACGTGCAGGCCTCAGCCTCATGTACCACGGAGAAGATTAAATTAAGGATCTCTCCTCAGAGATAACCCAGCAAAGAAACATTCATACAGAAATCAAGTACTGTACCAACGGGGCAGAAACAAGATTCAGAAGGCGTTCTCTGCACCAGGCAGAGAACAGCATATTTAGTCTTCTCGTGGAGGGAGCTCTAGACTGGAGTTTGGTCTCCACGACCTCTGTTGAGAGACCTGAATCTATGAGCTGGGCCCCCTCAGAGGCTGAGCCCACAGTATCCACAACTCCAGAGCTCCCAGGAGCAAAGATATCAGGAAAATCGTATAGGTGTAGAGGCAACCACACCTATTACATCACATCCAGTCCAAGCAGAGCTGGATGCGTGAGGGAGAACCACAAGGGCAATGCATTGTACAAGCGATGCGAAAGGTCGACTTGTAGTTTGACCGAAGTTCTCCCTAAGAAGCTCCACCACCTCGGGGTTAAGTCTACATTCCCCAGGCCACAGCCCCTGCCTCAACAGGATATCTGCTCTGATATACGAGACCATCAGTGTGTTGTCCGGACTAGAGGATGACACGGGAGTGGATTTTCACTCCTGTCCCGTCCCACTCCCATAGAAAGAAATCTTATCCCGTCCCACTCCCAGACCAAAGTTTAAAAAATAATCCCATCCCATCCCGCTCCTGGTAAATTGACTCCCAATCCCATCCCGCTCCTGTTTAAACTGACTCCCGCTCCTGTACCGCTCCCATATACGGCAATTTTCGCTTGATGAACGAAGCGATGCTTGCCTGATTCTTTCCCGAATTTGCCTTGCAAGTGTTCTTCTTCAGACCGCTCGTCCCTGAATCACTTGCGTACTTGACTAAGACTAAGCATGTCTTACAAGCAGCGTACATTGTGCTATCACCGTCACATTCTACTCTCATAAACTTAATTAATAATTCAGACTTTCCGACCAGTTCTGTGAACTTAATAGACATGTCATTACTTCTGACTTTGCGCTGTAAATCATTTTTTGCCACATCGACTTCTCCGCGGCTGTTAGCTCCCTCCATCACTGCTCTTTGAATTTCGGCGGTAAGCCGTGACAAAAAGCACTGATGGCTTCTGGGACGGCTGGGTCGTGTAGTTATTTTTTAATTGCGTTACATTGTAGGCGTATTAAAAGGAAACTACAAAATGATGCATTTACTTTTTTCTTTTTTTGTCGTCTTTGCTATTGGTTGATTCCCGCTCCCGTCTGCTCCCGTTAACCATTTATCCTGTACCGTCCAAATCCCGTGATTGATAGCAAAGATGACTCCCATCCTGCAGGAATCCCACGGGAATCCCGTGACCCGTGGGATTCCCGAAAAAATGTCAGCCTCTAGTCCGGACCCTTCGCCGAGCAACCACTCATGATTGCCCCCGACTTGTGAGGGAAGCATCCGTCGATAGCATTATGCGTCGATAAGAAGCCCCCAACACTGGGCCTGGGCGAGTAACCAAGGTTCTTCCACATGACCGAGGCACGAAGGCATAGCCGCGTGACCTTGATCATGCAAAAACGGATTTCCCCTCGGAGAAAACCCCTTGGTCCTGAGCCACCACAGCAGGGGTCTCATGTACAGAAGGCCAAAAGTAACTACGTTGGACGCAACTGCCATGAGCCCCAACCAAAGACCTTTCACCGAGCGGCCACTCATGACCGCCCCCCATCCTGTGAGGGAAGCATCCGTCGATAGCGTGACGCGTCGACAAGAAGCCCCCAGCACTGGGCCCTGGGCGAGGAACCAAGGTTTCTTCCACATGACCGAGGCACGAAGGCATAGCCGCGTGACCTTGATCATACGAAAACGGATTTCCCCTCGGAGAAAACCACTTGGTCCCGAGCCACCACTGCAGGGGTCTCATGTACAGAAGGCCAAAAGTAACTACGTTGGACACAACTACCATGAGCCCCAACAGTCTCAGAGACTGTTTTGCAGTAAGTGACTGACCTAGTTTTACATTCTTTACGGCTGTGAGAATCGCAGAAATACGTGCAGGAGACAGACGTGCTTGCATTGTTGTCGAATCCCATAATACACCTAGAAAAGTGGTCCTCTGAGCTGGGAGGAGTACACTCTTTTTGGTGGTGAGCCGCAACCCCAACCCCCTTATGTTGGACAGAAGGACATCTCGATGTTGAACAGAAGGACATCTCGATGTTGAACTGCCAAAAGCTAGGACTGATCTAAAATCAACCAATCGTCGATATAATTTAATACGCGAATGCCCTGGAATCTCAGAGGAGCCAGAGCTGCATCCACGCATATTGTAAAAGGTGCGGGGTGATAACCTAGGCCGAAAGGAAGAACCCGATACTGGTATGCTTCGCCCCTGAAAGCAAACCTCAGGAATCTCCTGTGAGGAGGATGGATAGATAAGTAAGTCCTTTAAGTCTATTGTGACAAACCAGTCCTCGGACTGAGTCTGTGACACAATCATATTTAGCGTAAGCATACTTTGAACTTAAGATTCTGAAACCTGCTGTTTAATTGACGCAGGTCTAGAGTAGGACGCAACCCCTCATCCTCTTTTGGAACAATGAAGTAATGGCAGTAAAATCCTGACTGTCTGCCGGGAGGAGGAACCCCTTCTACAGCTCCTTTTGCAGAAGTGTCAGTACTTCCTGCTCCATAACCAAAGCCTGCCTGGGGTCCACCACAGTGGGGAGGACCCCTAGAAATCTGGGCGGACAAGAACCGAATTCTGAACCCTTTTCTATAGTGTGCAGGACCCACCGAGAAATATGTGGCAGTAGTTTCCACGCTGCCAGAAATTCTACTAGGGGAACAAGTCTCTCAAGACTGGCCTCTGGATTTGGTTGAACAGTCACTACGGTGCCCTGAAGCGGCGAACCGGCAGGGAACAACCGAACTGACCGTTCTACGACCCTCCTCGGAGGATCGTATGGGGACGCTGACACCTCGGTGCCCTGAACGGCGAACCGGCAGGGAACAACCGAACTGGCAGCGCTGCGACCCTCATCAGAGAGTCACACCCCAGAGGGCGCCGAGGAGAAACTATTTCTCAAAACCGTCCCTGCCCCGATGGAGCCCTCAGAAGCCTGATAGCCTCGTTTTTACGACAGGACTTCCTGTCTAAGCTTTATTAGAGATGACGACAGTCCTCAGATCTTGCCTACCTCTAAATAACCCAGAGGGCGCCGAGGAGAAACGATTTCATAAAACCATCCCTACCCTGGAGGGGACCACCCTTTAGAAGCCTGATAGCCTCGGCGTCAGGGCTTCCTATTTGTCCAAGCTTTTTTAGAGATAAATAGTCTTCAGATCTTGCATATCTCTAACTGGCTAGACTGCTACCGCCACCCAAGTCCCCCTCGATTGTGGAGGAGCCCAAATGGTGATGCTCGTTTTGCACTCTGTGCTGCCAGGAGCTTAGTAGACCGAGACTGCTCCGCCCAGCAGTCTCAGGAACATTAGATTGGTGAGGAAGAAACCTCTGGAACGCCGCTGAATGGTTTATTTCTTAGTTTTTTGAAAGCGCAGCGTCCAGAAGAACAGACATAATTTTATCTTATTTTTCTTTATTTTTAAATCGGAAAAATGTATATATATGTATCACTCCGTGGCCACCAGCAGGAAAACAACCGAACTGGCCGTGCTGCGACCCTCCTCAGAGAGTCGCCCCCCAGAGGGCGCAGAGGAGAAACGATTTCTCGAAACTATCCCTCCCCAGTATAGTTTATCTGTTTTTGCACGACACAATTCTCGAATAGCGTCAGTGCTGACAACCTCACATTCATCCATGTCTTTATAATTCACCCACCAGCGCTGCCTAATAAAATTTTTCTTTATTTATTTAAGATGGCTGGTGGGTAACGTCGGGGTTAAAAATGATGACGCCGACTCGGGAGAGAGAAAGCTAGCAAGCGTCTCTTTAACCCGAGGCACTGTAATACCATGATACTTAATACCCATAGCATTACTATAGTTAGACGTTTGGGCATTAAACACATAAAATAGAAACCGGCTTATTTCACGATCTCGACACCTCAGTGTGGTGTGGAGATAGGGAAAAAACGGCAGTCCCCGACGAAGAGGCTGAGATACAGAGTTTTTCTGTTTTAGAAATATTTCATCTAATAAACTCTCTTTTTCACTCTCATAATGTTCAGCTGGCCAGAAAATATTTAACTAGCAACAGCACTAGATAAACCTCCTTTTAAAGCTCCTCTTTATTCAACGGAGTTATGAGCTGACTTATTTATTAATTTATTGAAAACTCAAACATCTGTCTTTTTCTTCTAAACAAAACACTAACGATACCAATTCCTCGGAACTGGAAATCGCCAGCACTGGATCTGGCAGGTGAAAGCTGAGATAGGGCGGGGCCCGTCCCAACCCCCGCTGTCAGATCCATTTGCGAACCCCAAAATGCGAGTCGCCGCCGTGCATCGGCAACAGCGGGACCCGCGCGGGGAGCGCGAACCGAACCGTCCTCCTCGAAGAACGCCCGGCGGGAGTGTGCTCACAGTCAGCCCCCTCGAGAACTGACTGTGGCATGCTCCACTCCCAAATAGTAACAAAAAGCTGATGTGTGTGTCCCCACCCATGATATAACGTGGGCAGGGAACAACACGAAGCTGCTTGCTCTCTTTTGCCATAATATATATATATATATATATATATATATATATATATTGCAACTTGACAGACAACAATAAATATGACAAGGACAGAGCACACAGATCGCTTGCTGAAGGCACAGAAGCTGTCGCGGTCTGTTTTCAGGTGTGCTTTATAGCTTCCTGGTCTATGACGTCACCCGCCTATGATGTCTAGATCTTCCATTGGACTGATTATACACGTGCTTCACGACGCAATCACGCAGAGCGTTCCCACCGCGTCTCAACGCAGCTCGAGTTCCCTTGAAAGGGAACTATTTTAGTTGAGAGTTTGTGATCAGAATCGAACATGATAAAACGCACATGATACTAGCGCACATGCGCACTCTTTAAAGCCACTTTTTCTCTCGACAAACTAAATGAGATAGAATGAAATTTGTATATGTAATGAAAGATATAGATTGCACTGAATGTTAGGTTGCTTTTTTCACTCAAGAGCATGATCTATTGAAGCCTAAATGTCATACTAACATGAAACTATGCTTCTGAACACAGGTCGAGAGTTGGTCAATTCAAGTCAATTCCTCTGTCATCTAAATCTTGAAATTAACCAAGACATGGATGTTAATTCATGCTGTGCAGTTGCGTTTTGTGTTTTATTATATTTAAAGAGTTTTTAGTGTTTTATTTATGAGTTTTATTGTAATAAACCCTACTTTAAAGCGTTTAATATTTTTGTTTAAAAAATATATATACATACATATATATATATATATATATATATATATATATATATATATATATATCAGGCCAATTATAGGGAATGATTCCATACAATTTGTAAAGGAACCACAAATTGAATGATTACGAAGTCAGAACCATTCAGTTCCTTACAATCTCTAGTGCTAACACTTAAACAAAGAGATGATCAATATTAGACAAGTGCTTCAGAAAACTGTATACTATATACTGTATAATATACTAAATATTTTTTTTATAAAAAAACTTTACGTAACTAAACTAGAAGAGCACACTGCCTTGAGAGAATTTGAGAGAATGGAGGAGTGTGTCATGTGGCAGTGTATTGTGTTCAGGTCTGAGAATGGTACATGATGTAATAAGCCTCAGCAGAGGAGGGGCGTGGATTTCTAGACACTCCTGTTTTTGGAGAGGAGGAGGATCGAGTTGGAGATGGAGCTATGGATGAAAGTGGAGGAGGACAGGACTGTGATCCAGGACAAGACTTTGCGAGGAGAGATGGAGGAGAGTTTACAATGGGAAGGAAAGGATGGATAACAAGAGGAAAAAAGGGGGAAAAGACAATGAAATGAAGAGGAGGAGACATCAGTTTCCTATTGTTTCCTCTTCCTATTTGCTTTTTTACTACGTTTCCCTTTTATATCTACTTTGGTTGTCATTGAACTAACAGACTCATGCAGCATATTTATGCAGTGTAATCCAGCCATGCGATTGGCAGATCAAAGCAGAGGAAAGCCGTCAGTAGCCATTCAGAGAGCAGAAGCAGTAGTATAAAGCTACTGGTCAGGGACATGGTCAGGGGGTCTATAAAAGCTGCGGGCAATGAGCAGATTCAGAGAGAGAGGAGTTCTCCTACTCTGACTGGGTCATGAGCGTCCAGCGGCCATCTATGCTTCTGCTTGTGTTGTTCTTTATCTACATAAAGAAACGTCAGTCATGAGAGTACGTTTACCTCTGATATACCTGCCGCTACACAGTGAATGGGTAGGAGAGGAGGCATCTTCACCTGTGCACACATGCCCACACAAACACACACACACAAACAATCTAAGCATTTATAAATAAAGTGCTTATTAAGGTGTCACAGACCAACATGTGTAAGTGACTAACTAGATGCCTTCTGCATCAGTGAAAACTGCAAAGTAAAACCAAAATATTTTAGTCTCTTTACTCTCTTATAAAGTTCCGCATAATTTATCATGTTAAACAATCAGTTCAGCAAAATAAATCAACATTTACTTAGTGTTATTCCAAACCTATGACTTCCTTTTTTTTTCTCTGTGAAACACAATAGGAGACATTTAGAAGAATAGAAGAGCTAACTAAACTACTTTAGAAGTATCGAAATATAGCACAAATCGGATGGACTACTTGTTGGTACATTTGCGTCCTTTTACAGTTTGAAAACGTCTCGGTTACGTATGTAACCCTCGATTCCTGAGTAGGGAACGGAGACGTTACGTCGGATGACGACGAATGGGGTTTCGCTTAGAACGCCTATCGACTTCGAGTATTACAAAATGAGCCAATGGCAAAGAAATGCCATGGGTCTGCGAAATTTGCATAGCTTATCTCCGCCTTACCTCGTGGGTATAAAAGGAGGACGCCGGCAACAGGCAGATATGTTTCTTCGCTGAGGAGCCAAGACTGAGCTCAGGCGACCCCCGCGGTACAGCGGAAAGTGGCAGGAAGACGTAACGTATATACGTAACCGAGACGTTCCCTTTCGTTGTCACTCCGAGTTACGTCGGATGACGACGAATGGGGTTACCAGTCTAATCACGCCACCTTCTCAGCTGTCTTCCAGTGCCCTGCGTAAATCTGAGATCCCTGTTGTGAGACTGGCACGGACGAAGGACTCCTATTTAGCACAGGAATACCAAGGTACACTGGGGAGCATATCCCAAAGTTTAGGGGAAATATGCAATTACTGCCAACCCAGAGGGGGGGACTTAGAGAATACACATATGACCCGAAGGAGACATATGGAGAACACTGGGTTGTCCAGCCGCAGGTGGAATATTTCAACCCCAGGGGTGGCAAGGTGGCTTGCCAAGGGAAAGACACATGCTCAAAGAGGCTTACAGTGGAAATACACATGTGGGGGTCGCTCAGAGGAGGGACCATGCACACGGGAGGCACCTAGCCGACGCGCAGGCAATAGACACTCTCGCTGACGTCAGGAGTGCTGGAGGAGCTCAGGGCTTTCGGGGAAGCTCACCTGAGGAGAATATCGCACGTATCCAGTCCGTGGAGTGGAATGGCGAGCAAGCGAAGACACCTGAGCGGGTCCGGTACTAGCTGGTTGAAGAGAGAACACGAGAGGACACTGGCTCCACTCGGAGATTATAGAATCTGGCGAATGTGTTAGGTGTCGCCCAGCCTGCAGCTCTGCAGATGTCTGTTAGCGAGGCGCCATGCGCTAGAGCCCAAGAGGATGCCACACTCCGGGCGGAGTGGGCAGTCACACCAAGGGGGCACGGTCGACCTTGCTGCTGGTATGCCAAAGCAATGGCGTCCACTATCCAGTGAGACAACCTTTGCTTTGAGAGAGCCTTTCCCTTCAGCTTCCCACCATAACAGACAAAGAGCTGGTCTGAGGTCCTGAAACACTGCGTCCTGTCTACAACAGATCTATCTGTGCGTCCCCGAACTGGTCCCAAATCAGCTGGACTGACTGGGGATGGAGTCGCCATTCTCCAGGGAGTGGCTGAAGCCGTGAGAGCTCGTAGGCTGCACAGTTCAGGGCTCCGGGGATATAAATGGCATGAAGCGACCTCAGATGTTTCTGACTCCATATGGGGAGGTGGCGAGCGAGTTGCGACATACGGCGGGAGCGTAGACCACCTTGATGGTTGATGTACGCTACAGTGGCGGTATTGTCTGAGCGGACTAGTACGTGTTGGTTCTTGAGCACGGCCCGGAAGCGGCGCAAAGCAAGACGTACGGCCAGCAACTCGAGGCAATTGACATGCCAAAGGCGACGGGGTCCTGTCCAGGAGCCCGTGGCAGCACGTCCATTGCACATGGCAACCCAGCCCGTGGAGGAGGCATCTGTCGTTAGCAACATGCCGCGAAGCTCGTTCCAGGGGCACTCCGGCCCGTAGAAAACTGAGGTTCGACCACGGGGTGAAGGTCTGACGGCAGGTCGGAGTAACTGTTACTCGGAGGGTGCCGTGTTGCCATGCCCACCTCGGGACTCGGTCGCGAAGCCAAAGCTGAAGCGGTCTCATATGAAGTAATCCGAGCGGCGCTGCCGCGGCTGCAGAAGCCATATGCCCCAGGAGCCTCTGAAAAAGTTTCAGTGGAACCGCACTCTTGCCCTCGAACTGTCTCAGGCAAGTCAGCAGTGACTGCGCGCGCGCTAGCTCGTAAGCTGCGCGGACATGGCGACCGAGTCGATATCCATACCGAGAAAAGAGATCCTCTGCACGGGGCAAAGTTCTCCCAGTTGACCCGAAGGCCCAGACGAGCTGGGTGCCGAAGCACCAGGTCCCTGTGTTCGCAACCTGAACTCGAGAGTGAGCTATGATCAGCCAGTCGTCGATATAACTCAGGATGCGAACCCCGTGTTCCCGAAGGGGAACAAGGGCAGCCTCGAAGACCTTCGTGAAGATGCGAGGAGTCAGGTCTAGCCCGAAAGGGAAAACCGCGTACTGGATGCCTGCCCCTCGAAAGAAAACCGAAGGAACGGTCTGTGTCAAGGAGAATAGAGACATGAAGTAGGCGTGCTTCAGGTCGATCGCTGCAAACCAATCCTGGGCCGTATGCATTCGAAAATGCGTTTTAGCATCTTGAACGGTATCCTGTGAAGGGAGCGGTTCAGCATGCGCAAGTCCAGGATTGGCCGTAACCCACCGGTTTTCTTGGAGACAATGAAGTAGGGGCTGTAGAAGCTGGACCTCATCTCGGCTGGAGGGACAGTCTCGACTGCACCCTTCGCCAGCAGGGTGGCAATCTCTGCTCTCCTAATGGGGGCATAGCCACCGACAAAAGTGGAGCGGACTCCCCAAGCGGGGAGGAGACCGTGCGAACTGAATCGCATAGCCGAGCCTGATGATCCGCGTGACCCAGCGGGACAGACAGGGAAGCTCTAACCAAGCTCCCAGGAACTGAACCAGCGGGATCATGCGAACCACAGGCGTCCCCCCGGAGGGGCAGCGAAGCGGAGTAACTGGCCCAGACGTGGACGGCATAGCGGCTCGATGTGGGGGCACAGTTAGCAACCGCGCCCTGGCAGAGGGGGCCAGGGGAGGACCAGGCTGGTCGTCCCGCGGGGGCCTGCTCTGCCAGGGGTCTGGCGACAGACGGGGACAGGGGCGAAGCGGTCCGTGGACGGCACGCCGTGTCAACCACCTCTGGAACAGAGGGGGACGAGGAGAGCACGGCTTGTGGGCGGCGCTCTGTGACGTCCGAGAACTCTGTGCTCAGAGACGGGAGAGTCAGCTCTTTGGAGAATAAGGATTCTTCCCCGGCCCTCCCCCGGGGAAAGGAGTGGTCCTGCTACCAACTCCTGGAAAGAACTGAGTCCCATCTCTGAGGAGCCCATCTGTAGAGCGCCGCTTAACCCGGCGTGTAGCGGGGTTCGGGGCTGGAGAGGACTGTGGCGTCCATCCGCGGCCTCCAGAGCCGACCTGGGTGAACGGGCGGGGTGGGAGCCGCGGGGGGGGGGGCGTCCTCGGTGGTGGGCAGACCGAGGGATCTGAGCGGACGGTGGGGCCGTTGGGACAGAATCAACCTCAGTCTGCTCCATCGCCGAGGAGCCCGTCTCACGAGCGCCGCTTAACCCGGCGTCTAGCGGGGGGCGGGGCTGGAGAGGGCTGTGGCATCCGCCCGCGGCCCCCAGAGCCGGCCCGTGAACGGGCGGGGTGGGAGCCGCGGGAGGGCGCCTTCGGCGGTGGGGAGACCGAGGGATCTGAGCGGACGGCGGGGCCGTCGGGACAGAATCAACCTCAGTCTGCTCATGGGCGGCTGAGAGCTGTTGGGCAAGCCCTCAACCGCACCGCCGAAGAGGCCGACCTGGGATATGGGAATGTCGGACAGACGGGTTCGCGCGACATCCAGCACATCAGACAGGTTCAGCCACAGAATGGTGAGCATCACCTGACCCCGGGAGCGTACGGCCACTTTCGACGCTCAGAGAGCAAGGTCAGTGGCGGCGCGCAGCTCAGTGAAGAGCCCTGGGTCAGTCCCGCCCTCGTGCAGGTCCATGAGCATCTGGGTCAGGGGGACCAGCAGAATGACCATGGCATGCAGTGAGGCGGCTGCCAGTCCCGTGGCGCTATAGGATCTCGCCACAAGCGTAGACGAAAAACTACAGGCCACGGGCGGGTGCTTAGGATTGCACCGAGAAGAAGCACTCTGAGGACACATAGCATCGCAACAGAGCGTTCAGCCGGGGGGACCCCAGTGTACCCATGGGCAGCGGCCCCATCGAGGGGAGGAAAGGCGGATGAGATCAGCGAGCAGTCCCGAGAAGACAAGGGGGTCTTCTTGGACTTCGAGATCTCATCATGCACGTCCGGGAAGAGAGGTATTGGGGTTTGCCGTGGACGAGGGTCGGCGGCCTTACCCAAAACCCATCTTCCCAGGAAAGCATGGTCGTCATCTCCGGATCAGACTCAGGCACAGCCGTATGCACACCGGAAGGTGGCAGCTGTGACGAGCCCTCACTTCCAGAAGACTCAAACCCACCTAGTGATGCTGCAACAGACATGGCATCTTCCTCTGTAGCTTCAACTGAAACACGCGGGCCACCAGAGGGTAGACTCGCGGGAATCAGCAGTTCACTAGCGGGCACTGTCATTGAAGAGGGGGGCTGGGGTCGCGGACACATAGTCGGCGCCTTGATCCAGACCGTAACCCTCAGGTCACCCTGGCCACCAGCCGAAGATCGGGGGGTGGATGAGGGGACTCTCACTCTTGCGAGTTCACAGAGTCTCGACCTATATATGACGCGATGATCACGTTCCCAGCGAGAACATGAGTCACCCACGAGCGCTGTTCAAGCATGATCAAAGCCCAAACACACTAGACCGCGCTCGTGCCCATCAGAGTCCGATACCAGTCCGCTGCAACCAGAAATGCACGGGCGAGCCGTCTTTAAAAAGACGTGCTGCGTGCGAGCTCTTTTATGAGAGGAGAAAAAAACTCAGTGATGTTGAAGCACACAGGGAGACACACACACACACTGGCAGATCACTGCACAGATCAGCAGGCACTGTGAGCTCGCTGCAGATCGCCGTCACACCAACACCGAAGAGAGAAGCTCGTCTCGTAGAGCGAAGTCAGAGATGACTGTGGAGTGAAGAAATACTCTTGGCTCCGAAGCGAAAACATATCTGCCTGTTGCCGGCGTCCTCCTTTTATACGCACGAGGTAAGGCGGAGATGCAAATGCTATGCTATGCAAATTCCGCAGACCCATGGCATTTCTTTGCCATTGGCTCGTTTTGTAATACTCGAAGTCGATAGGCGTTCTAAGCGAAACCTCATTCGTCGTCATCCGACGTAACTCGGAGTGACAACGAAAGGGAACCTCAGTTTGCATGAGGTCTAATTGCATGGAAAAGAGTTACTCACTGGGTACACTATCCATCAAACAAAATGACATTGCGAATCAGCTCACTCACTGATGTACCTGATGACTTTGGAATAAATTACTTCAAATGCAATTTATCATCATGCAAAAAAACAGAAAGCACAAGCTTTTAAATCAGGTTGTTATGTTGAAACACTAAATATAACAGTAGAAGTTGAGAAAATAGTGAA
Organism: Siphateles boraxobius; assembly: GCF_051911475.1. Taxonomy (NCBI): domain Eukaryota; kingdom Metazoa; phylum Chordata; class Actinopteri; order Cypriniformes; family Leuciscidae; genus Siphateles; species Siphateles boraxobius. The sequence continues at coordinate 17,422,357 of NW_027508975.1, forward strand.
ACTACAAGGGGAAATCTACCCCACAAACTCAGACAATACATGTCATAAACATGGACATTAACACAGGAAAAATGTGCAACAGATGCTTTCTGCATATGCAAATAGGCTAAATAATTGTTCTTTGTGTTTTTTTCTAAATAAAGTTAGTATTTGCAGTCTTTGTATTTAATGGAGAAAACAAATCACTGAAGTTTAAAATAAACAATGCCATAAAGAACGACAAGTGCGATTTAAAATCAATTATTCTTCCATGATACTGTATCCTACTATTCTTTTCTGCAAACAGAGAGATTTTTGATTTTTGCTTTTGGACTATTTCCCCTTTTGGATGTTCATGTGGCATACTGCAGAGTCCAACTACTGTATTTTTCAAGATTTCGGGAACAAAACCAAACGAGAAAACTCCATTGGATACGTAATAACATGTACCATAACAACACCTTTTACCATAATCAGAGCTTGAAATTAAGCCTTGTTATTTGTTATGTGCTTGTCCTTCGGATAAGTCAATCAGTCATTCACTTTTCTAAGTAATAACAAGTTCCTTGTCTGTTTGTTTTTTTTTGTTTTTGTGGCGTTAATGTAATTTAGTCTGAAGCAATATTCTCATCACTGTTCAAACAATTTAATGAATGCATTTACACTGCAAAATAACAACTGCATAAATAATTTACATTTAAAAATGAAAATGAATATACAAAGATATAATATTGTGAAAAATGCACTGATACTTTTAAATTTGAAACTACACTGCCAGTAGGTGGCGGCAAGTCATTGAACCAATTTGTTCAAATGGCTGATTTATTAAAGAATAAAGCAAGTGACTGTTATTATGAATGGGTCATTGAATTTTTGACTAACCCAATTTGTTCAAAAAAGCTGAATCATTCAGTAACGAAATACCACTGTTGCTCAGAGATGACAACTGTTCTGCTGTGGCTTTGTTTGGATCTATTTTCGTTGGCGAAATAAAGCAAAAACAGTCAATATTGTGTCTAAAATGTAAGTCAAGTTATTATTACTTACTTGCTTATTGAACTATTGTAAAAAAAAAAAATCGATGTCACATTTGCAATTGTTCTGATTCGAAAAACTTGATTGTGTGATGTTGCTTAACTAAAGTACCTGTTAAATAACATTGACAAAAAATAAATAAAATAAGTCTCTTATGCTCACCATTTAATCAAAAATACAGTAAAATAGTTATATTGTGAAATATTATTACAAATTAAAAGTATAAAAGTTTTACTCTTTTCTATTTGAATATATTTTAAAATGTAATTTATTCCTGTGATGACAAGGCTGAATTTTACTCCTGTCTTTAGTGTCACATCATCCTTCAGAAATCATTCTATTATGCTGATTTAATGATAACATTTCTTTTTATTATTATCGATGTTGAAAATAGTTGTGCTGCTTAATATTTTAACAATAAAGAATTAACAATGAAAAACTGTAGGTTTCCAAACTTTTAACAGTATATCTGTTAAACTGTATATCATTTGATATTACATTTCTGTGAGTTTCTTGTGTGTGCTGTTGCACAATATTACGTGATTCTTCCAGGAGTGTATATTTCTCACACAGAGATAGGCTGCACGAGTCTCAACACCAGCGACCTTGTTGCCATCAATACATTATCCATTATCAATGGTCGTTTACACTGAATGTAATAAAATCAGAATCATACTCGCACAAAGATTTTTGGTGGTGCTTCCCCAGTTTTTTGTTGTTGTTGATGATGTGTTTTTTTTGTTTGTTTTCTATAACAATATTTATTGTACAGACAAAGAAAAGTGTACATTAAATCATTGAAGAGACAAGCATAAAAGAGAAAACAATGTCTGCACTTTTATCTTTTACACATTCCCTACCAACATATAACTAAAAAGAAAGTAAAAAGAAAAAGAACCACAGCAACAAAGTAACCACCACCCCAAACCCCTCCCCCCACCCCACCCCATGTTGATGTTATTGATCTTTTAATCAGGCCTCGTCCGTTTTGCAAACTCTTTCACTTGCATCTTCAAAAAATCCAATTTTCCTGGACAAGCATTAATGTCGAGTACTGGTAATGTTAGGAAACTGCCAAAAAAGGAGGTTTGTATGTCATAGACAGTTCAGTATGTTTGACAGACAAAATGGCAGATAACTACAAGACTTATCAACACAGCAATTTTTCAGTCGTAAGATCAATTCTCCTTTGTGTTCCATAGAAGAAAGAAAGTTGAGCTTCATTAGAATGAGGTGTTCGTTTTCTGATTCAGAATGATTTTACCAGGCTGGGAGCGTATGCATTCAGTTCCAAGTTCTGAACTTGTCTAATTTACTGCCTGTCACATCAAAAAACGCATTGGTTACGGATTTAACCCTTGTTCCCTGGGTTCCCAGTCGAATCACGCCACTCGGCTTTCTTCCAGTGCCCTGCGTAAGTCTGAGCTCCCTGACGTGAGACTAGCACGAACGAAGGACTCCTACTTAACACAGGAATACCAAGGTACACTGGGAAACATATCTCAGTGGAAATATGCAATCAGTGCCAGCCCGAAGAGGGACTTAAGAATACACATATGACCCGGGCGGGAAACATATGGAAGAACACTGGGGTGTCCAGCCCGCAGGGTGGAATGTTTCAACCCCAGGGGTGGCAATGACGGAAAGACACATGCTCAGAGAGGCTTACAGTGGAAATATACATGTGGGGGTCACCAGTGTGGAACCATGCACATGGAGGCACCTAGCCAATGCGAAAGCTGCCGCAGGCATAGACTCTGGCGTTGACGTCAACAGTGCTGGAGGAACTCGGGGCTTCTCGGGGAAACTCACCTGAGGAAATATTGCACGTATCCAGTCCGAGGAGTGGAATGTCGAGCAAGCAAAGACACCTGAGCAGATCCAGTTACCGGCTAGTTGAAGCGAGTACACGAGAGGATACTGGCTCCACTCGGAGATTGTAGAATCTCACAAATGTGTTGGGTGTCGCCCAGCCTGCAGCTCTGCAGATGTCTGTTATCGAGGTGCCATGCGCTAGAGCCCAAGAGGAAGCCACACTCCGGGTGGAGTGAGCCTTCACACCAAGGGGGCACGGTCGACCTTGCTGCTGGTATGGCAAAGCAATGGAGTCCACTATCCAGTGAGACAGCCTTTCCCTTCAGCTTCCCACCATAACAGACAAAGAGCTGGTCTGAGGTCCTGAAACACTGCGTTCTGTCTACGTAGGCACGGAGGTTGCGTACTGGATAGAGCAATGCCAAGGCTGGGTCTGCCTCCTCCAGGGGCAGCGCTTTCAGGTTCACCACCTAATTTTGAAAGGGAGTGGTGGGAACCTTGGGCACATATCCAGGTCGGGGTCTCAGGATCATGTGACAATAGGCCGGCCCAAATTCCAGGCACGCTTCGTCAGTGGAAAATGCGTGCAGGTCCACTACCCTCTTAATGGAGGCCAATGCAACCAGGAGCGCTGTCTTAATTGACAGAAACTTAGCTCCACTGATCGCAGAGGCTCAAAGGGAGCACTCTGCAGGGCGGTTAAAACCACTGAGAGGTCCCAAGAGGGAACGAGAGGAGCGCGAGGAGGATTCAGTCTCCTTGCTCCTCTCAGGAACCTGATGATCAGGTCATGCTTTCCCACAGACTTTCGTTCGACTGCGTCGTGATGTGCGGCGATGGTGGCAACGTACACTTTCAGGGTGGAGGGAGCCTTCGCTCCAACCCATCTTGCAGGAAGGAAAGCACGACACTGATCTGGCATTTTCTGGGGTCTTCTCGGTGAGAAGTGCACCAGTTGACAAAGAGGTTCCACTTCAACGCGTAGGCATGTCTCGTGGACGATGCTCTAGCGGAAGTGATGGTAGCCAAAGACATGCCAAAGGCGCTGGGGTACTGTCCAGGAGCCTGCGGGAGCATGTCCATTGCACATGGCGCCCAAGCCTGGGGCGGAGGCATCTGTTGAGACAACAACATGCCTGGAAACTCGATCTAAGGGCACTCCGGCCCGTAGAAAACTGATGTTCGACCACGGGGTGAAGGTCTGATGGCAGGTCGGAGTAACTGGTACTCGGAACTTGCCTTGTTGCCATGCCCACCTCGGGACTCGATCGCAAAGCCAGTGCTGAAGAGGTCTCATATGAAGCAGTCCGAGCGGTGTAGCTGCGATTGCCATATGCCCCAGGAGCCTCTGAAAAAATTTCAGTGGAACCGCACCTCGAATTGTCTCAGGCAAGTCAGTAGTGACTGCACGCGCTCGCTCGTAAGCTGCACGCACATGGTCACAGAGTCGATTTCCACACAGAGAGAAGAGATCCTCTTCACGGGGCAAAGTTTGCTCTGCTCCCAGTTGACCCGAAGGCCCAGATGGGCTGGGTGCCTGAGCACAAGGTCCTTGTGTTCGAAAGCCTGGTCTTGAGAGTGAGCTAGGATCAGCCAGTCGTCGAAGTAGTTCAGGATGCGAACCCAATGTTGCCGTAGCGGAACAAGGGCTGCCTCTACGACCTTCATGAAGACGCGAGGAGACAGGGCTAGCCCGAATGGGAGGGCCGCGTACTGGTATGCCCGCCCCTCGAACCCGCCCCTCGCACCTTTCGCCAGTAAGGTAGAAACCTCCGGGCGCATGACAGGGGCATTGCCACCGACCATAGTGTAACAGACTTTGGGGAAGCAGGGAGGAGATTGCACGGACTGAATCGCGTAGCCGAGCCTGATGGTTCCGCGACCCAGCGGGACAGGTTAGGAATAGAGTGTTGTGCTTGTCGCCAAATAAAGAAAAAAAACATGATGCGCGTTCTGCCTTCTCTCTGTCAGTTAAGTCCATTCTGAAACGCGTCCGAAAATTAACTGTAAATCAGCGAATACTTGTCATACAGGCACAAGTGTTTTTCCATAATGAAGCTTGAACTCTCTTCTTTTAAATGAATTAATTTATATAAAAAAAAAAATATTCTCAGTTTATGTAATCTGTATGAAAAGAGAGAGATGTCAGTCTTTTTCTTTCCAGCTCATAATACCTGATTACGCGTTAATGTGCCACGCCCACGGAGAGCGCGCGGTATTCAAACGCAAATGATCTAAGGCAAGCCATTCAAACATGCCAACGCCCACCAACTGGATTATAAAACACATCATGTTTAGTCAGTATCTTACTACAGCTGTGTACACAGCGTATCCCTACGCTGTGAGCAATAATACTATCTAATAACCCTGGAAAATGTACCAGAAGTGCTGGTAGTTTCATTTCGAGGAGCAACGGATCCAGCTGATGTAGTAAGTCATTTATTCTTAAAGGGTTAGTTCACCCAAAAATGAAAATGATGTCATTAATGACTCACCCTCATGTCGCTCCAAGCCCGTAAGACCGCCGTTCATCTTCAGAACAAAGTTTATGATATTTTAGATTTAGTCCGAGAGCTTTCTGTCCCTCCATTGAAAATGTATGAACCGTATACTGTCCTTGTCCAGAAAGAAAATAAAGACATCTTCAAAGTAGTCCATGTGACATCAGTCAGTTAGTTAGAATGTTTTGAAGCATCGGAAATACATTTTGGTCCAAAAATAACCAAAACTACGACTTTATTCAAGTCAAGTCAAGTCAAATATATTTATATAGCGCTTTTCACAATACAGATTGTATCAAAGCTGCTTCACAGTATCAATCAAAACAACTTAACAATGTTTGTTTATTACTGGAAAAAAAGACATCCTAGTTTGGTAGAGCTGATCAATGGTATGATTGGTTAATTAATTTGAATATCCCCAACTGAGCAAGCCAAAGGCAACAGTGGCAAGGAACCGAAAAAACTCCATCCAGTGACCTAATGGTGTCCTAAAACCCCATGAAATGACCCAAAGGAGAAAAAAAAAAACTTGGGAGAACCCAGGCTCAGTCGGGGGCCAGTTCTCCTCTGGCGTTTATGAACTAGAGGCCGAATTTACAGTAACTGTAAGATAAAAAATTTATATGAATGCCTGGCTAAATAGATGCGTCTTCAGTCTAGTTTTAAACTGGGAGAGAGAGTCTGAGCTACGAACAATATCAGGAAGGCTATTCCAGAGCTTCGGAGCTAAATGTGAAAATGCCCTGCCTCCTTTGGTGGATCTGGATATCCTAGGAATGACCAGAAGCCATTTTTTCCAGAAGGCTGTTTTTGTAACATATGAAATATGCTTTTCAAAAGACAGGTTGCGGTCTAGTATAACACCCAGGTCTTTTACTGTAGCGGATAAAGTAACAGGGCATCCTACTATGTTAAAGTCGTGCTGTGAAGGGTTTTGTGGACGGTTTTTAGAACCGATAAGTATTACCTCTGTCTTGTCTGGATTTAATAAAAGAAAATTACGCGTCATCCAATCTTTTATATCATTAACACAATCTGTCAATTTGGATAATTTAGCGTATTCATCTGGCCGTGATGAAATATATATTTGAGTGTCATCAGCATAACACTGGAAACTAATTCCATGTTTCCTTAGAATATTACCAAGTGGCAGCATAAATATTGAGAATAATAAAGGGCCTAACACAGATCCCTGCGGCACTCCATAGTTTGCTGAAGTTATAATCGATTTTTCTCCATTTAAGTAGACGAAATGGTAGCGGTCAGATAAGTATGACCTGAACCAGCGTAATGCTTGTCCTTGAACACCAGTGTAATTTTGTAGTCGATCTAAGAGTATTGTGTGATCTATAGTATCGAACGCAGCACTAAGATCAAGTAAAACTAGTACTGAGATACAGCCTTGGTCCGAAGCTAAAAGTAAATCATTTGTGATTCTAACAAGCGCAGTTTCAGTGCTATGATGTGGCCTGAATCCAGACTGAAACTTTTCATAGATGTCGTTTCCTTGCAAGAAAGAGCCGAGTTGAGCGGACACAACTTTTTCTAATATTTTTGACATAAATGGAAGATTCGAAATGGGTCTGTAATTTGCTAGGTTATTTGGATCTAATTGTGGTTTCTTAATAAGAGGTTTTATAACTGCCAGCTTGAACGTTCTTGGAACATGACCTAAAGATAAAGATGAGTTAATAATATTGAGAAGAGGCTCTTCCACTATAGGTAACACTTCTTTCAGTAGTTCAGTTGGTATAGGATCTAATAAACATGTTGTTGTTTTAGATGAAGTGATAAGTTTATTTAACTCTTTTTGTTCTATGGTTGTAAAGCATTGTAATTGTTCTTGCGGGGTGATAATTGCGGCTGAATTATAAGGCGCGAGCAGAGATCGAACGTTTACGATTTTGATTCTGATGCTTTCAATTTTCTCGGTGAAGAAGTTCATGAAATCATTACTACTAAACTGTAACGAGGTATTTTGTTCAGACGACGTCTGTTTATTTGTTAGTCTAGCCACGGTATTAAATAAAAACCTTGGATTATTTCGGTTGTTTTCTATTAATTTGCTGAGGTGCTCCGCCCGGGCCGTTTTAAGGGCCTTTTTATAACGTGACATACTGTCTTTCCACGCGATTCTAAAGACCTCTAAATTAGTTTTTTTCCAATTACGCTCTAAATTACGGATTTCTCTCTTTAAAACATACGTAGTATTATTGTACCATGGTGCTATACTTTTTTCTCTGATCTTTTTTAATCTAATGGGTGCAACAATATCCAATGTTCTAGAGAGAATGGAGCTCATAGTGCTAGTTAGTTCGCCTAGTTCATCTGTTTGTTTGGGTTCAGGCAGCAGCTGGGACAGATCAGATAAGCTATTTGAGAAATGATCTATGGTGGATGGACGAATTGTTCTACCTGGTCGATAACGTGGCGCAGCATGACATATTATAGCAGTGCGTAATATGCAAGTTACCAAGTAGTGGTCAGTGACATCATCACTTTGCGGTACAATATCTATATCGGTTGGATCGGTTCCATATGATATAATTAAATCGAGTGTATGATTAAGACGATGAGTTGGTCCGGTGACGTTTTGCTTGACCCCGAAGGAGTTTAATAGATCTGTAAACGCAACCCCTAACGCATCATTTAAATTATCTACGTGTATGTTAAAATCTCCAACAATTAATGCTTTATCGACGTTGACCAAAATATCTGATAGAAAGTCAGCAAACTCTTTTAGGAAACTGGCGTAAGGCCCTGGAGGTCTATATACGGTAGCCAATGCTAGAGATAATGTGGTTTTTTTTCTTACATCTAAGAGCGTAACATTTAGCACAAGCAATTCAAACGAATTAAACCTATGACGAGTTTTCTGAGTAACATTAAGGGTATCTCTGTAAATTGTTGCAACACCGCCGCCACGACCGATCAGACGGGGCTCATGCTTATAACAGTATCCTGGCGGAGTAGACTCATTTAGACCGAAATAATCATTTGGTTTAAGCCAGATTTCAGTAAGGCACAGAACATCGAAATTATTATCTGTGACCATTTCATTTACAATAACCGCCTTAGGTGTGAGCGATCTAATGTTTAGGAGACCTAGCTTTAGAAATTGTTTATGTTCACTACTAGCGAGATTTTTTGTTTTAATAACAATTAGATTTTTTCTAGATCCCGCAGTAGATTTATTATTTGATCTTAGTAAACGAGGAATAGACACAGTTTCTATGCAATGTTCTACACTAGTATTAATATCAATTAAATTGGTGCAGTAGAGACTGTGATTTGGATTTTTGGTTACTAGTCAAACGGTATTTAACATCTTGGAGATGTTATCCGACAGAAGATTCTACTTGGGTGTAAGCCATCAGCGCGGAAGAGCCGTGGTCGCTCCCAAAACAGATTCCAATTATTTACAAAAATCAGTTTCTGCTCATTGCACCATGACAATAACCATTCATTTAGCGCAAATAATCTACTGAACTTTTCATGCCCTCGTCAGTACGTAGGAAGCGGTCCAGACACAATAATCGATGTTTCAGGCGACCGTATCGATAAGGCTCCTGAAGTCTTTCTTCAGAACCTCCGTCTGTCGCAGCCTAATGTCGTTAGCTCCCACGTGCAGCACAACAGCTCCGACGCTGTCGTCACCGTTCAAGATCTCAGTTACCCGCGCAGTGATATCGAGAACACGAGCACCAGTAAAGCAGTGACTGTGCACCTTACTTTTACCTAACGTAGCGTGGACGTGTCGGACGGTGGAATCGCCGATGATCACAGCATCGCGTTCCGTTTCACGAAGAGGGGAGAATCGGTTCTGAGTGGAGATCTAGAAAACCGGGAGGGGCGAAAAGATTGTTGTCCTGGCTCGCGGCTTCCGCGGAACCACCCAGGCTTCGTGGTGGTGTGTTGGAGCCGGAGTGAATGAAACCATGGCTGATCGTGACCTGGACGCTCGGGACCAATGCTGAGAAACGCACGGAGTAGACGAGGTCAGCGTCAGCGGGTTACTAACGTTAATCACTGATCCGTGTGCATCAGCGCGTGATGTTTCAAGAGCTAAACGCCGGTCTCTCAGCTCAGCTTGTCTCTCTATAAGGTCACGGATCTGCTTTTCTACAGCTTCTAATTCAGACTGCACCGCGAGCAATTCAGATTTGTTCTCATCTGCACCAAAAGGTAGATAACATACACCTGATATATTCGCCATTTTAACAGATGGACAGTAAGTTAGCAATGATGCAACCAGTGATGCTATTAATATTTATACTAATTTATGACTCAAGTCTTGGGTAAAAACCGTCTTTTTAGTGGTATGGGTGTAATGTAGACGCACGATAGACGGGAAAACAAACAAACTCACAGCAGGCAACGAGGCTGACAAAAGCAGTCGATCGCAGGGCGAGCAGCAGTGAAGCAGTGTCTCGCTCTACGACCAACAACCAATGTTCAAACCGTATTTGCGGTTCCAGCCGTATAATGGCCAACAGTCCGAGTTGTAACAGTGACGCACGATAGACGGGAAAACAAACAAACTCACAGCAGGCAACGAGGCTGACAAAAGCAGTCGATCGCAGGGCGAGCAGCAGTGAAGCAGTGTCTCGCTCTACGACCAACAATCAATGTTCAAACCGTATTTGCGGTTCCAGCCGTATAATGGCCAACAGTCCGAGTTGTAATTATGAGTTAAATGATGGTTCAGAACAGAATAAAGAGAGAAATACGGAAAAACAGAAGGAAATACGAGGCTAATACGAGGCTTAGACAGCCACGACGCAAACAAACTCACAGCTCACAGCAGGCAGCGAGGCGGACAAAAGCAATCGATCTGAGGTATGAGCTGTGCGAGGTGAGCTGAATACAATTCAGCATTGTATTGTCTTCCGGTTCTGTTGGGGATCCGCATTCAGTGACGCTGCTGACGTAAGACGCTGCTGACGTGTGTCTGGTGCGCCCGAGCTTCGTTTACAGTCTGAGGGAGATGCACGCTGGAAACAAAACAATCTTCACTAACATGTCTAAGGATTTCCACACAGAGGAAGACTTGCATTTTTTTGCCATATTTATTTGAACCCGAATACACGGACGCACCAGATACACGTCAGCAGCGTCTTATGTCATCAGCATCACTGCGGACTCGTGAACGCGGATCCCCAACAGAACCGGAAGACAATACAATGCTGAATAAAGTCGTAGTTTTGGTTATTTTTGGACCAAAATGTATTTCCGATGCTTCAAAACATTCTGACTAACCCACTGATGTCACATGGACTACTTTGACGATGTCTTTATTTCCTTTCTGGACAAGGACAGTATACCGTTCATACATTTTCAATGGAGGGACAGAAAGCTCTCGGACTAAATCTAAAATATCTTAAACTGTGTTCTGAAGTCTTACGGGCTCGGAGCGACATGAGGGTGAGTCATTAATGACATAATTTTCATTTTTGGGTGAACTAACCCTTTAAGTGCTTTGTTCTAATCGCGATATTGAATAGTGTCTGACTGTAAACCGCAAAAAGACTGTGTGTTGGCTAAATGATGAATGAACGACACAGGCGCACGCGCTTTGTTTACTGCAGTTATACAGCGCGTGTCTGTGCCGTTCATTCACTCTCGCACCTACATTAGTAAACGTTATGTTTACATGAACACATCCAAACTATATTGCTATAGCCTACTAAGATGAGTAAAAATAGACTGAAATATGTTGAAATAAAATGTCTGTACATTGTAACAAAGACTAAATATGAATGTTAGGCAAGATTTTGTGATTAGTTTTGGATAGATTATAAAGTTTTGACTGTAAAAAAAGACTACTGTCACATTAAATAGGTACGCTTTTGTTCACCAGTTTCTGCTCATAGTTAAATATACTATAGTATGATGTCAAAAGTAAAGTAGGTATATTGAATTATCAACTAAGATGTTATTATAGTGTTTGTTCCAATATTCAAACTAATGAATCCTAATATTTCACATATTTAAACATTTTTTTGTTTTTAAAAGTAACGCAATAGTTACTTTCCCTGGTAATTAGTTACTTTTTTAATGATGTAACTCAGTTACTTTTTGTGATTACTAATTACTTTTTTAAAGTAACTTACCCAACACTGCCCACGAGGTGGGGCGGAGTTACACTATGCAAATTCCGCAGACCCATGGCATTTCCTTGCCATTGGCTCGTTTTATATTTCTCGAAGTTGATAGGCTTTCTAAGCGAAACCCCATTCAAGGGAACTGTACTTGCAGGGTTGCACAATGTGCATCATAGTGACTGCATCATACGTAGGCTGTGATATAACATGTAAAGTTTCACCTAGCACATTATTTAGTGCATAATTTTGACTAGTGGTATAAAGTCTGGTTTACTTTTCACAGGAAGAGACATTCTGACTGAAATATAAAGGTGATCAACAACTGTTTGCCATTAAGGGGGAATATAAAAAAAATAAGTAGATGATAAGATAGAATAGATGAAGAATATATAGAAAATGCAAATAATGGTATTGCAGTCTACAAAAATAGGCAACACTGAAGAAATGGTTGAAAAATGTGTGTAAAAAAACGTCTCGGTTACATATGTAACCCTCGTTCCCTGAGTAGGGAACGGAGACGTTACGTCGGATGACGACGAATGGGGGTTTCGCCTAGAAAGCCAATCATCTTCGTGTATTATAAAACGAGCCAATGGCGATGAAATGCCATGGGTCTGCGGAATTTGCATAGCGTAACTCCGCCCCACCTCGTGGGTATAAAAGGAGGACGCTCGGCAACATGCAGATATGTCTTCGCTGAGGAGCCGAGACTGAACTCAGGCGTCTACCCAGCGGTACAGCGGAAGTGGCAGGGAGACGTAACGTCTCCGTTCCCTACTCAGGGAACGAGGGTTACATATGTAACCGAGACGTTCCCTTTCGTAGTCACTCCGAGTTACGTCGGATGACGACGAATGGGGGTCCCCGTGAAATCACGCCACCTTCACAGCTGTCTTCCAGTGCCCTGCGAAAGTCTGATCCCCCTGTCGTGATACTGGCACAGACGAAGGAGTCCTACTTAACACAGGAATACCAAGGTATACTGGGAAGCATATCTCAGAGGAGATATGCCGCAGCATGCCTACCCGCAGGGAGGACTTAAGATACGCATATGGCCGGAGGGCTACATATGGAGGAACACTGGAGTGACCAGCCCGAGGGGTGGCAACTTTCAACTCCAGGAGGGCAAGGTGGCTTGCCAAGGGAAAGACACATGCTCAAGGAGGCTTACAGCGGAAATACACATGTAGGGGTTACTGGGGGAGGAACCATGCACACGGAGGCACCTAGCCGACGCCCAGGCAATAGACACTGGCACCAGCATCAACAGTGCTGGAGGAACTCAGGGCTTCAGAGAGGAAGGCTCACCTGAGGAATAATCGCACGTATCCAGTCCGTGGAGTGGAAAGGCGAGCAAGCGAAGACACCTGAGCGGGTCCAGTACTAGCTGACTGAAGCGAGTACACGAGAGGACACAGGCTCCACTCGGAGATTATAGAATCTGGCGAATGTGTTGGGTGTCGCCCAGCCTGCAGCTCTACAAATGTCTGCCAGCGAGGCGCCATGCGCTAGAGCCCAAGAGGAAGCCACACTCCGGGTGGAGTGGGCTGTCACACCAAGGGGGCACGGTCGGCCTTGCTGTTGGTAAGCCAAAGCAATGTCGTCCACTATCCAGTGAGACAACCTCTGCTTTGAGAGAGCCTTTCCCTTCAGTCTCCCACCATAACAGACAAAGAGCTGGTCTGAGGTCCTGAAACACTGCGTTCTGTCTACGTAAGCGCGGAGAGCGCGTACTGGACAGAGCAGTGCCAAGGCTGGGTCTGCCTCCTCCCGGGGCAGCGCTTGCAGGTTCACCACCTGGTCCCGGAAGGGAGTGGTGGGAACCTTGGGTACATATCCAGGCCGGGGTCTCAGGATCACGTGAGAGTGACCGGGCCCGAATTCCAGGCACGCTTCGTCAACGGAGAATGCGTGCAGGTCCCCTACCCTCTTGATGGAGGCCAATGCAACCAGGAGCGCTGTCTTCATAGACAGGAACTTAAGCTCCACTGATTGCAGAGGCTCAAAGGGAGCCCTCTGCAGGGCATTTAAGACCACTGAGAGGTCCCAAGAGGGAAGGAGAGGAGGGCGACGAGGATTTAGTCTCCTCGCTCCTCTCAGGAACCTGACGATCAGGTCGTGCTTCCCCAGAGACTTACCTTGAACTGCTTCGTGATATGCGGCGATAGCGGCCACATACACCTTCAGGGTGGAGGGAGACAGCCTTCGCTCCAACCCCTCTTGCAGGAAGGAAAGCACGACAGAGATCGAGCATTTCCTGGGGTCTTCTCGACGAGATAGCACCAGTTGACGAAGAGGTTCCACTTCAACGCATAGACATGTCTCGTGGACGATGCTCTAGCGGAAGTGATGGTAGCCGCCACCGCTGGTGGCAGGGTACTCAAACCTGCCTCGTCCCGTCCAGGAGCCACACGTGGAGCCTCCAGAGATCGGGTCGAGGGTGCCAAAGGGTGCCCCGTCTCTGAGAAAGGAGATCCTTCCTCAGAGGAATTGGCCAAGGAGGTGCTGTCGCGAGGAGCACCAGTTCGGAGAACCAGGTCCGGGTGGGCCAATACGGCGCAACCAGAATGAGCTGCTCCTCGTCCTCCTTGATCTTGCACAAGGTCTGTGCGAGAAGGCTCACTGGGGGAAACGCATACTTGCGTAGGCCCCGCGGCCAGCTGTGCGCCAGTGCATCCGTGCCGAGAGAGCCCTCGGTCAGGGAATAGAACAGGGCGCAATGGGTCGAGTCGTGAGAGGCAAACAGATCTATCTGTGCGTCCCCGAACTGGTCCCAAATCAGCTGAACCGACTGGGGATGGAGTCTCCATTCGCCGGAGATGGGCCGAAACCGTGACAGCTCGTCGGCTGCAAAGTTCCGATGTCCCGGAATGTAGATAGCACGAAGGGACCTCAGGTGCTTCTGACTCCATAAGAGGAGGTGGCGTGCGAGTTGCAACATACGGCGGGAGCGTAGACCACCCTGACGGTTGATGTACGCTACAGTCGCGGTATTGTCTGAACGGACTAGTACGTGTTGACCCTGAGCAACGTGAGGAAACGGTGCAGGGCAAGGCGTACTGCCAGCAACTCGAGGCAATTGACGTGCAAAAGGCGCTGGGGTCCTGTCCAGGAGCCCGCGGCAGCATGTCCGTTGCACATGGCGCCCCAACCCGTGGAAGAGGCATCTGTGGAGACAACAACATGCCTGGAAACTCGTTCTAGGGGAACTCCGGCCCGTAGAAAGCTGAGGTTCCTCCACGGAGTGAAGGACTGACGGCAGGTCGGAGTCACTGGGACTCGGAACGTGCCGTGATGCCATGCCCACCTCGGGACTCGATCGCGAAGCCACAGCTGAAGCGGTCTCATATGAAGCAATCCGAGCGGCGTTGCCGCGGCTGCGGATGCCATATTCCCCAGGAGCCTCTGAAACAATTTCAGTGGGACCGCACTCTTGCCATCGAACTGTCGAAGGCAAGTCAGCAGCGAGTGTGCGCGCTCGCTCGTAAGCTGCGCGGACATGGCGACCGAGTCGATCTCCATACCGAGAAAAGAGATCCTCTGCACGGGGCAGAGTTTGCTCTTCTCCCAGTTGACCCGAAGGCCCAGACGGGCTAGGTGCCGAAGCACAAGATCCCTGTGTTCGCAAACCTGGTCTCGAGAGTGAGCTAGGATCAGCCAGTCGTCGAGATAGTTCAGGATGCGAACCCCGTGTTCCCGAAGGGGAACAAGGGCAGCCTCGACGATCTTCGTGAAGACGCGAGGAGACAGGGCTAGCCCGAAGGGGAGAACCGCGTACTGGTATGCCTGCCCCTCGAAAGCAAACCGTAGGAACGGTCTGTGTCGAGGTAAGATGGAGACATGAAAGTAGGCGTCCTTCAGGTCTATGGCTGCAAACCAATCCCGTGGCCGCACACATTCGAAAATGCGTTTGGCCGTGAGCATCTTGAACGGCAGCCTGTGAAGGGAGCGGTTCAAGACGCGCAGATCCAGGATCGGCCGTAACCCACCGGATTTCTTGGGGACAATGAAGTACGGGCTGTAAAACCCTGACTTCATCTCGGCTGGAGGGACAGTCTCGATTGCACCCTTCGCCAGCAGGGTAGCAACCTCCGCTCTCATGATAGGGGCATTGCCACCGACCATAGTGAAGCGAACTCCCCTGAAGCGGGTTGGAGACCGTGCGAACTGAATCGCATAGCCGAGCCTGATAGTTCGGGCGACCCAGCGAGAAAGGCTGGGAAGCTCCAACCAAGCTGTCAGATACTGAACCAGCGGGGTCATACGAACCACAGGCGTCCCCCCGGAGGGGCAGCGAAGCGGAGTGACCAGCCCAGGCGAGGGTGGCAAAGCGGCCCGGAGCGGGGGCGCGGTCATGCTCCGCGTCCTGACAGAGGAGACCAGGGAAGGACCAGCGTTCCACGGGGGTCTGCTCTGCCAGGGGTCTGGCGATAGAGGGGGACGAGAGTGGTGAGGTCCGGAGACGGCACACACTGTCGCCCGCACCCTCCGGGACAGAGGGGGACGGGAGTGGCGAGGCCCGGAGGCGGCACACACTGCGGTCCGAGAACTCTGTGACAGAGGGGGATGAGAGCGGCGAGGCCCGGGGGCGTCGCGCACTGTCAACCGGCTCTGTGTGCTCAGTGATGGGTGTATTGATTCTTTCTTTGACCATAATAGGGTACTGCCCACCCGTGGGTGGGCAGCGGGAGAACAAAAGATTCTCCCCCGGCCCTCCGCCGGGGGAAGGAGGGGGCCTGCAACCACCTCCTGGGAAAAAACCGACACCATCACTGAGCAGCCCGTCTCAGGAGCGCCGCTTAGCCTGGCGTTTAGCGGGGTGCGGGGCTGGAGAGGGCTGTGGTGCCTTCCTGCGGCCTCCTCCACGACGCGGCCCGGGTGAAGGCTGCTGCTGGGGCCGTGCGGGAGGGGAGGGAGCCACAGGAGGGCGCCCTCGGCGGCGAGCAGTCTGAGGTGTCTGTACCGACGGCTGGGTGGAGGCAGCAGCAGGCCGTCGGGGCAGAATATGTTTAATCGCCTCAGACTGCTTCTGTGCGGTTGAGAACTGCTGGGCAAAGTCCTCAACCGCTCCGCCGAAGAGGCCGGCCTGGGATATGGGGGCGTCGAGCAGACGGGTACGCTCGGCGTCCCGCATATCAGCCAGGTTCAGCCATAGGTGACGCTCCTGGACCACAGAGGTGGCCATCACCTGACCCAGGGAGCGTGAGGCCACTTTCGTCGCTCGAAGAGCGAGGTCAGTGGCGGCACGCAGCTCATTGAAAAGCCCTGGGTCAGTCCCCGCCTCGTGCATATCTCTGAGCAGCTGGGCCTGGTAGACCTGCAAGGTGCTCATCGCATGCAGAGCGGCAGCCGCCTGTCCTGCAGCTCTGTGAGACCTCGCCACTAAGGTGGACGAGAATCTACAGGCCTTGGACGGGTGCTTAGGATTACCACGAGATGAAGCACTCTGAGGACATAGTTGCATGGCAACAGAGCATTCAACCGGGGGAATCCCAGTGTACCCATGGGCGGCTGCCCCATCGAGGGGAGGAAAAGCGGAGAAAGCTGACGAACGTACACGGGAGGTCAAGGGAGCCTTCCATGATTTCGTCAACTCCTCATGCACCTCCGGGAAGAATGGCATTGGGGTTGGCTGTGGCCGTGAGGCGGCAGCCGCACCCAAAAACCAATCATCCATCCGCGAGCGCTCAGGGCAGGGCGGAGGGTTCCACTCAAGCCCGATGCTCGCGGCGGCCCGGGAGAGCATGGCCGTCATCTCGGGATCTGATACGGGCAACGCTGGAGCTCCAGAAGGAGGCAACGCAGCCGCATCGTCACTTCCCGATGACTCTTGCCCGCCTTGTGATGCCGCGATCGACATCGAGTCTTCCTCTGGAGCGCCGAATGAAACACGCGGGGCATCGAAGGATGAACCCGGTAGAATCACCGCGGCACTCGCGGGTTGCAACACTGTAGAGGGGGGCGTGGTCCGAGGACGCATCGTCGGATTGTCCCACACCGTAACCCTCAGATCACCCTGTCCACCAGCCGAAGTACAGCCTCTCGTGGAGGATGTAGATCGGGGTGTGGATGAGGGGACTCTCTCCCGAATGAGATCATTGAGTCTAGACCTCAGTGTTGCGATGGCCATGTTCCCACAGAAGGAACATGAGTCATCCACAAGCGCTGCTTTAGCGTGTTCTAAGCCCAAACACGCAAAGCAGCGATTGTGCCCATCAAAGGAAGACAGGAAACGACCGCACCCAGAAGAACACGGACGAGACATCTTTAAAAAGACGTGCCACGTGCAGCTCTTTTAGAGAAAAAACTCAGCGATGCTGAGGCGACCAGGGAGAAACACACAGACTGGCAGATCACTGCTCAGATCGCAGGCAATGTGAACTCGCTGGGTACCGCCGTCACACCAACACCGGAGAGTTCGCTCGTCACAGAAGATGAAGTCAGGATTGGCTTGTGGAGTGAAGAGAAGCTCTTGGCTCCGAAGCGAAAACATATCTGCATGTTGCCGAGCGTCCTCCTTTTATACCCACGAGGTGGGGCGGAGTTACGCTATGCAAATTCCGCAGACCCATGGCATTTCATCGCCATTGGCTCGTTTTATAATACACGAAGATGATTGGCTTTCTAGGCGAAACCCCCATTCGTCGTCATCCGACGTAACTCGGAGTGACTACGAAAGGGAACTATAATTTCACAGAGATAGCCCAGAACAGAAAGCTAAATATACAATTCTGCTCATGGATGCATAGTTTACTCTCCAGTGACCAATAAGTAAATCTCTAAGATTTGATTTCAGTAAACTGGCAAAGTTTGGAAAAATCTTGGAAAAAAGTGCTCATTGCATTAACCCAGTACCTTGTCAACGCAACTTTTTGGCACACTGATAACTCCCAAAAATGTCATAGCAGTCAGTCAATTTATAGATATGGAATGTAAATGAGGGGAGAAAAGCATTTTGGTCATCAATTTTCCAACCCAGTCTGAAAATGCAGTGCTGCGGTATAAAACTACCACTGACAAAGATGGATGACTATCAAATCTATCTTCAAGCACAGGCTTTTTAAATCTTATCTTCAAACAAGGCATACAAAGACTCTAAATCCAAAAATGAAGTGTAACCTTTAACACTGTGCGTAACCCCAATACTCACGTCGGGCTGCAGCTGACCATTGAAGCTGGCTGTGCGGAAGGGCGAGTGGGTAGACAGACGCTTGTCCCACTCGCTGGGCCGCGGCTCAGGCACCGATTCCATGAAGCTCCGCTTGAGCTCGCTGATACTCGTGTGATGGCGCATGATTTCTGTCTGTGTCTTTTCCACATCCTGAGAGAGAAATAGAGGTCCAGGCGGAAAGAAAGTATACCAAAAAGGTCAAAAGAAAAAGCGCAAAAGGATAGAAGAGAAATTTAGGAACCAATTGCAAAATTGAGAAAAAAAGATAGAACACAGGAAGATGTAGAACAGATGAAGAGATTAAGAGAGAGAAATAACCAAATGAAGATGTCTCATTAGTTTAATGATTTTACATAAATCACAATTTTACTCAAAACTCAAGGGATGTCACATCTAGGGTTGGGAATCAAGTATTTTTTATCAATACACTGGCACTTGATAATTTTAAGATGTTTGGTTCCGTTAACGATTCTTAAATCTCCATAGGTTCCCTCTGGGTTGGGTTGTGAGCTTGTAGTCTAAATCGATGATGGGGAAGACTGTGCATCGCTCTTAAAAATAAAGGTTCCAAAGGGTTTTTTTTCCATAGAAGAACTATTTTGGGTTCCTCAACAGTAAACAGTTGTTAAGAGAACCATTTTTTTTAATTATCTAAAGAACCTAAAGAACCTTTTGTACAATGGAAAGGTTCTTCATGGAACCATAGATGACAATTAAAAACTTTACTTTTAAAAATGTGTACATAATAATACAATAAACAATAAATAACTGTACTTTTGTTGTTGCGTGCAACCAGCGAGAACAACACAGTATAAATGTGCTGTGTTGTATATTGTGTTGTCCTCGCTGGTTGCACGCAACAACACATGTACAGTGTGAAGGTGTGAAAGATTGAAGCAGTTATTTTTATTTAATCAGACAAAAAAACAAACAAAAAAAACCACAAATAAGTCTTGAACTCATGGGTTTGAACTCATCAACTAATTCACTCACTGAATCGTTATTTTATATGAGTCACTAAGGAACCAAAATCATTACATTTTTTATGATTCCCATCCCTAGTCACATCGGTTTTCAGTCAAGCGAATGTCACACACAAAGCCATTCTACAGATCGCCAATGGGCCACCAAGACACAGGTCTCTTCTCTTCCACTTTCACTGTCTTCTAATTGCATTTTCCCCTTTTTCTCACCACCTGCAGCTTGATTTGTCACCCATCATCTCCTCTCAGTGGCATTGGGTAATCAGCTATGCTCAGACACTATGACGCTATGAATATTAATTTCTGAGAGGAGTCTTTGTGACTTCTCAAAACAAATGATCAGTGTGTACAGAGTTTGAGAGAGAGACAGATGGTCTAAAATCTCAGCTGATCTTTATTCCTTTAAGACATTTCTGGTAGACAGATGAGACTTTGGAAATAAAATGGAGAGAACTGATCTGTGTCTCAGTGCCCAACAGAACATCTGCAAGAGTGAAACACTCTCATGAGAAACCAGACCTCATAATCTACATTCAATGACTTCAGACAGACAGTTGCTACGTGAAAATAAACAAAGCTAACATGTTTTTGGACTATACATTTTTAATATATTTTGGGTAACAAACTAAAAAAAGCTACTGCATTACAGTGTGTCAAATTTAAGTTTGCAGGCTAGAAGTTTGAAACTGCTATTAATATTTAGCAAATGGTTCTGTTCTTAAATCTTATGAGCTGACAACCTAGACAGTATTTTAAAGTATCGTAAGTGTTCCACAAAATAGGCCTTTAGTTTGGACAAGAATGCTAGGATATGTAGACGAATGCACCATCTTTCAAGGTATACTTCATTTGATAGCGTACATGAACACAGCTATTCGACACATGAGGACTAGAAAGTTTAGTTTTTGTCGATTATTGGATAATTTGATGAGCGATAAAAATGTCTTTGCTAAAGAGTTGCGTGTATCTCCCCTCACACAAGCACTCGACAACTATTATTATTGCATCTCCAGTAGTTTGTTGTTCCACCTTGTGGACAAAATGTGCATGTGTGAGCTGAGCGTACAGAGTATGCACGGTTAGAAAAATCTAGCAGCAAGCATACTGTACTATGCTAATGATAAAATTTACATCACATGCACTGAACACATAGTCGAGCATACATGTAAAATGAAATAGTCAGCAATTGTTATTCTGCCTCCAAAGAAACCTTTCTGGCAGAAATGTAAGGTAATATTGAATGTATTCTATAATTTGCAGAAGATATATCAAATATTTTTTTTTACATGTATTAAATTACTGTAGCTTAGCAACATGCTAACATATTCAGATAATAAATAAAAACAATTTTATGTGGCACTATTATGTATAACTTTCCTGGATTGCTTATGATGCCTTAAAACTAGTCTGGCAGGCAGCTCACTTTAGTTTGTAAAAGATCTCATTTCTGTTGTTATTTCATTAATTAAACTCTTCTCTAAAAGGTAGATGAGGTGGTAATCATGTAAGCACTTCATCGGTTTTAACATTAGCTGTTCAAGCTCCAGTGTGAACAAAGCTTGAGTTCAGACATGGGTCAAATGCTGGGTCCTGATCTCTAAACATGCTGTTTTACAAACTGGTCTATATTCTATTCTAAAGCTATAGCGTACTATATGAATCATATGCTGTCACAATTCAATGCAGCATATGATAGATTTGACACATGTCTGTTAATCAGTTGATTTATAAAACAAAGCAAAGTGCAAAACAGTGCTTGGCTCAAACACCAACAACAATCTTAACACTTAATATAATAATAGTATATGTGATGGAGACACAGTGTTATACAAGATGTTTGGTTAGATACAGAGGTCACGGGGTTAGAGAAAAGGTCATGGTGTGGCTGAAGGGGTTAATATCACAAAATCCATCTGGTTGTCAGACTCATTATCAGACTCATCAGACCTCACAAGAACAACAGAAACAAACAGCTTTTGTAGCTTATTGTAGTATGTAAATATATGACTGGGACAGGCTGTATAATCTGTATAATAGAACACTGCAAAGCACTAATATAATCATGTGATCTGATAACAAATAAATAAATAAATAAAAACATGAATTAGTAGCTAAATGGACAGACAATGATTATAATTTAAATCTGGCTAAACAGTACACGTTTACAGAATATTTATGGGCTTATCGCACTATGTTTAATCCTGGGCAACATTTTTTTTTAACCCAGACTAAAGACCATTTTTAAGTCATGAAATCCTAAATTTGATTAAATATCCATGTGCTTAGCTCAGTCACTATGTTTAGATTCAGTTTACAGGCCATTAAAAATAATGGGTAAAGCATTAAAAATAACCGTGACAAAAAACATTAATTAGTGATGAAGAGACTGTATTATTGGCATTTATATACATTAGCATATTTATGTGACAAACAATTCAACAGTTGGATAGTTCTGTACACATGGTGTTCTTTTTTAATCATTAGTATTGAACTGTTTAGCCATGACGTCAATTTTCAGGTCAGCCTGCAGGCTAAATCTAGTGTGAAATCTCAAAATCTGACCATGCAGGATTAATTTAATAATCCAGAGTAAAGTATGAAGCATGTAAACAGGAAACAAGATACAGGGTTATAAATTGTTTACTAATTTAAAGTGTGAAAAGCCGATTAGAAATATTTAGAGACGCTGGAACAGAATAAGCATAGAGTCTACTGCTAAATTAAATAAAATGTATCTAAAGATGTATTTTTCAGTGCTTTAAAAACAACAACTACTTGCTACATTTTTGTATCAGATCAATTTTGCATTAAATTATGAACTGAAGAAAAAAAAAAGTAAATATATTTCATATAAAAGTAGTTAAATCAAAATTCCCAATCATATATTTAATGAAATAGTGCTAAAAAAATGAAGAATAAATAGAAGCAAGTACTTGCATTACAGTTAGTGAGGTAAATAGTGCATGCCAAGCCTTTAGGGTTAAGCTACAAAACACAAAAGAGAGTGTGCGGTGAGAAGAATGAAGAAAGAAACAAGATGAAACAAAATATCATGCAGTGAGACATGCAGCGGCAAAAACAAGACATTTCCAGAGTTTCAATACAAACCTCCAACATTAAATTGCTATGTTTGATATAAATAGTTTCACCCTCAATTTTCTTAGCTCTTTTCTGTGAAGAACAGGGGGGAAAAAGTTGGCAGTGTTTGAACGTAGAGAAAATCAGAAATGATTCTTGGGTATTTTTTTATGATTTGAACTGCAGTTGCATTCAGTGTGTGGGGATGTGGAGGGATGGAGACAAATCAAATATGGATGACCCACTGCAGCTAGACACGGGGGAAGAGGTCAAAGGTCAGGGGTGACTGCAAGATCAGGAATAATTGTGCAATGGGTAAAGTTATGAAAGTATAATGAGTTTAAAATAAACTCCTCTTTGCCATCATTTGTGAAACACTATTCACTTTGCAACTCTCATTTGATTGAGCGTCCTGACTACTCTGATCCAGCAACACTAACACAACCAGTGTAATTCTTGTCTCGAAAATGTTTTGGATAATCTTGGTTTCCTTTCGTTCGGGAACTCCTACGTCTCGTCGGAGGAGTTTCCAACGAATTGGGATCACGCTAGGCAGACCAATTGCCTTCGAGTGAACTAAAACGAGCACATGCATATTGGCATGCAAGATTTGCATTCCGAGCCCTGCCTGTCAGTGCGGGTATAAAGCGGAAGCAAGCGCACACACATTTGCTTTTTGCTTCGGAGCCGACCGGTTGTGTCCTCTGAGTGGATGAGCTTCGAGAAAGTGTTTTCTTCGCGCTCAACGAGTCTGCCCTTTTTCTGGATCTCTCAGTGTTGGTGTGACGACGCTTCAGTGATCTTCGTGAGCTCCCGGGTGCCGGTTTTGACTACACGCGATCTACATCTTTCAAAAGAGCTGTTTTCACAGCTGGTATTTGGTTGAGTGCACACAGCGGGATTGCAGTTTCCCCGCTGTGTTGGCGCGTTGATCCCTGCACGCTTCAGCACAATAAGAGAGCATTCTCTGAAAAAGCAACACAGGTTAAGATCGCGTCCTTTTCAGGATGACGTTTAATCCGTGTGTTTCTGGATGCGGTCAAATTATGCCTCTGGTTGATGGTCATGATCGTTGCCTCTCGTGCTTGGCCCTCGCGCATGCTGAGGCAGCGTTCGTGAATGAATCATGTTCTCACTGCGGGAACATAACTGTCGCGGTGATTGAGACTGAGAACCCTCACTCGAGGGGGAGTCCCTTTGGTGATTCCCCGATCTAGTTCTTCTTCTGGTTCACTTCAGAAGAAGGCTACTTCGGCTAATCCCATTGGTGGTCTGAGGGTTACAGCGAGGAATGATCCGCCG
This sequence comes from Siphateles boraxobius, assembly GCF_051911475.1. Classification (NCBI taxonomy): domain Eukaryota; kingdom Metazoa; phylum Chordata; class Actinopteri; order Cypriniformes; family Leuciscidae; genus Siphateles; species Siphateles boraxobius. The sequence goes on from NW_027508975.1 coordinate 17,446,325, forward strand.
GGTGCAAGACCCCCGTAGACTCCTCATTCCTCCGCATCGCTGCCATTGGGGCCTCCGGAGGAGCGCGCTTGCCCATCTCGTGTGGTACCAGTCGTTTCCTTCGGGGCCCTGCCAGAGGATCAGACGTCGATCGCTGCAACCGAGGGAGAACGGTCATCTTCTGGAGATGACGACCCGACTGCGTTGCCCCCTTCCGAAGTGGCAACATTAGCCGAAACGGCGGCCGCGAGTGTCGGGCTCGTGTGGAATCCTCCACCGTGTTCCGAACCCTTGCGGCTGGACGATTGGTTTCTCGGGGGGGCTCGTGCTGGTTCTGAGCGCTCCGCCCCGGTTCCTTTCTTTCCGGAAGTGCATGACGAGGTGAAGAGATCGTGGACGGCCCCCATGGCGGCCAGACACAAATGCGACTTCCTCCTCCTCCCTCACCACCCTCGATGGCGGAGCAGTCAAGGGATACGTGAGCATCCCCCCAGTGGAACGGTCGGTAGCATTGTGCAGTTTTGTCTTAAGACCGCGTCCACCTGGCGGGTAACTCTACGCTCCCCTCCCGCGCATGTAGGTTCTCTTCCAGTCTTACTGAAAAGGCTTACAGTGCGTGTGGAGAAGCTGCTTCTGTCCTGCATGCCATGGCGCTCCTCCAGGTCCACCAGGCCAAGGCTCTCTCTGACATGCAGGAGGGTGGTACCGACCCAGGGGGGCTCTAAGAGCTGCGTACGGCGATGGACCTCGCCCTCCGGGCGACGAAAGTCACCGCACGTTCCCTGGGCCGGGCAATGTCCACTCTTGTGGTCCAGCAGCAACATCTTTGGCTCACCCTGGCCGATATGCGCGAGTCGGACAAAAGTAGGTTCCTGAACTCCCCCATATCCAAGGGTGGCCTCTTCGGCGAGGAATGTGGAGAGCTACGCCCAACAGTTCTTATGCTCCGGAGACGGCCTGCTGCTGGCCCGTCCCCGTCAGCAGCGCCTCCGGCTGCTCGTCGCCAAGTGCGCCCTCCTCCCGCCTCCGCCTCCGCCCCTGCCCAGCCTAAGCAGCAGCCCCAAAGGCAGTAGGGTGCCGGCCACAAGAGAGCTGGCCAGCCCACTCGGGAGTCGTCTAAACCCCCCGGGAAGAGGAGAGGGAAGCAACCCTGAAACGGGCGATCCAGAGGACGCCGTGGCTGCTCTTTGGACGGGTACATCTGTTCCTCACCTTCCCCTGGAGAAGGGCCGGGTGGAGAATCTTTGTTTGCCTTTTCTTTCTGTTCTGCCAAAGTTTGGCACCCAAAGTTTCAACAAAAGAGCACTTTCTACTTCCTCTGGATCACTCACGGTCGAGACTGGTAGCCAAGGTCAACGATCAATTGCTTCGCCGCTCCCAGTCTCCCCTGTCCAAGAGGGTCAGAATGACAGTGTGCGCCACCACATAGCCTCACCACTCTCATTCCCCTCACCCCAGTGCTCAGATGTCAGTGACACCATTACGGCCTCGTCACTCTCCTCTCCCGCTAGGCAAGGAGGTGCGGAAACCAGGACTCGACGCCCCCGGGCCTCGCTCCTCGTTTCCCCTCCTTTCTTCGCCTCAGACAGCCAGCAGCCGAACGCCTGCAGGCCTTCCCTGCTGCCTGCCCCCCGGTGGAAGCAGGTAGGTGTTGCCCCACACACCCAGAACTCTCTCTCAGGCCACAGTAATGCGTCCGGAGTCCGGTCCCTACCTTCCACCTCGCTCACCCTCCGCGGGTACGCCGGTGGTCCGTGTGGGCTCGCTGGTGCGGTCTCTCGAAGCCTGGCTAGCGTTTCCGAGGCCGTCCTGCTGGCTCATTCGTACCATTCGGCTCGGCTATGCAATAGAGTTTGCCCGCCGTCCTCCCAAGTTCAGGGGCATCCGCTTCACCCATGTGCGGAGTGCCGGTGCCCTGTCTTGAGGAAAGAGATCGACGTGCTGCTGGCGAAGGACGCGATTGAGCCGGTCCCTCCAGCCGAGATGAGGTCTGGGTTCTACAGCCCTTACTTCATTGTACCCAAGAAAGGCGGTGGGTTACGGCCGATCCTGAACCTACGGGTTTTGAGTCGGGCCCCAAGCTCCCGTTCAAAATGCTCACGCAGAAACGCATCTTCGAATGCATCCGTCTCCAGGATTGGTTTGCAGCGATCGACCTGAAGGACGCGTACATTCATGTCTCGATTCTTCCTCGACACAGACCGTTTCTTCGTTTTGCGTTCGAGGGTCGAGCATATCAGTAAAGCGTCTACCTTCGGCTTGGCCCCGTCGCCCCATGTCTTCACGAAAGTCGTGGAGGCGGCCATTGTTCCCATGAGAGAACATGGCGTTCGCATTCTCAACTATCTCGACAACTGGCTCATTATAGCTCACTCGCGAGACCTGTTGTGCGAAAACAGGGACTTGGTGCTCCGGCACCTCAGGCGCTTGGGGCTTCAGGTCAACTGGGACAAGAGCAAACTCTGCCCCATGCAGAGGATCTCTTATCTCGGTATGGAGTTGGACTCATTCAGTCAGACTGACATATGAGACCGCTTCAGCGCTGGCTTCACGATCGAGTCACGAGATGGGCGTGGCAGAGCGGCACGTTCCGGGTCAACATTACCCCGCACTGTCGCTAAACCTTCTGTCCTTGGTCGGACCCTGCGTTTCTACGGGTCGGAGTGCCCTTAGTCCAGGTTTCCAGGCATGCTGTGGTTTTAACAGATGCCTCTGCCAACGGATGGGGGGCCACGTACAACGGGCATGCAGTTTCAGGTCTGTGGACGGGGCCTCAACTGCATTGGCACATCAACTGCCTAGAGGTGCAAGCAGTACGCTTAGCACATCAACTGCCTAGAGTTGCAAGCAGTGCGCTTAGCCCTGTGCCGCCTCAAGGGGCTGCTTCTGCACAAGCATGTACTGGTCCGTACGGACAGCACTGCGACCGTTGCATCAACTGCCAAGGTGGTCTACGCTCCCGTCGTATGTCGCGACTCGCCCGTCATCTCCTCCTATGGAGTCAGAAGCATCTGAGGTCGCTTCGGGCCATTCACATCCCTGGTGCGCTCAACCGAGTAGCCGACGAGCTCTCACGGCAGCCGTCTCTTCCGGGAGAAGGGCGACTCCACGTGGATCCCCACGTGGTTCAGCTTATACGGGGAATCTTCGGAACCGCTCAGATGGATATGTTTGCCTCTCCGCACATGACCCATTGCCGGCTGTTTTATTCCCTGACCGGAGGATCCCTCGGCACGGATGCACTGGCACACAGCTGGCCCCTGGGGCCTTCGCAAATATGCGTTCCCCCCAGTGAGCCTTCTCGCACAGACTTTGTGCAAGGTCAGGGAGGACGAGGAGCAGGTCCTGCTTGTTGCGCCGTATTGGCCCAACCAGACTTGGTTCATGGAACTTGGTTCCTAACACTCCATTTGTAGATCAGGTGGCGCCTTGCCCACCTAAGTTGAGGGCACACTCTACTAGGAGTGTTGCCTCCTCCTGGGCTTTGACGCAAGGCGCCTCGCTGACAGACATCTGTAGAGCTGCGGGCTGGGCGACACCTAACACATTTGCTAGATTCTATAGCCTCCGTGTTGAACCTGTTTCATCCCGTGTACTCACTACCGTGTGCTACGCCATTCCCGCCTCACGGCCGGATACATGCGTCTTTTTACTCTGTTGGTTCCCCAACATACGGTTAACCTCGTGAGTTCCTCCATCACCCCTTCGGCACCAGGCGAGGCGGATCGCCCGGCGCCAGGTCTATTACCTCTCGTAGGAGTTGCTTATAGACTGGGTGGCCTACAGTGGTCCCTATGGCGACCCATTTCTTCCACAATCCAGCTTCCCTCAGGGCTAGCATCGTGTCTTACCCTCGACAGACCATTCTGTCGTCCTTGAGTACAATCCCACCCCTCGGGATGGGACTACCTCAAGGACCGCCATGTGTTTCACTACCCCACGGTTTAGTACACATGTGTATTCCAGTGCCTCCCTTCGGGCGGGCAGGTGCTTCCACAGCGTTCCCTCCTACAGGTTGGGCACGCTTTCCCAGCGTTATCCATATCCACTGAGAGGGTCTTGCAGAACAGCAGTGTAATTCTTCCTAGCTAGCTCCCACCAAAGACGACAATAAACTGCTCCGGCGGGAAGCTAAGCTGGGCGCTGGAAGGGGCCAGCACCATGGCATTTTATTAGGGATCACAATTCGTTGGAAACTCCTCAGACGAGACGTAGGAGTTCCGGAACGACAGGGAACGTCTCGGTTACGTATGGTAACCCTCGTTCCCTGAGTAGGGAACGGAGATGTCTCGTCCCGTCGCCATGCTGCTGTACCTTCACGGAGGACTGGACACCGTCCGGCTCCTCAGCGAAAAGCAAATGTGCGTGCGCTTGCTTCCGCTTTATACCTGCACTGGCAGGCGGGGCGCGGAATGCAAATCTTGCATGCCAATATTCATTGGCTCGTTTTAGTTCACTCGAAGGCAATTGGTCTCCCTTGTTTGCACAAGCTGATCCCAATTCGTTGGAAACTCCTCCGACGAGACGTCTCCGTTCCCTACTCAGGGAACAAGGGTTACCATACGTAACCGAGACGTAATTAGATGAATATTAGTGAGCATTGTCTAATGTCTATAACCAAATGAGCTAGAGTATATAAAAGCACACAACCAGTCAACAGTTTGGACTTAGGTAACCACATTTTTTTCTCTCATGATCTTAAAAATCTTTTGATCTACAGGCTTACCCTTGTGAAAAAGAAGTGTACTTAATTGTATCGAATGTGCACTTGCAGTGTACTTTAAAATCTTAAAACTATATTTAAAATAAGAACTTGCATGATATAATATTAATTAAATCACATTTAAGTACATTTAAGTGTACTTAGAAAGTACACTTTCATGACTACGTTGATGTTTATTAACAACACACTTAACTCTTTCCCTGCAAAGGCTGCCATTGACAGAAATTGTCCGTCATTTCTGAGAAAACGCTTCCCCGCCATTGACAGAATTTTCCGGCATTCCGTGTTTTCACTGTTATACGTTTTCACTCATCTTTTTGCTCAAAATGTTGCTTTTTCACATTGAAGTGTTGAAAAAAAGAATGCATGAAGCTAGAATAAAATGTTTTGTTGTAGTTGTTGTTTAAAAGCAGAGGTATTTCTTTTGATATATTGTAAGTTCAGATATTCATACATCAAAATACATTTTTTGTGAAAATGTTAAAAAATGCTGGTGGTGGCTGGCAACTTAAAGAAAATGCTGGTGTAGAAAGAGTTAAGTACAATTTTTAAAAATGTGCTTTGAAATAATTTAAAATGCACTTTAAAATAAAACTTTTTTTAATGTGTTAATCCTGTTCCCTTTCGAGGGAACTCGCCATGCGTCGATGACGCTTTGGGAACGCCTTTGCGTGACTGAGTCTGAAGCACTACTGTCAACTAGTCCAATGGAATGAATGAAGCGTCACCTGCGGGTGATGTCATGACCAGGAAGATATAAAAGCACATCCGGTGCAATGCTCGCGTCAGCTTTGGTGCCTCAGCAAAGCGCTCTGTGTCAAAACTGTCTGTTATATTTATTGTTGTCTGTCTCTCATTATATTTGTATTATGGCGAAACAACTATTCATAGCCTGTGCTTCTCCTTGCCCTCGTTATATCACGGGTGGAGATACACATGAGCTTTGTGTAGTTTGTTTGGGAGTGGAGCATGCTATGTCAGCCTTCGAGGGGGCTGACTGTCAGCATTGTGAGCGTCTCCCGCTCCGCATGCTCCGCTCCCATCTGTCCACATTTGAGGATGATGGACAGGCTCGCGAACCTCTGGGTTCCAATGTGATCCCCTTTGGCCTGCTGTACATGAGACCTTTGCAGTGGTGGCTCAGGACCAGAGGGTTCTCCCCAAGGGGAAACCCACTTCGTATGATCACGATCACGCGGCGGTGCAACCGCGCCTTGATTATATGGAGGAAACATTGGTTCCTGTCCCAGGGTCCGGTGTTGGGAGCTCTTTGCCATCGAGTTGCTATCTCGACAGACGCTTCTCTCACCGGCTGGGGAGCGGTAATGGAAGGCCGCTCAGCTCAGGGTCTCTGGGGGAACCATCATCTCTCTTGGCACGTAATTGCCTGGAGATGATGGCCGTCTTCAATGCGTTGAGACATTTCCTCCCAGACCTGAGGGGCCATCATGTGCTCATCTGTACAGACAACACTGGTCTCTTATTTAAATCGACAGGGGGGTCTGCGTTCGCGTCCACTCTGCAAACTGGCGCACCAGATCCTCTTGTGGTCCCTAGGGAAGATACTCTCCCTGAGGGCAGTGTTTATCCCAGGGTACCACAATATAGGAGCAGGCGGTAGAGCTCATTTGGGAATTTTACGGCCAAGCAGAAGTGGATCTGTTTGCGTCTTAGCATACGACGCACTGTCCACTTTGGTTCTCCCTCACGCAACCAGCCCCCTTGGGGTTGGACGCTATGGTACAGACGTGGCCGAGGCTACGTCTGTACGCATTTCCCCCTGTTGCTCTGCTCCCAGGAGTTCTGGAGAGAGTCCACCAGGACAGAGAAAGTCTATTATTAGTAGCTCCACGCTGGCCGAGTCGTTTTTGGTTTGCGGACCTAATTCATCTCCTAGACGGCCCTCCTTTCGAGATTCCTGTCAGGAGAGACCTTCTGTCTCAGGCAGGGGGCACAATATTTCACCCCCGACCGGAGATTTGGAACCTATGGGTTTGGCCTCTGAGGGGGCCCAACTTTTAGAGAGTGGTCTCTCGACTGAGGTCGTTGAGACTATTCTTAGCTCCAGAGCTCCAGCCACGAGGAAATTATATATACTTAAGTGGAAAGTTTTCACGTCTTGGTGTCACCAACAGCAGCGAGATCCAGTTAACTGTTCAGTCAACACAGTACTTGAGTTTCTCCAGTCTCGTTTCACGTCAGGTTTATGTCATTCTACCTTAAAGGTTTACGTGGCGGCCATTGCGGCTTTCCACGCCCCTGTGGGTATTACATCTTTGGGTCGAGACTCCCTGATTATTCGTTTCCTTCGTGGCACCTTGAGGTTGAGGCCTGAAGTTCGAACTAGGGTGCCGGCATGGGATCTGGCCATAGTTTTGGAAGGCCTGTCTGGGGCTCCCTTCGAGCCCCTAGATTTAGATTCAGAAAAATTTCTGACTTTCAAGACTATCTTTCTGTTAGCCATTTCATCCCTAAAAAGAGTCGGAGACCTTCAGGCTCTTTCTGTGTCTCCCACCTGTTTGGAATTTGCACCGGGTATGGTTAAGGCGTTCTTATACCTAAGCAGGGTTACGTCCCTAAGGTGCCAACCAATATTCCAAGGCCTATTGTACTGCAGGCACTCTGTCCTCCTCCGTTTATATCTTCGGACCAGGAAAAACCGAATCTCTTGTGTCCAGTGCGAGCACTGGACACTTATGTCCACAGGGCTGCCCCGTGGAGGAGATCTGATCAGTTGTTTGTCTGTTTTGGTTCACCTAAGATAGGTCTTCCTGCTTCTAAACAGACAATCAGTAAGTGGATAGTCGAGGCTATTTCTCTTGCATATGAGTCCTCTGGCCAGCCATGTCCTTTGGTGGTCAGAGCTCACTCTACCCGAAGTATGGCGGCCTCTAAAGCCCTCTTATCAGGTGTTTCCCTTCAGGAGGTTTGTGATGCGGCGGGTTGGTCCTCGCCGCTAACATCTGTGAGGTTTTATAGCCTGGATCTGGAAGCTGCCCCAGGATCCCAGGTGCTTTTTACTTAATTTGCCGACAGTTTTATCATCTGGCATTTTGTAATTATGGCGTATTGGGTATTATCGTTCCCAAAGCGCCATCGACGCATCGCGAGTTCCCTCGAAAGGGAACGTCTCAGGTTACGACTGTAACCCTAGTTCCCTGAGAAGGGAACGAGACGATGCGTCTCCCTGCCATACTTCCTGCATCCCTGCGATCGACTTTGCTTCGTCTCTATAAGCTAACGCGAGCATTGCACCGAATGTGCTTTTATATCTTCCTGGTCATGACGTCAGGATTAAATAAATGTAAATAATACTATATGTTCCACTTTAACAACCTTTGAATCTGTTCTTTCACTTCTAGGCTAGTATGCTATTCATTGCAGTCAAGAGAAAATTATGCAAATCCCAAAAAATTCTGCTGACTAAAACTTGTGTGTGGTTTTCACACAGAAATCATAATTCATAAACAACAATTATTCCATTGTAATTGTAATTATTGAGTTTGAATTACGAGTTTGAATAATTAAGGATAAGTCTCAATTCACACATATGAGTCCTGGTGGTCTTAAAAATATTAAATTTATTGTATGTTACAGCTTTTTCTAGAGTAGATTCTGTATAAAATGTAGCCAGACACATTTAGTCTAGGCCTTTGGGCTTCTGGTTTTTGAAAATGACACACTGCACGTGCTGTCAGGTAAGACCACATCTTTAGAGAGCCTATGCATATTAGTCAGAGATCCATTGCTTTGCAGTCATCTTATTCAGCCAATGTTGCCACTGCAAAAGCATCCAACTACACAACAAGATCAACAGTACTTCAGATACTTGCAAACTGAGGAGACATTCACCTCTTCCCTCCCACATCCTTGCTAATGGCTAACCACTTTGCCAATTTTTCACAGATCAAGTAACAATCAGCAGCAGCCAATTCTCAACACACACAAAAAAACCTAACAAACACCCACGACTCGCATGCAAATCTCTACTCTCCTCTTATGGAGGCAGAAGTCTCTAAAGTTCTCCTCTCGAACCATCCTACCTTTGATCCTTTTCTCTCCCATCTTTTACACAGCATCTCTCCCACCCAACAGCACTCACATGCATCATAAACGTATCACTACGCACTGGAACTTTTCCCACCACATTCAAAATGGCTTGTGTAACTAACTTTAAATTCCAGACCACCTGCAGACTAGTCTGTCTTCTTCCAAAAAACACTAGAGCAACTTGTTTTTAACAAGGTTTCTCTTTTTTTTTTCTCACAGAACAAGCTTCAAGACAGCAACCAGTAAGGATTTAACTTGACTGACTTGATTTTAAAGGGACAATGTGTAGTTTGTTATTAAAAGTTGTTAATACAACTTTTTATTTTATTATCTAAAATCATTATTTTTATTCATAAATATGTCCTCAATGGTGTACAAATACCTCTGCCAATTATCTGACTTATCATCGTAAACGAAGAATTTATTATCTTTATATACATGTGACGGGAGGTCCACGGAGGCTTCCATGTAGTTCCGCCATCTTGAAAAACTATAATAGCAGAGAGGGTCAAAAAGTACTAGGCCACTGCGTTTTCGTTCAGAGCCAGCGTCAAGTAACTGAAAGCAGCAGAAACGGAGGACCAGAGCAGAGCAGTGAGAGGCGCTTGTCACTGCCCCGGCAAGTTTAAAAGGCTGCATTGCACTGTTTTATTCATACTGTAACATTCGTTTGTCCGTTGTGTCAAGTTGCAGTTTGTTTGATTGAAATAACAAACCTGTTCACCCGAAGGAAAACTCGACGAAGTGCTATTAGAAGACATCCTGTCATAGCTTTTTGGTACATAACAGCTACCGTAGAAGCAACACACATTCGAAAAAGCGAGGCACTCGAGAGCACAATTCGTTTGAACAACAATTTCACCGCTAGATAGGAGAAATTCCTACACAATGTCCCTTTAAAGCGAACATTCAACATATTCAGCCTTGCTATCCTTAAATGAAGCCTCGCAGGTGAAAGGAGCATCTTAACAATAATCTGTTCTCATTTTGTTCGACTTTGACACTGTCAGTCACTTCCACTTTTCTATCCACTCCAACTTGAGCATCACATGAATCTCTGCTTGTTTAAAGGGTCATGAAACCCTAACACACAATTTGTTAGATGTTTTTTTTTTTTTTTTTGAGCCATTACAATCTTCCGGTTTAAAAGGAAATTTGAACCAACATCATGAAAAGTGCGGTAATTCGGAGTGGTGATTGGCTGCCGTGTTTGGAGAGTATGTGTCTATGTTAACTGTTTCTGAGCTTTTCTCCACATTATTCATGAGAATGAACTTTTTTAATCCAATCACTGCACTGTATTATGCATGGGATTAGATTAATCTAAGATTAGTAGAGAATTCAAATGTCACAAAAGACTGCTTCGCCTCTGTTAATTTGTCATTAGTGATAAGTGTATGTTTCTTCAGTATAGTAAAACAGAAGTCTTGTTTGCATTTTCCCCACAATGAGGACAGAGCAGGAGTTTGACTACCAACACATATGTGCGGAGCATTACGAGTTTAACAACACTTGCAGTACAAATCATAGTTCATAAATGGACTGGAGCAAGCATGTTTCAAGTTTTTTAATCACAAAATTCATATACCCTAATGCTCCAAATGTAACACAGCACCATGTATGAACATATTTCATCATGTCTTCTTCAAATGAAATATATATGTGCATATATATATATATATATATATATATATATATATATATATATATATATATATATATATATGTGCAAATAAGGACAATGATCATGAACGCAATGACATAATGGATTATTCTGATACACTGAAGAGACTGTATTCTGAAATTTCAAAGAATAATGGACAAAAAAGTAACTATGCCTTTATTCCTTATATGTTAAACTGATGTGTGTCGTTTGTTCAGAGACTGTAGTACTTGCAACGTAATGACAATCTTCCTAATTTTTCATATGGACCAATAACTCTGCTTATTTAAGTTATAATGCTGATTTGTTGATATTTCTAAGAATTTATATATTTATCAAAACGTATTTGATTTGTTCATGATAGTTGTTGGTGGTTAGTAGTAGAATTTTGTAAATTTGTTGTCATAGGGTTATGTTTTTAAAATACACCAAGGAGTCCCCAACTCTGTTGTTTGGTTGTTTTTTCTCAGCTCATATTTCAATAATCATTTGTCTGTATAATGTGCGTGTATTAGGTCTGTGTTTTATTGGTCTCCCTACTTCCATCCTCTACACTCCCACTTTTCCACAGCTTTACACGCCCTTTTTTTGTATTTTTCAAATCTGAGGTGAGAATGACCCTAACAGGGGGGTTTCATGATTATTTAATTCCCGCCTTACAGGTAAATTCTTCGGGTATCGCAAGGGTACCTCAGGGTTCAGTGCTTGGCACTATCCATTTTTCAATATATACTGCTGGAATCATCCAGGGCATGGGTTTTTCCGGAAAATAGGTATGTCCAAACCTCTGACTGGTGGTGTATAAATCTAATTGATTTTGTTCTTCAGTTTTGTTATACATTAACATGTTTCTGTTGATAGACCTTTGGTTGTTTTAAACATTCCTTAAAATATGCTTTAAATTGCTTCTTCAAAAATGTTAATGAATTAAAAGTATAAATGTAAATAAAAGTGTTTATTTAAAATATTATTTATCTCAGTTGGATTTAAAGTTGGAGTAACTCAGGTTTGCAGCAGGTGAACAGTTTGGCTTTCCTAAAAAACAAAGTTTTGGTCTACATCTATGTAAAAGACAGTGCAACAGACAATGCATGCTAGAGTAAATGCCACAATAACAATGTAAATGTCATAATGTTCATCCGTACTTCATTCATTCTGTAAACCTCAGTATGCACTGATTCACTGGTGCAGCCTGAATAGGTATGTATCTGACAGCTACAGTGCTGTCTGGCACAGCCTAACTCAAACAAGTGCAAGCAAGATACAGCCAAAGCAGATGAGAAAAAATAATAAATTATATTTTTGTTGTAAAACATGGGCAGTGAGGAGATGCTGTGATAACTGTATGGAACGAGCTCTGACCTTCCTCATGCGCACCATCTCAGTGTCCGCCCGTGGCGACTGTTTAGACCCCAGAGGGGAAGGAAGAGGGTATGTAAGTGTCTACAAAACAAGTTACCTCTTTGCTACTCACTTACTGCATCAAAAAACAAGATTCAAGATGGTTATGATTTTCTTACAGCTGTTAATTTATGTCTTAATTGTATGATACTATAATATTCTCAGGATGCACTAATAGTTTAACAAGTTTATAAATTGCTTTCAAATTATTATTATTATTATTATTATAATTGTTATTATTTTTATGCATATTATAACAGCCTTAGTGATTGGCTGAAATAATGAGCACAAACCTGGCTCTTTCTCTCCCCATTGGTGGCCGTCACCACCGGGGCATCACGGTGCCGCCGTTCTCGCAGGGCTACCGTCTGTAGCAGCACAAAAAGAGTATGCATACTCTTGCGGTCTCAAACAGACCTAAACATCATGTTCATCTTACATGTGTGGTCTCAAGTAAAGATGCTTTTTCTTTCTAATTGGAACTGTAATCATTCTAGTTATGAAAAGGCCTTGCGGGTTCTTACAGGTATCTTTAGGCTTGCTTTCTGATCAGTCTGTACTGCAGGTTTATAAAAAAGGTTCATGGATCAAAGTATTTCTTAAATATAGTTAAAGGGCATTTTCACACCTGGCTGATTTGGAGCATTTGTTTAGGAACCTGGTGCACTTTCTCCCTAGTTTAGGCATATATGAACACAGTAATCGTACCAAACAATCGCTCCGAGATCGCCTGAACGAGGTGGTCTCGGGCCAATTGCAAACGAACTCTGGGGTGGTTCGGTTGATGTGAGAAAGCTTTACTCACATGTGACTAACACATTTTGGTACGCTTTGAAATATTGCCTTGTGAAAGCGAACTGAACCAAGAAGAAAATGCAACATTGTAACAAATTAATTCCCTGTTTCTGAAAACAAAGCAAATGTCTACAGGTCTGAAAACACCTAAAAAATAATGAATAAAATAAAAGCATTAATTATGATTTAAAATAAATTTCATTTTATAATGACAAAATATAGTACATATTTGTATGTTTGCCATACCTTGAATTCAGGTGTGCCCTCTGCTTTGGTGCTGTGTGTTTTGGAGCCATCTGTCACATGGGCCTTCACCTCACTCTTCCTCTCAGAGGAGCGTACACGGCCCGTGGGCGTGGACGTCTCTTTACGGTCAGTGCGGGCAGCAGATGCCACTGGGGAAGGAGCCACATCACCCGGGGAGATGGGAGACATAATGGGAGCACTGACGGGACGAGCATTCTTATCAGGGGTCGAAACCATGGCTGTCAGAGAAAAATGTATGGGACAGAGGAGTTCTGTATGTTACATTAAAGTCATGGAGTAAAATTAAATAAGCTCACTTTAACATAGTGTTGTTTGAGTTTTGTCTGCCATAAAACCAGTGTAGGTGTTTGCTGTGCACCTCTGATGAGAAACATAGACACACAATCAGTAATACACATTCTTATTGTGATAATTAAAAAGAGTACTTATCATGGAAATAATACACTTTAAAGTAATATACTATAAGTGAAAACGTCTAGGTTACTACTGTAACTCTCGTTCCCTGAAGGAGTGAACGGGAGACATTAAGTCGACGTGACAACGTAATTGGGATCACTTCAGGGAGCCCTATCATCTTCGAGTGTCTACAGAACGGGCCAATGAACGTTGGCGTGCGCGAATTGTGTCACGCGCCCCGCCCCGCAGCACGGGTATAAACAGGAAGCGGGTGCACGCACTCATTGTTTTTCGCTGACGAGCCGAGATCGTGACGGCCGTTACAGCGATGGTCAGCAACCGTGGAGACGGGACGTAATGTCTCCCGTTCTCTCCTTCAGGGAACAAGGGTTACATTAGTAACCGAGACGTTCCCTATCAGTTGCTCACGTTTCGACGTTACGTCGACGTGACAACGTAATTGGGATCCCTATGGAAAATGCCACGGTTGCTGCCAAATCCAGCGCCCTACAGAAGACTCTCAGACCACCAACTGACTGAGGCGGAAGGCCTGCGTAGAGGAAGTTCAAACTGCTGTTCCGTTATACCCCACGCAGTGGAACTCTTGGATAACACTGGGAAAGCGAGAGGGACGTTGCGGAAGCCACATCTGAGAATACACATATGGACTGGCCGGTTAGGGGCCGGTCCAGACTGAGCAGGGGAGGCTACACCAGACAGTGACGGCAGAGCAGACTCTGCCAAGGGAAAGACACAGGCTCACCGTAGGGAGCTGGTCATGGAAGAATACGCATATGTGATCGCCGCAGGGATAACCACATATGGAACCCAGCTTAGCACAAGTTAAACAAGCGCACTAGGCCTGGCGTCAGACGCTCTGCAACGTCCAACTGCTGAAGGGGTGTGGAGGAACTCTACACGATTTCCCTAATTTGGGAACTCGACTGGAGCAAAAAGCGCACGTATCCGCTCCATGTGGAGGGGAGTGGCGCAGCAAGCCAACACTAGAGCGGGAACTTCGGTGTTACCGGCTGATTGAAGCGAGCACACAGGAAGAAACTGGCTCAACACGGAGGCTATAAAACCTAGCGAACGTGTTAGGTGTCGCCCAGCCCACAGCTCTACAGATATCTGTCAGTAAAGTGCCGTGTGCCAGCGCCCAGGAAGAAGCGACACTCCTAGTTGAGTGGGCTCTCAACCCGGGCGGGCAGGGCACGCCTTTAGCTTCGTAACCAAGGCGATGGCATCCACTATTCAGTAGTGGCATCCACTATCCAGAAGCTGGGTTCCATATGTGATTATCCCTGCGGCAATCACATATGCGTATTCTTCCACGACCAGCTCCCTACGGTGAGCCTGTGTCTTTCCCTTGGCAGAGTCCGCTCAGCCGTCACTGTCTGGTGTAGCCTCCCCTTCTCATTCTGGACTGGCCCCTAACCGGCCAGTCCATATGTGTATTCTCCACAGGGTACCTCCCTTCGGGCAGGATGTGGCTTCCGCAACGTCCCTCTCCCCTGGAGACAGCATTTCCCTTTTGCTGGCCTCCGTAACAGACAAAGAGCTGATCTGAGGTCCTGAGGCTTTGCGTTCTGTCCACGTACAGGCGCAGAGCGCGACCAGGACAGAGAAAAGCCAGGGCTGGGTCTGCCTCTTCTGAAGGCAGCGCTTGCAGGTTCACCAACCGATGCCGGAAGGGAGTGGTAGGAAAATTTGGCACGTATCCGGGCCGGGGTCTAAGGATCACGTGAGATTAGCCGGGCTGAATTCCAGGCATGATTCGTCGACCGAAAATCCATGCAGGTCCCCTACCCTCTTGATGGAGGCCAATGCAACCAGGAGTTCTGTTTTACAGGACATAATATTTAACTCAGCTGATTGTAAAGGCTCAAAGGGTGGTCTCTGAAGTGCCAAAAGGACTAGAGACAAATCCCAAGAGGGTATAGAGAGTGGGCGAGGCGGATTTAGTCTCTTCACCCCCCTCACGATCAGGTTGTGCTTTCCCAGCGACTTACCCTCAACTGCATCGTGATGTGCGGCGATAGGGGCAACATACACTTTAACCCTCTGGGGTCGGCAAACGCGCCGGCGCGGTTTGCTCGATTTTTTTCACATAGCAGCAAAATAGAGTTCAAATATTTTTGATCATACAGACTTAAGAAATGTAAAAAAAAAAAAGAAACTGTTGAATATGTACTTTTTATGTGTCCACTTACAATCGAAAAAAAACATTGTGCTTATGTAAAATAAAGAAAATAAACGGTGTGCTTTCTGCCTCTCTGTCTCCGTTAACTTTTTTTCTGGAGCACGTCTCTAAACTTAAACAAAGCTCAGCGAATACTATTCACCCAGGCATGAGCAATAAGCAATGAGCAATAAATCTTTATAATCATTTAAGTTTGTTCTTTTAAAATATCTAATTCAAAACTAAAATAAAAATTCTCTGTTTATGTAATCTATAAAAAAAGAGAGTGGTGTCAGCCGATCTCATTATCGTTCTCTCAGCTCATTATTCTGCTAATGTGACACGCCCACGGAGAGCGCGCGGTGTACAAACGCAAATGATCTGAAGCAAAACATGCAAACGCGATAACACAACAAATGTAATCATCAGATTAATGTACTATGCCTCAGACATATACCTCAGAACATGTGCTGGTTTATTTTCATTTCGAGGAGCGACGGATCTAGCCAAGAATTGTGAGTAAGTTTTATATTATTGTGCTTTGTTCTCATCGCGATATGGAATAGTGTCTGTAAACGCAAAAAGACTGTTTAAATTTTAATTTAAATTTTAACGTTTCTGTGTGTGAATGAATTAAGGGCACATATGGGCGCTGTTGTTTATGTTACAGATGAAATATGAAAGAAAACATTTAATAGTTTTTGGATAGATTATAACGTTTTAATTCTGAAATAGACATCAAATAAGCTTTTGTAAGCCAGTTTCTGCTCACATGTAAATATATAGTATTTTCGGTCAAAAATAAACTCATCAACTAAGATGTTATTATAGTTTTTGTTCCAATGTAAGGGTACTTTAAAAAAGAATACTTTATAAGAAATTTATGGGAAAAGACGATTTTCTTTTCAAGATGTTTCCAACTATAACTTTGAACAAATTCTGTAGAGTGGCCCATATAGCCTATTTGAACAGGATATGTTTCCAGGCATGACTATGTACTAAAAATGTGCTTTTGACTTATATGGATTATATATATATATATATATATATATATATATATATATATATATATATATACTGCCGTTCAAAAGTTTGGGGTCGGTACGATTTTTAATGTTTTTAAAATAAGTCACTTATGCTCACCAATGCTGTATTTATTTAATTAAAAATACAACACAAAACAGTTATATAGTGAAATATTATTACAATTTAAAATAACTGTTTTCGATTTTAATATATTATTTATTCCTGTGATCAAAGCTGAATTTTCAGCATCATTACTCCAGTCTTCAGTGTCACATGATCCTTAAGAAATCATTCTAATATGATGATTTGATGCTCAAGAAACATTTATGATTATGATCAATGTTGAAAACAGTTGTGTGCCATTTGTTTTAGGATTCTTTGATTGACAGAAAGTTAAAAACAGCATTTATTTAAAATATAATCTTTTATAACATTATAAATGTCTTTCCTGTCACTTTTGATCAATTTAGTTCCTCCTTGATGAATAAAAGTATTGATGTATTTTATTTATTTCCCCCCAAAAATAAAATAAAAATACTTACTGACCCCAAAGTTTTGAACGGTAGTGTTTAATGTTACAAAAGATAGTATTTCAGATATATGCTGTTCTTTTGAACTTTCTATTTATCAAAGAATCCTGAAATAAAAATATAAATAACTGTTTTCAACATTGATAATAATCAGAAATGTTTCTTGTGTCATGATTCTGCCATCATGTCCTTGTATTCTTCTAGTATTGTGGCAGGATCATGACAGACCCATGTTTTATGTACAAGCGCATGGTCTGTTGTTTGGGCCATGTGCTTGTGTTGTCTCGTCTTGCTACCCCGCCCCCTTGTTATCCTTGTTTAGTCATGATTACCTTGTTAGCTTCACCTGTTCCCCTCGTTAGTTTCTTGGTATTCAGTCCCCTTGTGTTTGCTGTCTTGTGTCAGTTCATTGCCTAATTTATGCTGTATGTTGCCGAATCTGTCTGTTGCTATACCTGCCATTTCTTACCCGTGAGTACTTAGTGTAGAGTCTTGTCTTTGTGAATGTTTATTTGAAGAATTGTCAGTTTATTGTACAGTCATTGTCTAGTCTAGTCTGCCATCCATTCCTTGTCCTAGTCGTGTTTTGCCCCCTCGTGGGTTTTGTTTTCCTGTTTTCTGTCTACAATAAACGTTCTGTGATTGCATACTGTCTGCGCCTGGGTTCATCCGCCATCCACATGACATCTTGAGCATCAAATCATCATATTAGAATGATTTCTGAAGGATCATATGACACTGAAGACTGGAGTAATGATGCTGAAAATTAAACTTTAAAATCACAGGAATAAATTATATTTAAAAAAAAGTTATTTTAAATTGTAATAATATTTCACAATATTACTGATTTTTTTGTTGTATTTTTAATTAAATAAATATACAGCATTGGTGAGCATAAGTGACTTCTTTTAAAAACATTAAAAACCGTACCGACCCCAAACTTTTGAACGGCAGTGTATATATATATATATATATATATATGTATATACACTATATTTATTTATTTACTTTTTCCTTCTCACATTCTTTTTTGTGTGACACACCTGAATGAAAGGCTCATCATTATGCGAGACATTGTCTTCTCATGTGTGAATTATTCATGATAAGGGGTTGGGCCGTTCACGCCCACACGCATTTTGCCTTTCCAAACAAGAAGTGTTTTACAAAATGTAAATCAATTTATTGTTGTATGTGAATGATTAGGCTGGGTGATTTTCAGATCATTTAGAAGCAAAAACTCTAGGCCACAACATCCATTAGTCAAAATAAACAATATTCTCTCAAAAATACAAACATGTACATGTTGCTCACATATTATGGTAGCCCTGTTTGCGCTAAATAGAGTGTAATTACACCTTTGCCATAAATATGTTTATAAGCAACTGAAAAAAACACAAATGTCAGGGCATGTCAAAACATCTCAAGGACCCCAAAAACACCTTAGACCCCAGAGGGTTAAGGGTGGAGGGAGACAGCCTTCGCTCCAACCCATCTTGCAGGAAGGAAAGCACAGTTCTGATCGAGCAAATTCGGGGGTTCTCCTCGTGAGAAGAACACCAGTCAATGAACAGGTTCATCTTCAACGCATAGAGGCGCCTCGTTGAGGGGGCTCTAGCGGAAGTGATGGTGTGAACTACGGCCTGGGGTAGGTCACCTAGAACCTCCGCGTCCCGTCCAGGGACCAGACATGGACGCGGGTGCCATAGGGTGCCCCGTCTCTGAGAGAGCAGGTCCTCTCTCAGAGGAATGGGCCCGGGAGGGGCTGTCGCAACGAGCACCAGTTCCGGGAACCAGGTCCAGTTGGGCCAATACGGTGCAACTAGCAAGACCTACTCCTCGTCCTCCCTGACTTTGCACAGGGTCTGTGAAAGAAGGCTTACTAGGGGAAACACATAGTTGCGTAGGTCCCGGGGCCAGATGTGTGCCAGTGCGTCTGTGCCGAGGGTGCCCTCGGTCAGGGAGAAGAACAACTGGCAGTGGGACGTGTCCGGGGAAGCAAACAGATCTACCTGTGTGGCCCCGAAGCGCCTCCATATCAGCTGGACCACCTGGGGATGGAGTCGCCACTCTCCTGGTAGCACCTTCTGCCGTGAGAGCTCGTCGGCTGCACGGTTGAGCAGACTTGGAATATAAATGGCACAAAGCGATCTCAAATGCTTCTGACTCCAAAGGAGGAGATAGTGGGTGAGTCGTGACATGCGGCGGGAGCGTAGATGTATGCAAAGCAGTATATACTTGCCTAGTAGCAGCGTTTTGAAGTGGCCCAGCGCAAGATGTACTGCTAAAACTCGAGGCATTTGATGTGCCAATGCAGTTGAGGCCCCGTCCACAGACCTGAAGCTGAATGGCCGCTGTACGTGGCCCCCCAGCCGGTAGCAAATGCATCCGTGGTGACCACAGAATGCCTGAACACTTGTTTGAGGGGAACACCTGCCCGCAAGAACGAAGGGTCCGACCACAAGCTGAGAGTTTGGCGACAGTACAGGGTAACTTGGACCCTGCGCGAGCCGCTCTGCCACGCCCATCTCGGAACTCGATCATGGAGCCAGTGTTGGAGCGGCCTCATATGAAGCAATCCGAGCAGCGTAACCGCGGCAGCAGATGCCATGTGCCCCAGGAGCCTCTGAAAAAGTTTCAGTGGTACCGCTGTTCTGCATCTGAGCGAGTTCACGCAGTTCAACACTGACTGGACGCGTGCCTCTGTGAGACGTGCTGTCATGTTGATCGAGTGCAGCTCCAGACCGTGAAAAGAGATCCTCTGCCCGGGGGTGAGTTTGCTCTTTTCCCAGTTGACCCGAAGCCCTAGGTGGCTGAGGTGACTGAGCACCATGCCCCGTTTTTCGCACAACTGCTCTCTCGACTGAGCCGGAATGAGCCAGTCGTCGAAGTAGTTGAGAATGCGAACACCACGCTCGCACATGGGAGCAATGTCCGTCTTTGTGACTTTTCGTGAAGACGCGGGGCGACATGGCCTGCCCGAAAGGTAAGACTTTGTACTAATATGCCTGTCTGCGGTCTGCGGCCGGCGAACAGGTGGAGGCAACAGCGGTCCGCTGGGGCAGGATATGCCGGATGGCCTTGTCTGCTTCTGGGCGGCCAAGAACTGCTGGGCAAAGCTCTCGACCAAATCTCCGAATAACCCAACCTGAGAAAGAGGGGCATCCAGGAACCGATATTTATCGGTGTCCCTCATATCCGCCAGGTTGAGCCAAAGGTGGACTACCTGGACTACCAAGGTGGACATCGCCTGACCGACGGAACGCGCGGTTTCTTTAGTCGCCCAGAAGGCGCGGTCAGTTGCCGCACAGAGCGCTCAGAGGAGCTTCGGCGGGGAACCCCTCACGGTAACCCCCAGATAACCTTGGCTAAGCACCGAAGTAGGCCTATTCTGAGGTCTAGAATAAGCACTAGATCGGGGCATAGGCGAGGGGACTGCACCTCCCTTAACCCTCTGGGGTCGGCGGTATCGCCGGCGATACCAGCTCACTTTTTTCCTTATCAGTGGAAAAGAGACTCAAATTAATCTGTTGATTTTGATCTTACATATAAGTGCTGTACATCATTACATCCTGTTAAGTGTCTATTTTTTTGTGGGTACTCACAATAAAAACAAAGTGTTGTGCTTTTTGTCAAATAAAGAAAAATAAACATGATGCGAGTTTTACCTTCCCTCGTCAGTGAGGTCCATTCTGAAACACGTCCGAAAAATGAACTGTAACTCTGTCAATACTTGTCACAGAGATACGAGAGATTTATCTTTATGAAGCTGAATTCTCTTCTTTTAAATGAAGTATTTATATTGAAAAACAATTATTCTTAGTTTATGTAATCTGTATGAAAAGAGAGAGATGTCAGTATTTGTCTTTCCAGCTCATTATACCTCATTACGCGTTAATTTGCCACGCCCACGGAGAGCGCGCGGTATTCAAACGCAAATGATCTAAGGCAAGCCATGCAAATATGCCAACGCCCACCAGCTGGATTATAAAATCATGTTTAGTAAGTTTCTTACTACCGCTGTGAACACAGCGTATCCCTACCCTGTGAGGAATAATACTATCTAATAACCCTGGAAAATGTACCAGAAGTGCTGGTAGTTTCATTTCGAGGAGCAACGGATCCAGCTGATGTAGTAAGTCATTTATTCTTAAGTGCTTTGTTCTAATCACGATATTGAATAGTGTCTATAAACCGCAAAAAGACTGTTTAAATATGAATTGCGTGTCTGTGTGTAGGCTAAATGATGAATGAACGGCACAGGCCCGCACGCTTTGTTTACTACAGTTATACAGCGCGTATCTGTGCCGTTCATTCACTCTCCCATCTACATTAGTAAACATGTTATTAAATTTACATGAACACATCCAAACTATATTGCTATAGCCTACTAAGATGAGTAAAAATAGACTGAAATATGTTGAAATAAAATGTCTGTATAAGCAACAAACTGCAAATTAACATGTATATGCTAATATATCATACACAATATTTTACAGACTAAATATGAATGTTTAGACAAGATTTTGTGATTAGTTTTGGATAGATTATAAAGTTTTGACTGTAAAAAAAGACTACTGTCACATTAAATAGGTAAGCTTTTGTTCACCAATTTCTGCTCATGTTAAATATACTATATGATGTTTTGTCAAAAATAAAGTAGGTATATTGAATTATCAACTAAGATGTTATTATAGTGTTAGTTCCAATATTCAAAATAATGAATCCTTACCTTATTAATACGTATGATAAAATGTATACTTTTTACAAAGAAAGAATACACTTGAAATATTGTTAAAATTGTAATTGTTGTTGTAATTGTAACCTATTTGTAATTGGTTGCAATTTCTAATTGTAAAATATGTATATATAGATAATTTCTTTTGTCCTTGTGTTCTTTGGGACCCTGTGACACTCCTGTGTGAAAGGGCTAAGCAGCTCATTATGTATGTGGCACATTATACGACCTTTGTCTTCTCAGGTGTGAACACGCCTCCACGCATATTGCCTTTTCAAACAAAAGATGTCTTATAAAATTTAAATCAATGTTTTGTTTTGTGTAAATGATTAGGCAGGATGATTTTCAGATCATTTTGAAGCAAAAACTCTTGGCAACAATGCCCATTAGTCAAAAGTCTTGTAGACACATATTTAGTATGTGTTTTGTGGCCTTATTTCAGACACTTTAAGTTTTATTTTTTTTCAATAACCATGCATAAACAATATTCTCTCAAAAATACAAACATGTACAGACATGTTGCTCACATATTACGGTAGCCCCGTTTGTGCTATATAGAGTGAATTTACACCTTTGCCATTAACATGTTTATAAATAACTGAAAAAAGCACAAATGTCAGAACACCTCCAGGACCCAGAAAACCCCTCAGACCCCTGAGGGTTAAGGTAAGTGAGTCTCAATCTTAACACTGCCATATTCATATTCCCGCAATGGGAACATGAGCTATTCACAAAGGCTGCCTCAGCGTGCTGAATGCACAAACACCAGAGGCAGCTATTGTGGCTGAATGTAATGATATAACTGAATGTAATGTTTTCGGACTTAAAAAAATACATATAAATATTATGGTTCCCTTTCAAGGGAACTCGAGCTGCGTCAAACGCTGTGGGAACGCCCCTGCGTTGTGCGTCATGAAGCACGTATGGAATCAGCCCAATGGAGAGATGGAACGTCATAGGCGGGTGATGTCATCGACCAGGAAACTATAAAGCACCCCATAAACATAAGCGCAACAGCGTTTTGTGCCTTCAGTCGCGCTATATGTGAATCTGTCCCTGTGTGAATATTGTCTGTCTTTACATACTCTGCACCACACAAACAATTTATATATATATATATATATATATATATATATATATATATATATTAAGAGAGATATGGCGAACGAACAGCAGTTTAGGAAGTGTGTCCCTCCCTGCTCGCGTTATTTTACGAGTGGGGATACACACGTTCTTTGTGTTGTTTGTTTGGGAGTGCAGCTTGCCCAGTCAGCTCTCGAGGGAGCTGATTGTGAGCATTGCGAGCGTCTGCCATTAAGGACGCTCCGCTCCCGCCGGGCGCTCTTCGAGGAGAGCGGTTCGGTGCGCGCTCCCCGCGGTTCGGGTCCCGCCCTTGCCGAGGCAGAGCGACGACGCGTATCGTGGGGATCGCAGATGGATCTCTCAGCGGGGTTAGAGACGGGCTCTGCCTTATCTCTCCCTTCACCTGTGAGATCCAGTGCCTCAGTCCCGTGTTCGGAAGCACGCGCTGCGGTTTCTTCCGCTCGGGCTGAGGCACCAGTTATAAATGAGGGAGATGTGGAGGATTCGACACCTTACACTCCCGAAAGTGATGAGCTAGTGGAGGTATTAACAAGAGCTGTAGAAAAACTCAGCATTGTATGGCCAGTGACTAGACAGGAGTCTGTTTCTAAATCAAAATTAGATGAGAGATTTTTGCCGTCACGAGTGCAACCTCCACGCCGGTGCTTGCCGTTTTTTCCCGATCTCCACACTGAGGTGTCGAAATCGTGGAAAAAACCGGTGTCATATAGAGTGTTTAGTCCCCAGACTTCAACATATTCTAATATTGTGGGGGCAAAATCATATGGTTATTCGGCTATGCCTCGCGTGGAAGAGACGCTTGCGAGTTTTCTCTCCCTCGAGGCTGCATCATCTGTTAAGGCACCGGCATTACCCACCAAGCCTCTTAGAAATATTTCGGTTTTTGTGGGTAAAGCGTATTCGGCGGCGGGTCAGGCTGCGTCATGTCTGCAAACTATGTCTATTATGCAGGCATACAGGCTGACCTGCTGAGGGACGTGAGTGAGAGTGAGGAGGTCAGTGCTGACGTGGTTCGCGAACTGCGTCAGGCTGCTGATTTATCCCTGCGCGCAACCAGAGAGTCGGCCAAGCTAGTGTGTCGATCTATGGCAGCTCTGGTGGCCGCAGAGAGACATCTGTGGTTAAATCAGAAAAATATAAAAGAAAAAGAAAAAGCTTTCCTTTTAGACACTCCTCTCTCCCCCCTGGGTTTATTTGGCGATGCTGTAAATTCTGTCATCGATAAATTCCAGGAGAAGGAAAAGCAAACAACAGCTTTTAAGAAATTTCTCCCTTTAAAAATTCATGTCCCTGGGGCTGCTGAGCGGGAGCAGCCCCGGCGGTCTGCGAGCTCATCATATAGGGCGCTGAAGCAGAGTGTCGCGTCTCGTGCTCCCCCTGCTGGACAGTGGGCTCAGCCGCGGCACTCTCAGCCGAAATCTCCCAGTAATAGAACTGATCTGAGGAGAGTTATATTAGCTAAGAAGGCTTCGGCTAAGAAGAAGTCCTGGCCCCACGGCGCGCAGGACACTGAGGGTGGTCCCCACCGAGGCGGAAAGGTGTTCACCTCTTTCTACGGTGCCCATTCTTCCTCGGTGCCGGGGCGCAGACGGTCCCAGCGAGCGATTTCCCGAGGGACGCTCACTCCCTCTGAGGAGGGTTTCAGAGCGGTTAGACCAGTTGTTCCCTGCCGGTGTGCCGTTACAGGGCGCTGCGTTTGCTGCTCAAGTTACACTAGAGGCCAGTCTCGAGAGACTGGTACCCTTAGTAGAATTTCTGGCAGAGTGGAAAAGCCTTCCAAAAAATATCTCATTGGGTCCTGCAGACAATAGAAAGGGATTATGTTATCCAATTCAGGTGTCGTCCACCAAGATTCAGAGGGGTTCTGTCCACAGTGGTGGGCCCCGAGCAGGCTCTGGTTATGAAACAAGAGGTGAAAGCACTCCTTCAAAAGGAGGCTATGAGAGGGTTCCTCCTCCCAGTGTGGAGTCAGGCTATTACATGCGATATTTCATCGTTTCAAAATAGGATGGGGGGTTGCGTCGAATTTTAGACCTGCGCCTATTGAATCGCTCGGTAGGGAAGCCAAAATCCAAGATGCTCTCTATCAAGCAGATCGTGTCACAAATCAGATCCGAGGACTGGTCTGTCACGATAGATCTAAGGGACGCGTACTTCCACATTTCCATCCTTCCACAACACAGGAAGTTCCTGAGATTCGCCTTCGGGGGCGAGGTGTACCAGCACAGGGTTCTTCCGTTTGGCCTAGCTTTATCTCCCCGCACTTTCAGGAAATGCATGGACGCAGCACTAGTGCCCCTGAGGCTTCAGGGTGTTCGTGTCCTCAATTACATCAACGATTGGTTGATTTTAGCTCAGACAGAGCAGATGGTGGTTCGACATTGAGATGTCGTTCTCGTTCATATCAGGAAGTTGGGGTTGAGGCTGAACGCAAAGAAAAGTGTATTATCTCCTCAGAAGACCACTTTTCTGGGTGTCGTTTGGGTTTCGGTTTCGATGCAGGCGCGACTCGCTCCGACCCGCATCGTTTCGATTTTCTCCGCTGTGAAACAAGTAAAGCTAGGCCAGCTACTTACTGTAAAACAGTTTTAGAGACTGTCGGGTCTGATGGCAGCAGCGTCCGACGTTATACCTTGCGGCCTGTTGTACATGAGATCGCTACAGTGGTGGTTCAGGACCAAGGGATTCTCCCCGAGGGGAAATCCGCTCCGCACGGTCAAAGTCACGCGGCGCTGCCTTCGTGCTCTGGTCATGTGGAAAGAAACTTGGTTCCTATTCAAAGGGCCTGTGTTGGGGGCTCTTTGTCGTCGCCTAACGCTAACGACCGATGCTTCCCTCACAGGGTGGGGGGCGGTCACCAGTGCTCGTCCAGCCCAAGGGCTGTCGCAGGACCATCATCTATCACGGCTTATAAATTGTCTAGAGATGTTGGCGGTGTTCCAGGCTCTGAAACACTTCCTAGCAGACCTGAGAGGTCATCATGTGTTAGTTCAGTCAGACAACACGTTGGTGGTCTCTTATATAAATCATCAGGGGGGCCTGCGGTTTCGCCGGCTTTACAAGTTGGCCCATCAGATCCTCCTGTGGTCCCAAGGGAGGTTACTATTTCTGAGAGCAATGTATCTTCCTGGGTATTTGAATGTGGTAGCAGACTCCCTGTCGAGACAGGGGCCGAGGCCGGGGGATTGGAGACTCCATCCCGAGGTGGTGGAGCTCCATTGGTTGAGTTTCGGTCGCGCCGAGGTGGACCTATTCGCTTCCAAGGAGACCACGCATTGTCATCTGTGGTTTTCTATCAGCCATCCAGCCCCTCTGGGTTTGGACGCTATGGTGCAGCCGTGGCCGAGGTCACATCTGTACGCCTTTCCCCCGATTGCTCTGCTACCTGGAGTTCTGGAGAGGGTTCGCCGGGACGGGGTCAGCCTACTATTAGTAGCCCCGTTCTGGCCGGCCCGAGTATGGTTTGCAGACCTGATTTCTCTCCTGGACGGCTTTCCCTTGGAGCTCCCGGTCAGGAGGGATATACTCTCTCAGGCGGGCAGCATGATATTTCACCCCCGCCCAGCATTGTGGGCTTGGCCTCTGAGGGGGCCCAGCTCATGAACTCTGGTCTCTCAACCGAGGTTGTTGAGACCATTCTTCACTCCAGAGCTCCATCCACGAGGAAGCTTTATGCCTTGAAGTGGAAACTCTTCACTTCTTGGTGTGGAGAGCACCTGCAGGACCCAGTTAACTGCCCAGTGGGTGCAGTGCTGGAATTCCTGCAGGAGCGCTTCTCCACAGGGCTATCCCCCTCCACACTAAAGGTGTATGTGGCGGCACTGGCTGCTTACCACGTCCCTTTCAGTGGAGTTTCTCTTGGGAGACACCCGCTTATAACTCGTTTCCTTCGTGGCACACTGAGGCTGAGGCCAGCAGTTCGTACGAGGGTGCCGGCCTGGGATCTGGCCATCGTATTAGAAGGTCTTTCCCTAGCTCCTCTTGAACATATCGAAGAACTTCCTGAGAAGTTTCTCACGTTTAAGACTATCTTTCTTCTTGCTATCTCCTCACTAAAGAGAACCGGAGATTTGCAGGCTCTGTCGGTTTCACCCTCGTGCCTGGAATTTTCGCCTGGCATGGTTAAGGCTTTTCTGCATCCTAGACCAGGTTACGTTCCCAAGGTCCCTACTAATGTTGTTAGACCTACAGTTCTGCGCCTTTTATCCTCCTCCATTTCTGTCGTCTGACCAGGAGAAACTTAATTTACTCTGCCCTGTTAGGGCGTTAGACGCCTATGTCCACAGAACTGCCCTTTGGAGGAAGTCAGAACAACTATTTGTGTGCTTTGGGCCACCCAAGAAGGGGTGTCCCGCGTCTAAACAGAGAATGAGCAAGTGGGTGGTTGAGGCTATCTCACTTGCCTATGAGTCGGCTGGTCAGCCTTCACCTTTGGCTGTACGAGCCCACTCTACCAGGAGTATGGCGGCTTCTAAAGCCTTACTGTCAGGAGTTTCCCTCAGTGACGTTTGTGATGCGGCTGGATGGTCTTCACCGCATACTTTCATTAAGTTCTACGACCTAGACTTAAGTTCTACCCCTGGGGCACAGGTGCTCTCGTCCTCTGTGCGCTAGTTCTCACATGGCGGTCACTTGGTCCTATGGCGACGTGGGTATTAGCGTTCCCACAGCGTTTGACGCAGCTCGAGTTCCCTTGAAAGGGAACGTCTCGGTTACGTATGTAACCCTAGTTCCCTGATAGGGAACGAGACGCTGCGTCATTCCACCATACTCCCGGCATTCCCGCTAGCGCTTCCTTCAGGCCTATCAGAAGCTGTTGCGCTTGTGTTTATGGGGTGCTTTATAGTTTCCTGGTCGATGACGTCACCCGCCTATGACGTTCCATCTCTCCATTGGGCTGATTCCATATGTGCTTCATGACGCACAACGCAGGGGTGTTCCCACAGCGTTTCACGCAGCGTCTCGTTCCCTATCAGGGAACTAGGGTTACATACGTAACCGAGACGTTTGTATTTATATTTTAAATGCCACCAGATTAACTTTAGAGTGTTTTTTAGCCCATGTAAGTAGGAATTAAGAATTTATATGTAATTTCATTATTCTGTTGTCTTTGAAATGTTTCAAGTGTACTGCCGAATTTACTAATAAACATAAAACATACTTTAATGCAATTTCTATTGAAACTTGTATGTTATGTTTTTAAATATATTTGTAATTACACATTTGTAATGAAGTTGCATTCAGTACCATTTATTATATATGAACTTTATGTAATATTGAATAACACGCTACAATTAATGAAGTACTTTACATGTGATGTCAGTCAACACATTAAAATAAGTGTACTTCTTTAAAGCAGAGCAAAATGTTTTTAAAATAATTTAAAAAATACTTAATATAAATTTTATATATACACATATATATATATATATATATATATATATATAACAGCATGTTGTTTTTGGGGCAAGTTAAAATAGTCTTTTGATTCATCTCAAATATGAAACAATCTTCCAAATCATGTAAAGAAAGTGACAGATGCTGTTGTTTTTCGTAAGAGTAGAAACTTTAGGAGGAAAGAAGAACAAGCTGAGGGAATAAAGCTCCACCTCATGAAAAAGAGGTTTCTGAAAGAGTGCAGCCAAGGAGCACAAACCAATCATTCTGCAGTGTTTCTTTCCAATTTTTTTCCCTGTCACTCCTTTTGAGTTGATCAAGCTCCTGTCGGCATGTGAGAAATTCTCTGGGCAAAGCCTGGCCTGAGAACCAAACTGCAACATAAACAATTGCTTTAGGAACTCGAAATCTCACTCTGCATAGACTTTATTATCTTCACAGGTACATGCTTGGAGTTGTTATCCACAAGAATAAACAATACCAAACTTACCTTCATTTAAAATTTTCAGGAACCAACTTGTTAATCAAACTACTAATCAAAACAGCAATCATTCTTTCTTGCTATTCCTTTTATAAACATTTCAGGGAGGGTCATTTGCGAATTGCAACAACTGAAATCTTTAAAAGACTATGTAAGATTCACTTCATGGAATTTTTATGTAATAAATAACCAACGGTGTGCATCTCTGATGAATCCAGAAAGTAATTAAGTATGTGTCCGTATTCTACCTAAGGATGAATAATTAAATGATCAGTGGGTTAACTAGGGTTGCTTTTCTGGATCACACCACAGCTGTGATTTTTCTCCCACAGTGAGTTCACCTGCACTGCCTAAAGCAACCACAGTTTATTTATACCACAAGAAAACGACTTCTCTTTACCTCAGAGACACGTGGCTCTGTTCCAATCTCTAGCGAGCTGTCACCATCTAAACAGCCAGCTGCTTTAATCAAAATGCAACCTCAAGAGACTGATTTGGAAAACTCTCCATAAGTAGCAACTCTGAAAAGGACTGTCAGTACATTTAGGACCAGAAGATTCCAATGGAGTCTGATTTTAGCATGTTGCTAAAATGAATACTCCATACCCTATTAAACACAAAAAATGTAACTAATATAAATATAATACATTTAATAGAACAAATACTTCTAAAGACTTTGTAGTACTACATTTTTTCTGCCCTTTCTACCTTTCTAACTTTCTAAAAAAATACTTGCAGATAATCTAACAATAATTAAATAAAGGGCCTCTTAAAGGGATAGTTCACCCAAAATTGAAAATTCTGTCATAATTTACTCGCCCTCATGTTGTTCTAAACCTGTATGAGTTTCTTTCTTCTGTTGTACACAAAAGAAGATATTTTGAAGAATGTTGGTAACCATTAAATTCCAAAGTCATAGTTTTGTAAGTCATGTAAGTCACTAGCTACCGTCAACATTGTGGTTACCAACATTCTTCAAAATATCTTCTTTTTAGTTCAGCAGAAGAAAGAAATTCATACAGATTTGGAACAACTTGAGGTTGAGTAAATGATGCAAAAAAAAAAATGTGGGGGGTTGAATTATCCATTTAAAGTCCAATTCAACAGCACCGACAGATGCTGACTAACGCCTACAATCACTAGATTACTGTATGTCCCTTCTCAGAGATTCCTTGACCTGAAAAATGCCGATTGAACATGTTTAGTTTACCATAAATGCTTGTCAGTAAATTAAACAGTACACTTGAACCATATGTCAAAGGCAATGCAAGTAATTATGAAATTGCATATAAAAATGTTCTTAGATGGGTCAAAAAGCCCTCTAAAGTTCAGCTAATTGTATTTATGTAATACTATAAAAAATTTAACTATACTACATTTTCATTTAATTGCAAAAACATTAATCTCACACTTAAATATACTCTTTTAAAGAATTTTAAAATAAAGTACTTTTAAAGTATATTGTTTTCATAATTAGTACTCTTTTTAAAAGTTATCTAAAGTTTCCTTCTTTTTTTTAGAGTATGCATTGTGGGGTTTTTTTTCATGAAGTATGATATGTTGTTTTGGAATTTGGCCAAATGGAGGTATCTTATATTATCCTGGGTCCGCCCTCTACGTACTTCCACTCAATTTTCATTTTCCTTCAGTACTACGCCTGGGTTTGTGGTATATTCGTGGGTTTTATCTGGTCAATTTTTTACCGGTCCAATCAGCGAACAGAGAGAGTGGCTAAGAACGATGATGTTGAGGTTGTGCGCTAGTCGTGCGTCACGACCAGACGTTAGCGATTGGTTATGGCAGATTCAGAGTGGCTCTGGGCAGAACCAATAGTTTTAAACAACAGAGTACCCGCCTTTAAGGAAGTTAGCGCTTGTCAATGGAGAGCAGCCAGACTCTATGTACAACTGAAATGTACGAGAGTCTGGTAGGACCAGGCTAATCTTATATGGCAGCAAGAGTGTGAAATGAATTTGACACAGTTTAATCACATACTCATTTCATATATACACAATTGACAACATGACTTAACATTTCTGTCCAAGAATAGCCAGCAGGGGTCAAAACCCATGCTTGACGACTGAGAAAGCTGTCCAACATATGATTGTTAGTGGGTTTGTTTGCTGTGGACACAGAGAGAGTAGCCTGAATGCAGAATTTATCTGTCCTTCAGTGTACAGCTAGCAGAGACAAACGACGTATACTCCCAGCTAAAATAAAAACAGATTGCTTGCAGAACAACTTACATAAGGAGTCTGAACCTTCCAGAGGAAAGTACATTAGAGAAATAGAGAGGGGATGAAAGAAGGAGAGAGAATGAAAGAGCAAATGAGATCTCAAGCAGAGCAAAAGCAAGTATCATACTTGTGATGTCAAACTCCCTGAGGTGACTAGCAGTGATTGACCAGAATCCAACAAAGTTTGCCAATCATCTGCCTGTATTTTCAATATAACTTGCTGTACCCAGGGTCCGAAATTAACTTTTTGGCTCACCTGCCACGGGGACTGGTAGATGAAAAAATCCACCAGCCAAGCATATTTTTTACCGGCCAAAATAATAAACAGCCTTTTTGTGTCACATATACATTCATTTCAGTACATTTAATTGAGATAAGTATTATGTTGAATGAATAAGAGTACATAGAAGTCAAATCAGAGCAACAAATATAAGACGTGAAGATGTGAGCATGGAACTAGTGCTCATAACAGTACATTTGAAGGTTTTGTAAAACTATCAGATACTTTACCGAAAGTAAACATAAAATTATGTTTTAAAATTATATATATATACACACACACACACACACACACACACACACACATTTAGCTTTTTTGTTTGTTTGCTGCATGGTAAAAAAAAAACAGTATATATACCCTGTATTTGTTAAATCATGGGGTGCGTCGACACGCACAACCACACGCGCCTAAAGACATATTTCGCTGAGCAAGCACAATGAAGCAAGGCAAGCGAAAAGAAGTAGCTACTGTGTGGGACCATTTTGACAGAAAGGGCGACGAAGTTACTTGCAAAATATGCTACGTGGTATTAAAATAGCAGTAGGCCTAGTGCAAGTACAATGCAATATCACTGGCGAAGCAAACATCCACAAGCAAATGAAAGGCGCTTTCCGAAATTGGCCACTCTAGCGAGACGTCATCTCTGTATTCCCGGGACATCTGTGCCACTCGGAGATCCAGACTCACCCCACATCATGTAGACATATTACTTTTTTAAGTAAAAACTAGACAAGCTGTGGATTGAGGTAGGCCTGCTATTTTTATTTGACGAAAAAACGTAGTCTGATGAAAAAAAGCGGTTTTTTCAAAGCTTCAAACTGATTCAGTGTTTTCTTTTTGTCATCTTAATTTGTTAATTCTTTAAGTTAAAATAATATATTTAGTGTTGGTCTATTTTGGGTGTGGAAAAGGTTCACACACGCTTCTTGAGGCACACACACACACACACAAGGTCTCTCGCTCTCTGCAGTGCGCGCGCTACACGGTTTGGAGCACAGTATGAGCGCGCTCTTTCTTTCTCGCTCGCTCTAGATTCCTGGAGATTTGAACTAATTTGCGGGCATCAGGCAGCCGCTATCAATATGCGGGAGACTCCCGAAACTTCCGCAAGACTTTGGATGTCTGGAACATCCACCCGCCAGTGTGGCGGATAGCCTTTTGAGATTTACTCGCCAAACGGAAAATCTACCCGCATTTGGCGCTTGGCGGGTGCTAATTTCGGACCCTGGCTGTACCCATAGGCAATCAGAGCTGAATACAGTAAATCAAAATGGAAGAGAAAAATAATTTCATAGATGGTTGCACACCTCCATCTAAGCTGCGGGATGCCCTCTTACTGGCAGAGCGCTGGAAATGGGGGGCAGGTCTGTCAATCATGGAGCTGGCTTGACGGGTCTGAGCCTGAGTACGCCCGCTGTAGCGGAACTTTGATCCCAGAGCCAGGAACTTCCTGGGAGTAGTGGCCGCCTCTGTGGATGTCAACCTGGGACAGAAGAGTTTACATCTCTTCATAAAGTATGACAACTCAAATTAATTTATAAAAACAAACAGTCACTAAGATGTGAATACATGTTGTGACGCATTGCTTGATATTTATACCTGAAGAATGTGTGATGCTCCACACATACTTTCCACAGTTTTTTGGCAGCCTTGTAGTTGGGCAGTTTAAAGCCAATGGCGCTTTCGTAATGTTCCAGCTAAAAAAATTTTTTTAAAGTGTTAAAAAGAAAATGTATTGCAATAAATGATAACTGCACATACAGGTAATTGTCATGAACAGAAAAATCACCAATAGTTAATAAATATTATTATGAAATTAACAAAATAGATATAGAGTATATGTGAGCCTCATTGACTTCATGTAGCGTTTAATTTTTGCAATTTCAAAGAATTTTCTGAAAGAATTAACTGAATACATTATAAACAAAATGAACAATTTTAAAATGTTTTTTTTTTTAAATGTATGTTGTATTAAACATTAGACTGTGAAAAAAAATATATTTTATTTTACATTCCAAACATCAGTATCTGGCTAATATGTTAAAAGAATGGTTAAAATTGAAAATGTTTATTCCATTGTATTTATTGAAACAATCAATTTGTTAAAAAAGATTAGGAACTGTCAAACTGCTTTTTGATATAAAATTTGATATGATACTGATTATATTTTATAATAAATTTTATTCCAAAGAATTCAATTTGCTGTAAAAATGCTACATCTGATTAATATGATGCCAAACACAATTGATTCCTTGCATCTTGTGACGCCAAACTAGACAAAGCATGTCTAATGTAGCCATGTTTCATCTGACAGAATGAAAGATGTATGGTTTGGAAACAATATGAGGGTGAGCAATGACAGCTTCCTTTCATTTCTGAGTGAGCTGTAACTTTAAATATTATTTTTGATAAAATTATGTTCCACCATGACATATCCTAAAAACGATTGTTTAATAATCAATTATTATTTAATTGCTATTAAAAACCCTTATTTAATAATAATCTTTACAATATAGTGATGTCAGACTTAGCTCTTTATGTTCCAAAAAAAAAAAGAATACCTTGAAACTAAATGTAATGTGGCTTGAATAAATTCAGTATTTTAAGTCTGTGTACACATACATCAGATGGCCGTATCTTGATGAAGAAACTGCTGCGTTTGTAGGAGACTTTGAGAACTTTTGGCCAGGGGAATCGATTAATCCTCAACTTGTCCTTATACACCATCAGGCCACTGGAGCAAACCCCCAACATTATATCCACCCCATCCAGATCCTGACAGAAAGAGAAAACAGTTGATATCATCTTTAGACTCAAGATTTGAGGTAGTGAAAACCCAGTGTAAACAAGCATTTTGCACTTTACAAAGCTCTACCACTAGGTAGCGCCCCTGCTTCACTTTTAAAAAAGTGAATTCTATCATTTATTTAAATCCAAGACTTGATGCAAACAGATTGACCTTGTTCCAGCTACCAAATCTGAGCAGTGGCAGGACATGCAATGCTTTTATCACAAGCACTCCTGTGATATGATGGATGTTTTTTATGACAGCTCAGAATGATGATTTCTCATAAAGCAGGTGGTTTCATCAATTCTGGGGAAAGTCATATTGTCTAACTGAGACATGTAATTGAATGTATTTTAAGTCACAGCACGCTGCAGTAAATGGAGGCTTGTAAATGTATGTATTATTATTATTATTACTATTATTATTATTATTATAACCTGATCAACAACCAAAGTTATTGCAAAAAACAAATGATCAAATAAATGTTTATCAATAACTACAAAACCAACTTCATTTAAATAATGCTGGCATATAATATTTTTGCATTTAACTTATTTAAAAATGTTAAAGATTTTATTTATTTGATTTTAAGCTGTGTTGCAAACATATAAAGAAGGAAAAACAATAAAACAACTCATTTGCAAACATTTTCTGAAGGTTAACTATTTTAAACCCTTATTTTTCGAATTGCATTCTTGGAAAGTGCCTTCTGTCAATCTACTGTACCTTTGCCTGGTGGAGATCAAGCCCATACATGGCCAGTTTTTTGGCATTCTCCAGGAACATCATATCAGCCTGAGCTGGACTCATAGATCTGCAGGGGGAAAAAACATGCTACATATATCCTGCAAACTAGACAGTATATTTGAAAGTGCAACACACTAAATTCCTATCTAATTTTACTCAGGATCATAACATTAACTTAATAACGAAACGTGCAAAAAGCACAAAAACATATATTTTAATCCTAACCTCTAGTAAATGTACTTTTAATTCCCCTGGGCTAACAAAAGTTTCCCAAACATCAATTTATCATAAGTATATATGTATGTAAATAAATCATAATCATCACCCCACCAACAAGAAACAGTCATGATCACCTGTATGTGCGGTGAAGCTCCATGACTTTCTCCTCAAGCTCTCTGGTCTGCCCTGGGATCAGCTGGAGCTCCTTGGCATAGTCACTGGCGTGAACCTCTGGGTCGTATTCACCCAACTCAGACTGCAGGGCGTAAGAGCCCAGCAGGGCCAGGGTCACAAAAGAGCAGGGCAGACGGCCGTTCTTGATGTCTTTCCGCAGCTGCAAACACAAGTAGTACCTGCGCAGTGCAAGTAATTTAATTTAAGCTCAAAAACTCAAAGACATTATAACATTAAGTGCCAGGATATCACATGTTACAAGTTGGGACAAGTTTTTGTAGCAGAATGTAATACACAAGAGTTAAAAACTGGTACTGTGACAACAGCAGTAAAGTGACGTCAGTGTGCCGCTGTGATTATTCAGGGTGAAAGGGGTTTTGTAATTTACGAGTGTGAAAATGAAACTGGCTAGAGAATTGCATGCTCACTTGGTACGAAACAACAGGAGGCTTTCCATTTTATTAATGATTTAATCTGGCAAGTATTAGAGATTAGTTTTAAAATTAGTGTGTGAGTAAGCGAGAGAGAGGAATAGAGAGAGAGAAATTACTGTCCTATATGGCTGTTTATAAAAATATGAATTTTATTATTATTGTGGTTCCAATTCAATTCACATATAATAAGTATATATAAATATATATATATATATATATATATATATATATATATATATATATATATATATACAGTATACAGGTCCTTCTCAAAAAATTAGCATATTGTGATAAAGTTCATTATTTTCCATAATGTAATGATACAAATTAAACTTTCATATATTTTAGATTCATTGCACACCAACTGAAATATTTCAGGTGTTTTATTGTTTTAATACTGATGATTTTGGCATACAGCTCATGAAAACCCAAAATTCCTGTCTCAAAAAATTAGCATATTTCATCCGACCAATAAAAGAAGTGTTTTTAATACAAAATAAAAAGTCAACCTTCAAATAATTATGTTCAGTTATGCACACAATGGTCAATACTTGGTCGGGAATCCTTTTGCAGAAATGACTGCTTCAATGCGGCGTGGCATGGAGGCAATCAGCCTGTGGCACTGCTGAGGTGTTATGGAGGCCCAGGATGCTTCGATAGCGGCCTTAAGCTCATCCAGAGTGTTGGGTCTTGCGTCTCTCAACTTTCTCTTCACAATATCCCACAGATTCTCTATGGGGTTCAGGTCAGGAGAGTTGGCAGGCCAATTGAGCACAGTAATACCATGGTCAGTAAACCATTTACCAGTGGTTTTGGCACTGTGAGCAGGTGCCAGGTCGTCCTGAAAAATGAAATCTTCATCTCCATAAAGCTTTTCAGCAGATGGAAGCATGAAGTGCTCCAAAATCTCCTGATAGCTAGCTGCATTGGCCCTGCCCTTGATAAAACACAGTGCACTAACACCAGCGGCTGACATGGCACCCCAGACCATCACTGACTGTGGGTACTTGACACTGGACTTCAGGCATTTTGGCATTTCCTTCTCCCCAGTCTTCCTCCAGACTCTGGCACCTTGATTTCCGAATTACATGCAAAACTGAGCAACAGTCCAGTGCTGCTTCTCTGTAGCCCAGGTCAGGCGCTTCTGCCGCTGTTTCTGGTTCAAAAGTGGCTTGACCTGGGGAATGCGACACCTGTAGCCCATTTCCTGCACACGCCTGTGCACGGTGGCTCTGGATGTTTCTACTCCAGACTCAGTCCACTGCTTCCGCAGGTCCCCCAAGATCTGGAATCGGTCCTTCTCCATCTTCCTCAGGGTCCGGTCACCTCTTCTCGTTGTGCAGCGTTTTTTGCCACACCTTTTCCTTCCCACAGACTTCCCACTGAGGTGCCTTGATACAGCACTCTGGGAACAGCCTATTTGTTCAGAAATTTCTTTCTGTGTCTTACCCTCTTGCTTGAGGGTGTCAATGAAGGCCTTCTGGACAGCAGTCAGGTCGGCAGTCTTACCCATGATTGCGGTTTTGAGTAATGAAACAGGCTGGGAGTTTTTAAAAGCCTCAGGAATCTTTTGCAGGTGTTTATAATTAATTAGTTGATTCAGATGATTAGGTTAATAGCTTGTTTAGAGACCCCTTTCATGATATGCTAATTTTTTGAGACAGGAATTTTGGGTTTTCATGAGCAGTATGCCAAAATCATCAGTATTAAAACAATAAAAGACCTGAAATATTTCAGTTGGTGTGCAATGAATCTAAAATATATGAAAGTTTAATTTTTATCATTACATTATGGAAAATAATTAACTTTATCACCATATGCTAATTTTTTGAGAAGGACCTGTATGCAGACTGTCCACTCACATCACAGTCTCTCTGGATCTCTGGCCAAACGATTTGACCCTTATATACAGTATATATATATATATATATACTGTATAAAACAGCTGCGAAAGAGACACCGTTTCCTAAGCAGCTTTCTGTGCGTGTGATCCGAGATAGAACGAACCATGAACAAGTAGGCTACAGTCTACTATGGGCTTCGGCGTGTGCTTAAACGGACAAATACATTTTGTGTTAAAATGTCCGTCTTGGCGAGTTTTCATTTAAATGCAGTCAGTTCTGTCTTAAGTGAACATAAACAGTTGGGAAAATAATCGAACACTTGTAAATATATATCAGACAATATAATAATAATAAACCTGCTGCTGTCTCTGTCATTTAATGTTAAACAAACAACATAGGAAAACAAGAGAATCACACACTGCTCTAGACATTTTGGTGTTTTTCTGAATGCACTGACAGGGACCCCCTCACAATGTTTTGTTTAGGGCCCCCATGATTTCCATTACACGAGAGTAGATGTTAAAACTTCATGCTGATTTGTACTCGGCTTTCGCCAAGATAAGCACCAACTAAGATGTAGCTTTACAGTAACCTATGCTTCTCCATCCATTTACGCTTCTTTCCATCTGGTGACGTGAATCTCCTTCTGTCTGGTGTTAATAGTGTATTTGCGCGTCAGCACACATAACGGCTGCAACCACAGTGCGGTCCCCCCATAACAACCCTCTGGATTGAGCGGAGTAGGGAACATCTCTAGGGTCTTCAAGTGGGCACCTTCCGTCCTCAGTGTTTCGTCGACTAGCCCACGACACCTCAAGAGGGCTCGACAGTGACTCTGGCGTCCCAGAGTCACCCCCCTCCGTCCCCCACTCAACTCAGCCCAGCTTACTGACCTCTACTTCCCTCTTGCTGCTGAGACCTAACCACAATCTCACAATCTCTCCGCAACCCAACCATGCGCGCCAACCCGTTTGACTAAGGCTGTCGAGCCCCACTGGTGCGTTAATATGCAGTTTCAGTGGCAACGGTTCCGTATGGCATACCACCTACCGCAAAACACAATATCTGCCCAACCACCCGTCATTCACGCAATATACACAGTAACGTAATGACTGTAAATACTATACAACCTCTACAAATAAACCAACAGTGCTGCTGAGACCTAACCACAATCTCACAATCTCTCCGCAACCCAACCATACGCGCCAACCCGTTTGACTAAGGCTGTCGAGCCCCACTGGTGCATTAATATGCAGTTTCAGTGGCAACGGTTCCGTATGGCATACCACCTACCGCAAATCACAATATCTGCCCAACCACCCGTCATTCACGCAATATACAGAGGAACGTAATGACTGTAAATACTATACAATCTCTACAAATCAACCAATAGTGCTGCTGAGACCTAACCACAATCTCACAATCTCTCCGCAACCCAACCATACGCGCCAACCCGTTTGACTAAGGCTGTCGAGCCCCACTGGTGCGTTAATATGCAGTTTCAGTGGCAACGGTTCCGTATGGCATACCACCTACCGCAAAACACAATATCTGCCCAACATCCCGTCATTCACGCAATATACACAGGAACGTAATGACTGTAAATACTATACAACCTATACAAATAAACCAACACCCTTCAAGGTTTCAAGAATTCTACGAAACCGTAGCATGGCGGTCTGTACTCAGCCAGCTAGAATCTTTCCGTCTCAACCACAGCCAGTTGCTGCTCCTTTCTGCTGCTTCAGATAAGTTCTTTACTGTGCGACGCAACTCTTGACCACTGAATCCGACGTCTCTGAGGAACCGGGTTGTAGCGTGTGCCACAAAACCTCGACAACCCACTTCCACTGGATAAACCTGGACTCTCCATCCTCGCTGTTCTGCTTCAGTGGCCAGATGAGCATACCGCAATTTCTTCCTCTCATATGCCTCATCTACCGCATCCTCCCATGGCACTGTTAACTCTATCAGTTGAACAATGCGTGCTGATCCAGACCACAAAACAATATCTGGTCGTAGGTTAGTGGTGGCAATCTCAGGTGGAAAAATAAGCCGTTGTTCAAGATCAGCCAGCATCTTCCAGTCCCTAGCAGCTTCCCGTTGTCCTGGGCGAGAATTGGTGTTAGCACCTTTTCTTGGTGGTTGCTCGCCTGGGCGGAGGAATACTGTCTTCTGCGTGTAATGTTTTGCTAGAACAGGCGGCAACTTATTGGTCATACTACGCTTGCCTTCCAATGCTAAAGCCAAACATCGCAATACTTGGTCATGGCGCCAAGTAAACCGACCTTGGCTAAGAGCCACCTTACATCCTGTCAAAATGTGCCTTAATGTGGCAGGTGATGAACACAAAGGACAAGAGGGATCCTCTCCTACCCAGAGGTTTAGGTTCTGCGGTGATGGGAGAACATCATATGTTGACCTAATAAGGAAACTGATCCTACTCTCTTCCATTGACCAAAGGTCTTGCCAGCCCATTTTGCGTTGTTCCACACTATCGCATCTCATCCACTCTCCCTGCTTGGCCTGGGAAATGGCCTTTATACATCTCATCCTCTCCTCCTGCTTTCGCACCTCGTTGACTACCAGCTTCCTCCTTTGAGCTGGGCCTGCCTTGTGCCATTTAGGAGGAGCTAAACTGAGCCCAAAACCCCCTCTTCCATGCTGTACCTGTCCCACGATATCCCCAATTTGAAGGTCAGCCTTTGCCTCTACTACAGATTTCTTTGCTGACCACTTTCAACCAGTTTTTACCACAGGGGCTGCCTCCCTTACACATTTGTCGCGTGACTCTGCTAAAGTCATTTCCAGTCTGACCTTGGCACACTTAAACTCCTCGGTTAAAGCAGAGACTGGCAGCTGCAATACTCCTTCACTATAAAGTCCCACTCTGCTGAGGCAGCGTGGAACTCCCAACCATTTCCTGATGTATGAACTTATTAACGCTTCCAGCTTATCCACTGTTGTCAAAGAAACCTCGTACACAGTCAGTGGCCACAGCAACCTTGGCAGTAGACCAAACTGAAAGCACCAGAGTTTTAGTTTGCCTGGTAGAGCACAGCTGTTTATGCTCTTCAACCCTTCAACTGCTTGTCGTCTAACTTCTCCCACTCGAACTGTGTCCTTTAGATCCCCATCGTACCATCTCCCTAGACTCTTCACTGGCTTCTGAGAAACTGTTGGTATTGCCTCACCATTAATGAAGAATATTTTATCTACTACCTTGCCTTTAACTATTGTGATGCTCCTTGATTTAGAGGGCTTAAATTGCATTCGTGCCCATTCAATATTATCTGTTAACTTCCCCAATAACCGATTAGTGCAGGCTACCGTTGTAGTCATGGTTGTCATGTCATCCATGTATGCTCTGATTGGTGGTAGTCGCATCCCTGGTCCCTTGGTCAAGCGCTCTCCTCCTACTACCCATTTTGATGCCCTAATGATTACTTCCATTGCCATGGTAAAAGCCAGTGGAGAAATGGTGCATCCTGCCATTATTCCAACCTCTAAGCATTGCCATGTAGTGCTGAAATCTGGAGTTGAGAAACTAAATTGCAAATCTCCAAAATAGGCTTTCACTAAATTTGTTATCGACATCGGTACCCTGAAAAAATCAAATGATGCCCAAAGAAGCTCATGTGGCACTGAACCATATGCATTAGCCAAATCCAGGAATGTCACGTGGAGCTCCTTCCTCTCCTTTTTAGCTGATTGCATCGTTGCCAGATAACACTGATATGTTCTAAGCATCCTGAGAATCCTGGAATGCCCGCTTTTTGAACTGAAGTGTCAATGAAGCCATTCTTTAATAGGTAGGTTGACAATCTCTGAGCAATAATGCTGAAGAAAATTTTGCCTTCGACGTTTAATAGTGAAATAGGGCGAAACTGACTGATGCTTGTAGCATCTTTTTCTTTGGGTATAAAGACTCCCCCTGCTCGGCACCATGATCTAGGTACAACCTGCTTTTCCCAAGCCACTTTTATCAATTTGCACAGAATCCTTAGAACTCCTGAAGCACTCTTGTACACTCTGTACGGAACTCCATTAGGCCCTGGAGATGATGAAGCCCTTGCCTTTCTCACAACCTGCTCTATCTCTTTCCACTTAGGTGCACAGACCTCCATTTGGTATTCTGGTGGATTGACAGGTGGGATGTCTGACGGAATTGACATAGGCTCATGCCTTTTTGCATCTGTATGCGTTTCCTCCAAATATCTCTCTAGCTCAACCCTAGACGCTTTTAAAGTGCCATTCTTCTCACTGGTGAATAACTTCTTTATGAATTTGAATGGATCTTTATAGAAATTAGCCCTCGCACGTTCCTTCTTTTTGTAGCGTTTCCGTAGGCGCTCAGCTCTGCGTAATGTTGCAAGCTTATCTTTTATGGCCCTTTGTAAGAGATTGAGTCCCTCCTTCTGACTTTGTTCCGCTCTTTTCCATTGCTTCCTCAGCTGTCTCCTTTCTCTAGCTAACCCTTCAATTTTCTGCTGCCGTCTAGACAATCCAGGAGTGGTTTGTACTTTTTCCTTCCTTTTTTCCACACCAAACCTCTCACTTCCATATGCTTAAATGATGTCCCCAAATTTATTCAGCTTCTTTTCAACTGTACCAGTTAATCTTTCCAATGCAAAGCATAGATCTGTGTTTACCGTGTCCCATGCAGTTTTCTCACTAGCTCTTGGCCATCTAACTCCAGGCCTATGCCCGTTGAGGTTCTTTTCTCTCTTATGCTGGTTAGTCTGACTGGGTTCACAAGAATCAATGTGTTCATCACTAACTGTGCAAACCCTCATCTCCTCTATGACAGGGGTGCTGATATCCTGCGAACTGTGGTTTGCTTCCTGTCGCTGGATTTCATTCGACTGACTTGACTGACTCCGTAAGAAGTACTGATCAATGCGAGGCCCTTGTCCCTTCTCCCTCAAGCATTTCATTTTCCCTTGATGAATCTTCAAACCCCTGACCGTTGTCGCCTTGCTCCAGCCACAGACACAAGCTTGGAGTTCAATGGCTTTGCTAACTGCTGAACCTGAACTAGTCTTTTGTGAAGTACTCTCCAAACTCATATCCGTTTCCATTCCAAAGTCGTTAACCATGTTGTCCGCCATTGAGTCATCTTCCGCCCCTGCTCTCGCAGACTCTAGGGGTATTTTCCTCTTTAATTTTTCAGAAGCCTTGGGCGGGTGTCTCCAGCATCCTGTAAACACAGAGCTGGATACTGCCGACAAGGGTAGCTAACCCTTACCAGCCCCATTGGGGTCTCTTTCCTCCTGTCAGCTGTCTCTCCAGGCTGTCACAAGGTCTTTCCCTTGTTGCCAGCAGCACTATTCACCGCAGTCACTGGACGTATCCAGATCTTCATGATTTCCATTACACGAGAGTAGATGTTAAAACTTCATGCTGATTTGTACTCGGCTTTCGCCAAGATAAGCACCAACTAAGACGTAGCTTTACAGTAACCTATGCTTCTCCATCCATTTACAATTCTTTCCATCTGGTGACGTGAATCTCCTTGTGTCTGGTGTTAATAGTGTATTTGCGCGTCAGCACACATAACGGCTGCAACCACAGTACGGTCCCCCCATAACAACCCTCTGGATTGAGCGGAGTAGGGAACATCTCTAGGGTCTTCAAGTGGGCACCTTCCGTCCTCAGTGTTTCGTCGACTAGCCCACGACACCTCAAGAGGGCTCGACAGTGACTCTGGCGTCTCAGAGTCACCCCCCTCCGTCCCCCACTCAACTCAGCCCAGCTTACTGACCTC
Organism: Siphateles boraxobius; assembly: GCF_051911475.1. Taxonomy (NCBI): domain Eukaryota; kingdom Metazoa; phylum Chordata; class Actinopteri; order Cypriniformes; family Leuciscidae; genus Siphateles; species Siphateles boraxobius. Next base: position 17,489,544 of record NW_027508975.1, read on the forward strand.
TACTTCCCTCTTGCTGCTGAGACCTAACCACAATCTCACAATCTCTCCGCAACCCAACCATACGCGCCAACCCGTTTGACTAAGGCTGTCGAGCCCCACTGGTGCGTTAATATGCAGTTTCAGTGGCAACGGTTCCGTATGGCATACCACCTACCGCAAAACACAATATCTGCCCAACCACCCGTCATTCACGCAATATACACAGTAACGTAATGACTGTAAATACTATACAACCTCTACAAATAAACCAACAGTGCTGCTGAGACCTAACCACAATCTCACAATCTCTCCGCAACCCAACCATACGTGCCAACCCGTTTGACTAAGGCTGTCGAGCCCCACTGGTGCGTTAATATGCAGTTTCAGTGGCAACGGTTCCGTATGGCATACCACCTACCGCAAATCACAATATCTGCCCAACCACCCGTCATTCACGCAATATACAGAGGAACGTAATGACTGTAAATACTATACAATCTCTACAAATAAACCAATAGTGCTGCTGAGACCTAACCACAATCTCACAATCTCTCCGCAACCCAACCATACGCGCCAACCCGTTTGACTAAGGCTGTCGAGCCCCACTGGTGCGTTAATATGCAGTTTCAGTGGCAACGGTTCCGTATGGCATACCACCTACTGCAAAACACAATATCTGCCCAACATCCCGTCATTCACGCAATATACACAGGAACGTAATGACTGTAAATACTATACAACCTATACAAATAAACCAACACCCTTCAAGGTTTCAAGAATTCTACGAAACCGTAGCATGGCGGCCTGTACTCAGCCAGCTAGAATCTTTCCGTCTCAACCACAGCCAGTTGCTGCTCCTTTCTGCTGCTTCAGATAAGTTCTTTACTGTGCGACGCAACTCTTGACCACTGAATCCGACGTCTCTGAGGAACCGGGTTGTAGAGTGTGCCACAAAACCTCGACAACCCACTTCCACTGGATAAACCTGAACTCTCCATCCTCGCTGTTCTGCTTCAGTGGCCAGATGAGCATAACGCAATTTCTTCCTCTCATATACCTCATCTACCGCATCCTCCCATGGCACTGTTAACTCTATCAGTTGAACAATGCGTGCTGATCCAGACCACAAAACAATATCTGGTCGTAGGTTAGTGGTGGCAATCTCAGGTGAAAAAATAAGCCGTTGTTCAAGATCAGCCAGCATCTTCCAGTCCCTAGCAGCTTCCCGTTGTCCTGGGCGAGAATTGGTGTTAGCACCTTTTCTTGGTGGTTGCTCGCCTGGGCGGAGGAATATTGTCTTCTGCGTGTAATGTTTTGCTAGAACAGGCGGCAACTTATTGGTCATACTACGCTTGCCTTCCAATGCTGAAGCCAAACATCGCAATACTTGGTCATGGCGCCAAGTAAACCGACCTTGGCTAAGAGCCACCTTACATCCTGTCAAAATGTGCCTTAATGTGGCAGGTGATGAACACAGAGGACAAGAACATGACACCCAGAAGTCTATAATATATTTTATTAGATCGCAGCCTTTGTGATTTGATAATCGTACTAAGCCATATTGCCAAACCGATTTTATTTCTATAAGGCTATAATCCTAGACATTAGGCAAAAGAAACGTTAAGGAAAGACAGAGGAAAAGATGGGTGAATGCAAAGGTCAATGAAAAACTCAAATCGCATGGCCAGAACTCCAGAGAGACTGTGGTGTGTCTGCACATTATATATAGAATAAAGAAAGTGCTGTTCACCTGGTGATGTCTTCTGATAGCTGGGCAGGATCAGGTGGGTAGAACTTCACATTGAATGTGAAATCATAGTTGGTGCCTAGATATATGTAAACATGATTTAAAATAGCAACAACAGAAAATAGAGACTGACTTTCTGATAATTATAACATATACCAACGAGCTTGATCGATTACTCACCTTGTACTTGCCGTCTGATCTCCTTGGTAAAGTCCAGCCATGTCTGAAAGAAAAAGAAAGCTTTAACTAAAGGCCTGTTTACACCAAGAACGATAATGATAACTAAGATAACTACAACAATAGTAGTACAATAGTAATAGGCTTCCCCGCCATATGTTCTGTATAATTGTAAGCAAGTTCTGCATTTGAGTCATTTGCCGTTTTAAATACTCAAGCTCTTTAATGTTGGATGTATTCTGATTGGCTCTCAATGTTTTTATTGTTCATCATCTTCATTAAGTGATTCAGATATTGTCCTTTTTATATTTATTGTTATAGCTATAGACATATCTATTCTCATATAATGAGATTCAGTATTAAAACTGTGAAGTTATAGTTATCGTTCTTGGTGTGATCAGGCCTTTAGTGCAAACAAAACTCCTGATAAGTATAAAGAAAGCAAATCTATTTTTAAAATACATACAGTCAATCATTTAAAAAATATATATGAACATTTCAAAAGCTAAATTAAACCTGAAGAAAAAAATCTGTCAAGAAAAAAAATAGCAGTAAATATTAAAAGAATGTGAGTGAGTGCCAACAGATTGAGGTACCTTTATGGTTGGAGTCTCCCATATGGCCAGACCGTAATAGTCCTTCTCTAATAGGTTCAAGTGGTCACACACCTTTGCAAACAGCTCCTGGCCTTTGGCATGTTTCTGGAAACAAAGAAATGTAGTTAAAACATAACAACATAGTCCTATTTTAGTGTTTTAAGCAGACTTGTGTTTTTAAAGCAAATTACTTTTTATTTAATTACTATTATGGGACTGCTAAAGGTTAAGATATTTTTACAAGATAAATAGATCACATGCAAATAAAGGAGGTCATGTGACAAGAATGTAGCACATTTCTGTTTGAAACATTGTTGAATTATGCTGACTGTTTCACTTACTATTTTTGAAGCATATAATGTATGTTCTACATAAATAGTTGTCTTTGTAAGTTGGTATCCACCTTATTTTTCAATGCCGGAAGTAACCTATTTTCTTTGAATGTGTGGAGACTCAACAAAAAACTGGAAGAATAACATAATGCTGTAAATGTTAAAGTAATTTGTGCTACTAACCAGTGTGTTTATGATTACGATAATAATTTATATAATATGATAACAAGTAACAGTTAGCTATATCACGCAGCATAACAACAACAAATTTTTGTTACAGCTAAAATAACTGGAAGGGCTTGAGACCTGAAGACTGAACACATTCAAGTTACAACGTTAAAAATAAGGTAGATTCAATTCTGATAGACTCTTGTGTGAGTCATGAAATCGAATTGTTATCTTAGCTTGCTACATGCTAACGTCAGAAATAGCTGTGAATGTAAAGCGAGACTTGCAGGTCAAGTTCCTTCTAATAAGGATGTTCTGTTTCGCTTAGAATGCTTTCTCGGTAGACATGGAGTCAGCTCAGTCGGTTTTTAAGAGCCACAGTACGATCGCAACAAAAGCAGGCCAAAGTGTCACATCAGCAGAAACAGTCCCTTGGTAGTCTGAGAGTCAATTAGCAAATGAAGTAAAAGCCCTTGAGCAATGCTTGAGTTTCAGAGTCACTCTCCCGGGACTATACAATGATACACCACACTTGATTAGCAACAAAAGCGGCGGTTGTGTGTTTTGTGTGTGCTTGTCGCTTACTTCCAGTTCACACTCAAAGAGGGTATCATCCAGCAACTTGACTTTGCAGTGCATGATCCTGGGGCGGCGAGATGCTTTCTGCTTCTTCCCCTCCTCCTCCTCCTCCTCTTCCTCTTCCTCCTCCACTGCGTTCTCCTCCTCCTCTTCCTCATCATCTTTCTCTTCCTCTTTTTCTCCTTCCTCCTTTAGTTTAGTTTCTGCTGCACCTGCATCTTCCGGCTTTGGCTCTTCCTCTACTTTCTCTTTTTCCTTCTCACAGTCCTTGTCTTTATCTCCCTCCTCTCCTTTGGCCTTGTCCTCATTTTTCTTCTCCTTCTCTTTTTTCTCCTTCTCTTTCTTCTCTGCTTTCTCTTTCTTCTCCGACTTCTCCTTCTTCTCTAGCTTCTCCTTCTTCTCTAGCTTTTCCTTCTTCTCTAGCTTCTCTTTCTCTAGCTTCTCTTTCTCTAGCTTCTCCTTCTCTAGCTTCTCCTTCTCCAGCTTTTCCTTCTTCTCCAGCTTCTCCTTCTCCAGCTTCTCCTTCTTCTCCAGCTTCTCCTTCTTCTCTGGCTTCTCCTTCTTCTCTGGCTTCTCCTTCTTCTCTGGCTTCTCCTTCTTCTCTGGCTTCTCCTTGTCTGCTTTCTCCTTCTTTTCTTTTTCCTTCTTAACCTTCTTCTCCTTTTTCTCCCCCTTCTCCCCCTTTTCTCCTTTGCCTGAATCCAGCTCTGCGTCTTCCTTCTGATCTGCTACAATTTGCTGGAGGAAGACAGAATTAAACGTGTGAAAAACCAAAGCTTAGATAATACACAATCAACAATGTCTAGGCCTAGGGATTCATAAAAAATGATTCTTTCAGTTTTTCCAAGAATGGAATTTAACCTCCCTTCAAGAAACTGGCCCAACATTTTAAACAATAAACAAACTAGTTTTCCAGGAAAGATTTTTTTTGTTTTTTGTATCGCAACATCCAATCAACAAGTGATGCATAGAACCGTTAAAGCTACTTAAAGCATTGTGACTTTAACTGTAAAATCTTCGCAACCATAACACGTGGTTTAATGTCTCTATTCAAGTGAAAAAAGAGATTATAATAAATAATAAAAAGCTAGCGGAAAGGAAAAAGCTGAGGCATGTTGACAGCAGTTAGCAGTGCCTGTTCAGTATGAACAGCCTCTCAGAAAGCTTTTAGTGCTGCTGGAACAGATGAGAGCTGCACAGAGAAGGTTTTAACATGCAACCTTTGACCGTAACACAAACGTGTGAATGTCAGATGTGTGAAGCTCCACAGTCCAGTTAGCCTTTGGACAGACATCCCTTTCTACATGCGAACAGTTTGAACATCCAGTTGTCATCCTGAGGTCATACCTGACATGTTGTTAAGCCCACACACCAGTAGGATAAGTGTTACTCATACTTTTTGCTTAAAAAAAAAACGTAGAAAATCTTAGAAAGGCCTGGTTTCACAGACAGTTGCTAGTTGTTTTCACTTAAAACAGCTATATAATGCATTTTAGTTTGGGACTGGACTTAAGCCTTCTCTTTGAAACCGGGGGACTTCCTATTAACTTCCACTTCAACTCATTAACAGCAGCATTACTATTATTATATATTATATACAACAGAAAAGAAAATTACATACTGTTGCTTCAAAGGACTTGGAAGTTAGTCATATTGACTACTTTTATGATATTTTTTTTTATGTAGTGTTGCATGCACCAAAGTTTTGGCAACCGAAACTATTCGTCTGGAAATTAATTTCTGATTTCGTCACAAAAGAGTTTTGAAGGGCCGAAATAACTGACTAAAACAGAGAAGTTTAATTAGTGCTTCTCAGCTGCTAAATCAGCTTGCAAACAATGACACGTAATGTTACATTTAACTCAGGAAAGCCATGCATTGACCATTGATCTTTAGTTAGCTTGCAAAAAAGTGACTTTACCGAGGAACATTGGGTAACGCTTTAGATTAATGCCGGGAAAGTACTGCGTAATTAAAGAGATTTTACAGTGTAACTTTCTGTTATAGTGTACCTATAAAGTACTTACATGTAATATAAGGGAACAATATGTAAAGTTTGGGAAATAAAGGGGTAACAACCAGGAGAATAAAAAATATATACTGTATTTATACTGTAAGTATTACAGAACTAAGGGGTACTTATTCTACTATTATGATACAACAATCTTACATTTGGGAGCAATTTATCAAGAAAATATACTGCGTACCTTTTTGTAATAATGGCTTTTTAATAATTACAGGGTACATATGTGAAGTCATATTTTTTTGCTTATTCTATTATACTGAGCTTTTTCCTCCCAAAAAATTACTTTAAAGATACGTCGTTTTTTAGAAAATTCAAGAAATTATCCATTTAAAAAAACTAAGTTTAAACATAATGAAAAGCATCCCTAAACAGGAGGCCAGGTTGAATCATCCGGCACAGACTGGGGGAGAGGCCACAAATCCGTGAGTACAGTTTACAAACCCGTGGGAACGGATTGTGAAAGCATGGGCACGGTTTATGAATTGGTGGGTACAGATTGCAAAAACTGAAGGCACGGTTTACAAATCTGAGACCGCGGATTAGAAACTCGTGGGTACGGTTTATTAATCCGTGGGCACGATTTGTTAAACCGAGGGAACAGTTTGAGAATTCGTGAGTACGGTTTATAAACTGAGCGAACGGATTGCAAAACCGTCGCCACGGATTGTTTTTTTTTTTCCCCACAGGTGACTTCCCGGGCTCCGTATTTCCGCGATTGCTCTCCGTGGAAGTGAATTGGTTATCCAATCAGCTGCTGCTGGTCAAATCATGTCAATCATTTTCATTTACTTCACTGCTATTGCTGGACGGCATAGTGGCAGAATGGCTGAAAGAAAGCATGAAAGTGGAGCACAAAAACGTAAATTACTAAAGTTAAGAGAACAACGGGACCAAGATATATTGAAAAAAAATCCTAAAATGACTGCATATTTCAAAGCTGCTGAATCTTCATCCAGTCGAAGACAAGATCCACCGCAGACTGCCGGAACGGAGCTAGCTGAAACGCCTGCAGCTAGCTCATCATGTTATCGGTAATATTTCAGGGAATTTGGGGAGTTATTCCACAATGCAGTGTTTCCTCTATGTTTTTTTTATTGTGGCGGTGCGCAATGGCAAAATTTCTTCCGCCTCGCTTTTTATTTTTGTTAAAATGTTCGCTTTCTTCCGAGTCGACTATTAAACGAACAGCTCGCGGGATGATTCGGGTGTTAGGCGTCTTCAGGGCTATCATCCACTCACGAGGCAGAGGCGCTGGCGCCCTCCTAGCAACGGCGATTCGGGTTCGCGCTTAAAAACGTCACTGCGTCCGCGGGAGACGGCTTTAAAAAACGCAGACACCAAAATCAAGAAATAAATAACTATGGCTATAACATTACAAGAAACATCAGGGCTCGAAATTAACATCAATGCTCGAAATCAAAGCCATTTTGGCCGCATATGCTCCTGAAATATAATCGTTGCGACCTAAAAATATATTTGGGTGCTGACTATTACGCGAAATTTAAAAGGCTGATTTGACGTTTACTTGACTGACAGGACAGCTGTTTCGGTGGTTGTCTAGCAACATAAAAATGCAGCGCACTGCTCGTTCTGTTTTATCGAACCTGAACAACGCGTGTGATCGTCTCCATAAGAAGATGAAACGAACGCTGACAGATTTCTTTTGTAAGCCGTCACCTAAAGAGGTGGAACACGCCAATGCCGATGGTGAGATTTTTATTTTTATTTTTATTTTTATTATTATTAATATTAACACATAGCTTATTTAGTTTTATATAGCAATGATTAATATCATCAACTGCTGGCTAAGCTATCCATCATCTGCTGGAACATTTATGGATTTACAAGACCAAAACAAACCAATTATGTGGCTATTCTTTCCACTTACACCTCTGTTTTGGTTGTACTGCCAGTGTTTCTTGATCATAATTAAATGGTTGATTCTAAGCACTGGGCCTTGTTTCTATTTGTGGTTTGTTTGTAATGTTCAATTTTTCATTTTAGCTACATGGTGTGGTGGTAATTGTTAAACAATTAAAAAAATCACATTTCTCAATGCAAGATTGCAAAGAATGTATGTCGTTTATCATCTTCCATTCATATTGTCACAAGATTCAGGGAATCCAGAGAAATCTCAGTCTGTGTAGGGCAAGGCAGAAGACCTCTGTTGAATGTAGGTGACCTTTGAGCCCTCAGATGGCATTGCACAAGATACCATCATGCTGATCCGTTAAATACAGCCACATGTGCTCAGGAGTAATTTGGAAAACCGTTTTCACTGAACACAGTCTGACTCTGCATTAAGAAATGCCACTTGAATCTCTGTTACGCAAGGAGAAAGCTATACATCAATTCTTTGTGGAGATGCCGGCGAGTTCTCTGGGCCTGAGCTCATCTCAGATGGTCTAGAAGACCATGGAAATGTGTGCTGTGGTCAGATGAGTCCATGTTTCAGCTTGTTTTTGGAAAAAAAATGGACACCGAGTTCTCAGTCCCAAAGACGAAAGGGACCAACCAGACTTTCACCAGTGACAGGTGCAAAAGCAAACATCTGTCCTGGTATTGAGGTGCATCATTGCAAACGGTATGGGTAACATGCATTATTTTGAAGGTACCATTGACATGGAGGCATGTATTTGGATTGTACAGAGACATAAACTGCCATCAAGATGACATCTTTCCTGGGAAGCAAGACAATGCCAGGCCTCATTCTGCACATGCTAAAACTGAGTGGTTTCTAGACACTCTGCACCATAGAAGGGATGTGTCTGCCTGTTTACTGCAGTCCAGATATGTCTCTTTTGGAAAATGTAAGACCCATCATGAAAAGGAGAATCAGGCAACGATGACCACAGACTGTTGAGCGGCTGTCTTGTATCAAACAAGATTGGGCAAATATTCCACTAGGAAAACTACAACAATTAGTATCCTCAACTCCCAAATGATTAAAAAGTGTAATTAAAAGGAAAGGTGAAGTGACACAGTGGTAAACATGTCTCTGTCCCAACTTTTTTGGGGTGTGTTGCAGCCATCAAAATCAAAATATGTTCATATTTACAAAATACAATTATGTTGGTCAGCGAAAACATTGGAAAACTTTTCTTTGTACTTTTGTCAGTTAAAAAAAAGTTTAAATAGAATTAACAAATCACAGATTCTTGATTTTATTGCATTTTACAAAATGTCCCAACTTTTTCTGATTTGGGGTTGTATTTTTTCTTTATAATCAGGCACTAATTTAACCACCATTGAAAATTACATCTTAGCTATTATCGCTATAAGGTAATATTTTAGATCAAATAGATAGTTTTTTTATATAAAACATTATAAATGTTTTATTAGTGTTATCCAAAAGGACACATGATATTGCTGCAAAGTGCACTAGTGACCGAAAAGGTCAAAATATCAACATTTTAAGAGAAGCTTACTCACATTTGCACATGTTCTGGTGCTCCTTCAGGGTCTTCTTTTTGATACAATATTATGTCACTTGACATACCAAAATGCATTATGGTCCAAAATGGTAATTTGTGTCTGTTATCCAGGAATGACAATAGAGAAATCACAATTTGGAGACAAAAGTCTTTATGTCATAAAAATTTAAATAAACTTAGTATTATCACTATATTTGTAGGTATCGTTGAAAAAATTAATACAGTTATGCCCATAATAAATACTTTTAATAATATTTTTTACATTTTTGTTGTATTTTTGTATTCAGATTTTAAGCCAGGACAGTTTTGGGACTTTTGAGCTCAATAGTTCCTTCAAGATTAATTATTTATATTGAATTCTCACATGAGTAATTAAAGAGGGGGAAGTTGAGTCATTTAATGAAGTGCATTTAAAAATGGATACATTTTTAATGTAATTAATATGCTTTGGACACCGGAATTGACACGCCACGTCATTGACCCATATATATTGTTTGAATATTCATGCTTGCAATAACAGACAACACCAAATAGACAGAGACAGTATACAGAGAGCTCTTGCTGAAGGCACAGAAGCTAGCACAGTCTGTTTTCAGGTGTGCTTTATAGTTTCCTGGTCGATGATTTTACCCGCCTATGACATCTCGTCACACCATTGGACTGATTATACACTTGTTTCACGACGCAATCACGCAGGGGCGTTCCCACCCCGTCTCAACGCAGCTCGAGTTTCCTTGAAAGGGAACTTTATTTTTGCTTTTTGGCTTGAATGAAATCTTTAATTTTCATGTTATTTTAAATTAAATAGCCTATTTCATTTCATTTCATTTCCAGTGTTTCAGTATAATTGGTTCACTACTTTTATGGCGTTTTTGACCTTTTAATAATTGTTTGCACTAAAAAGTTTGGGGGGAGGTTAATGGAAATAAAATTATATTTCAATAAGTCAAAACACCTCAAACAGGTATGATGTCAAATTCAACAAATGCATATTTAATGATCTAATAAATCAAGGCTTTTGCACTTCATGTCACACTATCTAAACTGTCAAAATGTGCTGATTAGCAGCAAATTCTCATCCGAGAAAAAAAAAACATAATTTGTAATGATATCAACCTCATGGCTCTACAATCTGAAAAAGCGCAATAGACAGCATGGATCACGTGTGTCTTGATAACTAATCAAATATAGATTTAATATGAGTGAATTTCTGTTGTACATCATTCAATCACTCTTTGTTAAGACCATAGAATGTTAAATGGCAAACATGTTAAAAATTACAGATAGGCAGCTTTCATCAAATAATGGCTTATAATGACAATGTATTCTTTTTCTTACCTGGTTTTCAGTACTGCTGATTGAGTGCTGGTCTAGAGCAACATCGCCCTCTATACGCAGTTCTGGCTCGGGGTCCGCTATAGGAGCTTTGGGTTCTTCCTGGCTATCCTTCTCTCTAGTCCTCTCCGTCTCCACCCCCTCGCCCTCGGAGCACTGTGAGCGACGCTTCAGGAAGGAGGAGAAAAGGCGGGAGAGGCCACGGCCAGCGGAGGTGCGCTGTCGTGGCTTTAGCTGCTGTTCCTCCTCCGAGCCCCCAGGGGGCGCCGAGGTGCCGGAGGGACTATCCTGAGCTGTATCAGTAGGGCCTGGCTCCTGTGCAGTGGGGTCCTCTTCTTCCTGCTGCTGTTCAACCACCTGTTTCTTCTGAACGCTCTCCGCCTCGTCTGTCGTCATGGCAGTCACTGGAGCAAGAAAACTTTCAGTTAAAGTTACGTATCAAATTTATAGCATTTTATAATTGCTGACTACATACAAATTCAAATAATATTCATCTTAAATATAATGAGATTAAGATTGGAGAGTGAAAATAGTATTTTAAAAGTGTCCGGATTTTATACTATTTCCAGGGGATTTTCACAGTATGGGCCTGTCCCAATACCTAGCGCATACCTTTCACGTGACATGAAGTAAATGTGCAAGGCTGTCCCAGGTCAGAAAAATGCCAAAGCTCAGTAACCTTAATGTACACGTAATCCACACTATCACTAATTGTGGGAAAGGAGGAGATTTTTAATGATGAGGAATGTGCAAACACAATACTATAAAATCATTGTAACATTTTTGGTCAATACATTGTAAGCATTTCTAAAGGCGGGTGCACACTGTACGATTTCCAATAGTCCTTTACGATTGTTGCTTGTCAGACTGTACAAACATGATCCCCGCAGTAAGACATGTCACACTGTGGGATCTCAGTTGTCTTTAACATCAGACTGTACAATAGTCAAGATTCATTCAAAACAGAAGACTCGTCTGTAGTTTTACATCATCAATCCGTGACCCGTTCGCTGACGGTGAGCTGCAATTACATGCGGGATTGAAATGGGAACGAGCAAACAAAAATTATCTCTAGCGATAATTCTGATCATGGCTTGTCTTGAAAAGAAAAATGGGGAAAAAACGAAGACTGTGTATGGAACGAGTGGTGGTTTGTTGTTGTTGCACTAATTGCGTCATCAGAGTATGTGCTCCTATAGGTTTTGACGGTTGTTGCAAGAGAAGAAACACAGCAGGACTGTACCTCAAAACTTCTGAAACTGGCAGAATTTCATTGGAGGTAAAATTTGACCTCAATGGTCATTAATTAATCAGCTGTCTGTCAACATGTCAAAATAGCGATCAAAGACTACAGATATTGGCCTAGGATCAGAGGAATCTTTAAGGATTCGCAAAATTTGTCTCAGGTGGCCAAATCGTGGCCAAAATCGTACACACTTCAGGACATGGTGCCACCTGGCCATGTGCCCAATTGCCCACATGGTAAATCAGATTCTTGCCTTAGATGTTCATGACAGTTCATCAGAGATGTATTGATGTCCAATTAATGAGCAACTCAAAGAATCAGTTTATCAGTTGAATGATATGTTCATGAGAACTGATTCAATAATTCAGTAAAGGCGGTTAATAATCCACTGGACAGAAAGAATATATCTGGATAATTTACATTTTGGAATGTTCTTTCAAACCAACAAAGCTATCATTTAACTAAAGCTGTAAAATATAGCATGTTTTGGTGTATGGACAACTATTATGATACTTTATGGTGTTCTGTGTTGTTTTGAAGCCTAAAAGCTTCAGTCCTCATTCTTTGTATTTGCATGTCTAGAATTTCTTGTTTTGTAATGCACAGAAGAAACTAAGTAAATGGGGAGTACATTATGAGACTTTTCATCTTTGGGTGAACTATCCCATTAATAATAATTTAAATTAGTAACTTTATTTTTTTTATTTAAACTTAATAAACTAAATTGTAATACATTTTTTAGAATAAAAAACATGAATTTGATTCTAAATCATTGTGAATTAAGCAGAATCGTTCAAGAAAGAATCACTATCCCTGAAGTGAATCGATTTTTTTCACTCACCCCAGCATATGGGTGCAATGAGAGATTCTGTGAAAGTCGAGCTAAGAACTATACCACAAAACTACAGCCATACATCGCCACTGAACCCTGAAGAGTGTGAATAGGACTAAACAAAATAACAAATGGACCTCTCACGCTCTTTCACACACTTGTACACAGCAAACACATGACGAAGTAAATCTAATGTGCTCTTTTAGAATGCATCTGTCTATTTTGAAATAATCAGTGAAGCCATATCCAATTACGACAAAATCACGCTTTCAGTGTTAAATCTAATCCAATGAGCGCACATGAACCACTTTAGACATTGAAGGTGTTATGTGAGCCAGCCTACCCCAGACCTAATGACATCACAGAAGATTTACATACTAAAACATTATGGGTGATGGTCTAAATAAGGTTTACAAAACCTGATGCAGCTTGACCTGGGTTACCAAGACAACAGTGGATTCACTAAGGTGTCATCAGTAGATACATAGCATTGGGTAAAAAATACTATGGAAGTCAATGGGGCCCATGAACTGTTTGGTTACAGAAATTCTTCAAAATATCTTATTTGTGTTCAGCTCAGCAGAAGCGAGAAATTCATACAGGTTTGGAAACAACTTAAGGGTTAGTAAATGGTGACAGGATTTAAATTTTTGTAAAAAAGCCGTTGCGCTTTTTCCAATGGTAGAGCCACGGACCCTCGTATCTCCCAATGGTTAGGACTCCATGCAGACAGTGACCCGCGGACCCTCCTGGTGACGAAAATTACTTCACGGCGGACAGTACACGGACAGTGCGCGGATCGTCACGAAAACGGACGGCCGAATTATACTTGAGTTTAATGTAATCAGTGTGCAGCTGAACACCACGTAACAATGTTAATATTATTCAAAGATCTCAGAATTGTGCTGCTGTGATCTCTGTACATGTACAGCTTAGACCTGGACAACCACAACAAGCTGGTCAAATGGCTGCTGGATACCAGCTGCACCTGAGTTACATAAAAGCAGAATTGCTGAGTTTAAAAATAAAACATGATCTCAGCAAACAAGCACTTTCACTGTACTGCTGCCCCATTAAGATTCAGACTAAACTGCCTGAGTGCTCAGCATAAGAAACCTTAAACACGACTCGAAGATGTTCCTCTAACCAATTCCCAACTAAACATAATCCATTCCATTCTCTGCCCGGACCATGCATCTGTCTCCTTTGTTCTCTATCCCTCCTTGTCAAAAAAAAAAAAAAAAACACCTACAAATAGTCTCCCTCCGGTGTAGTATTGCATTGAAATTTGGGTCTTTTTTTATAATAAGGTCTGATATGTGGGTTCCACCACATTATAAAAAAGGCTGTTTTTATTTTAGTTTTGCTGACATTAATAGTGATAACAATTAATAGACCACAGCACACAGACAAGTAAATAAACACAGACTCAAATAGCTTCCTATTGAATCCTTTTGTCCACACACATTCACACACAGGTCTGCCATTCAGTCATCATTCTTTCCCATTCATTAGCAAAATAATTACAAAGCCTCATTATGAGGGTTCAAGTTTAAGCACAAGCTGTCTCTTGAGGACAGACAGCAAACACAGTGGACTAAAGAAGACAGTCATGCAGAATGGCTGTGTGTGTTTGTGTGAGTATTTAATAAACTAATCTGGCACTAAGAAGCATTTAGGACCTAACCTCCCTTTTACAGCAAATATCCTCCATTTACTTTATTCTCAAGAAAGCAACGTAAAAATAAGGTCAAGGAACTTGTCACTAAATGTGTTTGAGGTGTTGAGGTTTGTTCAGGTTCTAGGAAAAACAACATAATTGTTTGTGTGCGTTGCGTTCCCTCTTCAATAGTCTCTTCAATAGAGAAACATACACTCATATTCCCTACACGATGAAATACTCTTTTGTGCAGGTGTCTGTGATTGCCAAATGCAAATTGTTACACCTCCCATCCTGAAATGAACCCAAACAGGAAGTGAACTTCTGAGCTTCTCGTTTTATCTACTTAAAGCCATCAACAAATAAACTACAGACACCCACCACCTGCTAAAGGACTGAACCATCCAGCTGCACAAATGCAAGCCAAAAAAAATGCTTTACTACAAAGAGTGTGTTTCACAAATCTTCCCTCTTCACATCTGTCTAAGTGTAGATGGACACTGACCCTACAGCAAACGCACACACTTAGGCTAGTGCTCTGCTAGGGGATCTGCGAAACTCCTTTAGAACCGGCCCATGTTTCCACTGACCTGAGGGCCAAATGATGACACACAGAGTACAACAACCTGTCCACAAACAAACCTGATGATCTCTGTTTACGAGTTTTGAAAACATATTTTTGAACAGTTAATATTCAGTAATATTATCAATTTAACTACACTGAGACTATCGGGTTAGAACAAAATTTGAACTGAATTGTTGAATAATGACACTTTAAAACATCGACACCTATTGAACTGAATAAAATCAACATTGAACTGACTTGAGCTGAAAAATGACACTACTGTCTTCTGTAGAGTTGCTTATAGCTGAATTCAGCATATTTCATGATTAATGAACTTTGCAACATTGACAGTTACTGAACTGAATTGAAACCCTGAACTAAATTTAGGCAAGCTGAATTATGAACCGTTTTCTGTAGGCCTGCTTTACAGCAAAAATTAAACTTAATTTTATAATATATGAATTTTACAACGTTAACACTGTTATTTTCTTGTTTATTAATGTGATGCTGCTTTGAAACAAACTGTAAGAGTGAGGTTGTATGAATTCGTACGGATTAGCCACCTCGTAAAATTTGTACGAATTGCCGTGAGATCGGGTTGGACCTACCAGCACAATTTGCATCGCTTCCCTGCCATTCACAAATCCTCTCCCATGGCCTCATGGGACAGTAAAGTGTCCATTGGATGCAATTCAGAATCTCACTGGAAGCAGGTCATACGGGCACTATTACTGTTTTATGGATTTTTGCCTACTATATAGTAAGGAAGTATGAGATTTCGGTTGCAGCCTGTGTGTAACTAATTATAATAGGCTGGGTATAATAGGGCTAATAGCAATAGGGTGTCTGTCAGTTGAATAGGTGTTGCAATGCTCCGCATCGGGTGCTTGCAGTGTAAATAACTTAATAATGATGGTAGTGATCTAGTTTTGTTTTGCATCAGTTCCTGATTTGAGACCAGCAGGTGCAGAGCCCATTTTACAATCTGTACCGTCTTGTATTCCACGCTGTGCCCGTGGAAAGAGGTATAATTCTACAGAAGCCATCTCATTTTCATGGCCTGAAGGAACAGGTGAGCAGGGTGTCTGGATGCGTCCAGTGACATAACAGCAAACAAACAAACAAACACAATACTAGTTTTCCCGCAGGCCGTCCAATATCTCCCCCAAATCAACGTTATACAGGCCCTTTCACACCATTAATATCATGTTCACTGCCAATATGAGGCCTGTCTACATGCATTTGTGTTACAATGCTTTTGTACGGCCGCTATTAATGTGCGGGGTGGAGGAAGGAGGGGCCGTGGGCGTAACGGCATAGATTTACTGAGATAACAATGCCAGAAACAAACACTAAACCGAGACAGAGACATATTAGACACGCTGAAGTCCTGAACCCTCTCTAAACATCAGACAACAACACCAACTCTGAGTTTATCAGGAGTGAATGAAAAAAAAAGACATTCAACAATCAGGAATAGAAAAGCCAAAGTTCAAATATCGGTAGACTTTATGTGGTATGTAATAATAAAAAAAAAGATATTAATGAAGAATGAATGAATAAATAAATGTTACTAATGTAGTAAAAATAATTGAAAATAAATATTATCGTATTTAAATTAATATTGAATAAGTAAATAAAATTATTAAATACAAACAATACTCCAGTTTTTTTATAATAATCAAATGTATAATAATAAAATAAATATTTAACACATTTAAATAAATATTTGATCAAATAATTAATGTTAAAAATACTCCATTATACAAACTCTCTCTCTCTCTCTCTCTCTCTCTCTAGCTCTCTCTCTCTCTAGCTCTTTTGTTTGGATCCTTTGGCCACTAACACCACTGCACTGACACTAATCCATTCTTTAACATTCTCTCCCCCTCCCCCTCTCTCTCTCTCTCACTCTCACAAACACACACACACACACACACGTTGGGTTTTCAAGTTTTATGGGGACTTTCCATAATGCTCTTTATTTATACTGTACAAATTATATATTATATCCCCTAACCAGAAGACTCCCCCCTCACAGAAGACTTTTCGATTTTCAAAGGCATCATTCTGTAAAACTTATAAGCTGTTTTCCTCATGGGGACCAAAAAATTAGGGCATTTTTCCCCATAATGTACACACACACACACACTTATCCATCTTCCTGCATCTGCCATCCATCAATACACCACACAGCTCTCTTATCCAAATAAAATCACTCATAACTCTTAAAAATACACATGTGAACCCCATGTGAACCAAAACACACTTTTATTCCATTATTGCTGTTGGACACACACAACTTGATCTAATTACAGCTCTCTAAATTATCCACACACATCACAACATCATCCTTAAAATCAACGCAGACCTGCCCACGCACAACATCATCCCTTTACACTTCACCTAAACACACAGCTACACACACACACACTAACACACCATCATCCTCTTATGTATCAAGTGCAGAAACACACACACTCATTCAATTATGTCTCACTACAAGACTTGCAGTGTATTACAGATCACTGCACTCAGATCCTACACTGTAAAAAAAAAAAAGTTGTTAAATAATGAAACAATATTTGAGTCTTTCTACATAAAAATTTAATGTTTAATTCGATGTGCTATTTTCTGTTTCTTTGTAATTATTTCTTAAATTTACTGGCAATTTCTAAATGAAAAATGTTTGTACACCAAAATGCAGAAGGAAACACTAACATCAAAAACACATCTGTGGCCATCATCCTTATCTTTCACACACACACACACACAAATCAGATGGTGCAGCGGTGACAGATGGTGTGTGGGGTGTTTTGGCCTCTCAGAGACTGTGAAATGTGGACATATGCGAGACCCTTCGCCTCTGACCTGACCGACAACCTCTATAGAGGAATACACACACTTATTGACTCAAAGCAATCCTCATCATCATCACTCTCACAAACGTCAAAATATCAGATTTCATTTGACACATCATGACTGTTTATCTTTACACATTTATCTTCACGCTAGGGCTGCTCTTTTCTGAAAGAGGAAAGAATTGGGCTCTGTAGCTAAAATAAAATATACTTCAATATTCTTCAACCTTTTGATGATATTTGATATATATTCAATAACTATCACATTACAGTTACAGTAATCAAGTAAGCACAGTTACAGTTTTCGATCAATGTCAATAATCTCAAAACTGCCAAATATTGGCAGAATAATCATATCAATATCGGTCTATCAATGCTCAGACCAAATGCTGAGACAAAGCAATAACAAGTTTCAATGATTACCAACAACAGTATGTGTGGATATTCAATAGTGTAGCATCACTGTAATTAATTAAAACAGAACAACATTAAACTTCTAGACTATACTCACTTTTATTTACAAACATTAAGCTAATTTGGAGATTCAAGTGGAAACGTTCCAGCAAACACAGATCTGTCTTTTAAAAACAAACATTTGAACATAGATTGAACATTTCATAGAAACGTATTATATACAGTTTGAGAACATACTCAGCCAGCTGACTGATGCTGTGTGTCCATAATAAGTATGTTACGCCCATGTCAACGAGCTTGAACATAACTGTGTTTTCCTAAATGTATGCTATGACACAGCTTTTAAGCTGAACTTAAACGTGTTTATGATATATTTATTATAGGTTAAAATAGCAGAACAAGGGGTTCCACATATGTGAGGAATTCTAAAATATATATGTATATCACTCTTCGGTCAATTTAATTTTTTTTTATTTTACTTCATCAGAATGATATGAAACTTGGTAAAAAATCATGAACATGATTAGATTCGAAAAGGTTAAATGGTCCTGAAAAAAATTGTCACACTTTGTGCTTCTCGCGTCAACAATTACTGCATTGGAAATGAATGGGAGCTGAATTTCATCTAGTGAAAACTTTTGGTACTGCGGCCAAAATAAATCAAGATGATATCAAGCTCAAATTTGGAACACAGCTTGTTTAGATTTATGGATTTTATTTTCTTGCAGTTTTAAAGTAAAACGTGTTTTTGAAAATATATATTTCATATAAAAAATTAAAATGCATTGTATGTGCACAATAATGTGTATTTTACATAACAATAAATGTTAAATTCTGTGTAAAATGTAAAAAATGTAAATGTAAAAACTTTTTTTTTAAGTTCACTTTTTTTAAACTTATTTAAAAAGTGCCAAGTGTCATCTTTTAAAATAAATAAGTCTTAAGAACTTAAGTCTTTGCTCTAAATCATTCAAGATTTACGACTTTAGGGGTATAGATTTTCGGGTATAGGCTAAAAAATTGAATAAATGGATTATAAATACAGCATAAATATAATTTAGTACCATAAAATCCCTTAAAAATACAACCTATTAAATGAAAAACATTATCAAACTAAAATATAGTACATTCATTTCATTGAAATAAAAATGTGTTGACCCTCATTATAATTATCGTCGTTGGTGTGAATGGGCCTTAAGGGAGTGTGAGACTGAGAGAATATGATGAGTGCTGGAAATCTCAGGTTAAATCCCCAGCAATAACAGCTTCAGCACTGGAATGCTGCTTTTTGATTGGCTGGTAGGGTCAGGAGCTGCTGAGTGGGTATAAAAATGGGAAGTGCGAACCTCACAAGAGGCAGATGTACACACACACAGCTCTGTGTGACATTACATTTATACACACACACAAATATTCACACCTTCAGTGGCACAAAACTGACGCTTTCAGTTCAGAGGTGAGTTTTAAGACCAAAATCAAAAACATAGAAATTAGTAGTTTTATATCACAGTAACGGTATCAGTGTTTCCCCTACAATGTATTCAGCGCCGCTGCAAAATCTTTCCATGATCAGTAATATCACGACATTCTCTTCATTCAAGTACACGCCTAAAAACACTGAGACATGGCGACCGGCGGCGCTGCATGCGGTGGCTCTGAATCCACTTGTTAACAAGGAGGAAAGAGCCACATATGGAAATATTTTCGATTAGGCTAATGTCACGTTGCCATAAGGGGCCGTTCACAGCGCGTTTTTTGCGCGTGCAAATTCATTGGCCGTTTCTCAATATGCGTTCTTGTCTGTACTTGTGTTCTTGTGGACTTGTGAAACGTCATCAGTCGCTGCCCAAGTACTGTCTCAATACACAAGTTTGCATTTTGGCAAGAACGGTTAAAAATCCCGGAAGTGTTCTTGACACGCCCATTTTACCGAGGATGCATCGGTTGGTAACTTGTGTGAACTTGACGGCAGAAATATCCCAGCATTCATTTCGGCATTCAAGGAAGGAGCGGGGAGCAGAAAGGCAGAACAACAGTACGTCGTTTTTCTACAATTTCGTATGCTATTTCATCACTAAATTCACTTCTGAGAACATTTGATGCGAGAAATCTACTGTGTAGATTTCAAATATTGCCATTTTTACGAAAATTTATGGCGAATCGAAAATATGCTCAAACATTTTCGGTAGAGAAGAATCTCCATAAGCGCACGGGGGTGTAGCTAGCGAGCCAACCGGCCAGTCATGCTAAAAACCTGGCTGTTATCATCAATAATTCTTGTTATGTTTGGGTACTGATGACGGCGCTGTGGGGGGGTATTGCACAATACCAGCAAGAACACATCGCCTCAAACTGTCAGCAGCGTTCTGTGTGCTCGTCACCTTGTAAGTTCATTCTTCCAAGAACAACTAGCAAGAGCGTTCTCCCCAAGAACACAAGTCCGTTCTTTGCATTCTTGGTTTTGAGAAACGGCCATTATTTCAAATGCGGCCGGCGCGCTCTTTTTTTCCAAGCGCGCCTCTGTTTATGGTTGCATAGCAACGACAGACGCCACGGGAGAGCAAGCGCTTGTGGAAAGGAGAAAGCGGTACGAACTGCGCTCTCCATGAGGACGAGGAAGTATCAGCTACTGATCATAGTCCTGATAGTTAACGTTAAATCATATTTAATTTTTCAGATGAGTCTACTAAACTTGTTGGTGTCCTTCAGAAATCATTCTAATATGATGATATGTGATGCTCTTTTCTTTTTTTTTCAAAGATTCTTTGATTAATAAAAAGTTAAAAAGAACATCATTTAATAATATTTCACAATATTAGGCTAATGTTTTTTCTGTTTTGTTTTTTTTTATTAAATAAATGCAGGCTAGATGAGCATAAGACTTCTTGCAAAAACAAAAAATACCCCCACAATATCATTCAATTACCAAAGAGCCTTAGAGATCTTCTATAAAAAGCCCAGAAAAATTAAGTGCTCACAGATTGGGTGTGGCCTTTCCCATTAAGATAAAATTTTCAATAAATTGTAAATTATCTTTTTCTGGGTTGTGCCGTTTCATTTTTCCACTAAACAATTTCTACCAAGCTGAAAATGAACACAAAAGAAACATGAACAATCCTGTCTAAAATTATAAAATGAAGGTTTCTGTTTGTGACTGCAGTTCAAGGTACGTGCTGCAATAATCATGCCTTGAATCAGTTGATGGTATGTCATATTTGTTTTTCTCAAAATGTCCATTTCTATCCACAAAACTTGCCAGAAGTCATGGTTTAAGGGGTTATTTTAAAAAAATATCTTCCAGGGTGCATGCCCCCGGACCCCACCACGCGCGCGGCTTGGTAACAACCTCGGGCACATAACAGCACCGCTGCTGGAAAAATTTCTAGGGGAAACACTGGGTATACTGTATGATATGTGTGATGATGCGTACAAAGCTATTGTATGACTTCAGATTATTTGGACTATTGTGAAAAAGGTTTTTTTGGAGCTTGACAGCTCCAGCCCCCGTCCACTTTCATTATGTGGAAAAAAAGCAATGTGAACATTCTCCAAAACATTTGATTTTGTTTATCAATGAATAAAAAGTAATACAAGTTTAGAAATGTCTTTCTTCGAGGTTGAGATTAATTTTCATTTTTAGAAGAACTATTAAAATGCACATGCAAACAATTTTGGCTCTTTATCAGATACGCAACAACAATATCATCTCATAATTGCTTCTTAATTCATACCTACCACTGATGGCTCAGTAACAGAGGCAGTTTGGGGGTACGGTGACTGTAAACAATTGAAAGACAGAGTAAACAGTGTAGTAGAAAGCCTAAGTGCTGTGCGCTTTTGTAACTGGATGCAGAAAGTGAGCTTAAGACTGGAAAGCAGCTTTAAAATTAATCGGGGTCCTGTGCAGGATTAGAGAGAAGCTCTCTCTCTCTCCCTCTCTCTCTCTCTCTCTCTCTCTCTCTCTCTCTCTCTCTCTCTCTCTCTCTCTCTCTCTCTCTTCTAATGTAGAGGGAGCAAGCATCTGGATCTCACCGTCAGTTGTTCTTGCTCTCACTCTCTCACTGTCGTGTTGGTCTCCATCTTTAGATATCCAGTTTTTGCTCACCCTGCGCTCAAGGACAGAAGCCAGCTGTGAATGACCCAGAAAACTCTAGCCTGAGCAAACCCGATTTACATTGCTATAGAAATTAGAAAAATGGAGACAGTATATCATCGTTTGCCCAATTCTTTGCCCAAAGCTTAAGTGTGTTTTTTTTGGGGGTTTTTTTGAGTGTTTTTTTTACGTTTAAATATGCTGAGACTGTAAGTAAGCTATTAGCATGCTGACTTCCTGAATAGGGTAAGTGTACCCATTAAGCCCATGTACCCTTTAAGCCCACTTTCAACTCTGAAGTAAAAAAAAAAAAAAGAGTAAATCATATTTTATCCTGCTCATTATTTTAATCAATCCAGTAATTTGTTACTTCCCTGGCTTTTTTTATTGCATACCAATCAGCAATCACATTTGGCAATGTTGAGTTAGCCCCACCCATGTGCGTGCTGTCTCAGGGGACCTTACACAAAGTCACTGCAAAACTTTGGTGTTTTTCTGCAATTTTCAGCCATTTATTTGGTAACTACATTGATATTATGTCAAATAAGAGATAAATGTGTTGTTTTTTGTGTATAGAGGGAATGCACATGACGTCACCGTTGGCCAGTTACGCCCACAAGTGGCAAAAAGACTGAGCGGCAGCATTGGTTTTGAGTGTGAATGCTGCGGAAAAACACACAAAACGCGTCTAAAACGGGAAAGAGCTTTGAGACTGACTGTACAACTAGATTTGACAAGAAATATGAGGAATATTTTTACAGACTACCTAAAGCTACAGAACAGAGAAGCAAATAGATCGCTGCAATTCATAGAAACAACTGGACTCCAGGCGGCGAAAGGTGGATTTGCAGTTATCATTTTTGTGTCAATATGCTGAATTTAGTGGTAAAATCATTCTCTATATATTGTATTGTTATATATTGCAGTGACAACTCATCAATCAAATATTTACCACTGTATATTCTGTATAATTTGACATTTTTAAATAAACACTGACAATAAACTATACAAGTTTTAAGTCTCTAGACGATATGATGATATAGGCTATATAACATTGATAAGTGATCACCTGGATTTAGACCTGCCTATTTTGTATTTATATAAAGCATTCACAGGCAAATTTGCTGTATGTATTTCCCTGGTGTCAAAATCAGGCACATATAAATGTCAGGAAACACGATTCTTGGCTGCATGTTAATATCCATGGATCACTGGATCTTTAGTAAGTTGTAAGGAACACTATATTGAGTCCAATCTTTAGTTTAAACTGATAATCGTTTGTTTTACTTGCGTTTTCGCAGTTTTCCCTATTAAATCCAGTCACGCAGCAGCTCTTCTGCCACTCAGTCCGGCTGAGGGGGCGTGTTCCGGTGGGAAAGTGACGTTAATGCATTCACTCTATTAACAAATAGTACTTTATCATTTTATATAATTTTCCTTTAAATGGAAAGATGAGTTTTATTAGCTTCTGTTCAAAGTTAATCTTTACACAATGAAAATGAAAGTTACTATGATACTTAGTCCACAGTATATTTAAAGTCCATGCATGTATTTGTAAACATATCTTACATTTTTGCTCATTTTGTCCTAAAGTCCTTTATGTATAACCGGGCATAATTTGGGAGCCAAGTTGAGTTAAGGCTTGAGATTTCGGTCATGGAGAGGTCCCAGAGGGACCCTACATTCCCCACAGTCCTGAATCCCTGGGACTGTCCAGCTCCTAGATACCGCCACTTCCTATCCAGCTTTGACTGGGTAAAACTTGGGACCCAAGCTGAGTTGGGGCTCCGGACTCCAGGCATGGCAATAGTATCCAGCTGCAGACCCGCAGCACCACCAGTTTCAGAACCCCAGCGCCAGAACCGGAAGTAAGGGGCGGAGCTTACGTTCTAACACCAGCACCAGGACCGGAAGTGAGGGGCGGAGCTTACGTTCTAAACCGAGTAACGCCACCTAACGTTTTGGAGCGTAATTTGCTTAGACACGAAACGTCATTATTACACACGAAATGTCATACTTTATACTTATTATAATGATACATTAAGGTATAGTACAATAAGCATTTAAAACATTGATTTTGTGTAATATAATTCTATATAGTTATCCGTTTTATTGTATTATGAGAGTTACTTCCTAATCGTGAAAATAATGCTTGAAACTTATGGTCATTTTATATAAAATATACTTTATTTCACAAGAACATGTGCAGCATGCATTTTTCTTTATGTAAAATAATGTCAAAAATCTAAAAAGAGAGAGAAAATCCGGCATTGTTTTAAAAGAAACCATAAAAATGTACCGTACTTCAAATAATAGCCGAGTCCCAAATAGACGATTGTCTCTTTACACGCCTGGCGTGGCTGCAGGTCTGGGTAAATATAAGTCCGGTCTCAAATTGAGGTCGGGTCTGTTTTTTAGTTTCAGGTTGTATTAAATTTTCTAAAACCCATCAGATCGTCCGCTTTTTGGCGGAATAGAATGACTGCTGCGCATGACAGGGCGCTTAACGAGCAGAGAGAGAGAGAGCCCCGGCCGCGCGCGCGCACTCTCACGTCTTCAAACAACACGAGCACTGTCTTGCTCTTTATTTGTCACATACCAGTTATAGTTCATACAACGAGCAGTGACTCACTGTGTAATAAAAACATACCCTAAATATTATTTAAAAGGTGCAACAATTTTTAATATTTTTACTTGCAAAAATAACCATGCTTGTGTCATTGTAAATAATTCCGCCCCTCCCTCACTTCCGGTTCTGGCGCCGGGGTTCTGGCACTGGGGTTCTGAAACTGGTGGTGCTGCGGGTCTGCAGCTGGATATATCTCAGGCATGGAGGGGTTACCCAGTGGGCCCCCTATGCCGGGAGTATTGAGCCCTAACTCGTCTTTTTTCCCGAGATATGGTCACTTCCTGTTGAACTTTGATCGGGCATAACTCCACAGTCAAGCCGACCTAAGGTCTACTAGGAGACCCCCCGAAACCCCAGAGTCTGGAGCCCCAACTAGGCTTCCTTCCCGAGATATACCAGGTTAAACTTCCACCTTTGACCAGGCATAACTCGGGAGCCAAGCCGACTTAAGGCTCCAGACTCCCGGTGTGGGGGGCCCAATAGGAGGCCCCCCTAAGCCACGAGTATGGAGCCCTAACTCGGCTTGGCTTCCGAGATACACCCGGTCAAACTTCCAGCTTGACTCTAGCTACAACTCCAGTCAAAACGACTTAAGGCTCCAGACCACCGGCCACTAACACCCACCCATCCCACCCAGGGCTCTAATCAAACATAAGCAAAAGGATTTTTTTTAATACTTCCCTGTCACTGAATAAATATATTGATGTTTTACTTCTTTAAAATCAATTAATTTTTATATTTTGTGAATAAATGATGATGTGGGCTTATTTGGAACACAAGCGGGCTCAAATGGTGCCAAAAGTACCAATTAAGGCCATGCCAGACTTCTCACTTTATTCCTAAATTTTCCTAATTTTATATTCTACAATGTACATCAACTAATTGATACATTTTCAAATGAGAGATAAATATTGCATTTTAACTAATTATTTTCCTTATAAACCATGTCAATATCTATGAAAAAAGCCTAGACTTAGATTTTGGTGGGCTTAATGGGTACACTTACCCCTACATTTACATACACTTTAAGTTTCAGTCGAACAAACTATATATTTAAAATAATAATATATGTAGTAAACAGTGGTGCATAAGGAGGATATATTCAAAATATTCCAATATTTCAATTCAAATGCATTTCCAACCATAAAATATATTTTAGGTAAATGCAAAATATATTTTAATATATTTTGGACAAAACAAATATATATTTACAAATATTTAAATATATTTAATAAATATATTAAAAAAGGAAATAGAAAATCTATTTTAGTAGTATATTTTTGGACATTTGTATTTTGAAACAAATATGGAAATATGTTTTAAAATATTTTTTTGCACTATGGGATCCTTCAAATGTTTAATTATACGTAAGCTATTTTCTGTGATTGTGTGGACACTTCCGATTCATTTGCTGCCATAGGCAGATAATAGGAACAATAACAAAATGCTGTAAATTATCAAATAATTCGCACTACAAACCAGTTTGTTTATGATTACGTTAATAAATTAAAATAATAAAATAACAACTAAAAGTTTGCAATATTAAGCAGCATAACAGACAGCTAAAATAAATGGAAACGGGTGAGACCGAAAGCCTTGATACAATCACGTTACAATGGCCCGTTCTTACGCTAGGAATAAGGTGAATACTTTGACATAAAGACTGTAGCTCTACATTACTACACCAAACCCGCTGCAGCCTGATTATAATTACGCATGTAATTATAACCAGCTACCTATGTACATAACCTATGTAACCAGCAACCTAGAGGACATTTTAACAACCTAGCAACACGCTCACAACCAACAACCTAGCATTTTGAGTTTTGTATAGGTAAGCACAATTCACATTTTAATATGGACCTATTTAATAGAGACCTTTTATGCAAAAATTCACTTTTATAAGGTGTTTGAACACAGATGTGTGTCCACAGTGTGTGTAAACAACCAGCCTTTAATAATAATAATCCACCCAGTCCTTTTTTATAATCCCCATAAATCATAAACAGTCTCTCCAAGCGAGCGGTTCCAGATTTCCCACTTCTCTTACGTGAGTGTAAGCCCCGCCCATGACTGGTGACAAACTGCTCTATTAGCTTAGCTCCTCCCCTGAGTAAGCTGTACACAGTCCGCCATGTTTATCTCCTCGCCAGAGCATTTAACAGCAGCCTTCAAGTAAGAAATGTATTCTTATTAAAGCTAATAGTTATTTAATCAGGGAAGTGAGTGATTTTCAGTTTTTCTGTTGTTGTTTGGTTCACCTACTGGTTAAGAGCAGTAGGTACTGTATAGGCTATTACGCTGCTTTCACTTTAAAACACAGATCTAATATACACATGAGATATATTTCCCTGCTGTTTACGTTCACAGACATAACATGTGTTTGGGAACTTTGTGTGTTTTTGACATAACCTTGTGTGTATGTGACAGTTTAAGTGCAATAAGATGTGTAAGAGAAATCAGGTTTTTTTTGTTGTTGTTGTGTTTTTTTAAGATTTATTTTTGCCTTTTATTAGGATAGGACAGTAGCTAGTAGACAGGAAGTGAGGGGGGATGGGATCGGGAAAGGTCCACGAGCCAGGACTCGAACTCGGGTTGCCCCGAAGTACAACGCCGGTGGATTCGGCACTGACGAGAAATCAGTTTAATACTCAGGACGCACCATCTGACAGACAGCTTTCTGTGCATGTGCTTTGGATGTGAACTGTCAGAAGTTTACACTTTTATGGCTTTAAAACCCATGCAGATAATTAACTTTCATGATGATGAAGAACTGCAATGTCACGTGCAGGTGACTGCGATAGAGATGATAATCAAAACCAAACAGATGTCTTAGTTTTTGGCAGAGTATCGGAGGTAGGAGTTACAGAGTACAGGCTCCGCCCTCTCCTGGAAAATGGGGTGGGGAGCAGCCGCTCATTTGCATTTAAAGATACATGTACGAAAACAGCATGTTTTTCCTTCCACTCAAAAATGGTATAATAAATTATCTGGGTTTTTTTTAGCTGAAACTTCACAGAGACATTCTGGGGACACCAGAGATTTGCATTCAAGATTAGGCTACATATTGTAAAAAGGGAAATAATATCATGTCCCCTTAAAAAGTCAGAAAAAACGTTTTCGTAATTCCATCTGGTGCCATTAATGGTGCCAAAATCACACAATTTACCTTTGCAGACCCAAGATTTAAATAAACAAACTTCCAGTAAGACAAAAATTTGATAAACCAAATTAAGAAGCCTTAATTTGCTTTACAGGAGGCGTAAACTTGCACACACACTGGGGCTCAGGAGGATGTACTCAGAACAATCAAACCAATCAATGACCACATGGTCGCACAGACCGCCACAGTGCACCTGATCTCCATGGACACAAAACGGATGGGGGCGGTCGCTCGAGGCAGCGAGAATAAAACAGACATACAGAAGCAGAAAGACACAACGGAGAGCAGAAAGACAGGAAAAAGAAGAACCTGAAAACATTTGTTTCAACATAACAGAAGAGAAGAAAATAACTCAAAATGTACAAAGAAACTTGATTCAGGGGAATACAATTTTGTTTGCAACTTATAGGGCTGCGTTTCACAAAAGCATTTTAAGCTTTCGATCGTAGACATCATTGGTTCCATCTACTTAGAATTTTGAGAAACGCAGCCTATACGCGGCTATACTTTTATTAAGCATAACACGCAGGGCCCTATAACACTTCAACTATTAACACTACAGTGTGCATGGGCTAATGAACACAAACACATCAGAACTTATAAAGTAATTCTGCTAAGAATGTCTAATTCAGTATAACCAGCAGCGCAAAACACACACACCCAGATGAACCCTGGTGGTGTGTTAATCTACCATCTAGACTGAATTGCATTATATGCAGAAGTTGTTGGGCCATCAAGAACACACGTCAGGAAAGACCTTAAAAGGAACCATGTGCCTACTTCACATTCGCTTATAAACAGATATTCCTGAGTGCCTTTGCTGCATGGCAGAACAATAACAAAAGCCATGCAAAGAACATGCGCAGTCAGAAAATCACATCAGAGAGAACATTGTTCAATCAAAAGGAAAAGGCACTTTTTTTATTACACATCTCTGTCATTTTTTCTTCTTCATACAAATACATGGGAAGGCTTACAGCACATCCAATTTATAAATGGGGTTTGATTGCATAACATTTCTGAATGGGCACAAGCTGAGGCTAAAGCCTCAGAAACAATAAAGTTAAGGTAGGTATTAAAATAACAAGGCCTCTGGGTTTGAATGAAATGCAATGCAAAGTCACCAGAAGTCACAGCATATGATTTGTTGACTTCAAGACTGTTAGTCTTTATGACATATCCAGTGTCACAGGGCCTCTAAATATAATAATATCAGCTTTGCAGTTCTCACACAGACTGATGATGCACTGTGTAAAGTGAAACTGTGCAAAATATGATCTGAAACTATTTTTTTTTTTGTTGTTGATGTAATGCAGCCAGGTTTATTCTGTCATATTAAATAATATTGACTCAATCAGTAAGACAAGTTTTGAAAGAATTAGAAAGAAAGAAAGAAATGTAATATGAGCGTCTTTTAATTTGAGGATAGAGTATCTAATTATCTAACCGCGTCATGCACAACCATCTTTAGTAATAAACACTGACATAGCAATATAATATTGTTTACAGTAAATATACGTGCATGAGGTAGCCTAGACATGCGCTTTATTTTGATACACCTGAACGGGACAATTTCCCACGACACGACCGAACGGACATAAACTACACAGAAATTAACCCTTTTCCAGACGTACATTGCTGTATTAAGTTACTAAATCAAAGCGCATGATAAAAATGAAAGCATTATGGGTGTCTTAAACTATCCAACATGTGAGACACGGTCAGCCCACCAACAGTGCACCGAAACAATACAATAAATCAAAGCGCTCATCAATCGACTATAACTTTAAAACGTCTGTAGTTTTTTGACAGCTGTCGATCAAAATGCTGTGATATTGATAATTATAGTGCGTGAGCAGGTGCGCCGTGCGCGTTAATGGAGTGTCTGAAAATGGCGCCGAATGTGAAAAAAATGTCAACATATTCCCGTCCTCGCGAGCATCACACAATACATAATCCAGCATCAAGATTCCCATCTTACCTTTCCCTTAATTCATCAACGGTTAGAAGTAATCCACTACAAAATATCCTGAAATCGCTTTTCCACAGATATCACACAAGCAAAACCATGTACAAAATTATCCAACCTTTTTTTAAAACGCTGTATAGATTCTAGTAAAAAGGAGGGGCAATCTATTCAATGAGCCAAGAGTATTTGTAAAAGCGACCAATGGGAGACAAGCAGAGGTAGACATGAGCCAATCAGATGTGAGATCACAGAGCTACGGTCCCTGGCGCTGAGGCTGCAGCAGCATCGTAACCAAGGAGACTTAGAAACGGGATCAACTGGATTCGTTTTGTAACTGTTTAATTTCAGATGCTACTTTGTTTCCAAATTAGGCATGACTGACTAAAAAAGGAACAACATTTGATCAGCTTTTAGCTTATATTACAGTTTATCTCCCATATCAAATGCTTTGCAAATTTCAGGTGAAAAAAAAGTGTTTACTGTTTGACTCAACTGGATGAATCTCAGACACTTACATAATAGGTTATGCTGTTTTGTGATAGTGAACGCAACTTGTTCTTCCACTGAAAATGTAAATATTTGGTCTCATTTTATATGTGTCTTTAACTTCTATGTAGCCTACTAACATTTCAGTTAAATTTGATACAATTTGATCATTCGATACAATGCAGTTATTGTGCACATAGGCTAACGTTACATGTTTTTACATTGTAGGCCTACTTATATATATTTTTTAAAACTACTTCTTGACAGAACCTGAGAAGTCGGAGCCAGCTGTTATTACAATAACAGACATTTTCAGTTCAAAGTCTGAAAGTATTGTCTCTTGGTGCACTTGGCAATATTAATGCCTTGCCCAGTTTCCCATTTAGGTGGTCAGTTGAAGGGTTCTGTTATTTGGGAATTCATGTCTCTGCAAACTTAAATAGGCTATAACATCTTAATGTGACGTAAACTGTAAACAAAGGGTCGGGCTGGGTCGGATAGGATGAATTAAAATGAACATCCTTCCCAGACTACTGTACCGGTTACAAATGAATCCGCTTTACATCGGCAGGAAAATGATTAGTGATCTGGAAAAACATTTCTCAAGATCGATCTGGCATAAAAAAAAAACAAGGCTGAAAAATATCCAAACTGCAAGTACCAATTGACCTAGACAATTGACCAATAAAATGACAATTCTGTCATCATTTACTCGGCCTCAATTTGTTCTAAACCTTTTCTTTCTTCTGCTGACCACAAAAGAAGATATTTTGAATTATATTTTTAACCAAACAGTTTTGGTTGCATATATTGTAAGATACATTAACTTACATATATTTTTCTATAACATAGAAGTCAATGGTACCCCACAACAGTTACAAACATTCTTCATAATATCATATTTTGTGTTCAGCAGATCAAAGAAATGTATTCATGTTTGGAACAACTCGAGGGTGAGTAAATTATGACAGAATTTTCATTTTTGACTGAACTAACCCTTAAACTAAAATTAATCCGCAAAGCTGTCAATTTGCCCAAAGTGTAAAAGTAGTGTTTTGCTTATGTCCGTTAATCTCACGATTCTGGAGCAAGGTCCAAAGGAGATTAGAGAACATAATGGTTATACTATATGTAAAGGCCCATGGTTCTGCTTTATCCTAGGTCTGGTACGCAATAACTTGACACTTGCACAGGGGACATAACTTTAGCACATGTTGCTTTATATTGGTCGAAGATGTATTTTACTTAATTGGATTAAAGACAAACCACCATCAATTCAACAGTGGCTTTAAAAGATTTACATAAGGCCTATATTTCCATTTGATAGAACTAGTTTATCACATAAAGGGAATGTAGATACTTTTAGATCTGATCTTCTTTTTTTTTTTTTCTTGACATCTTACCAGACTCAGTCAGACAGACATAACTAGCAGTAAAACTGTTTTGCAATACAACATGAACACAATAAGTGTGCACGGTTACACTTTATTTCAAGTGTCACTTTTATTCACTGTAGTTACAGTGTAAATATACATTTAAGTACTGAGTAATATTACAGTAATTAACTACATGTACTTACTTGTTAGGGTTGGGCTGAGGGTGTGGTTTACGTTAGTTGCATGTAAATAATTACTAAAGTAACAGTAGTCAACATTTGAAGTGAATCAAAAAAGTACATCAAAGTTGTCCTAAGACTAGAATGGGTATTGTTCAAAATTCACGTATAACTTTGATGAAAGGTTTTGATCCACTTCAAATGTTGACTATTATGTAACATGTAACAAGGACACTGTAAAATAAGGTGTTACCATGCACACCTAGTAATTGTTAAAGTAAGTACATAGTAAATGTGTGTGTGTGTGTGTGTGTGTGTGTGTGTGTGTGTGTGTGTGTGTGTGTGTGTGTGTGTGTGTGTGTGTGTGTGTGTGTGTGTGTGTGTGTGTGTGTGTGTGTGTGTGTGTGTGTGTGTGTGTGTGTGTGTGTGTGTGTGTGTGTGTGTGTGTGTGTGTGTGTGTGTGTGTGTGTGTGTGTGTATGTGTGGCCTGGTAAACCCTACATTATGGGGACAAAATGTCCCCATAAGGATGGCAATATCTGAAATCCTTGTTCGTGTGGGGACATTTTTTGGTCCCCATGAGGAAAACAGCTTATAAATCATACTAAGTGATGTTTTTTGAAAATGTAAAAATGCAGAAAGTTTTCTGTGATGGGTAGGTTTAGGGGTAGGGTTAGTGAAGGGAATAGAATATACAGTTTGTACAGTATAAAAATCATTATGTCTATGGAAAGTCCCCATAAAATATGGAAACACTACATGTGTGTGTGTGTGTGTGTGTGTGTGTGTGTGTGTGTGTGTGTGTGTGTGTGTGTGTGTGTGTGTGTGTGTGTGTGTGTGTGTGTGTGTGTGTGTGTGTGTGTGTGTGTGTGTGTGTGTGTGTAATTTTATTTTATTTTATTTTTTGTATTGTATTAATGTAATGAATTAGTATCACAAATCTCAGATAAAAACTTTCTGGTGTAGTTCGGGTTCAGTTACATCAGATATGTGAGGTTAATGGACATATACAGTAATGTCTTCATAGGATTGTAAATCTCAGCATTTTGTCTATCCACACAATAATCATGACTGGAGGGTTAGGTGTCTCTGCCCTACAAACAAGCCATCATCCATCACTACTAGTAAATAATGCATGATGGTGCCGCCCTAGTAACTGCACAAACAAAAAGTGCATGTGCACTTTTGTTTGTTCACATTTAAGCCTATTTATTTTGTAAGCATTCAGCCAAGAATAATGATAAAATAAAATAAACATTTGAAAAATGTCACAAATATGTGTTATTGTTTTTGTTAAAATCTAAGAGGGACCTATTCAGTAGCAGGACATCATTGAATCTTTTTTGGTTCTTAAAACAAAACTTGATCTTTTATCAGTGGCTGGTTTCATGGATAATTAATAGTATATGGATCTCTGTCTGTCACTTTCTAATGTGGTTTCCCACATCAGGAGCATTGGCCCTTCAAGTTCCCATGGATAATGTAAAGGGCAGGTGCTTTGCAATACATCTGCTAAAACAAAGTGACAGCACCAACCAGACAGTCAAAGTCCCCAGAGATGGTCGCGACAGAGAGGAGACACACACACACCCCACCCCACCCCACCCTGTCCCTCTAGAACCTTCTGCGTCTCCTCCCCACCCCCAGATCTTCTCCATTAACAGCTGTGATAGTGGGCACCAGCTGGGCACGAAACCCCTAATTACTGCTCTGTCAACCACCACAGCATTAGTCAAATATCTCAAAACTGATAGGCCATAGGATACCTCCTACTGAATGAATGATGTCATGTCAGACATGCTCACACCAATATGGTCAAGAGATTTTGGGGATCGTTAGTGCAGCCAAAAATTGTCAACACACTGGCTGTGTTTCAAACACAACCCATTACACCCATAATTCATTACAGGGATAGGGTCTTTAGTCATAGCATTATATATACACATAGTAATGAAGATAACACTTTTGAAATAACTATCATAAATAACATGAAAATACAGAAAGTAGTAAGAAAATAAAATTGTAACGAATATTACACACAACAAAAGCATTGATGGCATTACAATGTACAATGTCCCTGTGTTTAGTATCTTTAGTAATATCGTATGTCAAAGATTGGACCTATTTGCATTGCAAATTGTGCAATGTGCCAACGCTATCTCACGACCAATTCGTACGAATTTGTACGAGTGATTAAAAAGTGTGTAATTCGTATGAATTTGTATGACCTCACTCGTACTGATTTGTACGATTTGTCTAAACCCACGTGATGGGTAGGTTTAGGGGCGGGGTCAGGGGTAGGTCATTCGTACAAATTCATACGAATTGGGCAACTCGTAAAATATGTACGATTTAGCAAAAATCTTACCAATTCGTACGAGTGAGGTCGTATGAATTCGTACGAATTAGCCACCTCGTAAAATCCGTACGAATTGCCGTGAGATTGGGCTGAATGTGCATCATAACTGTTCATTTGAAAAATAACAATTATAATGTGGACGTATATTTATAAATAATAAGCATTTATTATAAGCATTATTTTCTTTTAAAGTCCATCTGCAGTCAATAGTTTTATCTCTTAAAACTCATCTTTGATCACCAAAATGATATAAGTGTTTTTTCCTTGAAAAAAATTATTCTTCATGCCTTAAAATAGCTTGAATGTAACTCTAAACCCTTGCTTCATTTAGTATACACAGTTCTATGAATATGCAAATTATCCCCGCCTCCACTCACTCACACCAGCTCAGAGATCCACTAGTTGACATCACTCATTGACGTGATTGGTTACAAAGTAGTTTGTGACGTCAGAAACACCAGGGATTTCAAACCGCGTTTTGAGACTGTTCATTGCCGTTTTAAAGAGAAAATACTCAGCAATGGTGTTGACTTATGACCCCCCTTACATAGGGGCCTGTAAATCTGAGACATAATGCATTTTGACTGTTGTCAGCTCAGTTGTTGTTAAATAGCCTAATATCTTTTCCTAGGGTTCTAGACTCGAGGACTTCATTGCTCAGAGGTAAGATAGAATAAGTCATAGTTGTAAGACAATAACAATAACTCGCTTGCTTTAGTCCTCAGTTGTAAGTCGCTTTGGATAAAAGAGTCTGCTAAATGACTAAATGTAAATGTAAATGTAACAAAATATAAAGTTTAACAGTTGGGCATCATACAAAATTAAAATCTAAAATAAAATAAATATTAAATATATAAATGTTTTTTAATTTAAATATATTTTATTTATCAAATAACTGTATTATAAATGTTATCACATCATATATTGTTAATGATGAATTATATGAATATAAAATTGTGTTTTTTTGGGAAATGTTGTTCAAAAGTGCATACCACACACACACACACACACACACACACACACACACACACACACACACACACACACACACACACACACACACACACACACACACACACACACACACACACAAAAGGCTGATGTGATGAAAACATCCACAGTAAATGTTCTCTTACTCTGGGTGTTTTTGAGTTTCACTGTTTCTTCCTGGGAGGATGTTTTTTTCTTTCTGTTTGCATGTTGTTAATCCAGAGCTCAAGCCAGTGACCACCTGTTCCTCAATTTCCCCATCAGACTCTCTGCTTCCATCTGCTGACATTATGTAAAACTACATGGGAGCTAATAATTTAATGTCATTTTTTGAATCTCTATTTCACAAGATGAAGCAAATAAAATATCTTTATCCTGCATGATAAAAAGATGTGTTCTTTAGAAAATGTAGAGAAAAATGAATAAAGAAATGTGCTTGATATTTATCAAGGAAAACCATTTTCTCGTTGCTATGTATTAAAACTATTTTCACCCTATATTTGCAATATTTCCAGTTTTTCAAAGACGGCAATTCTGCATATATTATACACTGTCAATATAAAATGACCATAAAACAAAAAGACTGGCATTGACCCAAACATTCATACACCGCATAGCTTCCTAATGACCTGCATGTACACATTCACATCCAAAATAAAGCTTAGTGTGTACTTGATACACTGATTAATCATATCACTAATACTCTGAAGAAAATATGTATACAGTAAGATCATTGCAAAGGTAGTTGAAAGTTGACATGATGAATCTCTTGTATGTAATTACTTTGGCTGCATGTTTATCCATGAAACACATACATAGATGACTCAACCATAAAACCCTCAGTCCTGCTGTGAGCTGTCACAATAAAGTCAGGCAAAACATAAATTCAAAAAAGGAATGTAATTTAATCTTTAATGCCTTATTTTAATTAAAAATAATAAGAATTAATTTAATAAGAATTTCTGAAAGTACAAACCCTTCTTAAGCAGTGTCTCTTTTTATCTATCAGTTGTTCCCGGTTACCATCATCTGTCAGTGTCTGAAGAGTGTAAAAAGCTTTTATAGTGATGTGATAACCTTTTCAGCCTGAGGTTTTGTGTTTCAGGCCTCATCTGCCAGCACAGATAAGACTGATCTAAATCTCAGTACAGTGTCATCTGTCTGTCTCAGACAAAATATTAATATTGGTACTTTCTGAATCCTTGTTTCAAAAGCAATGTCTTTACTTTGTGAGCAAATGTGGAGTTTATTGAGGGAACCATGATGTGACCTGAAACAATGAATAACAAGTCTTTGTTCTGCTGAGCTTTGCAAATCTCAAAATAAATAAAGGCAGTAATATGACAAACTCACCACAAATCACACCGAGTCATTTCCAGCAAAATCATCAGCCAATGAAGGATAATCCAATCCAGGATGCGAAAGATAAAAAAGAGAGGCAGAGAAAAAGTATTAGCAATACATATACAGCCAGATATAAAAGTGTATTTAGTAAAACTTTGTTTAACTTTTGTATAAGTACAATCAAATGTATATGTCACTTAGTGAAAGTTGATATTCCTTCATTAAAAAAAAAACGAAAGAACCATGAACAAAATTACTGAATGTAAAAGAAAACATGACACCAACTTAATGGTTCGCTTGCATAGTATAAAGATTTTTGTGCGCTGAATTACTGGCTGCAGATGGCATGTAACGATTGAAACCAATTGAGACCAATCTTGGGCCTATTCAAGGTAATATATTAATATTAATTTTGATTTCAAAATTTGATTTTGTACGAAGAATCATTGACGTCAAGGCCGCACATTGTCCACAATGACATTCAAAGGCCACATGACTTACGAAATTTACTGGGTAAGGAATTTAAAAAAAAAACATTTTACAAACAATTTCTACACCAAAACATAGTTTAGGACTTGTCATAAATTGGAAAATTTATGTTTATTATAAAATTTCCCAAATTTCCAACAATGACCATTCTCTCCACCTCAGAAGACTGAAAAAATGGAAGACAGAGAGTGAAAATATGAGCTAGCTCTCTATTAATACTTTTTCTTGCTCGTATCACTCAAAGTGTTCAATATTTAATGTTGCCAAGAATGAAACCAAACTCCCATTAAGCTCATGTTTCATTATTATAGCTGCTCATCTCTACGGCCTATCTTGTTCCCCTAAATTCTATTTCCAGAAGATAATGAAGACCATGATTTGATCCAAAAGAGCATATGAATGACATACCAAGAGGTAGATTTATAGAGAAAAAGAACTTAAACTCTGTTCCAAAGGCTACTTTTCATCAGAATAAAAAAAGGTACAGTAATCCTTACTGTGAAAAACAAAATGTGTTGACAGAACACTTAAACAATGGAAGTCTATGGGGCATTGTGTTTTGATTGTGTATTTTTTTTTATGTGGTAATTTATACAGAATGTAGACAGGGGAGAGTTAATATACTTACTTTCTGGTACAGGTGACAAAGTGCCATAGTTTGCAATATAACTTTATTATACAGCTCTAATAAACATTCTGAAAAATAAGTGTACTTAATTGTATTGAAGGTGCACTTGTAGTGTAATTCAAATCTTAAAACTGTACTTGCAAATTATATAATATTAATGAAATAAAAGGCACTTAAGTGAACTTAAAGATTGTCCACTTTAGACTTTTAAACCATTATGTTTTAATAATATTTCGTCATGATTTAAAGTACACATTTTTGATGTGCTGACTAGCATTCTAAACCACATATGAAGTACTTGATTATAATTTTAGCTGTAGTGTGTTATTTGAGATTACATTAAGTTAATATATTTTAAATGTACTAAATTGCAAATTCATCATCACTAATGTGATTACAAATAATATTATTTAAAGACCCGTTTCGTACAAGTTTCAATAAAAATTGAAGTATATTTTAGTTCACCATAAATGCTAGTCAATAATTTCAATAGTATACTTTAACCATATTTTAAAGACAATAGAAGTAAATATGAAATTATATATAAATAAGTACTTAGATCCTACTTAAAATGGGTCAAATCACTCTTACGTTCAACAGATTGTATTTAATATAATTAGTAGGCCTATATTATTTCTGTAATGAGTAGTACTCTTTTTAAATATATGTTAAGTGTACTTCTTTTTGACAAGAGAACAAAAAGCATCTTAGGGTTACCCATGTTTCCCAGTTCTCTGTGAAGGGAACGAGACGCTGTGTCAGATGTTGAAGCTATGGAGATGCTAATACACACTACACCCTCATGACCAATGCCTGCCCCAAAGCTGTGACGTTATCAAGCACAATCTTGTCAGGCAAACACTGAAGATCTCGATGGGCCTTGACCCAGAGTTAGACAAAAGCATCAACAACTTTCATAGCCCTG
Source organism: Siphateles boraxobius (assembly GCF_051911475.1). Classification (NCBI taxonomy): domain Eukaryota; kingdom Metazoa; phylum Chordata; class Actinopteri; order Cypriniformes; family Leuciscidae; genus Siphateles; species Siphateles boraxobius. The sequence continues at coordinate 17,528,125 of NW_027508975.1, forward strand.
CATTATTCCCCAATGAAATGAATTGTTGAGGGCGACAAATGAGGGAGTGGGCTGCTTTCAGTGACTTAGTCCATCTCAACTCTCAACTTCCAAGCTTTGAAAAGAGAGTATACTAGAACCAACCCATTCAGAGCGGAGCACTACTTGCGACTTAGTCCACTTAAGTTCTCAGCTGCCAAGCTGTACACCCATGGATTGGTTCTTTTAGAGCAAGGAATTATGCTTAAGTCGCACGTCAACGAGCAGCTTAAAAGCTGAAGGGGTTGCAAATAACAAAATCCAAATAAATCCATCTCTTGTTACAATAACCCTCAAATATGTTAGGGAGCGTCCTAACGTAGGCCAGACTATGCTTGCACCGCACTTTCCCTAAAATCACCCAACCTCACAGGCAGGGTGGCCATAAATCCAGATTTTGGCCGGACAGTCCGGATTTTAAGCCCCTTGTCCGGCGTCCGACGCAGCCTCAAGCCGGACACTCCCTTGTCCTCCTTTTTAGAGTTGGGCTGAATTGATTAAAAAAAATTAACCTATCAAAATCCTGCATATTGATAGCGGCTCCCTGGTGCCCGTAAATTAGATAAAATCTCCTGCAATCTAAAGCCACGTATGCGAGACAGAACATAGCCTACTGTATTTGCTCCAAAGTGTGTACCGCGCGCACGGCAGAGAGGGAGAGAGCGAGAAACCTTGCGTGCCCTCAGCACAGGATGGGACTATTTTTTCCGCTTCCCGTCATGCATAACAACCCCCTTCAGCCGTGACTTATTCACGATACAGCACAACCTCTCGTACCTTATTGCTTACATACTTTATTTTCATAATTTTATTTTGTAAAATAAATGCCTCTAGGTCCAATGCAATCCATATGTGTTTATGCATGGCTTAATTGTCCAAAAACGTGTTAGAACCAAAGAACCAGAAAACTGTCATAAAATTATAATATATATATAACAAGTTCAAGATAAACAGCATTATATGCTAAACAGTGGCGGCTGGTCAATAGGGGGTGCTAGCACGAGAAGAAGGCTACTTCAAAATGTTAAAAATAAGTTATATATATATATATATATATATATATATATATATATATATAGCAAAATAATTACGAAAAAGCATTATTTAGCCATAGGCTACTATTCGACTGGTAGTCATGTTAGCACCTATTAAAAATCATCGACTTTTCAAATCACCGTTTTATGTGTGCACGGCGCCAGACAAATGGGTGTCTATGTGATAGATCTATGTAGGTCAGTAAACTTTTGAAACTTGTGACTTTTGCACTCTAATTGGATTGTTTCAGATTGTCCCGCCCTCCTTTGATTTTAGCGAATCAATATAGTTGATTCATGTAATTGGACCATTATCGACTTTCAAGGCGCTATATCTCTTGATGAAAATAAATGAAAGTAAATTCGGTTTTATTTGTACAAAAAATCATTTTACAAGGCATTCAAATGAATAAAATATATAAGGATCATGGAGCTTTGATGGACTTGGCTAGCTGCATGTGAGTCATGCCTTTTATTGGTTTCCCTATTTGCAATTTCAAAGTCCTTTTTTTACTTGTCAATTTATTGAGCAATTTTCACAGCCTTTGAACTGAGATCTTAAAAATGATTTGTTATCCTGTGGCTCCCTCTTGGGGACAACATTAGTATTATGGCTTTCATCTTTGAATCACATCAATATAAATGGCTGATTTAAAAAAAATAACAGATTTGTTTAATGATTAATCTATTACTGAAAATATACCCACATTAAACTCAAATTCACTGATTCATGGTACCTTATTTAATGCTTTAACAGTTGAATTTTCAACTTCCACTTTTTAGCTAAGGAATAGTGATACATTGTTATATCGTCATGTTAAATGGTTATTTAACAATTACATTCAGTCCGACTCCCACCTCCCCCCAAAAAAACTTTTTTTAGGCCACTGCTAAAAATGAAAGACTGGGTATAATATCAGACATGAAAGTACAGAAAAATAACAGACAATGTCAAACCATGAAAAATAGTGAATATGACAATCAGCATTCAGCCTTAAGAACTTAACATTCATCTCAGTTGCTTTTTTCCCTAGACAAACCACTTCACATCCCATTTCATGTCAATAACATCTTCAGATATGCAGACTACATAGCTATTAAAGGACTGAATCAATCTCAAATCTGTTGTAGCACCAAAATCACATTAAAAGATCACCCATACTTACCACCACCTCCAGGTCTCCAATTTATGAAACAATGCCCACCTGAGCATCTCTTTTAATAACAGTTTTACCCCACTACAATTTCTACTTTAAAAAAAAAATAATAAACCTGGTTATTGTATGCCCAGACCCCAAATCACCTGCCCTTTAATACATTACATAACATGTTCATATAACCTGCTCTCTCAGATAAAAATGGCCAAACATTCTACCTTTAGCGGTATAACAGCTTGTCACTGGGGCATGTACCCTTAAAGGGGCATCTACCTGTATGTGCCTTGCCCATAAAAGTTCATAGTATTAATTTAAGGGTGTGAGGTACAATGTTGTTCCTTAGGCTAAAGGGTACTACCCCAGTGATAAGCTATTGTAGCCCTAAAGGTAATTGTTGCACATTTTGATTAAACATTTTGAACATCATGAACAAGCATTTTGTACATTTGTTATGTGCAGTGTTGGGGAAAGTTACTTTTAAAAGTAATGCATTACAATATTGCGTTACTCCCCAAAAAAGTAACTAGGTACGTTACTTAGTTACTTTTTATGGAACGTAATGCGTTACATTACTTTTGCGTAACTTTTTCTCATCTGCATGGGCTTGTTTGTTTGTTTTTTAATAACAGCTAAAACAATCTATTTTTGCCAATTGTTAAGGCCCTTTCACATCAAAAGTTAAATGAATAAGCCTAAGGCTGAAGGAAATGCATATTTACTAATGTACAGTAGAGGGCGCAGCTGAAACAAACCTTTCAGCTGCTGCTGTTCTTGATTAAATAACAATAGGATACAGGAGAAGGAAGTTCAACACTCTTATTTCTAAACCTAATCTAAAGTCATTTTTGCTTAGTATGGTTGAATTAGATCATTGTAGGTCAGCAGCAAAGACATTGGTTAATAAAGTGAGATTAAATAAATAAAGTATATTTGTGTAATTTAACATAGTTAATTATAAAACTTTTGCACAAAATTCTGAGATTGCATTTTACTGTTTTTATTCATTTTGAGGAATACTGAATGTTTTTGTGCAAGTGAGATGAGTAAATGCATGTTCAATGCAAATGCACACAACACCTCTCTTTATTTCTCTCAACATGGGGACAGGAGAGCTGTCAGTCAATAAATGTGAAAAAGTAACTCAGATATTTTGTTGTAAATTGAAAAAGTAATGCGTTACTTTACTAGTTACTTGAAAAAGTAATCTGATTATGTAACTCAAGTTACTTGTAATAAGTTACCCCCAACACTGGTTATGTGTTTCTCTGTGAATGTATCTTTTTGATTACAAAAAGCAAAACTCTCTGGTCATTAATGATATATTTTGTCCAACCCTCTCCATTTCTCCTTATTTTCCCAATATTTTGTGATGTAACATTAGGCTATGTTTCAATAGGATTATGGGCATTTAAAAAGTTGTGGTATGGATAGGCCTACATCAATCCATGTGTGTTCTATAAAAGCTTGTATTGGGATTTTGAATTTAACCCAATTTTCACGGCTTGATGAGCCAGTTAGTGCCAATGCAATTTGGGGTTTCGTTTCAAATACCTTTTGCCAGCTACATCTTATGATAGCATAGCATCATAATTCACACCATTATGGAAACAAAATCAGGAAGTCCTGTGACCTTTTAATGTCATGTAATAAAAAAAAACTCTTGGTTGCCTCAACCAATGATTTTCGTCATAACATCCATGTACAAATGCCCAAAGCAGCTGTAAAACAAAATCAATCTAATGAACAATAACTTTTTTTTCCTTCTTCATCTTCTCCATTGAGCACGTTTAAATCCACACGACATTTTGGGGGAGAGGGCCGAGATATTGCTCATTTCTCTGCAGTACGATAAATAACACCATAATAATGCATATTACATAATTTACAAATACTGACACGGATAGAAATGAAGCCACATGCCTCAGATGTGTTTTTTCTTCTTTTCTTTTTTTACACGACTACAACTAACATTAACCGAAAGTGCATGGTTGGATATATTATGAAATATAACTAAATGACAACAGCAATTTAGCACGACTTCGAAATGACAGATCTAACGGCAGCTTAATGCAGTGTTAGTAAGCGTGCTAACAAGGAGCAGAATGATAATCTCTGTTTACGTAAAAATCCAGCTGAAAGTGTTTTATTTAGATCCGTTCAATGCACGCGCTGATCCAGCTGACAGCGCGAACCGCTCTAACGATCACCGGCCGCTGTAACTATAGCAACATTATCTGTCAATCAGCCTCATACACCGACTTTACACCTCAGAAATAGACAGTCGCACATGCTGTCCTCGAAATAGCGATACTGGTCGGTGATATTTATCTTCATTATTCTGACCAGCCGGATTAAACGGCTAACCCAGAAGTGTTTACCTGCGGCAAAGGAAAGGCGCTGTCCTTTCTCCCTGTGAGCTGGTTTTCCAGTAGCCTATAATATTTTTGTCGACGCTGTGCTCTTTCGTAGGCCAGCGTCACAGCTCTTCTCTGGTGATGCCCCCTTAATGTTCAAATCACGATTCCTTTTCTGCGGTGTGGGTTATGTAGTGGTTAAACATCTGACTGAAAAAATGGTTGTAGATTGAAATCCCAGCAGGGTTTATCTATGAACTACCCACTACTGAGCCCTTGATCAAGACATTTAACGTTTGGATACTCTAGGAGGGATATGCCTATGTGCAATTTCCAACAATACTGTAAAGAATGAAAGTATAATGAGAGTGCATTAATTCAGGATTCATGAATTTTTGCATTGTGACATTTATCATACCGGTTAAAGGGATGTTAAAGTTAACAATTCTGTCCAAATTTATTCACTCTCATGTTGTTCCAAAGACTTGTGAAGATACTGTGACAAATGAAGATATGCTATATATAGCTTAGGCTATTTTTTAAATTCTTGTCATTTTGTCCATCCACTGAAAATCTGCAAATCCAAAATTGTCAAGCTTCAAAAGTTCAAAACAACATTGTAAAAGTAGCCTAATCATGAGGCAGTTTAATAAGTCTATGTATAGGCTACTTTTGAAACAGTAGATGTGTCATTGATGCACTTTAGATGCCATTTTGTAATGTAAATAGATGTCACACTGAAAATTCCAAAAAAAAGAACTCAAAAACGTCTCGGTTACATATGGTAACCCTCGTTCCCTGAGGGAGGGAACGGAGACGTAGGTCATGACTGACCAATAGGAATCTCGCTAGAGAGGCCAATCTACTTCGAGTGAAACTAAAACAAGCCAATACACATTGGCGTGCAATCATATGTATCAGCTGCGCGCCCTCGTTAGCGCGGGTATAAACGAGCAGCTGGTGCGATTGCACACTAGTTTTTTGCTGAGGAGCCAAGCCTGAGAAAGCTGGCCGCCCCGGCGGGCGGCAGCGGATGTGGCGACGGGACCTACGTCTCCGTTCCCTCCCTCAGGGAACGAGGGTTACCATATGTAACCGAGACGTTCCCTATCGGTCAGTCACTACAACGTAGGTCATGACTGACCAATAGGAATCCCTACCAAAGCCCCACAGCCGCTGCACCCCATCCAGCGCCCCCGTGCAAGCCTCTACACCTTCTTGCCTGGAAGGACGATAGGCGGAGGCTTACACAGAGTGAGTCTGACACTGTTGTTCCGTAATAACCCATACAGTGAGATATTGGATAACACTGGGAAAGCGTGCCCTTTCTGTTTAGGAAGGAACGCTGCGGAAGCCACTTCTTCAAAGAGTTATGTGGAAATGCATATGGACTAGCCAAAGGCTGTACTGCATATGAAATAAAGGGTGACTTAGCCCAAGGGAAAGACACGGGCTTCCGATAGGAGCAGCCGTGGAATATACACATATGGGATCCCCGTAGGGTCACACAAATGGAACCCAGCCCAGATCCGGTTCTCAAGGATTCAGCGGATAAGGGCCTGGCGCCGGACGCTCCGCCAAGTCCGGGCCGAGGGGTTTTGGAGGACTCAACAGGTTTTACTCTGGAGCAATAAGGGTGCACAGTAGGGTGCAGCAAGCCGACAGAGCCAGACCTCTCAGTGCTTCTACCCGTCTAGGGTGAGAACACGGGAGGACACCGGCTCTACACGTAGGCTATAGTATCTAGCGAACGTGTTAGGTGTCGCCCAGCCCGCAGCTCTACAGATATCTGTTAGCGAGGAGCCACGTGCCAGCGCCCAGGAGGATGCAACGCCTCTCGTGGAGTGTGCATGCAACCTGAGCGGGCAGGGCACGCCTTGTGCTTGGTAAGCCAAGGCGATGGCATCCACTATCCAGTGGGCCATCCTCTGCTTGGAGACAGCCTTTCCCTTCTGCTGGCCTCCGTAACAGACAAAGAGCTGGTCTGAGGTCCTGGCGCTTTGAGTTCTGTCCACGTACATACGCAGAGCGCGAACGGGACAGAGCAAAGCCAGGGCTGGGTCTGCCTCCTCCAAAGGCAGCGCTTGCAGGTTCACTACCTGGTCTTTGAAGGGAGTGGTAGGAACCTTGGGCACATAGCCAGGCCGGGGTCTTAGTACCACGTGGCTGTCACCCGGCCCGAACTCTAGGCACGATTCGTCGACCGAAAAAGCGTGCAGGTCTCCTACCCTCTTGACAGAGGCCAGTGCAACCAGCAGCAAAGTCTTCATGGAAAGAAGCTTTAAGTCTACTGACTGCAGAGGCTCAAAGGGAACATCCTGAAGTGCTCGAAGCACCAGGGAAAGATCCCAAGAGGGTATGGAGGGGGGTCGAGGAGGATTTAATCGTCTCGCCCCCCTAAGAAACCTGACGACCAGGTCGTGCTTTCCCACTGCTTTGCCATCTATGTGGTCGTGATAAGCTGAAATAGCGGCAGCATGTACTTTGAGGGTGGAGGGAGACAGTCTACGCTCCAACCCCTGCTGCAAGAAGGAAAGCACAGACCCTATCGGACATCTTCGGGGGTCTTCTCGGCGAGAAGAACACCACTCGACGAACAGGTTCCACTTCAGGGCGTAAACACGTCTCGTGGACGGCGCCCGTGCTGAAGTGATGGTGTTAAGTACCTCAGGGGGTAAGTCACCTAAACCCTCGCGTCCCGTCCAGGGACCAGACATGGAGTTTCCAGAGGTCTGGACGCGGGTGCCATAGGGTGCCCCGTCTCTGAGTCAGAAGGTCCTTCCTCAGAGGAATGGGCCAGGGAGGGACTGTCACAAGGAGCATGAGTTCTGGGAACCAAGTCCGGGTGGGCCAATAGGGAGCCACCAGAAGGACCTGCTCCTCGTCCTCCCTGACTTTGCACAGTGTCTGCGCAAGTAGGCTCACTGGGGGAAACGCATATTTGCGAAGGCCCCGGGGCCAGCTGTGTGCCAGTGCGTCCGTGCCGAGTGTTCCCTTGGTCAGGGAGTAAAACAGCTGGCAGTGGGAGGTCTCTGAGGAGGCAAACAGGTCTACCTGAGCCTCCCCGAACTCTCTCCAGATCAGCTGAACCGCCTGGGGGTGGAGTCGCCATTCTCCCGGGAGCACAGCTTGTGATAGCTCGTCGGCCACACGGTTGAGCAAGCCGGGGACATACATGGCTCGAAGCGACCTCAGATGCTTCTGACTCCAGAGGAGGAGATGGCGGGCGAGTTGCGACATGCGACGGGAGCGTAGACCACCTTGTCGGTTGATGTACGCAACGGTCGCAGTGTTGTCCGTACGGACCAGCACGTCCCTGCCCTGTAGCCGTCTTTTCAAGCGGGTCAGGGCGAGATGTACTGCTAGCAACTCGAGGCAGTTGATGTGCCAATGCAGTTGAGGGTCCGTCCACACCCCTGACACTGCATGCCCGTTGTACGTGGCACCCCAGCCGGTGGCAGAGGCATCTGTGAATACCACAGCATGCCTGGACACCTGTTCCAAGGGGACTCCTGCCCGCAGGAACGAGGGGTCTGACCACGGGCTGAAGGTCTGGCGGCACGCCGGTGTGATTGCCACCCAGTGAGTGCCATGATGCCACGCCCATCTCGGGACTCGGCCGTGAAGCCAGTGCTGAAGCGGTCTCATATGTAGCAGGCCGAGCGGGGTTACCGCTGATGCTGCTGCCATATGCCCCAGGAGCCTCTGAAAGAGTTTCAGTGGGACCGCTGTCCTGCCCTTGAAAGTGTTCAAGCAGTTCAGCACCGACTGAGCACGCTGCTCTGTGAGGCGCGCTGTCTGGGCGACCGAATCCAACTCCATACCGAGAAAAGAGATCCTCTGCACAGGGGAGAGTTTGCTCTTTTCCCAGTTGACCTGAAGACCCAACTGGCTGAGGTGCCTGAGCACTAGGTCCCTGTGTTCGCATAGCTGATCTCGAGAGTGTGCTAGTATGAGCCAGTCGTCGAGATAGTTGAGGATGCGAACGCCCTGTTCTCTCATGGGAACAAGGGCCCCCTCCGTGACTTTCGTGAAGACACGGGGGGACAGGGACAGCCCGAAGGGTAGGACTTTGTACTGATATGCTCGACCCTCGAACGCAAAGCGCAGAAATGGCCTGTGTCGAGGAAGAATCGAGACATGAAAGTACGCGTCCTTCAGGTCGATCGCTGCAAACCAATCTTGGGGACGGATGCATTCGAAAATGCGTCTCTGCGTGAGCATTTTGAACGGTAGCTTGTGGAGGCTCCGATTCAAAACTCGCAGATCCAAGATCGGTCGTAACCCACCCCCTTTCTTGGGTACAATGAAGTAGGGACTGTAGTGCCCTGACCTCATATCGGCTGGAGGGACCGGCTCTATCGCATCCTTCGCCAGTAGGACTGCGATCTCCGCACGCAAGACATGGGCATCGGCTGCTCTCACTGTAGTGGAGTGGATGGCCCGAAACTTGGGGGGACGCCGGGCGAACTGAATCGCATAGCCGAGCCTGATGGTTCGAATGAGCCAGCGAGACGGCCTGGGGAGCGCTAACCAGGCTCGCAGAGACCGTACAAGCGGGACCAAAGGGACCGAAGGCGTACCCGGAGTGGGGCAGCGAGGTGGAACACAGGGACGCAGCTCGGGAGGCTCTCTCTGGGAGGCGGCCCGTAGCGGGGTCTGAGTGTGCTGTGCAGCACTTACCTGGTTCCACGGGGCAGGAGGTGCGGGAGGCGGCTCGATGGCGTTCTCGGACCGTACGCAGCTGCCGGCTGGCGATAGAAGAGGCGGATGAGAGTGGTGAGGATTCTGACCCCCCACTACTCTCCGGGCCCTCTTCGGACCCAGAGATGATAGAAACTGCTCTTTTATTGAAAATTTGGGTACCGCTGGTTTTAAGGCCAGCGGCGGAACACAAACAAAACGGAACAAAGGATTTTCCACCCGGCCCTCTTCCGGGGGAGGGAGCGATGCAGTCATCGTCTCCTGGAGAGCAGTCCCTTCCACCTCTGGGTCGCCCGTCCTAGGGCCGCTTACCTTTGGCTTTGCCACCCCTCTTGGCGGGGGCCTGGACGGGCGGGGCGCCCTGCCTGCGACTGGCTCCACGGTGCCGCTTGGATGGAGGCTGCTGCTGCGGCGCGGGAGCAGGGGCAGACGCAGGCGGACGCCCACGGCGACGAGCAGACCGAGGAGCCGCGGGCGGTGGGCTGGAGGCAGCAGCTGACCGCCGCGGCAGGATATGTTTAATGGCCTCAGTCTGCTTCTGTACAGCCGAGAACTGCTGGGCGAAGTTCTCGACCGCGTCGCCGAAGAGGCCGGTCTGGGACACGGGGGAGTTAAGGAACCTGATCTTGTCGGTCTCCCGCATGTCAGCCAGACACAGCCAGAGGTGGCGTTCCTGGACCACTAGTGTGGACATCGCACGACCCACTGACCGCGCAGTGACCTTCGTCGCACGAAGCGCGAGGTCAGTTGCGGCACGAAGTTCTTGGAGAACTTGTGGATCATGACCACCCTCGTGCAGGTCCTTCAGTGCCTTGGCCTGATGAACCTGCAACAACGCCATAGCGTGCATGGCAGAGGCAGCTTCCCCACAGGCCTTGTAAGCCTTGCCGGTCAGGTCCGACGAGTACTTACAGGCCCGGGAAGGAAGACACGGTTCTCCACGCCAAGTGGAGTTAGGGCACAGTTGCATAGCAACGGCCCGTTCCACTGGCGGGATACGCGCGTATCCCTTAGCTGCCCCGCCATCAAGGGTGGTGAGGGAGGAGGAGCCACCGAGACGGTTTCGGGCAGTAAAAGGTGCCATCCACGTCCCTGTGAGCTCCTCATGCACTTCCGGGAAGAAAGGCACTGGGGTGGGTTGCTGAGAACCAGCGCGCGCCACCCCGAGATACCAATCGTCCAACCTCGAGGGCTCGGGACACGGTGGAGGGTTCCACACGAGCCCGATCCTGTTGGCGGCCCGGGAAAGCATGGCCATCATCTCCGGGTCCGACTCGGGCACCGCTGACACACCTGAAGGAGGCAGCGGCTCCGAGCCGTCGTCCGCAGAGAGGTCTGACCCACCCTCCGATGCAGCGATCGACATCTGGTCGTCGCAGGGAGCGCCGAACGAAACGACCGGTACACATCTCGAGGACGGTCCAGAACGTTCCGTTGGCAGCTCAACTGGTTGCGGAGCATGAGAGGAGTGAGGGTTCCTAGGGGGTTGGTTCCCCGAAGGAAGCGCGCTCACTGTAATCCTCAGGTCACCCGTGTCACTGCCCGAAGCAACCCGCGAAGGGGGGTTGGAACGAGGTGCAGGCACGGGGACTCCGCCCCTTTGCAGGAACGTGAGTCTCGACCTCAGCTCCGAGATGGTCATCTTCCCACAATGGGTACATGACTCATCCACGAACGCTGCCTGTGCGTGTTCGAGGCCCAGACACACGAGGCAGCGATCGTGACCATCCCGCGACCCCAGGTAACGACCGCATCCAGAAACACACAGATAGAACGTCATCTTGAAAAAGACGCGAACTATCTGTGTGAGCTCTTTTAGGGACTACTCTCACTGGTGCTGAAGCACGCAGGGGAACAGCCACAGCGATCACAGACGGGAATGTGCACCCGTCTGTGCGCTGGATCTCTCTCGCTGGAGGTCTTACCAGCTGTTACAACAGCTTTTGAGCGCTTGCCAGGCGCACCTTACCAGCTGTTATAACAGCTTTTAAGCGCTCTGAAGCGCACCTCACCAGCTGTTAAAACAGCTCTTTTTCTTTGCTCAGTTTTTAAAATAAAAAAAAAAGAAAGAGAGAGAAAGAGAAACTGCTCGCGCTGCCGTGCTGTCACGCCCGCACCGGGAAGGAGAGGTCCAGAAAGGCTCGTAGTAGTTGGTTTCAACTGAAAGCAGAGACATCGAAGTGTTTGGCTCCGAAGCAAAAAGCTAGGGTGCAATCGCACCAGCTGCTCGTTTATACCCGCGCTAACGAGGGCGCGCAGCTGATACAAATGATTGCACGCCAATGTGTATTGGCTTGTTTTAGTTTCACTCGAAGTAGATTGGCCTCTCTAGCGAGATTCCTATTGGTCAGTCATGACCTACGTTGTAGTGACTGACCGATAGGGAACTCTAGTCAGTTAACATAGCGTGATTGCATAGAACTACTCACACAAAGGCTCACTATTGGCCGAGGCTGGTCATGTGGGTGATGCGTGTGACGTACAACAACAGAAGCTTACGTTATTACACTAGTGAAGGAAATGAATAGTTGAAATAAAGTCGTTATTTTTTTTTTTTTGCGCAAAAAAAGTATTGTTGTCGTTTGATAAACTTAGGATTGAGCCACTGTAGTCACTTGGACTATTTTAACGATGTATTTAATAACTTTTCGAGGAACAAGTGTCAATCCCTTAAGAAGCCTATGAAGGAGTGATCCAGCCTTCAGATTTAATCAAAAATATCTTAATTCGTGTTCCGAAGATGAACGAAGGTCTTACGGGGTTGGAAACAACATGAGGGTGAGTAAATACTGACAGAATTTTCATTTTTGGGTGAACTATCCCTTTAAAGGATGGACAAATAGCAACACATGGTAGCCACTGTCTCAGCAGCTGAGAGACAGTCAATCTATAGATTAGCTGAATGAACCGCCTGCCTTTGAGCCAACCTCAATAACACAACGAACTGCAGCATACTGAGCCTCTGCTAGAAATATAAATCAAGCACCATCTCTCTCTTTTCCTGCCCACACTTGCTAAAACCATTCCAAGAGTTGTCTGATTGAAATGCTTATAATTCCTTCTAATTCTTATTCATCTAATGTTAACTAGGTGATTTATTTTAGTGAACAACATCAGAAAAAAATATTAAAATCAATTGAAGGAATATTTATATTAGCCTACATATTATTTCCAACAATTCATGTAACTTTACCATCATTTTGACATTAGGTTAAGGTTAATTTATAACAACAAAGAACATGAGGAAAGAGTCAAGACTCATAGGCCACATTTACACTGCAGGTATTGATGCCCACATCTGATTTGTTCACTATAGCCAATTAGTTTTTTGATGACCAGCTTACATCTTCTATTAAAAGTGACCCATATGCAGACAGTGTTGTGCAAGTTACTTCCAAACTGTAATACATTATACATTACTTGTTACTGTAATTTAAAAGTAATTCATTACCATACAATATTACTGTCTCAGAATTGTAATGCTTTACATTACTCTTGTATTACTTTTGAGTTACTTTCACCAAAATAGCTATACAGTAGTAGAACTTAACATTCTAAGGCTGTAACGATATGCGATATGAAACCGAAATCGCGACTCTCAGATCCACGAACCTGCAGAATCGCGACACACCCCTTCCAACTCCAAGAGTTATTCATCCCGTCCAGATCCAATGCTACCACATCTTTAAATTACTATTAGTATTATTTGAATTTTGAAGTTAACATTATAAAATACGTAGACCTACACCACAAAACTAGTTGAGGATAAATTATTTAAAATTGGGGAATTCCAGCGTTTTGGACGTAACATTTGCAGTCAAAACTTGAAATATAAATTCTCAGAAAATGCATTTAATACCAATATATTGAAACGTCTGTATATCCATAGGATACCCCCTTAAAAGAGTGCAGACATTGTAAAAATATCAGTCTACACATGCGTTTTATATTTAATATTAGGGAAATACACGCATTCATGCGTGACAAATTTTTTTTTTAACTTTTAGGTGGCAAAATATTTTTTTGTAATTCTGTGAATTACACTGCGCAAATCAAAAGTAGGCTAATACTACCCACCGGATGAAGAAGGGTTGGCTCTCCACAGAACATAAAATATTCATTTTATTTTATTTTTCGTGTTCGCATTTATGAGGAAAAAACAATGTAGGCCTACGTGACAGTTCTCCGTTACGGACGCGACCGCTCTGAAGCGGCACTAAAAGACTGTTTTGAAACTTTCACAGAGACCTCAAACAGAAGACACAAATTTCTTTAAACGAAAGAAAACAGACTGCTCTCTGCTTATCTGTATGAAATGTGCATTTCTTTCTGGCGCATTCACTACTACCACGAACAGGTAACTTAGCCTACTTGCATTTTTCATTCGTTAATGTCTCGCGGTCTTGCTGTTTTTTTGTTGTTGTTTTTTACAATTAAAACTAAAAGTGTGTTGTAACGCAACCGTAACTGAACATATTATATAGTAACATATTACTGAAAATTGATTAGTAATGCCTTACACTACTGCGTTACAGCAAAAAGTAATATGTTACTGTAATGCATTACTTTTGTAACACGTTACTCTCAGCACTGCCCATATGCGATATCTGCATTGACTACTAAACACTTGATGAAACAACCCAAGACGTACTGCTTGGGCAGAAAATAATACTAGTTTTGCTTTCCGCACCATCTTTAAAGGTCAGCAAAACATTGGTCTCTTAAAGCATGCTTTTTCTCTGCAGAGAAGAAAAGAGGAGAGAGCCCTTGTTGCAGCCTGGGCATTGAAACGAGTCATGTGATCGTGGATGGTGTCATTCGCAACTGTTGCTTTTTCAATGATGTATGACTCGCATTGACAGGGTAAAATCTGATCTGACCGCTTAAATGGCAGATGCAAATGCACATGTCTGATTGAGATTTAGATTTATTTCCATGATCTGAGAATCGGAATACATGTGCTTTTTTCCTGCTTACAAATTCGTGAGTCATATGTGATCTGTGCCACATAGGAGGAAAAATTGGAATTGGGTCATTTGCAGTCATGTAAATACGGCCAAAGGGATGGTATTGTGAGCTTGGATGACAGAGCCATGCAAACCACTTTTACCTCTTTAGACCTCTATAATTGTATTAATTATACCTATGTATCACATTAAACGTGCAGTTGGCTTTTGTTGGTATATAGGATTAAGTGACTCCAATAATCCACAGAGTATATATAAAAATATAATTTCTTTATTGGAAAATAAAAGTGCATCAGAAAATAACTCTCTGGTATCATTGCCAGGTGATTACAATGAACACAGAGTAATACAGTACACGTACAAAACTACATTTAAGAGTTAAACGACAGTTACATAAATTAGTACAATCTGTACACGGTCTTACATTATTTACACAAGGTGTATTCGTCATTGTTCAATTCTTTTTCATTCATTTGCTATTAAATAAACAGTAAACAGCATAGGCAGTATCTCATTATCTGAGCCTCTTTTGTTAGAATGTTTTCTTCCCAAAATACTTTGGGACTCATTTTAGATTTTCATACTTGACAGATTGTGTTCAATTAGATACAAACATTGAAAGTTATTACGTCAGTTGTTAAATATTATTCCTTGTTGTAAGGTAAAAATAATTGTAAATAATGATGACCTAATGACATTTTACAAATTAAAGAAAAAATATATATCAATTGTATGATTACATTATTGTCATTTCAATCTATTCCTGTATTGAGGAAAACGTTCTTGAAATTAACTACTCCATTAGTACACAATGTCTTAAAGGAATCGTTTACCCAAAATAATAATTAATTATAATTATAATTAAAATTATAATAATAATACAAATCGTTAAAAAAATATTATTATTTAACCTCACAGTATTCCAAACCTAAATTATGTCACCCACAAAAAAGAGAATTTTTAAAGACTCTTCATTCACCCGTTCTCTACACAATAACAGTTTATAGTGATCAAATTGTTACTGATTTAAATTTGTCTAAAAATTGTATGTCCTATATTTCTTTTGATTTCATTGGTGTCTTTTCTGAGTTTTACAGATGTGATTACTATGAATTTTTATAATTATGGAAAAGAGCTGCATCAAGATTCTTCAAAAACTCCACTATTGTGTTCCCAAAACAAAAAAGAAAACAGCTCATAGGCTTGAAACAACATGAGGGCGAGTAAATGATGACATAATTATCATTTTTGAGTGAACTATCCTATTAACACAAAGTTCTCAGTGCTTCAAGTCTGCTGTAGCATGACCAGTCAAACAGCCAGATGACTTCAGAGCATCAAAAATTACAAACAAGAGAAGAGAAGTTTTGCGGGGCCATAAACAATGCCCACTTCATGTCAAACATTCTAGTTTTCTATGCTCACAGGGCGTGAGTATTTCAGGGTTCAGTAAAACACGGAGCTGCCTCATGTGCACATGTGCTTGATTGTCAGTGTGTGTGTGTTACACTGGACAACTCCTCACATGTCATTATCATAGTCCCCAATCATTCTCCTTGAGTTTGAGGCAAGGAAGATATCGTTCTCCCGGGGGCAGTCGTGATGACAGGAGCAGGTCTTAATAAACATCATCCTCTTCCTGAAAGTGTCACCCTCAGGACAGCGGAACTCCACCTCGGCTGTGACGGTGGCATGAGGTGTGCAGCAGCGGCCGTCTGTACACACCCCACAAAACTTTGGCTTATACAGCCTGATACTCTGGCATCCAGACAACTCGAAACGCATCCCGTGCTGGCTCTTTGGGGTCCGCACACACTTCTTCCCTCTCTGTAATGGGGAAGAGGTGGGCTATTAATATTTAAGACGGTTTTGATAGGTTTACTGAAAAATGTGAAGATCATAAACAAACTCTCGGCATGCACTGGGTCACATTAGGCATGCGTTTTTGTAATACTCTAACCGTAGCAAACTTTATACCTATTCAAGGAGCCGATAGAATAAAGGCCCAGGTAGGTCTATACTACATTTTCCCTGCTCAAATCACTTGCGCATGCAGACGGGCTGTACAATAAAAACTTTCGTTTTTAATCTTAAAATGTTGTGCCATTACATATAATCATGTTGACAGTTTAACTAACCTGCTTAACTATTTAGTTTATTTTGATTAACAAAATTGCTCTGATTTTCTTCAGGAACCCAGACAGAAGTTCACTTGAACTGCACAACAACCCATTTTACACTAGTGGCCGCCATAATGCACCATGGAACAATGCATACTTGCATCACATTATGATTTGCAAAACACTTCAGAATGCAATCACATATAAAATACTTGCGTAAAGTATTTTTCGTATGGAGCCCCTCACATGACCTGTTGTGATGTCAAAATCATGGCCACGAATTAAGGCTTTTTCCCTACATTGCATAAATTACTTTTCTCATTTTAAGTAAATTGTGGCCAACTTGTATTCATTTGTTTTTCACAAAATTGGTTGTGACATGGCCATGATTTAACTAAATTAAAACAAGGGAACAAGTGAATAAGTCATAGCAGTGAATTCTTAATATGCATCTAATTTCCCCTGCATATCATGTCAAGGACTTCATAGTTTCGCCCTTAAAGGGTTAGTTTCCAAAAAAGGAAAATTCTGTCATTAATTACTCACCCTCATCTCGTTCCAAACCTGTAAGACCATTCATCTTCAGAACACAAATGAAAATATTTTTGATGAAATTTGAGAGCTTTCTTACCCCAGAAAGGTAGTAAAGACATCTTTAAAATAGTCCATGTGACTACAGTGGTTCAACCTTAATGTTATGAAGCGATGATAATTTGTTTGTTTTTTGCACACAAAAAGTATTCTCATCACTTCATAATATTAAGGCTAAACCACTGTCACATGGACTATTTTAAAGATGTCTTTACTACCTTTCTGGGCCTTGAAAGTGGTGGTTATGTTGCATGTGGGGTCAGAAAGCTCTCGAATTTCTTCATAAATATCTTCATTTGTGTTCCGGATATGAACTTGCGGGTTTGGAACGACATGAGGGTGAGTAATTACTGACAGAATTTTCATTTTTGAGTGAACTAACCCTTTAAAGCCCATTGTATACTTCAGCTCCATCTAACTCACAATTAATCACACAAGCCTTTCAAAGTATACTCTGTTGATCATATGCATGGATGGACACATTCAGTGCATGCGCAATGCATAGAGGACTACAATCATTTCATGGGGACTGTCCACAGTCCGGAGTGGAACATGGACAAGGGAAGTATACTTTCAGCTTTACTTTGTGCTCTCAACCCTTCTTACCTTTATGTCCTTTTCCAGCTCTGCATGGCAGGGGCGGATCATGCACATGCGGGTCTGCCGTTCCAACTGGCATTGCTCATTGTCATTGGTTACACGAGAGGACACACCCATGCCACAAGTTGCAGAGCATTCACTCCATTCAGTGGTCTGAACGATGCAGTTGTCCCTTGCACTCTCAGACTGGACACCCTGATCAGTTATTTCTCTATATGCTGAAAGAAGAGAAAGTGGATGTTAAATCCATGTGCCAATGACAATAACTTATATGAAAATGGAAAGCATATGATTGTCATACAGAGCGGCTCGTAAAATAAGTTTGCTATGGAAAAAGACCTCAAATGTGGAAATTCACAGGGCCCGCCAGGACCATTTTTCATTATTTTTATTCATAGGTGGCCCCCTTCTCCCCATACCCAATGACAGGAGCTTTCGGGAGATTGAGTGATTTGATAAAGAAGCAGCTGTTTCTACATGGTGAAGCAAAATGAAGGAAAATTTGACTTGCCGATTGACCTACCAGCCATTGCTGACTGGAAGGTGTCTTCTTGTGGGATCTGGTCGCACACCCACTCTTCGCAGCACTTGCCGGGGATTTGGACACGTCGTGGGTAGGGACAGTCTGGAGAGGGCAGCCGTATGTTGCTTGCACAGGTTGGTACGCAGCCAATCTCCCCATTCATGCAGACACATTGATGTTTGCAGCTAGGCTGAAACGTCTCACCGCTGCGGTAAATCACACCCCCCAGGTCGCACGTCTGACCCTCTTGAGCTGCAACACATACAACAGACATAAGACAACTTCATAACAATGAGATGCTCCCACTTGTGGACAAAAAGTGTTGTGTAATATATGCAGAAACATTGATTTTCATTTCAATTCTCTCCTCTTTGTATAACAAATGTGTAATTACATTCCAAAACACAACATTGCACCCATTTACTCACCCATACAGATGCCTGTCTCAGTGTCACTGAGCACACCATAGTCACAATATAGGTCTTTATGATGGTCGCATGGCTCCAGGAAAGAGCAGGGCTCTCCTGCCTGCCGGGCACAGACTTTACAGCAGCTGCAGCCGTCCAGCACTAGACTGGTGCCTACAGGACATAAAGGGCTCTCAGCTGGGCAGTCACAGGGCTGAGAGCATTCCTGACACATCGCCTGCATAGAACAATGACACAATGTTAGGGTTTCAACTTGCATCAGATTTAGCAATCCCTCATAGAAGCTTTCTTTCATAAATCTGTGGTAATAACAGTTTTATCATACCAGATTCCAGAGCATGCACAGAGCAAAAGTTTTGTTTTCTCTGTTGTTTGACAGCTGTTTATTCTAAAATGTGTATATTTGCCTGTGACAAATTAACAGATCATACAGTCCATATGCAATACTCTTGATGGCCACATGGTGGGATAAAATGCATTACAGATTATGTAGATTTGTCAACTGGGAAGTGATGTTTTGGAATTACTCTAGTATAACTTCTCATATGAAGCAGGACAAAAATATGACAGATTTAAAAAGTGACTGATATACTGAATATAAAACAGTAAATAATAATAGTAAATTAGGCAAATTTATTAAATACCGCTTGTATATATAAATATTATACATTAAAAGTATGCAAAATATTTTCCTTCAAATGATTCAGTTTGCATTGAGATCACTGTTCTGAGCATCACATGTGAACACAAACCAGTTAGTGACTTACATAATCCCCTCTCATGTTATCATGGGAAACTTTATTATAATGCATTAAATGAAACTAATTAGACCAATTACCCAAAACTATTTAAGATGTGAAACACATCCCCAACTAACTGCCTCACTTTGCAGATAGTAGCACAAACATACACTTGTACACTGATAATTTAATTCCTATGTGTCTCATTATTTAATTTGAAATGATAGTAAAATAGTACATAATTAACTTACATAATCAAATCAGCTAATTCATGTCAATTCTGCATAAAGCTTATAGCAACACAGGTCCTTTTACTTTGAATATATTAATCATGTGTTCACTCACCATATGTATAAGCAAGCAGAGAACAATGCATGATCTGGTGAATACTGTTCCAGCCATTTCCTCAAAGAGTTCCCAACAGAAGCACACTCCACGTTTTTTTTTTTGGTTCTCTGGTGTCTGTGATCACGGTTAGACTGCAGGACTGTTGTGAAGTGGAGAGCAGAGAGCCCCTCTTTAAATACTACCAGAATGGGGTGTAGCCCACCGGAGTCAAGCCATGCCACGCGACCCAGAGGGGTGAAAATATTTCAATTCCAGATGGTTTTCCATAATGTTTGAAAACGCAAGAGATGCTGTAGACCAGCATTTCAATTAATCATACCACAGATTCCAGAGCGTGCACATGGGAAAAAGTCTGGTTTCTGCACATGGTTTGACTGCCGTTTATCGGAAAATTAATGTAGGCCAATCTACAGGATGGTTAAAGATGTTTTGGCAGATGATAGATTAGAATGTTTATCAGATACTGTTGTAATGCAACAATGTTTAGACGTCATACAAGTGATGTGTGAAAATATGCGTGCATACTTCATGTTTGGACTGACATCAAACGGTATTGCATTAAACAGTAAAAAAAAAAAAATATATATATATATATATATATATATATATATATTTCCCACCAGGTCATGTTAGACAGGCCTGCAGGGCAGGATATGACACGGTCCACAATTTAATGTTTGTTGGGACAAAATTACACAGAGACAGTGTGTTTAGTGGAAATACAAAACAAGCTCATGAAATCGTCATGTGCAGAGAAAGAAACATAGTTGAATGAAATTGTTTATTTTTTGCAGCTATTTCCTAAAGCGTGTCAGTCAGAGAAAGAGACAAAATGTGCTCAACAACAGCAAGTGGTTCAAACTAGACTCTTACATTTCTGAAGACTCCAAAATCTGGTGATATTCTGATGTTATTCTTATTTCTCCATGTTATTCCAAACCTTAATTTCTTTCTTGTGTTAAACACAATTTATATTCTGGTCATTGATGACCACTGGTAAGTGGTCTCTAATGGATTTGGGGTCAAACACCATATCCACTGTTTTCTTATCTTTGATAGTAAGAAAATGTTTATCGCACCACTGGACAAAGTTCTGAACCTCATGTTTATATGCAACTGAATTTGATGTGTCTAATATGAGACCCGGGATGTGTCATCAGAGAACTTAATCATGTAAGTGTAACTGTAGTGCATTGTCCATTCATAAGTGTACAGTGTGAACAGGACTGGGGAACTAACGCACCCCTAAGGGGTGCCAATGGTGCTGGTCAAAGGTTCAGACAACGTCCTGTTCACCCTGACCTGCTGTGACTGCAATTGGTCAGAAATTAGTGAAACCACTTAATAAGGAAAAGGTTGACATTTATCCCTTGCAGGGTTTTCGAGAAAACATGAGGTTGCAGGGTGAAGTAAATCTACAAACAATAGTCTAGCATAGGTCCTAGGATTCTAAAGGTGTGTAGTCACTAGGTGCACTATACTGTTGGTTGCATCTGTGCCCTCTCTGGTGTTTGTATGTGAACTGATAGAGATCTAGCTGTGGGCCTACATCCAGCTGTAGTTTGATCATAATGAGCTTTTCCATGCACTTCATCACAACAGAAGTTAAGGCAATAGGTCTAAAATTATAATTCTCCTGTGGATAGGGTTTCTTTGGGACATGTGTGATGATTGCCTTTTTCCATTGTGTTGGTACAGTGTAAGAATGTAGGGACCTCTGAAAAATGGGGCACCAGGCAGGTGTCAGCTCATCTCTACATGTTCTTAATAGAAAAGCAGAGATGTTTCTGAAAAATATAAAAGTAAATTTTCTCAGTATTTGTATTTGGGCTTCTATAAATGAGACCAAATACAAATATTACAAATTTCAACAAACAAAATCACAGCAGGCCACGTCACAACAAAATCAAGCCACAACACGGCGAAAACAAGCCATGACAACGAAATCAGGCCACGACATGACGAAATCAAGCCATGACACGGTGAATTCAAGCCACAACACAACGAAATCAAACCACGATACAAAGAAATCAAATCACAACACAACGAAATCAAGTAACGATACAATGAAATCAGGCCGCGACATAAAATAAAGCCACAACATAACGAAATCAAGCCACAACACAACGAAATCAAGCCACAACACAACGAAATCAAGCCACAACACAACAAAATCAGGCTACGACACAACAAAATCAAGCCCCGACACAACGAAATCAAGCCCCGACACAACGAAATCAAGCCACGTCACGACGAAATCAAGCCACGACACGACGAAATCAAGCCACGACACAGTGAAATTGAGCCACGACACGACGAAATCAACCAACACAACGAAATCAGGCCACAACATGATGAAATCAAGCAACATTCTCACTCTTGGAAGACCAAGAACTCATATTGCCATATGTAGACCGACAAGGACTTCAATCTCCATTTTGTTCTGCTTATGTTGGTAATTGTGCTCATCAGCTCAAACATCTGACTTGGAACATACTACTTGAAGTAGCCGTGTGGTGTTAGTGGCTAAGTGGTGGGACTTTTTCCACATTGTTTTTCCTGGGGTAAAGCGGGTCTGACAACACCACTGAATATCACTCTTTTGTGTGATGTTTGTAAAAGGAACATCACCAAGTACTGGTTCTACATCTGCCTCATGGTCATAATCTTCTCTGTCTTCTTGATTCTGACTTTCTTCTGCCTCAATTTCAATTTCTTACCCTACTACTGGTAGTGGCTCATCTCTCTCCTCCCCTGAAATTATTACCAAAAACTGTCCCTTACAAACAACGTTATACAAGTTTTATATTGTAATTTATTTTTACAGGACAGAAATGAAACTGTATATCCAATAAATCAATATCCAATACATTTAGGGCCATCTAATTGTATGAAAGTCTTAACTAACTATCCCTAATTTTCATTATAAACTTATCAATTGTCGGAGATCTAGCATCATCCGCATTTCCATCTCCATCTTCCTAATCACTTCACATAAAGTCAACATCTGAGATATTTCCATCATTTACATGTTCAAGCACTTCAAGAACTGTATATTCTGCATATTAAAGTTTAAAAACATTAATTAAAAATGTATTAGTACTGTGATACAGATTTTTTAAAGACATTTCAATCAGCATTACTGGACATGTGATTCAGAAACAGGTGTTTGAACCCACTATACATTCTAATGGACTTAAAACTTGCAATTCTACAAATGATTTTTAACTTTAATTAATAAGTTCAATCAAGTCAAGTCAAGACATCCTCATTTATATAGCGCTTTTAACAATGTAGATGGTTTCAAAGCAGCTTTACAGAGATAAACATATAATTTAAGGTAACAGAGATTGGTTTGGTTTTATAGTGGCTCTTGAAAATTGTTTTTTCCAGCTAAAGTTAGTTTTGATTGATTCACTTCCGTCTAAATGATCATTTGTTGTTCAATTAGGGGCCGCTAAGACGACACCGTTCTCTCTAAACAGACTTTAAACGTGAACCTGTGATAGACGCTGATGGCGTTCACATGCGCATTAAGAATTGATTCTATAGTTATGTGCGTTTGAATATATGTGCGCAGGTTTGTAATTCCTTACAAACCATGCCTAAACAAACTACTTGTCTATAAATCTTGATGCAGAATTTTTATTTTATCTTATCACTTTGGGAAGGTACGCAAACCGAAAAATTCCACAACGCTTTATCTGTAGAGTGGTATAGGGATCCTCCATTGGGAGAGGCTAGTTGGCACTTCAGCTCTGCATTGTCATCAGGTCCAGGCGAAAGTCCTTCGTCAGATCTGGAAATGGCCTGGATCCAGCAGGCTGCGGGAAAACCTCGGGATAAACAAAGACACTAAAATTAGCGTAGATGCCATTCTTCTTATGATGTAACGAGTACATCAGGATATGAGGGAAGTGTTCCCAGTTCCGGCTGACCTAATCTAAGCAGCCTAATATTGAATTATAGAAGGCTATAGAGTGTTATGTGAATGCTAGGTCAAAGAGATGCGTTTTTAGTCTAGCTTTGAACTGACAGACTGTGTCTGCTTCCCGGACAATGTTAGGAAGATTGTTCCAAAGTTTTGGTGCTAAATAGGAAAAGGATCTACCGCCAGCAGTCGATTTATATATTCTAGGTATTATCAACTGGCCGGAGTTTTGAGATCGCAATAGACGTGAAGGACTATAATGCGTTAAGAGCTCGCTCAAGTACTGGGGAGCTAAACCATTTAGTGCTTTGTAAGTAATCAGCAATATTTTAAAATTTATACGATGTTTAATAGGGAGCCAATGCAGTGTTGACAGAACCGGGCTAATATGGTCGTACTTCCTGGTTCTGGTAAGAACTCTAGCGGCTGCGTTTTGAACTAGCTGTAGTTTGTTTATTAAGCGTGCAGGGCAACCGCCCAGTAGAGCATTACAATAATCTAGCCTTGATGTCATGAACGCATGAACTAGTTGTTCCGCATTTGTCATTGAGAGCATATGACGTAATTTAGATATATTTTTGAGATGGAAAAATGCGGTTTTACAGACACTAGACACGTGACTTTCAAATGAAAGATTGGTATCAAAGAGCACACCCAGGTTCCTAACTGACGACGAAGACTTAACAGAGCAGCCATCAAGTGTTAGACGGTATTAGAGGTTATTACGTGTGGAAGTTTTTTGTCCAATAATTAGAATCTCTGTTTTTTCAGAATTTAGTAGTAGGAAATTACTAGTCATCCAATTTTTGATATCAACTATGCATTCCGATAATTTTGTGAATTGGTGAGTTCCGTTAGGTTTTGAAGAAATATAGAGCTGAGTATCATCAGCATAACAGTGAAAGCTAATTCCATGTTTCCTAATGATATCTCCTAAAGGTAGCATGTACAGAGTGAACAGCAGCGGTCCTAGTACTGAGCCTTGTGGTACGCCATACTGAACTTGTGATCGATAAGACATCTCTTCATTTACTGCTACAAACTGATAGCGGTCAGATAAATATGATTTAAACCATGCTAATGCAATTCCACTAATGCCAACATAGTTTTCTAGTCTATTTAAGAGAATGTTGTGGTCAATGGTGTCAAATGCAGCACTAAGATCAAGTAACACTAATAGAGAGATACAACCACGATCGGATGATAAGAGCAAATCATTTGTGACTCTAATGAGAGCTGTCTCAGTGCTATGGTGCGGTCTAAATCCCGACTGGAAATCCTCGCAGATACCATTTCTTTTAAGAAAGGAACACAGTTGTGAGGATACTGCCTTTTCTAGTATCTTTGACAGAAAAGGTAGATTTGAGATCGGCCTGTAATTGACTAATTCTGTAGGATCAAGTTGCGTTTTTTTAACAAGCGGTTTAATCATAGCCAGCTTAAAGGTTTTTGGTACGTATCCTAGAGACAAAGTTGAATTAATGATGTTAAGAAGAGGATCTATGACTTCTGGAAGCATCTCTTTCAGTAGTTTAGTCGGTATAGGGTCTAACATACATGTTGTCGATTTAGATGAATTAACAATTTTGCTAAATTCTTCCTCTCCTATGGCAACAAATGAATCAAATTTTACCTCGGGGAGACTATAATGCACTCCCTGATGTGATGCTGTAGTAGACGGTTGCATAGTTATAATTTTGTCCCTAATATTATCAATCTTATAAGTGAAGAAGTTCATAAAGTCATTACTGCTGTGTTTGTTGGAAACTTCTGGGCTTGAAGCTTTCTTTTTCGTTAGTGTAGCCACTTTTTCAAATAAATACCTTGGATTATGTTTATTTTCTTTTAATAGGGTTGAAAAATAAGCAGATCTAGCAGCTTTTAAAGCCTCTCTGTAAGCAATCGAGCTCTCCTTCAATGAAATCCAAAATACCTCTAGTTTTGTTTTCTTCCAGTTGCGCTCCATTTTTCTGGCTGCTCTCTTAAGGGCCCGGGTATGCTCGTTGTACCACGGTGTTGGACTATTTTCTTTTATCTTCTTTAAGCGCAACGGAGCAACTGTATCTAAAGTGCTGGAAAGGAGAGAGTTAAAAGTTTCTGTTGCAATATCAAGTTCTTCTAAGCTATCTGGGATGCTGAGACGATGAAACTGATTAGGAAGATTATTGATAAAGCAATCTTTAGTGGCAGAAGTGATAGGTCTAACATACTTGTAACACGGAGTTGGCTTTGCAGCCTTGGGTAAATGTAATTTACATGAGACTAGATAATGATCTGAGATGTCGTCGCTCTGCTGCAGAATTTCAACAGCATCAACATTGATTCCATGTGATAATATTAGATCTAGAGTATGATTACGACAATGAGTAGGCCCTGACACGTGTTGTCTAACTCCAATAGAGTTAAGAATGTCTTTAAATGTCAATCCCATTGCATCTTTTCCATTATCTACATGTATATTAAAATCACCAACAATTAGGACTTTATCTGCAGTCAATACTAATTCTGATAGAAAGTCAGCAAATTCTTTGATAAAATCTTTATGGTGCCCTGGTGGCCTGTATACATCATGGGAGATTTTAATCATTTAATTTAAATACTGCATTGCCAGGCTTTGAACAGTAGCCTGTATTAAATGTGATACCAGGAAGAATATGACTCAATCCTTCTTTTTTACAGACAAACTATGAAATACAAACATATAAAAAATGTAAATAAAACCATAGAAAATGTTGCTTACTTCTGTGTTTGGAGAGAAATGCTGCCATGCTTCTCTTCAATGTAGTGTTGTTGTTTTTTTAAATTACTACATGCAGAGCTTTACTCACATTTGATTTGATGACAAACATCCAATCTCATTGACTGCAGGCTTTAAACTAGGTGAAATGCTCCAGAAGGGGAAAAAAGGGGCTGACATGTGATGTCCATTGTAATGGACGAAGGGTCCGAATGGGCTAGACCTGTGGCCTTATTGACATTGACTTGCTTAAACACCTTATTGATGGATTAAGGGTAAATCTCTAGCCTATCAGCACCATCAATCACAATACTATCAAGCACCATGTCACATTCAGCTGAGAAATCATAATTGTCAAACCTCTTATAAAAATAATTAAACTCATTTTGCTTTTGCCAGTTCATCTACATTCAACATGCAAAGATTTCTTTGTGGGTTTCATGTCTATTTTCATTGAGTCCCATCATTTTTTAGAGTTCATGGTTTGGAGGCTTTCTTCTCTCAACTCCCTATGATGTTCCCTTGCTTTTTAAGCCTCTGGTTCAATTCCTTTTGTACAGTTTTAAGTTGTAAATGATCTTTGGTCTTACATGCCTGTTTTTTTTCTGTTAATACAGTCTGTAACGAGGTATGTTGTTATGGAAAGGAGGCAGGAACTGGCGAACGTTCACAATTTAATTATAAAATAAACAAACAATAGGTCTAAAATCATAATTCTCCTGTGGGGAGGGTTATGTTGTTATGGAAAGGAGGCAGGAACTGGCGAACATTCACAATTGAATTATAAAATAAACAAAAAATAGGTCTAAAATCATAATTCTCCTGTGGGCAGGGTTATGTTGTTATGGAAAGGAGGCAGGAACTGGCGAACGTTCAGAATTTAATTATAAAATAAACAAACACAAAACGAAAGTAATGGTGGCAGCCCCTCACGGACGACTGCCACACACACAATCCAAAACATAACATTAAAAAAGTCCAGGCCTGGTCCTCTCTCATCTTTCAATGTCGTCACTCCTCCTTTTATGCTTCCGAAGCTCCTCCATGAGAGATACAAGACCGGTTCAGCCAAAGGTGGGATTCATCATCAATCACACCACCGGCCTCACACAGTTCTCTCACGGCTCTTAGCCCCACCCTGCTTGCTACACAGTCCTTCACCTCCTCTATGATATAAGGTTTGTTGTTGGGGTAGACTTTTATTTTCTGTTTTGGGATCACAGTGTCAACACAGAATTTGATGTAATCTGTGGTAATTTCTGCTCCCTAGTGAAAATATACCAGTCCGTGTATAAAAAACAACCTTACAGTGTTTCAATGCTGTCTTCTGACCATGAGATTTAAGCGAGGGTTTTCAACTCTTTAGGGCTGTCTTGTATGTAGGGATCAGATTAACAGTATTATGGTCAGAGTTAGACTGGGGGGTTTAGCTATAACTGTGTATGAATGTTTTAAATTACCATAGCATTTGTGCAAAGTCATATTCTTCCTGGTATCACATTTAATACAGGCTACTGTTCAAAGCCTTAATGATTAAAATCTCCCATGATGAAAATAGGGGCATTTGGGATGTGATGTACTGTAGTGGTTCATGAACACAGTCTGCCACCTGTGTTGCAGCTCTTCGGGCATTACCATTGGGGGGTATATAAACAGAGCAGATGAGGATATTACCAAACTCATGTGGCAGATAGAACGGCCTTAGAATTACACAAAACAGTTCTACATCAGAGTTACAGATTTTCTCCCGAACTGTGTGCTGTCTGCACCACTTGTCATTTATGTACAGGTAAAGCCCACCCCCTTTTAATTTTTCCAGACAGCTCACTCCTATCAGAGCGAATGTGTGAGAACCCCTCTATTCCAACAAGACTATCAGGTATCTCTGGGTGTAACCAAGTCTCTGTAAAAAGCATAATACGGGACTCACAGTACTGAAAGTATTCCCTCGTTAGAATTCAAAGTTCGGCGATTTTATTCCTCAGCGACCTTGCGTTACTCAGGATCATGGCAGTGGAGGTCAATTGCCTCTTTTCTGTTGTTGTAATAACACTCCTGGCATGTCACTTTAGGACATAGGAACCAGAGTCTATACCAATCCATAAACAGAGAGCTCCGGAGAGTGGCAGGTCTAATGTCACTCACATTTTTATACTCCCCAAACTGGGCACTGATAGGCTCACAGAGTTGGCATGACACCAACCAATCAGAGCAAGGGCTATACATCACCCTGCTACATTCGGCACTGATAGGCTCACAGGGTTAGCATGACACCAACCAATAACAGCAAGGGTTATACATACCCTGCTACATTCCACCTCCGCATTATGCATCGTCGCCCTGACGATGAACAAACCTCAGGAATCATCCCAAGGCCTAAAGGGAATCCGATACATCACCGGATATTACGCCAGAAGATGACATAGCACCTCTTACCACATCCGCCACGGTGTTTGACAAGTGATGGACATTAAAAACTAACCAGATATTAGCCTAAACCTTTAAAAAGAAAGACAACCCCTGAAGGGAAACTGGCGACCTGGATGCTAATAAAATGGAACGAAAGCGTGAATTTTGCACCACAATAATAGCCACGTTCCCTGCCATCGAGAGTGCCCCAACTTACCTACACAGATAATGGGGAGGCCAACAATCCCACTAGTAGGCTAGATTTAGAAGGCTCAAAAAGCACACGATCATAGAGAAAACACTGATCAATTTACTGTTGCTAATTGAAAATGCCAAATACAATCTGCACGAAACACGAACCCAAGGGGCTTAATTACATTCTGAGACCCATGACCCGGCCACAATTTCCAAAGAGCTGATACAATTGGGCTTGCTGCGCTTTCAACAGTTCCCTCAAAACACCCAGCTCCACCATGTAGCTCTACAACGGTCTCCCCTGCCCCCCCATACTACATTACAGGAACAAGGAGAACTGGCTTGGATCCCAAACACCCCCTGGAGTTCCCTCCTGCTCCCATCTAATGGCCTCACTAGCGTCCAACTTAATGCAAGAGCTACGTCCCTCCTGTTCAACCATTTGACCACGCCCAAGGGTTTCTGCAAACTTGACATAACAAGGGTTCCCCCGCACTACTTACCCATTGTAGAGGGAAATAACCACAGAAGAGACTGGCCCACAGCTGAAATACACTGCTGCTTTGCCTTTAAAAAAAACAAGAAATACAAACAATATATTTTCGAAACACCCTCCACAAAAAAAATAAAAATTATACAAGCTCACCCCGAGCTATGGCACCCGGCCGACTACGCCAAATGTGGCGAAGCGGAGGACATTTGAAAATAAATGTATAATACCCGCAAGGGGACCAAAGATCCTATAATCAATGCTAGACTACGCCACCTGGAATACACCAGGAAAATAACAACCCTATACCAGGGCACACAGGTTTGTTGCCAAATGCAGGGGTGAGCAAGGATGGGTGGACTAAAATACACAAACAACAAGTCACTTTATTAAGATACAAAAGAAAGAGAATGAAGACATACAATACCTAATGCAACAGTCTCACTAGTAAACCGTACCAAATAACATTTACTAAAGACACAAAGAGGAAGATGGCCAGCAGAGACACTTTGGATTTCCACCCCACACTCAATATCCAATACACACAGTGATAAATTATTAACCGCACTACCTGCAAATACATAAAATCAAATTATAACCACGGCCAACCCCTCCCACTCAGCGATCCAATGAAACAATGGAAAGAAAATACACAAACTACTGACATATAAAAGATTCTATACTTGTAAAACAAAAGTACACATTCATAAACCAAAATAACAAATACATTTACTCAGAAACAAAATTAACTCAAGTTTTAGACAAAACAAAAATAAAGCAAGCGTCGCCAACAAGAGCATTCAATTGAGACCCAGGCAAAGCAGCAGTGCAGTCACATTAGAAGTTTTAAATCCCGCCCTCAAATAAATCACAGGAACCCTTGGACATTGTCGCACCTTCCAAAGATAAGAAACAATTACTTAGAATTAAAAACAAACTAAATTAACTTAAAATCATACATACCACAGGAGGTTTGCAGCACTGTACTACACATCGTCACTCGCCTTATGAGAATGCTGCCGCTTATTAAACAACACACTAAAAACATGCAAGCAATTCAGTCTCCCATTAACAAAGAACACTTTTTAATATACATAAACTTATCTAGCAGCTATTGCAAGAGCCAGTGCACACTAGAGAGCAAAACCAGAGGATGCATCAAACTCTCCTGCCAGCCACAAATATATTGATGTAAACATCTCAATCAAGTTCAAAGTTTTAGGTTCAAACCCAACGCTACTACACCTACCATTACTCACAACATGAAGTTTACAATGGACAGGACCCATAGTGACACATACCTGGCCAACAAACCACTCATTTATACTCCCCAAACTGGGCACTGATAGGCTCCCTATAACGGACATAGGCTCACAGGCAGTGGTTAAATTGGGCCGGGGCTCTCCGGGGCTCAGCCCCGGCACATAAGCCTGCTCGTTTGCAGTCAGTTGCCTACTGGAAATTATGTCACATACAATTTGATGAAAGTGATGCTTTTGAAAACATATTTCTGACAATAAATGAAAGATTTTTGAAATGGCATGTCTATTTTGTCTCGGCGGAGCTGAGATGAGAAAAATCGGAACACGGCCGTATTTTTGTTCAGCTGCTTAATCTCGTTGTCAGTCGACCATGATCGCGCACCGCTCGCGCATGCGCATCTGACACGGATAAATGTACGCAGCAATAATGAATGTTCCTGGGAGACCGTGGTTGCGCGGGATGTGGATGTTCCAGAAATGTCAAAAAAGTGCCCTGGCCTTGAATGACAAGGTAAGAAAAATAAGACTAAATCAAAATTAAATAACCAGGACTAGGTTGACCATGTGATTTTTCTCAGGAGATGTTTTGAGCATTTTACTTCAGATACCGGATTATCAGCAAACCGCCAAGAGAATTGCTAATGTGTGTG
Organism: Siphateles boraxobius; assembly: GCF_051911475.1. Taxonomy (NCBI): domain Eukaryota; kingdom Metazoa; phylum Chordata; class Actinopteri; order Cypriniformes; family Leuciscidae; genus Siphateles; species Siphateles boraxobius. The sequence continues at coordinate 17,559,383 of NW_027508975.1, forward strand.
TGTGTGTGTGTGTGTGTGTGTGTGTGTGTGTGTGTGCGTTGTCGTAGTAAAGAGAGAGAATGGGAGAAGGAAGTTTGTATGAGGTGGACCTGGTCACCACAGACCCAAATCTTCTCAGCTGTTGCTACTGTCATATGCTGCACTGTCTCTCCATGTGGCACATTATGTTTGGCACATTGTATGGGTCACTATATCATAACAAGGTATTACAACGTGTAATCAAGTGATGACTGATTAGCAGTAATGTAAATGCTAAATGTCCTAATACCTGTTGCAAAGTAAATGCTCTTAACCTTGCAGTTTTTCACATATCATGTAATACTCAATTTCTCCATTTCTTTGCACAAAACTCTCCAGAAAGTGCTATTTAATGGTTTATTTTTCAAAAAAAAATTCACGGGGGGGCATGCCCCCGGACCCCCCTAGGGAGAGCACCCCCACATAATAAATCCCAATTTAACCCCTGCTCACAGGGTTAGCATGACACCAACCAATAACAGCAAGGGTTATACATACCCTGCTACACTTGCATCAGGTGTCAGATTTGTAGAGCTATGAACTTTTATAAATGTTTTTGCTCGAGCCTCTGCCTTATGTTTATTTGTTATCATAATTTTCTTATTATATTTGATAACTGGCAATGTATACTCCATCCTAATCCCTCCCATCCTTCGTATTATACCCCACACTTGACTGATATGTGTTTCTCTCCCCACATTATAGCAAAATTGCTTGCAGCAATTTCGCTTAGCTTTTCTAAACACTCGTCTAACTTCTGCTTGTGTCTTTTTTAATTCTATTTGGTCATTAAAAGAAAAAGATCCTTTAACTTTTCTAAAAGCTCTGTTTCTTGCCTTAATTGCTTTATTGCATTCATCTGACCACCAGGGGACTACCTTATGTTGTTTTAATCCACTTCCTTCACCAATGACTTCTATTGCAGTAGAGTGCATGATTTCTACTATGTTTGCATTAAAATCATCTACACTATCATACCTGTTTTGACTCATTCCTTCTAACCTCATACTACATGTCATATTATAAAGTGCAGAGTTGGCATTTCTTAATTTCCATCTAGGGAAACCTATTTCCTCCAACTATATATTTCACAGATTATTGGGTAATGGTCACTACCTACTGTGGTATCGTGTACAATATCCCACTTACTGACTCTTGCTATTTGTTGAGATACCAAAGTGAGATCAATTGGAGATTGCAACCTTCTTGCTACATCTACTCTAGTTACTCTTCTATCATTCAAACAAACTAGATCTTGATCCTCTATAAATTCTTCCACCACACTCCCATTATTATCAGTGTGTGCACCAGCACATTAAAATCCCCACACCAAACTGTCTTGTGTTTCTTCACCAATTATCTTTTCAAGTGCCTCTACTTAATTTCCCACATGGATTATAATAGTTCACTAACCAAAATTTTTGTTTTTCCTATCCTTACTTCAACTACAATCACCTCATATTCTTTGCTTATATTTATAATCCTACATCATTTTCCCTGTTGAATAAACATAGCTACACCACCTCCAGTGCCACATTCCCTGCGTACTGCCATATATCCATGTAATATAAAACCTAAGTGAGGCCTAAGCCATGCTTCTTGCACACAAATAACATTTGGTTTCTCACTCCTTTCCAGCACAGGACTGAAAACACAAAGAGAATAAATAGGGAAGCAAACAAAAAAAGGTAACGAGGGAGGACAGGTGGGGCAAATGAATCAATAATCAGGTAACAAGATCGGCAGGGTTAGACAATAGACAGGAGAGCTGTGTGCTTTCGTGTTGTCATGTTTCGTGTGAACACGTGGCTTATGAGTGTTTCATTAGCTGCATGTTCATGTCTCGTTTTGTGTGAGCATATGGCTTGTCATGTATGTTTCCTTGTGCCATGTGCTCACACAAAACGAGACATGAACACGCAGCTAATGGAACACTAATAAGCCATGTGTTCACACGAAACATGACAACATGAAAGCACACAGCTAGTGTTAAACACAAGATGTGTGCTACACAGTACAAGACAAAACAGGAGTGTCAGGGCTCTGTCACAAAACCAAGAAATAGATTAGACAGAAGTGACAGAACCCTAACACAAGGTTGAGGATGTCAGCCTTAACCATCCTCAGGTGGTCAGTGTAAACTAGGAGGAGGTCATCGGTAAGAGCCTCAGGCCCCATCCACACTACTGCGTTTTAGTTTAGAAACGGAGATTTAAAACGAATATGATCTCCGTCCACACCAGCGTTTTAGCTGCGTATTATAATTGATCTCAGTCCACATTAAAACGACTGAAAACGAGGAACACGTGACCATTCACCTACACTGGGCATGCGCGTGCCGGTTTAAACAGGAAACAGATTGACTATTCCTCAGATTTCGTAGAGGTTGATAAGTGCCATTCTGGACATTCTAAAGTTTTTGCACCATTCCTCAGGAACCACAAGTTCATTGATAAAATTATCCCACCACGCGCTGGTTCTTCCCGGCTTAACCCAAAACCGATGCTCCATGTATAGTAGATACCGCCTCTGCACACGAGAATTGTCACAGATCGCACGAATAATAGCTTGCCTCCGGCGCATGTAGCCAGTTATAGCATTTTATTACATGGCTTGGTTGAATTCTAATGTAGAATGCGGTCTGTTATTTTCTTGATAACAGACCGTTGCTAAGTATAACCAAAGTCTTTTTAGGCATAACACACCGTTGCCATGAAAAACAGAGCATTGCCATGGATTCTAACAGTAGAGACGGAACGGACTATTTTCTTTAGCGGAAGCAATACAATCGTTTTTAAATCAATAAACCCCTTTTTAAATCAATATTTTGTGTCAAATTATTTGGTAGGTAGCCATGTAATAAGCGGGATAATGTAGAGCGAGGCGGTTGTTATAGCGAATACAACCCCTTCAGGCTGATTCAAGACCTCTCCGCTTCGCATCAGCCAGTTGTATTCGCTATAACAACCGCCTCGCTCTACATTATCCTTTATTTAAAATGCAGAATTTACTTGCACTAACGTAACTGGTAGTCCAGGCTGTTGTTGTATGTTTTCTTCCATTGTATGACACCCAATCAGAGAGCCGAGCGTGAGCCTCTGCGTCATCGTTTCTAAAGTCCTCCGTTTTGACCCGTCTTCACTAAAATGGCCTCCGGAGATTCAAAATGCAAAAAGGGGTCGGAAGCGTTTCTAAACTTCTCCGTTTTAGGTCTTTGTTTTTGTTGTTTTAGTCTGGACGGGAGGTGCAAACGTAGCAAAAGGTCTCCGTTTCTAAACTAAAACGTAGTAGTGTAGATGGGGCCTCAGACACCTATAATGAGTATTATTTTACAGTTCAATGGTTCTCTTATCTCCATGAATATTTTTTGATATTATATATTTCAATTAGTTGTTTTATTGCTTATTATTCTACTAAAATGTTTATTTATATTTATGAGGTAATGTGTGCTTTAGGTCTGTATTTTCAGACTCAATATAATCACTCGAAATAATAAACATTACAAATGGTATTCATGGATATAAAATATATTAGGCTAATTATAATAACAGTGGGCCTGTTATATCTATTTAGTGTTGTTTCTGAAAAAAAATATCACCTTGGCCTGCTGTGAGAAATTAGCAAACTGCCTCCTGCCTTTACTCTGCCCGTAGAGATCTAGCCTTGTGGTGAGACTGTGGATAACCGCCTTGGATTTGACCAGAGTGATGTCATTTCCTTGGAGCTTTAACGTGACTTCATTAATTTTCTCAAGAAAGTCTGCGAGGTACATGATGTTTCAGCGGCTGTATGACACCTTATCCCAGAAAGCTCCATCAACCTGCTCCAGGAACTCAACGATGCTGTCAAACAGCTCACAAAAACGAGCAAAGCAGTTTCCCTTTGAGAGCCAGCGGACAACAGTATGGAGAAGAAGCCGCTAAAAAAGTCTCATCGTTTTCCTGACACAGCTGTCAGAACAGTCTGTCATTCAGTGTATGGGCTTTTATTTTGTTTCTTGCTTTGACTGCAACATGGAGAGACTCATGGAGAACTGGATTGTTTGACAACAAGTTTGTGGCGGTGCAAAACACAGTGGATTGTGACTGTGTTTGTGATTGTGCGGCACCTGGTCCTTCAGCAGAGCGGTGAACCCACGGTACCTGCCAACCATAGCGGGGGCACCATCAGTGGCACATGCAAGGATGTTAGAGATGGGAATTCATTTCTCCAGTAGATAAGCAGAAAGCGAGTTAAAAATGGTCTGGAGGTTTCCAGATATTTAGAGAAAAAAAATTCCTCTGCCATCTCGAGGCCCTATAACGGACATAGGCCATCAGCAGAGCGTTGTTGTCAGCGATGGTTGTCTCGTCCAGCTGAAGGCTGAATGGAGAGTCCCGCAGGATGGCACATAGCTGCTCCTCTGTATCTGCACCAATTTCATTTATCCTGCATGTCACAGTGTCATTGCTGAGAGGGATTGATTTCAGCACCTTCGTGGGATCACGCTCCACACGGTGGAGATTACCTGTTTGATGGCATGAAGAACCAACTTTTCTCCAATTGTGAATGGCTGTCCACATTTGGTGATCAGCAGGGAGATTTTATATGACGCTATTGGCCTACTATCATTTTGGCTGGTATTCTAGAGACTGCTGATGGTTCTCATACCATGATGATCTTTTAAGGCCTGGAAGAACGTGGTTCCTAAGGTGCTCCTTCAGACGTGAAGGTTTCATGGCTTCATTTGAAAAAACTTGTTCACGGAGTAAACATTTTGGAAGCTCTGCATTGGTGGAAGAAGGTTTGAAACCATAATTAAGGTATTCAATGTCATTTTTTCTTGTTCGGCGGCACCATTTTGCTCAATTGTTTTCATGATAGTGTATTTGCCTGCGCAAAAGTGGACAAATTTTTTTTTTTTAAATGCACTGTTTGTGGACTGTGATTTTGAACTGATAAGTGACTAAATGTCACAGAGGCTATTATGTATGGAAGACTAGGAATGCAGGATTTGTTGTGACACCTTATAAACCGAAAGAATAAGGAAAAGGATAAATCAGTTTGATTAAAACATAAAAATGTAAATCAATAAATCATTTTAAAATGGACAAATGACATTTAAATTGTTGTGCAATTCTTGTTTTATGTTAAAGTAACACCAGGTAACTTTTGCTCTCGGGGTCCCCCTACGGTTGGGAAACAGTATTGTCCTCTACTACTGTCGTAAACTCTGTCATCCTACATGCACGTGCATTTGTTGACAACCATGATAGCCCTGAACACTGTAGGAGGAGGTCACATGCAGGTGTTCTGCTTGCGTCGCGTGTGAAATGTCTTCATCCCAGGTACAGTGGCATATATTTCAGCATGTCATATGAATATAATTTCATGGGTTTTATTTTTTTTCTAACGACAAATGATCGCGATGATCACGTTTACAAGATACTTCAATGCAATCTTTGAGTTGTAGATAATAACCGTATATCGTCAATATTATAATATCAAGCTACCATAAATGAATCTGCAAATTTTACAAATCGATTTGAATTATAGGTTGAGGCAAGACAAATAAACAAATATCACAGACATGTTAGGTATCCTAAAATATGATTTTGTACATCTTATATATTTACTTGCAAGAATGTAACCCCTACCAAACTTGTACACGCCGTTTAGACATAGGCTTTCATTTGATTTGTTTCTTTGTACACGTTGAGTAGAGTACACTAGGTCAAACATTTGCTATTTGCATTTCATCGATTGCAAAGTTCAAATCAGAACGAAGAATGCTAGCGATAGCTAACCATCAAAAACTAGAATATCGTTTACTACCAGATTGATAATTTGCTACTCTACTATCATTACTTGATTCATGAAGATAAACGGAGGATAAGATAGCTTCCCTAACATAGTCAGGCAGACAAAAAAAACCAAAGAGATAGTATGCAAGCAATATATAGGTCCTTCTCAAAAAATTAGCATATTGTTATAAAGTTCATTATTTTCCATAATGTAATGATAAAAATTAAACTTTCATATATTTTAGATTCATTGCACACCAACTGAAATATTTCAGGTCTTTTATTGTTTTAAAACTGATGATTTTGGCATACAGCTCAGGAAAACCCCAAATTCCTATCTCAAAAAATTAGCATATTTCATCCGACCAATAAAAGAAGTGTTTTTAATACAAAAAAAGTCAACCTTCAAATAATTATGTTCAGTTATGCACTCAATAATTGGTCGGGAATCCTTTTGCAGAAATGACCGCTTTAATGCGGCGTGGAGGCAATCAGTCTGTGGCACTGCTGATGTGTTATGGAGACCTAGGATGCTTCGATAGTGGCTTTAAGCTCATCCAGAGTGTTGGGTCTTGCGTCTCTCAACTTTCTCTTCACAATATCCCACAGATTCTCTATGGGGTTCAGGTCAGGAGAGTTGGCAGGCCAATTGAGCACAGTAATACCATGGTCAGTAAACCATTTACCAGTGGTTTTGGCACTGTGAGCAGGTGCCAGGTCGTGCTGAAAAATGAAATCTTCATCTCCATAAAGCTTTTCAGCAGATGGAAGCATGAAGTGCTCCAAAATCTCCTGATAGCTAGCTGCATTGACCCTGCCCTTGATAAAACACAGTGGACCAACACCAGCAGCTGACATGGCACCCCAGACCATCACTGACTGTGGGTACTTGACACTGGACTTCAGGCATTTTGGCATTTCCTTCTCCCCAGTCTTCCTCCAGACTCTGGCACCTTGATTTCCGAATGACATGCAAAATTTGCTTTCATCCGAAAAAAGTACTTTGGACCACTGAGTAACAGTCCAGTGCTGCTTCTCTGTAGCCCAGGTCAGGCGCTTCTGCCGCTGTTTCTGGTTCAAAAGTGGCTTGACCTGGGGAATGTGGCACGTGTAGCCCATTTCCTGCACACGCCTGTGCACGGTGGCTCTGGATGTTTCTACTCCAGACTCAGTCCACTGCTTCCGCAGGTCCCCCAAGATCTGGAATCGGTCCTTCTCCACAATCTTCCTCAGGGTCCGGTCACCTCTTCTCGTTGTGCAGCGTTTTTTGCCACACTTTTTCCTTCCCACAGACTTCCCACTGAGGTGCCTTGATACAGCACTCTGGGAACAGCCTATTTGTTCAGAAATTTCTTTCTGTGTCTTACCCTCTTGGTTGAGGGTGTCAATGATGGCCTTATAGACAGCAGTCAGGTCGGCAGTCTTACCCATGATTGCGGTTTTGAGTAATGAAACAGGCTGGGAGTTTTTAAAAGCCTCAGGAATCTTTTGCAGGTGTTTAGAGTTAATTAGTTGATTCAGATGATTAGGTCAATAGCTCGTTTAGAGACCCTTTTCATGATATGCAAATTTTTTGAGATAGGAATTTTGGGTTTTCATGAGCTGTATGCCAAAATCATCAGTATTAAAACAATAAAAGACCTGAAATATTTCAGTTGGTGTGCAATGAATCTAAAATATATGAAAGTTTAATTTTTATAGTTACATTATGGAAAATAATGAACTTTATCACAATATGCTATTTTTTTGAGAAGGACCTGTACTTACTAGTCCGCATCAGTTGGGCACCCCTCCTCCTCCTTCAGCTCACACTAGCGAGAAAACGCTGGCCCAATGTTGATCCTCGTTCTGCCTTTAACGCGATCACTTTCTCTTTTTCTCTTTTTGCTTTGCTCCGATAAATCCTTTGCTCTCTTGTTTTTCTGTGCTGCTTCGGCCATGATTATAACATTTGGCTCGCACGTCCGATTTTAAGGAAGTGGCGGTGGTGGTGGAAGTGACGTATATGCCGTAAAGCAGTCGAATTTTGTAGTTCTCTTTGTTCGCCGGTTACTACCCGAAACCCGAAGTTTAAAAGTGCGATTAAAAACGCTACAGACCCCGTCAGGCTATGGCAGACGTGTCATTCAACCTATTGTAAGTCGATGTACCATCACAAGAGACTTGGAAATATATTATGAAGGTTGAAAAGTTACCTAGTGTTACTTTAAATGTTTGATTATTCATGTTAAATGTAAAAATGTTAAATAAAATAGAACAATAAATGAATAAATAGTAGGCCTATATTAAAAATAAATAGACATATGAGACTGTTTATTGACATGTTTAAAACATAGTTTCAATAAAGCCAACATTTAAAAATATTTTGGCAGTTTTGTTTTTCTTTATCCATTTGAAAATCTTGTTAAAATATGCTATTATAAACTCGTACAGGGAACAAATGAACTTCTGACTCTCTCCCATGCCACTCAAAGTAGATATAAGATCGGCTGTCATTGGACAGTAAAAAAGACCGTTACAATTAATTTGGTTTGTCATGATTAATTTGTGTTCATAATCAGTAAAAAAAAAGAATTATTCTAACAAGAATAAACACATATGAACAATTAATTTATTATTCTATTATTAAATATTTTTAACTATCTTGAAACTATCCAAGCAGCGTTTTGTGCTCAGATGTGGCGAAATAATACATTACCAAAATGTGATTACAGAATACATTTAAATTATCCATCAAACTGTCATCTTCTCCTTACAGTCTTGCGAGTTAACAATAATGCCTGACCAGTAAATTACTTGGTGAACAAAGAAAACATTTTGGCATTAGGCATTGGCATTAGTTAATGCCCAAAAATGTAAAGGTTTTACCTTATAAATAGATTTTAGTTTAATTAATTTTAAAATTCGTCGCCTGAGTGAATGGGAACATGATTTATTGAAAATATTTGAATATATATAAGTGGTTCCCCTTCAGGGACTACCGCTGCGTGTAATCGCAGTGGGAACGCCCCCCAGCGTAGCGCGTCTGAAGCATGAATGAAATCAGTCAATGGAGCGTCACAGCGGGTGACGTCACCGACCAGGAAGCTATAAATATCCCCTGAATACACAAGCCACCAGCTTCTGTTACTTCAGCAGCGCTCTGTGTGTGTCTGATATCTTTCGATTGTGTTTGTCTGATTTTGTCAGGAGTTTTCACTATATATATATATATATATAAAAAAAACAAAATGAGCGAGCAGTATAGAAAGTGTGTTCCCCCCTGTACACGTTACATCACGGGTAGGGATTCTCACGAGTTATGTGTAGCTTGTTTGGGAGTTCAGCATGCCCAGTCGGCTCTCGAGGGAGTCGATTGTGAGCATTGCGAGCGTTTTCCTTTGAGAACTCTGCGCTCGCGGCGATCGCTCTTTGAGGAGAGTGGTTTGTTGCGAGCTCCCCAGGGCTCGGGTCCCGCTTCTGTTGAGGCAGAGCGGCGGCGCTTGACTTGGGGTTCGCAGATGGATCTCACCGGCGACGCTGAGACGGGCCCCGCCCTATCTCAGCTTTCTCCGGCGGGATCCAGTGCCTCTCACCCGGCTCTGGAAGCACGCGCTGCGGCGGTTACTTCTGCCCGGGTGGAGGCACGCGATGATGTGGAACTTAGATTATCCAGTTCTGAGGATCTGGATGTCGAAAGTTTGGCATCAGAGGAAACTAGCTCACTTCATTATACTGCTGAAGAAGGTTTAATGGATGTGTTATCTCGGGCTGTTGAAAAACTCAGTATTGAATGGCCAACTGATAAACAAGAATCTAGAAATAAAAGCAAACTAGATGATAGATTTCTCTCTGCACGTCCTCAGCCTTCTCGCCGGTGCTTACCATTCTTCCCAGACCTTCATGCTGAGGTTTCAAAGACCTGGGTTAGACCGGTTTCGAGCAGAATATATACCAATCAATCCAATGCTTATGGTAATATTTTTGGTGCAAAGTCTGCTGGATATGTGACGATGCCGAAGGCGGAGGAGACGCTCGCGAGCTATCTCTCTCCTGCCTCGGCATCTTCGCTTAAAGCACCGGCTCTTCCTTCTAGACCACTGAAAAATACTTCTGTGCTGGTGGGGAAGGCTTACTCGGCGGCTGGGCAGGCGGCTGCATGTTTGCATACAATGGCCATTATGCAGGCTTATCAGGCTGACCTGCTCAAAGATGTGTGTGAGGGGGGAGAAATTTCGGCAGATATGATCAATGAGCTCAGGCAGACTGCTGATCTCACTCTCCGGGCCACCAGGGAAACAGCTAAATCTGTTGGCCGGTCTATGGCAGCCATGGTGGCCACAGAAAGGCATTTATGGTTGAGTCAAACCTCTATGAAAGAAAAAGATAAATCTCTCCTATTAAATGCTCCTGTTTCGCCTGCGGGCCTCTTCGGTGACGCTCTTCACTCTGTCACTGAGAGGTTCCAGGAAGAGAAAAAACAGGCGGCTGCTTTTCATAAGTTTATCCCTCTCAAAGTGCGCGTCACTGGGGCTGCTGAGCGAGGGCAGTCCCAGCCGTCGAGTTCGTCTTCTAAAAGAGCACAGCAGAAGCGGAGTGACGCGTCTCGTGCCCCCCCGCAGACAAACTGGAGGGACGAGGCGGGGCGGTCTCCGGCGCGGCCTTCTCGGGGCAGGACTGATCTGAGGTCAGTCATTGTCGCCAGGAAGGCCGCGTCGAAAAAGTCCTGACGGGCTGAACGTCAGGACTCTGAGGGTGGTCCCCATCGGGAAAGACTTGAGTTCGCCGCTCAAAAACACGGCGCCCTGTCTTTCTCGATGCCCTCAGGGGTCTGTTCTACTAACCCTGCCTATACAGGGCGTAGAGAGACTCGGCGAGCGATTTCCCGAGGGACGCTCGCCCCCTCCGAGGAGGGTTGTGGAGTGCTCAGACCAGCTGTTTTCTGCCAGTATGTTACAGGGCGCTGTGTCTGTCACTCGGGATGTTCATCCAGAGGCCAGCCTCGAGAGGCTGGTTCCCTTAGTAGAGTTCCTGGCGGAATGGGAAATGCTTCCCAATGTTTCTCAGTGGGTCCTGAATATTATAAAGAACGGGTACGCTATTCAGTTCAGAACGCGTCCACCTCGGTTCAGAGGGGTTCTGCCCACGGTGGTGGGCCCCGAGCAGGCTCTGGTATTAGAACAGGAGGTAGAAACTCTGCTGCACAAAGGGGCTATAGAACGGGTTCCTCCGCCCAGCAGGGAGTTAGGATACTACAGCCGGTACTTCATCGTTCCGAAAAAAGATGGAGGGCTGCGTCCCATTCTAGATCTGCGTCTCTTAAATCGCACTGTAGGGAAGCTCAAATTCAAGATGCTCACTCTCAAACAGATCATGTCACAAATCAGATCCGAGGACTGGTTTGTCACGATAGACCTAAAGGACGCCTACTTCCATGTATCCATCCTCCCTCAACACAGGAAGTTCCTGAGGTTCGCTTTCGGGGGCGAAGCGTACCAATATCGGGTTCTTCCGTTTGGCCTAGCACTGTCACCCCGCACGTTCACGAAGTGTATGGATGCAGCTATAGCCCCGCTGAGGCTGCAGGGCATTCGTATTCTGAACTATATAGACGATTGGTTAATTCTAGCTCAATCAGAACAGCAGGCGGTTCGGCACCGGGATGTCGTTCTTGCTCACATCAAGAGGTTGGGGTTGAGGCTCAACGCCAAGAAGAGTGTTCTTTCTCCATTACAGAGAACCACTTTTCTCGGTGTAGTGTGGGATTCGACGACGATGCAGGCACAGTTGTCACCTGCTCGTGTTGCTTCGATTCTCGCCGCAGTAGATCAGGTCAAGCTAGGCCAGTCGTCCACTGTAAAACAGTTCCAGAGACTGTTAGGTCTCATGGCAGCTGCGTCCAACGTGATACCTTTTGGCCTCCTGCACATGAGACCGTTACAGTGGTGGCTCAGAACCAGGGGATTCTCCCCGAGGGGAAATCCATTTCGCATGATCATGAGTTCGCGACGATGTCTTCGCGCCCTGGTTATGTGGAAAGATCCTCGGTTTCTGTCCCAAGGCCCGGTGTTGGGAGCTCCTTGTCGTCGCGTTATGCTAACGACAGATGCCTCTCTCACGGGGTGGGGGGCGATCATGAGTGGTTGCCCAGCTTCGGGGTCTGTGGGGGGACCATCACCGTCTATGGCACATAAATTGTCTAGAGATGTTGGCAGTGTTTCAGGCTCTGAAACACTTCCTCCCAGACCTAAGGGGCCACCATGTTCTTGTTCGAACAGACAACACATCGGTGGTCTCTTATATCAACCATCAGGGGGGTCTGCGTTCTCGCCCACTTTACAAACTGGCACGTCAGATTCTCCTATGGTCCCAGGGGAGAATTCTTTCTTTGAGAGCTATTTATCTCCCAGGGTACTTAAATCAGGGGGCAGACATCCTGTCGAGGCAGGGGCCGAGGCCCGGGGAATGGAGTCTTCACCCCGAGGTGGTGGAGCTCCTATGGGAACATTTCGGTCGTGCCGAGGTAGATCAATTTGCTTCCAGAGAGACATCACATTGTCCACTGTGGTTCTCTCTCAGCCTGCCAGCCCCACTGGGGTTGGACGCGATGGTACATCCGTGGCCGAGGTCACGTCTGTACGCTTTTCCCCCGATCGCTCTGCTCCCGGGAGTTCTGGAGAGGGTTCGCCGGGACGGGCTCAGTCTTCTGCTAATAGCCCCGTTCTGGCCGGCCCGAGTATGGTTTGCGGACCTAGTGTCTCTCCTCGACGGCTCTCCCCTAGAGATACCGATCAGGAGAGATCTACTCTCTCAGGCGAGTGGGTCGATCTTTCACCCCCGCCCAGAACTATGGAGGCTGTGGGCTTGGCCTCTGAGGGGGCCCAGCTCATAGATTCTGGTCTCTCGACTGAGGTCGTTGAGACCATCCTCCAATCCAGAGCTCCCGCCACAAGGAAGTTATATGCCGCGAGGTGGAAACTTTTCACCTCTTGGTGTGGAGAGCGCCAGCAGGACCCAGTTAACTGTCCGGTTGGTACAGTGCTGGATTTCCTGCAGGACCGGCTCTCCACAGGGTTATCTCACTCCACACTGAAGGTGTATGTGGCGGCCTTAGCTGCTTACCACGACCCTTCGAGTGGAGGTTCTCTCGGGAGACACCCACTTGTATCTCGCTTCCTTCGTGGCGCCTTGAGGCTGAGGCCTGCAGTCCGCACGAGGGTACCAGCTTGGGATCTGGCCATCGTCTTGGAAGGTCTCTCCCTAGCTCCTTTCGAGCCCATCGAGGAAGTTTCGGAAAAGTTCCTTACACTAAAGACTATCCTTCTTCTTGCTGTCTCGTCTCTAAAAAGAATTGGAGATATTCAAGCACTTTCGGTGGCTCCCTCGTGCCTGGAATTTGCTCCTGGTATGGTAAAAGCTTTTCTCTGTCCGAGACCAGGGTATGTTCCTAAGGTACCAACCACTTCGGTTAGACCTATAGTTCTGCAGGCTTTCTGTCCTCCGCCTTTTTTGACGTCAGACCAGGAGAAACTTAATTTGCTGTGTCCTGTTAGGGCTTTAGATGCGTATGTCCACAGAGCTGCCCTGTGGAGGAAATCAGAACAATTGTTTGTCTGTTTTGGGTCACCTAAGAAGGGGTGTCCAGCATCTAAGCAAAGGATGAGCAAGTGGGTGGTCGAGGCCATCTCGCTTGCTTACGGTTCGGCCCATCAGCCTTCACCTTTGGCTGTAAGGGCTCATTCCACCCGGAGTATGGCTGCTTCTACAGCTCTTCTTTCAGGAGCTTCTCTTCAGGACGTTTGTGATGCGGCAGGCTGGTCCTCACCGCACACTTTCGTCAGATTTTATTCCCTTGACCTTAGCTCCACTCCCGGGGCTCAGGTTCTCTCGTCGGCTTGTGTCTCCTTATGACACACGACGGGGATTTGGTCGTATGGGGATGTGGGTATTGCGTTCCCACTGCGATTACACGCAGCGGTAGTCCCTGAAGGGGAACGTCCCGGGTTACGTATGTAACCCTAGTTCCCCGAAGGGACGGACGCTGCGTGTCCTGCCATACTCTCGGCATCCCCTTGGATCGCTTGCTTTAGTAACATTAGAAGCTGGTGGCTTGTGTATTCAGGGGATATTTATAGCTTCCTGGTCGGTGACGTCACCCGCTGTGACGCTCCATTGACTGATTTCATTCATGCTTCAGACGCGCTACGCTGGGGGGCGTTCCCACTGCGATTACACGCAGCGTCCGTCCCTTCGGGGAACTAGGGTTACATACGTAACCCGGGACGTTCTTAAGTCAATACTTTTATAATGGCTGGTCAACTTTCCATTCCTCCGCAGCGGATTCTAGCCACCACCGGATTGTTGTCAGCGCAAAACACATTTTTGAGCACGTGAATGCTGATTCTTGTCAGCGCTGGATTCTAGTCAGTGCTTGAGCGCAGGTCTATTACTGGAAAAATAATAGAGTCGTTGCAAAATAAACGATACATAGCTTACATGTCGTATTAAACTGGCAGATTTTAGAATGTTGTAGGCAATTATTTTGCAAGTAATCACATGTTTCATTTTGTCTTGCCTGGATCTTTAGTGTCAAATCTGGATCCTCAGCACTTTGTTCTCTGAACGCCCCCGTTGAGAACCACCACTCTAGAACAAGGGGAGGCCTAACTAAACTATACACTAAGAACTAGCCTACCAAGGAGACTCAAAAGGAGCCATACAACCGGATACTACAATTAAGGTGGAGCCTTTAGGAGTGGACGCCTCAGCAGGACCTCATCACACCTTGCCACACTCAGCATGACGACCCTCTAGAATGAGGGGAGGCCTAACTACACTCTACGCTGAGGATAGCCCTACCAAGGATGCTCAGAAAGAACCATACAACCTGATATCATTATCAAGGTGGAACTCAGGAGAGCGACAGTCTCAATGAGACGAAAGGAGACCTAGCAACACTCAACCAACAGACAAACTAACAAGGAGACCCAGAGAGAGCCATTCCATGTGGTATCACTATCTGGACTAGGCTCTAACAGAGCTTGGTCATGATTGTCCTCTACAGCAGGGGTTCCCAAACCTGTCCTGGCGACCCACCAACACTGCACGTTTTCTATGTCTCCCTAATCAAACACACCTGATTCAACTCATCAGCTCATTAACCCATGTTCAGGGGGGGGAGGAAAAGAGGCAGGTGTTACCCCTCTGGCCCTGTCTACGGTCCGAGACCCAGAGGGGTCAGGCCCCTTTAAGGCTGCAGACCTTGACTTCACATTCTTAAACTTCCCAGCCACCGTCTCAACAGTTGTTCCAAAGGCGAAAACCGGCACATTGAGGATAAAGTTTTTCTCTTTCTCCCCGAGGTCGGACAAGTTCACCCAGACATGCTACTCCGTGGCCACCATCGCCGCCAACGATCTGCCTGTCACAGCAGCAGTCTGTTTGCTGGCCCGGAGAGCCAAGTCTGTAGTGTGGCGCAGTTCAGCCACTGCCTCAGGGAGTAAATCTTGACCCTGGTCCAGGTCCTTCAGCTGGGCAGCCTGATATGCCTGCAACACAGCCATCATGTGCAGGGCAGCCCCAGCCTAACCCGCTGCCCTGTATGCTCTGCCATTCAACCAAGATGTAACAGATTGCCCCCTGTGGAAGAGATGCTAGCGAGCTTCAACACATATCTATGCTCCTGCTTCCCTTCCACATTCGCATAATTTCCCTGCTGAAATGGATGGATGTGGGCAGAATATGGTTTCCTCCATGATCTCTCTACCTCAGCGTGGATATCAGGTAGAAACGGCAGGCTCACAGGAGCATGGTGGTTATATCCGGATAAAAAAACGCTTATCTAACCTGCCACGAGTGAGTTTAAATCTCTCACGCCAGTAAAGCAGATCTAATCTGTCAGTGACACGGGACATAACCTCAAGAAGCTCATAAAATGGGGGGCAGGCAAGCCAAGAGGGCTCAGTATCATCTTCTCCCTCATCAGCCACATCCTGCTCTTCCTGGCTCAAAGCCAAAAGTGAGCTGCCTGCTGGATCAGAGGATGTGAGTGATAACACATCCTCGTCCAGCAGATCGCCCTCGTAAGCCACCAAAGAACAAGAAAAGTCCATACCTCCCTCAAATTCCTTGGCAAGCTCCCACTGTAAACCCCAAAAACACAGTTTCCTCTTCGCCTTGGCAGAAGGCACAGGTGCTTGCCCCAATTCCCTCAAGTAAAGGGACAAACGAGAGTGGTGTTATTTCATGGAGAAACTCTTGCAATGCTCACATTCAGCCCCCCCTGAGGACTAAGTGAGCATGCTCCTTGTCCATTCTAATAACACACAGTTCTTGTGAGCCATCAGGTGTCAGATAGCGCTGACACGTATGCACACACTTCCTGAAATTCTACACAATAGCACTATCCACAGTCACCTTCAACACATCACAAACAAACAATCCCTGAAGACAAAGAAGAGGATAATGTGTTCTACAGGTGACCTTTTATAGGCAGGCCAGGCCAGTGTGATGTAGTGTTTCATTATGAGTACTGTCTCATGAGTCTTCAAAAAAAACAAATTCATAAATTAATTTCTTAATGTGTAAAACATTTTATATAAGCTCCAAAACTACTGATTGCACGTTTTACACTTAGAATTATTCATATTTCATGCTAGCTAAACAAATGTATCACACCAAAACCTCAGAACATGTCTTTCTGCTTTACAGTGTGTTAAAGCTTTTTAACAATGTTTGCATTTCACACTTTTATAATAGTGAACGTTTGGCCCACTAAAATGTGTCGATATCTGCAGCAAACAGAGGCATTTTCCAGCTGTTCTGTGCTACGAGGTCACTTGTTTTCATGGGAATTTTATTTCTCAGGGCTGGGGGACTTGAGGTGCAGGAATGTAACAGCAGGCAGCGCACCGTGGTCTCTTTTCTCTCCTACGGAGTGGTGGGATGGGGATTGTGCTTTGACAACGGGATACTCCAGAATGGTCATAATAAGTTAAAAACAGAACCGTAACTAAGGAGTGCCATAAATATCCTCAAGCTGTGTGACTGTGGAGTTGCCATGACTCTGTTGCTGCAGGACAGGCTGTTAACTGTACTCTCGGTCTATGTCATATCTGTGACTGGTGGCTGCTCTGTGCTAGTTTTCTACCGGTTTCAGACTACAGCAGGATGGGACACAACATTTCTGGTTGCCCAGATGTTGAGTGATAATTAGATGCTCCAAGCAGCAAATTTGATAACATTCATAATTCCATAATTAGGATAAGCTTGTACCATCTCAAATATTACAATCTTACACCTTACTTACAGACACTTGGAGGTTCTAAAGTGTTTGCAAAAAGGGGATTTATGGTATCAATACACTATTTTACGACATGTAGTATGTTCCAAGGAGGTCTAATAGATGGACAAAGCTATGTTAGCATTTCCATTCATCTCAATTGTAGTTTCTTGGCTGGTACAGGACCACATGGAAGTGTGAAACATGCTTGCTGTCATCTTTGCTCATCTTTAGCTTTCAATTCTGATCAAAGAAGTTTATAAAAACACTTATGAAACACTTTCACAAAGGCGAAAGTCTGAATCTGATTGGCTGACTTCAACAGGTTTTCCACGTTTTGTTTATACTGTGTGTTGATCTTTAACAGTCCACCAGGAAACAAAGTTGTACCAGAGCCTTATTGTGTGACTAATGACTCAAAGGCAGCAGACAGGGAAAATATTAATTTTAATCCATTTCATCGTTTTATTCAGCCCTTCCCAGTGAAAACATTCAATGGGAAAACATTGACTATAATGAAATATTTGTTAAGTGTTTACTTTGTGCAGAGATTAAGTATACAAACTGGGATGCAGCCCTGTGGTCTTTTCCTGGTTCTCAGTGATTCAGCAGAGCTGCTGTAGCTGTGAACTCCATGCCACACCGATTAACTATGAGGAGAATCTGCCGGTAATCACACTACACAGCTTAAAAATAAACAGTCCACTACATTTGCACTGTCAGGAAGATGTAACACCCTTCACCAGAGACATGTTAACTTTGTCAACCCAAATCACATGCATCTATCCAGTGGTCTAACGGAAGTGTTTTGGCCCTGTTTGGTGTGGAGAGAGAAGGATATGAGGATGGGTTCTGACCTCTCTGCAGTCTCCATTACATGAGGTGCTTGCCCTTATCCGACCAGGCATCTTGGTTCCTCTTGGTAGCCTCAGCAGGTAACCTTTGCAGCACTGCTTTCATGAAAGCAACAAACATGGATGATATATAATTCTATGTAGGAATGGGATAGTTTACAGTTACCTTACAGAAAATTATGCATGTGTTTTAGAGGCATCCAAACATTCTCTATGGAAGTTTATGAAAGCAAGCTTGATTTTGTTGACTACAATTTAAAATGCAGCACATTGCAAAATCACCACTGTAGCAAAGGGGTGTTAAAGTATAGACTTCCTGACCTGTAAAAGACAATAAACAATTGAAGACCTTGTTTGAAATTTGCATTTGCCTTTGACTATTTAGCTCTATTAGACAAAATGGCAGTTTAAAGATTAAAAGGTTTTATATTGGGGTTCCTCAAGGGTTACCTTTAGATCCTTTACCTCTCTAAATTATGCTAGAGCAGAACATCTCACTCGCAATGAGATTCAATCCATCCATCATTATCCTATTTATGGGGCATCCTGGAACCTACTGTTTGCTAAACGTATTGTAAGGCTAAGTAGACATCAGTAGATACTGTATGTACATGTAGATATCATTGGTGCCTGTAGTTTCTACAATCCACTTAAGATAATGATGCTTTTGAGAAAAACATCACTGGACATTTACCCCGAAAAAAATAAAAAACATTTACACTCACGCTGATGCAGGGCAAAAATGCAAACTCCACACACCTTTTTTTTTTGTGAGGCAACAGTGCTACCTACTGAACCAACATTCTAAATAAATTAAAAAGAAAGAAGCACAGTGCATTTCTTTCTTCGATCAGAGGTGTTCAGATCCATATTTTCTGGTGGTGGTGTGCTATGGGACAGCAGGATAAATGTCATCTCTGTAAAGATCTCTGATTCAGCATCAGTGCACTTATCCTGTTCTCAGTTCATTACCTCCCACTTCAAAGAGGCCCAGACAGGGCAGAGCTTTGAGTGTATTTTCATGCTTATGCTAAAGGTACTTTCATTAGGCGGCTCTAGTTTTAGTTAATCTCCCCTTTTGATTTAATGCAGATGTAAGCACCTGTTCTCATGAGTATGTCATACTTCACACCTGCCTTTGCTTTACTCTCCATCTGATTTCTATATGGCTCCTCTTGCTGAAGGTAGGGGATTTCAGGAGTGCAAAAGGTGGAATGCTGAAGCTGATTGTCCAAGGAAGTCTTGCTGATTAAGCAAGTTAATAGGCCTGATGCGGACACCAGCATTTTTTTCAGGAAGTTACAGTATAACTGATGGATTTAGAACTGGCGTAATAAATGGACGTCTTATACGTAAATGGGAGTAGAGGAAGTACAAAATTATAAAAAAATAAAGTAGTGCCATTTTTATTCAGAGGAAACCCAAAAGAGAGACTTGAAAGAGACATAATGGTGGATTTCAGAAGTGAGGTAAAATAAGTCCCATGCATGTTCTGCTTTCATTCCTATTGTGAGCCTGAGCCTGAGCATGGGCATGTCATATAACTCCTAAAAATAAAGGTTCTTTAATGGCATCTATGCATCCATTAAGAACGTAACATCCATGGAATGTTTAAAGGGTTAGTTCACCCAAAAATGAAAATTAAGTCATTAATTACTCACCCCCATGCTGTACCAACCCCGTAAGACCTTCGTTCATCTTCGGAACACAAATGAAGATATTTTTGATTAAATCTGAGAGGTGGATCACTGCTACATAGGCTGCCAGAGGGAATGAAACTTGACGGCCCAGAAAGTCATTAAAGAACATGTTTAAATATTCCATGTGCCTACAGTGGCTCAACTATAAGTTTATCAAGCGACGAGAATACTTTTTTTCCGAAAAAAAAAAACATAAATAACGACTTTATTCGACTATTCCTTTTCTTCCTTGTGGGCCTGAGACGAGAGTTCAAGAGATTTCCACGACGCATGCGCGAGAACTGAACAAGAAGTATTAGAAGAAGAACGTCCTCTTCTCAGTTCTCGCGCATGCGTCGTGGAAATCTCTTGAACTCTCGTCTCAGGCCCACAAGGAAGAAAAGGAATAGTCGAATAAAGTCGTTATTTATGGGGTTTTTTTCGGGAAAAAAGTAGTCTCGTCGCTTGATAAACTTATAGTTGAGCCACTGTAGGCACATGGAATATTTAAACATGTTCTTTAATGACTTTCTGGGCCGTCAAGTTTCATTCCCTCTGGCAGCCTATGTAGCAGTGATCCACCTCTCAGATTTAATCAAAAATATGTTCATTT
This sequence comes from Siphateles boraxobius, assembly GCF_051911475.1. Classification (NCBI taxonomy): domain Eukaryota; kingdom Metazoa; phylum Chordata; class Actinopteri; order Cypriniformes; family Leuciscidae; genus Siphateles; species Siphateles boraxobius. Next base: position 17,579,590 of record NW_027508975.1, read on the forward strand.
GTGTTCCGAAGATGAACGAAGGTCTTACGGGGTTGGTACAGCATGGGGGTGAGTAATTAATGACTTAATTTTCATTTTTGGGTGAACTAACCCTTTAAATTGTACAAGCTTCTACAGTGGGAAAAAAGGTTCTTGTTAAAATGTCCTATAAAAATAACTAAGAAAAAAAACTTCAGAAATGTTCACTGAAAGTTCTTTGAGGAACCAAAAGTGGTTCCTTTATGGAACCTTTATTTATTTGCAGAGTTAAAGAAGATAATGATGTTAATGATGGAAGATAGAAGCCATTATTGTTGTCTATTTGATATTATACGCCAAATGCACTTTACAGCAGATTCATTGGTTGCTGTAAACTTTAGCATACATATTGAAAAGAAAGGGACAGATTTATGATATTATAAATTATTTTTCCCCCAAAATCCATTTAAAGAAATCCAACAATTTGTTATTTTATTGGGCACATTCTTTTAAACAAGAGGGAGTCCAACTTTTAACATTTTCTTTTATCCAACTCCAAAACATTTATGTAAGACATTGTCAATGAGAGCCTTGTACAAATCCAATACTCCCTCTAATGACGGTGGTTTTCAAATAGTTTTGGTTGGCTGTAATAAATTGCAACAATATCTGAAATGTCAATCTGTCTGAAATGGTCAAGCACAATTCCGTCAAAGCTAATTTAATATTAGAGAGTATGTTCAACATCTAAAACACCAACGAAATTTCCCAACATACATAAAGAGCCCATTCAATCTGTGACTGAACACAAGTGCACTAAAAACTGAAAGTAAGAAAGAAGAAAGTAAAAGCACACTGTCTAATAGAGAAGAGGAAAAACTTATAGGCTTCATTTAAAGTTTCATAGTAGACGAACATTTCAAATAGACAAAATCCATATAAATGTGTGGACATTAATGCACTGGTCATTAAAAAAATTGAAAATTCTGTTATCTTTGTTTTGTCACCCTTATGTCACTAAACACTCACGTGACTTTCTTTACTCTGTGGAACACAAAAGAAACAAAGTTGAGTAATGTACTGGGTTCTCTATTCCATGCAATCACATGTACTGTAAGTTCAAGTTCAGTTCAGTTTGCTTAGAACATTTTTGGAAACTGATTGCCTTATTTTTGCAATCCAAACTTGACTAGAAGTCATTATTCACTGATCTTTCTGAGACTGAGAAGATGTGACTCATAATTTGTTCATGAATCAGACATTGTTATACTTCTCTCATGAATGCACCAATATTTGAAGTGTCTGTTCATCACAAGCTACAGCATGTAAAACTTGACCGACTCGAACTTTCATTACATTGAAAAATATATTCTTCAATTATTCACCTTTTATATAACACATTTTGTGCTCCAGTAATAATCAAATGGGTTTGAAAACACATGAAGCTGAGAAAATGCTGACACAACTTCCATTTTTGGGTGAAATATTTCTTTAGCAGCCCACTTTGTTGGACTTTATGTAATACAATTTCGTGTAGCCCACTGTGATGACAAAAGCACCTTGTCTCTAATGAGGTGAATCGTACTCGGCTAAAAATAGTTTTTTTCTCTTTTCCCTCAGGATGTTGTTGAAGCTGCTGGTACATTCCTTACACACTTGGCCTGTCTGCATCATCATCCTTTTTTGTTTTTTCTTTCCACTTTCCCGTTCCCTCTTGTCTCAACGTGGATGGTTTTTGAGAAGCACTTTGTGTCCCATACCTGTGGTTTTGTGGTGTTCTGCAGTATCGTCTAGTGATGAGTAAAGTTTAAACAGCTGATTTTTTTTTTTTTTCAAATTAAAATGTTTTCTATTTTTTGCTCCCTTTCTGGAATCTGACAGTTTTTTCCCTCTGGCACTGGCCTGGGATCTTATATTGGATGCATGATGCAATAAATACACCGAGGATGAAGAGAATCAAGACTGCTGACTGCTGTAATTCGCCTCTGAGATTTGCTAAAGGAAATTGGCCTTTGTTAAATCATGCATAATAGAGCTCAATGTAGTTGTCAATGCTTGTGGTTTGTATGATGAACTAATGAAACACACATGAGATTCAAAAGTCTGTGTCCTATTAATGTCTGATCACTAGGGTTTCAGGATTCGTTTTAAATTAACTTTAACTTTGTACTGTAATATTCAATAACATACTACAGTTAAATTATAATGAGGTACTTGAAGTATGACAAAAGATAATTTAAACAATATACAGTAACTTACAATGTACAAAACATTAGTATAAAGTGCACATTATTATATAAGTGTACTTTCTATTCATGAATGCATACCTGTGGCCTTTTATTTAATTAATATTATATTATCTGCAAGTAAAGGTGATCTGGGGTGCAATTTGCTATTGGCATGGAATCAATGCATCCTCGTGAACTCGAGAAAGCCTTGCTTTTTACAAAGGTGGAGATTTTACTGTCGGCCCCCAACATGAAAAGGAAAATAGAATGTTTAAATGTTCAATGTTCCACTAATTCCGGAACATCCTGTGCTTCCAGATTCCACCAATGTCAATATTACCAATGAAAGATCTCAAGTCTGCAGCCCAGATGTGCCTCTCTAAAGCATCTATCTCACACAGACATTTGACATTTTAAAGCTGCCACATGACTGATCCTAACTGCCATAAGAAACAATGAAAGCATGTAAATCCACAAAGAATGCATGTACAGACACCTGTAAACCATTTCAGCCTGCAGGTGGTCTAAACATATTACTAATAGTTGATCCCTGAGCTAAGGTCAATGAACCATATGCAACCCTTTCTAATCTCTTAATGAGACCCCTGTTATTAAACAGCAGTAACAGTTCAGCAGCACCTGAAAATTTAGGAACGAGGTTAAAGTCATCATGAAACATTGAAATTCAACAAGAAAATCATTTTCAAGAAGACTATCCCCCGGTTTCCCAGACCAGGCTTAAAGGTAGGGTAGGCAACTTTTGGAGCGGCTAGCAGGGGCGGCGCTAGGGGTGGGCTAAGGGGGCTGAAGCCCCGAATGTTTTCAGTAAAGCCCCGAATGTTTTTATTACATGCATTTTATGCATTGTGCGCACCATCACTGAGCTTTCATGCGCATTAAAATATTTTTTATTAGAATTTAATGAATTAAATGTTTATCTCTCGACTCTCACATTTACAGTGTCTTTCAATATACGCGTTGTCATTCACAACCGACAAGAACCGCTCACTCAGGCTAGTGCTTCTGACTGACATGTAAACTGGCCAACCATCGATGAGAAGTTCAGCATCTGTACGATCATCCAGCCAATGAAATTAGATATTTTGGAGCCAGGCGGTTTGTTGATGTGTAAGTTAGTAAAATGGGTATATAAAAATTCTTCAAAAAAAAGGAAGTAAAACACCCCCGGCCAGCACTAAAACAAGATACAACAGCTTCAGCTGGTATCTGTAACTTTTAATCATAGTATTATATTTCTTATTCGGTTTTAAATTGTGTCTGATTTACATTTTGATCGTCTAACAGTTAATGGGTGCATAGCAACAGGACACACACCCACGCACACACACACACACACACACACACACACACACACACACACACACACACACACACACACACACACACACACACACACACACACACACACACACACAATTAGAGCGTTATATGTTTGGTTAGCATGGCCTGCCTGTGTCAGGGCAACAATTAGATAAAAAAGATAAGAAAAGTAAAGAAAATATTTCACTAACGAAAATGGTTTCAAACAAAGCATCACGGTGTTTACTGAATGAATTTGCTTGTAAACGATTCACTGACCCCGCTATTCCAAAAACATTTCAAAAAACATAATAAAGTAACATTGAACCCTTGATTTCTTAATTTTTTTCTAAATGAATCATCTGTTTTGAACGAATCGATTGAATAAACCGACTCACTAATTAAGGCAGTGGCTTGCCGCCATCTAGTGGCAAAGTACCATTCTAATTTTTTCAATATTTCTTATTTCTGTATTCCAAATATGATATTTGATACATTAGCCTCATACGAGTTTTTTATGCAAATTTTAAGTGCTGTGTAATTGCTATCAATTGCAATTGAATTGCACTTGACCTGATGTTGAACTTGACCTGTTCTGTTCCCTTTGTTTGTTAATAGCATCTTGGAATGTTTGGTATTCTTACTTTGGAATGCATTATTGCATTTTTGTTGATGAGGGTGGATTGATGTTTCAGTTTAACTCTGTGTGATATTGTAACTTTTAATTTTAGTAAGCCAGAAAGATTTACCTTGTTAAAAAAAAAAATTTAAAGAAAAACAAAAAAACAAATATTAAACATTTCATTTAAAGTGTATTCCTTGTATCCTGACACATACATTGATTTCTCTGGGCTAAGCCCCGGATATCCACTCACCCTAGAACCGCCCCTGGCCAATAGCAAATTAGCTTTAAAAGCATAATATCCCACCTTTTCTCAGAGCGCTCTCAAAAGCCACGCTTTCTTTAAAACACATGATCACATACAGTAGAGTTTGCAAAACTACACCTCATGTCTCAAAGCACATAAAATTATAATAATAATTAACATAAACAACTTAAAGTACCACCTGACTGCTGTAGATTCATTTCGACGGTGATGGTTTTAACTTTTTTTTAATTGACCCCTCAGGGAAAAGATGGCGCCGGTGTGTATGGCCTGACGTCTGTTGTCTATTATACCTGCCCGTTTTTTTGTTTTAACGTGTTTTATGTTAGCTATTTTACAAAATGTTTCATCACTTTTAACATATGATCGTCAAACGCTGCTTGACATTAAAGACATCACTGAAAAGCTATTCCATGATGTCAAGTCTGGTACTCAGTTTGCCTCCACCTCGATGACTATACCTGATTATCTGTGCTGCCCGCCTTGTCCTTTGCCGCAAAGAAAGCGTCGCAAAAGATGGGGAAGACTCGGAGTTGTTGCAGTGATGTTTAAGCTTCTCCTGATGGCTGAATAGGATTTTCCGCCTGGCGTTGGCCTTCGCGCTTACATGGCAGGGCGTTGCCGCTTCACTGTGGGGCGCTCGCTGGAACGATTGCATGCGTGGAATATACCGATCGTAGGCGATCCACCGTATCAACTTCCAAAGAGTCGCTCACCCCGTCTGCGCCGAGGCGGCGTCTGCACTAGTCACCTCCATCCACTTTGCCGGGCAACACAGTGGACCGTTGAGTCCGCGGCAGATCAGTATGTCTTTGATCAATGCCAGGTCAGTGGTTAACAAGACGGTAATTCTCGATGACTTTTTTACTTCACGCAGCCTAGACTTTCTGTTCATCACGGAAACGTGGCTTTCTCCAGGGGATAGGAGCCCTTTTACTGCACCAACTGACTGTAAATTTTTAAACTCTCCTCGCTCTGTGGGCTGAGGGGGAGGACTGGCTTCTATTTTTAAACAGAATTGCTGTAGGATGTTAGCGACTAATGCCTATTCAAGTTTTGAACTTCAATTATTTGTCTTGGAATTGGATAATCCAGTGGCGATTTCAGTAATTTATCGTCCACCTAAACCTCACAAAGACTTTATCAATGAGTTTTCAGATTTTTCCCCTGGATTATCCCCAATTTTGATAGATTGTTAATTCTCTGGGATTTTAACATACATGTGTGTTGTTCAGATAATTTATTAGCCAAATAATTTTTTAGCCTTATTGACTCTTTTGATCTGGTACAGTTTGTAAATGCTCCCACCCATATTCAGGGCCACACTCTTGATCTGGTGCTTTCACATGGCCTGACAGTCAGCGACCTTGCAATAGATGACCATGTTATTTCCGATCATTACTTTTAGAGTCCCCACTTGTTTTAATATTACAAGACCCACTAAGGCTGTTCGATGGTCTCGTAAAATCACACCGACTACCTGTACTGAATTCTCAGGGATACTAGATATTCTACAGGAATATCAGAATGGGGTGAAAATAGTAAAATAAGTATTTCTCAGATCTGATTGAAAAACATCATCATAACCCAAGAGCACTTTTTTCCAACATAAATGCTGCTGTTAAAACCCTCCATTGGTCTTTACCCCACAGAATCTCTGGCTATGTGTGACACATTTCTAAAAATGTTTGTGGATAAGATAAGTGATATTAGGCTAAATATCTCCACTGCATTTTATGACTCTTCTCTCCCGCCACTTTGCACTAGTATCCTAAGTCACTTTGAGCCTGTAACTCTGCCTGCTTTACAAGATATTGTAGACAAGCTCAAACCTTCAGGATCCCCCCATGACGCTCTTCCCCCATCACCTCATCTCACGTCTGGAGCACTGGGTGGGCATTCGGGGAAATGACCCTTAAATAGTTTCAATTCCTATTTGAGTAGTAGAAGGTTCTCTGTTAGTATTGGTGACTTTACTTCTAATGCAGTGTCTCTTATATGTGGGATCCCTCAAGGTTCTATTCTTGCCCCGATTTTATTCTCTTTGTATATGCTTCCCCTGGGGTCGATATTTAGTAAACATGGCGTCTCCTTTCACAGTTATGCTGACGATACCCAAATTTATTTTCCCCTGGGAGCAAACAACATGGGTTTGGATACTCTGTTGGCTTGTCTAGCGGAGGTAAAGGCTTGGATGTCCCTAAATTTTCTTCACCTTAATGAAGACAAAACTGAGATTATAGTCTTTGAACCATCAGAAGCTGCTAGTTCTCGCTGCTTAAATTTTGGCCCTCCGTCTCCATGTTTGAAACCATTAGTGAAGAATTTGGGCGTGTCATTCGATTGTGTTCTTAAATTTGACAAACAGATTAATATGGTAGTCAAGACCAGTTTTTTTTTCATCTCAGAGTCCTAGCTAGAGTTAAATCATTTCTCTATTTTAAAGACTTTGAAAAGGTGATACATGCCTTTATCTCAACAAGGCTTGACTACTGTAATTCCCTGTATTTGGGCATTAACCAAGCATCACTCAACCGTTTGCAAATGACACAGAATGCAGCTTCTAGGCTTCTTACTGGTGTGCGCAAACAAAATCACATTACTCCAATTCTGAAATCTCTGCACTGGCTCCCAATCCGTTACAGAATTGATTTTAAAGTATTGATGCTTGTTTTTAAATCCCTGAATAGATTTGGCTCCTGTATATATGACTGATCTATTATCCAGTCACAATTCTGGAAGGTCTCTTAGGTCATCCAACCAGATACCAGAACCAGTTAACTGTTCCTCGGACTAGATTAAAAACGAGAGGAGATTGAGCTTTTGCCGTTGCTGCACCAAAACTTTGGAACAGCATACCTGTCCTTATTAGAACTGCCTCTTCACTGCATGAGTTTAAAGCAAAGCTCAAAACGTTTTGTTTTTTTTCTTTGGCTTATAACTGTAGTTGATATATGCTGTTTCTGGTCTGTTTTGTGTTTTATTTTGTAATCTATGTTGTACTTGGTGCTAAATGCTGATGACTTCTGATATAGTGTACAGAACCTGGGTCAACACCTTGGTCTGTTGTTTTTAGTGGTGCTATATAAATAAAGTTATAAATCGAAAATCTATATAAATCGAGTTGATAAATTCGAGTCACGAACCGCCCTGCGTATAACGTCAGGGGTTTCCATCTCTTCCAAATTACAGTAGTTATGACGTGAACGCAGCATAAGCTCGTTGTTTTGGTTCAGGAGGGACTGTAAAGGGGGCTGCTGTTTCAGTTGCTGTGCTCTGTGACTGACGTCTAAGGCCATTCCAATAGTTTTCAATGGGAGCACCAAAGTTTTTAAAATACCAGTAGCGTGACGAGGTGCTGAGCGTCTATTTCATGGTGAGCGTTCTGCGTCTTTTACCGGTCGCCAAGAGTTGAAGAATGTTCAACTTTTTACTCAGCCGTCCAATCACAGTGGAGGAGGGGGGTGGGACAAATATCCCACCAACCAAACGCCACATCCTGCTGCTTGTACAATGGCAACAGACGACAACAACATAATAATGGAACAAAATAATCTAAAACAAGAGCCAGAGGAAAAATTTTATTAAATTCCATTGTATTAAAAAAAATTGTAGAAACATACAGAGACAAACTATCTGTGAAATGAGATGCTAGTAACTTTTCCACAGTTATTCCGTACGTATCATAGCAAGCAAACTAATCTCAACTAAAATTAAAAGACCACTGTGCTGCCGAAGTGCTCTCAGGCCCCCACAGCTAGGCGTTTTCACCAGAGCACCTGGCGTTTTCAGCTGACTAAAAACACTTTGGTGGACACACGGCCTAAATGCTGATTTAGACTTCTGCTGCGGACCTACGCCGGAGCCTCTATGCTGTAGCCTACGCATTGGTTTTCATTTATACTTCTGCGTCATTGTCCGCGTTTACGTGCAATTACACACGCAGAGGGAGCATCTGAAACCCAAGCGAGGGGTTCTAATAGACCAATCACAGCGCTTGCAGTCCACGTAGAATTGACGCGTTGGTAACACTTTACAATAAGGTTCATTAGTTAAAATTAGTTAATGCATTAACTAATATGAACTAACAATAATCAATACATTTGTTACTGTATTAGTTCATCTTTGTTAACGTTAGTTAATACAAATACAGCTGTTCATTGTTTATTCATGTTAGTCACAGTGCATTAACTAATGTTAACAAATACAACCTTTGATTTTAATAATGTATTAGTAAATGTTGGAATTAATATTAAAGGGGTGGTTTAGTGCTTTTTTTATTTGCATGATTGTGTTTATGGGGTGCAATATAACATGTCTAAGTGTGTGTGTTTTTTTTTTAAAAGCCTTATTTTTCATAAATTTCACCTTTTTTGTAAGACGCTTTCTCCTCTGTCATTTGAACGACCGGTTGACTTCCTGATTCTATGAAACCACTCCCTCAGAAACAGGCAATGGGCTCAGATTGGTTAGTTGGGCCGGTGTGTTGTAATTGGCTATCAGTTTGAGCCAGAATCAGACCCAGAAAGAGGCAATGAAGAGAGTCAAGCAGAACCTCCCCACGGCTTTTACAAAACGTTTCTTATTGGTATATTTTATTATTATTATTATTATTCTATTCTATTCTTTTCTATTCTTTTCTATTCTACTATTATTATATAAGAATTTCGATACGCTGTTACTTGAAAATGCTACTGCTGCTTATAGATTTTGAGATACGGTTTTCTCCTCATTAAACATTTAATATATCTGAATAAATGACAGAGTAATACCGTTTTTTAAAGTTATTGTTTTATCGATATAATGAACAACCGTTTATCTATTCACAAAACTTAGTTTACTCAGTGTATCGTTTTCTTTAGGTACACATTTGTCTTACACACACAAAATAGCATCAAACTAACTGGCTACTATAAACAAACAGCGTTGGCATTGGTTTACGTTCTTGATCAAATCGAAAAATTACGTCATAAAGTATACATGGAAAATACATTTACAAAATTAGTACATAATTACAAATTCAGGTCCAAAAGGTTCGTACGCGTTTGTCATAAACGAAATAGCATAACTAAGTGGCTACTAAAGCCAGCGCTGGCATTTGTTTACATCCTTACATTACGTCTGAAATTATACATGCAAATACATTTAAAATGATTAAGTCTTACTTACAGGTTGTGGCCCAACAACTGCTGCCTCAGATTTTAAAGTTGGAACTGCTTCATGTTTTAGTAACAGTTGAATCCGGCATTGAATTCGTGGAGATTCTGGAAGCTGTCTTCCGTAAAATGCGCAGCACAGAGAGCTAGATTACGGTTGTAATCTTCAGGAACATAATCAAACATAAATTGTAGCCATTGTTGACGAACTACAGCGTCCGTAGTAAGCCCGAACACAGAAGACCTGACAGCTGGGTGAAAATAACACACTTTCGACGGCATGGCTACTGCTCTCCACTATAACTCTTCCTCTTCAACAAAGCAGCAGAAATATGGCCATGCCCCCTTTTTTGAATATTCCGGAGGGAGGGTTGGTTATGGGTTAGTTACGTATAAAACCCGGGAGTATCTCGTTGTAGTCCCATTCAGGTCGTTTTTGTAGGCATTAAACTTCCTGATTTTAAAAAACGATATCTCTGCTTACATCTTTCAGTGCAGCAACTTTGCAGATACTGTTCATCCACCAACAGCAACATTACACACTATTTAAAATGACAAAAGTGAAATCGCAATCAACCACCCCTTTAACTAAGATAAATAAATGCTGCAGAAGTATTGTTCATTCTTAGTTCATGTTAACTAAGGTAGTTAACTAATGTTAACTAATGAACCTCATTGTAAAGTGTTACTAGAAGTATAAATTGGGCTTAACTCTGCATAGCATGAAACGTGCTGATGACGTGCTGATGAGGTAAGAAAATGCATATGTTGACAGGCAGGTAGGTACCATTACATTCAGATGATTCAATGATTTTATGGTCCTATGCCTCTCACCATATATATATATTTTTTTTAACTGCCAATGAAAGGCGTTAATGTGCCGACTACATACCTGTCTAATGTATATGAGAGCATGTTTTGTGAGAGGATGTGTTGATAGACGTTTATTCTTTGTATTTTGTGTTGTCTCTGTAAAGCTGTGGGACAGACAGAGTCCAAAACAAATTTCCCTTCAGGGACAAATAAAATATATCTTATCTTATTACCTGTTCTTGTTTTAGGACAACTTTGATTAACTTTTTTGATCAACTTCAAATGTTGACTACTGTATATTTAGAGCACTTAACTTAGTGATTGCTTTTAGGGTGTAAATGGGATTCTATTAGGATGCTATTAGGCATGTTTTTTTTTTTTTTTTTTTTAATAAAAGCTACTTAAATGTCATAATTGAACTAAGGCCTAATCCTGGCTTAATCTAAGCCCTGTCTGTGAAACCAGGCCTTCACTCCCTTACAAAAAAGAAGTATATTTCAAGTTAATTTTATGTAGTATACTTAAGTAATGTTCAAGTATATTTTTAAGTATACATAATATAGTAAGTATAATAATATCAATGTTTACTTGTAGTGAACTTGTAAGTGTACTATTTCAATACTGCTTGGCAGTAAATTGGCCACTTTTAGTATATAAAAGTATACGTTTAAATGTACTATAAGTGTAACAGTAGTAAACTTTAAGTACACAACTAGGTTTCTCATTTGTAATGCATCTGTACTACAAGTAAACTTACACTAGTAATTTACTATTTTAATACAAGTAGTAATTTTTTTAGTTTATGAAAGTACACACTGAAGTGTACTCTCAGTATACTACTAGTTTAGTAGTTTATACTGCAAGTATACTTGTAAGTTTTCTTTAAGTGTACAAAACGTTACACTTATAGTTTACTATTTATACCTTATTTTTGCACTTGCCATATACTACTATGTTCAAATGTAGATATTATTTATTATACTTGAAAAATCCCTTTAACTGTACTTTAACTAAGGGACTGTTCGTTTTTTTATTTAAGGGGCTACCGGAGGAGTTCCCTTTCAAGGGAACTCGAGCTGCGTCGAACGCTGTGGGGACGCCCCTGTGTGTGTGCGTCATGAACCACATATGGAATCAGTCCAATGGAGAGACGGAACGTCATAGGCGGGTGACGTCATCGACCAGGAAACTATAAAAGCACCCCAAAACACAAGTACAACAGCTTCTGTGCCTTCAGTAAGCGCTATATGTGAATCTGTCTGAGTGTAAACACTGAGTTTCTGTCGTTAGTATTTGCTAGGCAGGAGTTATCACAATTTACACCACACAATCAATATATAAAATGCCGAGCGAACAGCAGTTTAGAAGGTGTGTTCATCCCTGTACGCGCTATTTAACGGGTGGGGATACACACGATCTTTGTGTTGTTTGTTTGGGAGTGCAGCTCCGCTCCCGCCGGGCACTCTTTGAGGAGAGTGGTTTGGTGCGCGCTCCCCGCGGTTCAGGTCCCGCTTCTGCCGAGGCAGAGCGGCGACGCTTATCGTGGGGATCGCAAATGGATCTAACAGCGGGGTTAGAGACGGGCTCTGCCTTATCTCTGCCTTCACCTGTTAGATCCAGTGCCTCGGAAGCGGGTTCGGAAGCACGCTCTGTGGTTTCTTCTGCCCGGGCTGAGGCACCAATACTGCAACTATCCAGTTCTGAGGAGCTGGATGTTGTCAGTATTGTTACGGGAGATGTGGAAGACTCGCCACCTCACACTCCCGAAAACAAAGAGCTGATGGAGGTTCTCACTCGAGCTGTGTCAAAGTTAAGCATTGAGTGGCCAATGGCTAGGCAGGAGTCTGTTACTAAATCTAAATTAGATGAGAGATTTATCCCTTCCCGTGTACAACCTCCACGCCGGTGCTTACCGTTCTTTCATGATCTCCATACTGAGGATTCGAGATCATGGAAGAAGCCGGTTTCATACAGAATTTTTAGCCCTCAAACATCTACATATTCCAATATAGTGGGGGCTAAATCTTATGGTTATGGCGCTATGCCTCGGGTAGAAGAGACGCTTGCGAGCCATCTCTCTTCCGAGGCTGCTTCATCATTTAAAGCACCGGCATTACCCTCCAAGCCACTAAGAAATACTTCGGCTTTGGTGGGTAAAGCGTATACAGCGGCAGGTCAGGCTGCGTCATGTCTGCATACTATGTCTATTTTGCAGGCATACCAGGCTGATCTGCTAAAGGACGTGAGCGAGAGTGAGGAGGTCAGTTCTGACGTGGTTCGAGAACTGCGTCAGGCTGCTGATTTATCTCTGCGTGCCACCAAGGAATCGGCTAAATTAATGGGTCAATCTATGGCAGCCTTGGTGGCCGCAGAGAGACATTTATGGCTTAATTTATCTACCATGAAAGAGAAAGAAAAAGCTTTTCTTTTAGATGCTCCTCTCTCCCCTGCGGGGTAATTCGGTGATTCAGTCAATTCTGTCATTGATAAAGTTCAGGTTCTTTTAAAAGGTTTCTTCCATTAAAAGTTCACGTCCCCGGGGCTGCTGGGGGGGAGCAGTCCCGGCCGTCTATGAGCTCTTCGCATAGGGCGCAGCAGAAGCAGAGTGTCGCGTCTCGCACTCCCCCTGCTAGACAGTGGGACCAGACGCGGCACTCTCAGCAGAAGCCTTCTGGCGGTAGAACTGATCTAAGGACAGTTACATTGGCTAAAAAGACTTCGGCCAAGAAAAAGTCCTGACGTCATAAGGGTCAGGACACTGAGGGTGGTCCCCACCGAGGGAGAAAGGTGTTCACCTCTTTTTACGGTGCCCGTTCTTCCTCTGTGCCCTCAGGGGCCCGTTCTGCCAACCCCCCTTTATGCCGGGGCGTAGACGGTCCCAGCGAGCGCTTTCCCGAGGGACGCTCGTTCCCTCTGAGGAGGGTCTCAGGGCAGTCAAACCAGTTGTTCCCTGCCGGTGCGCCGTTACAGGGCACTGTGTTTGCTGTTCAGGTTACACCAGAGGCCAGTCTCGAGAGACTGGTACCCTTAGTAGAATTTCTGGCAGAGTGGAAAAGCCTTCCAAAAATAACTCAATGGGTCCTGCAGACAGTAGAAAAAGGTTATGCAATCCAATTCAGGTGTCGTCCACCAAAATTCAGAGGGGTTCTGCCCACAGTGGTGGGCCCCGAGTAGGCTCTGGTAATGGAACAAGAGGTGAAAACGCTCCTTCAAAAGGAGGCTATAGAACGGGTTCCTCCTCCCAGTTTGGAGCTAGGTTATTACAGCCGATATTTCAACGTTCCAAAGGAGGATGGGGGGTTGCATCCAATTTTAGATCTGCGCCTATTAAATCTCTCAGTAGGGAAGCTCAAATTCAAGATGCTCACTATCAAGCAGATCGTGTCACAAATCAGGTCCGAGGAGTGGTTTGTGACGATAGATCTAAAGGACGCATACTTCCACATTTCCATCCTTCCACAACACAGGAAGTTCCTGAGGTTTGCCTTCGGGGGCGAGGCGTACCAATACTGGGTTCTTCCGTTCGGTCTAGCATTATCTCCCCGCACTTTCACGAAATGCATGGATGCAGCACTAGTGCCTCTGAGACTTCAGGGCATTCGCATTCTCAATTATATCGACGATTGGTTGATTTTAGCTCAAACGGAGCAGATGGCAATTCGGCATCGAGATGTCGTCGTCGCACATATCAGAAAGTTGGGGTTGAGGCTGAACGCAAAGTAAAGTGTATTATCACCTTCTCAGAAGACCACTTTTCTAGGCGTCGTTTGGGATTCGGTCACGATGCGGGCACGACTCTCTCCGACCCGCATCGCTTCGATTCTTTCAGCCATGAAACAAGTAAAGCTAGGCCAGCTACTCACTGTAAGGCAGTTTCAGAGACTGTTGGGTCTGATAGCAGCAGCGTCCAATGTTATACCTTGCGGCCTGTTGTACATGAGACCACAACAGTGGTGGCTCAGGACCAAGGGATTCTCCCCGAGGGGAAATCCACTCTGCACAATCAAAGTCACGCGGCACTGCCTTCGTGCTCTGGTCATATGGAAAGAAACTTGGTTCCTATCCAAAGGACCTGTGCTGGGGGCTCTTTGTCGTCTCGTAACGCTAATGACGGATGCTTCCCTCGCAGGTTGGGGGGCGATCATGAGTGGTCGTGCAGCCCAAGGTCTGTGGCAGGACCACCATCTATCATGGCATATAAATTGTCTAGAGATGTTGGCGGTGTTCCAGGCTCTGAAACACTTCCTAACAGACCTAAGAGGTCGTCATGTGCTAGTTCAGTCAGACAACACATCGGTGGTCTCATATACAAATCATCAAGGGGTCTGCGGTCGCGCCCACTTTACAAGTTGGCCCGTCAGATCCTTCTGTGGTCCCAAGGGAAGCTACTATCACTGAGAGCAATGTATCTTCCAAGGTATTTGAATACAGGAGCAGACTTCCTGTCGAGACAGGGGCCGAGGCCCGGGGAATGGAGACTCCTCCCCGAGGTGGTGGAGCTCCCCTGGTTGAGTTTCGGTCGTGCCGAGGTGGACCTATTCGCTTCCAAGGAGACATCACACTGTCATCTGTGGTTCTCCCTCACTTATACAGCCCCTATGGTACAGCTGTGGCCGTGGTCACGTCTGTACGCCTTTCCCCCGATTGCTCCCAGGAGTTCTGGAGAGGGTTCGCCAGGACGAGGTCAGCCTGCTATTAGTAGCCCTGTTCTGGCCGGCCCGAGTATGGTTTGCGGACCTAATATCTCTTCTGGACGGCTCTCCTCTGGAGATTCCGATTGCGAGGGATCTACTCTCTCAGGCGGGCGGCACGATATTTCACCCCCGCCCAGAGTTGTGGAAACTATGAGCTTGGCCTCTGAGGGGGCCCAACTCATAAACTCCGGTCTCTCAACCAAGGTTGTTGAGACCATTCTTCACTCCAGAGCTCCGTCCACGAGGAAGCTATATGCCTTGAAGTGGAAACTGTTCTGAAACTTGGTGTGGAGAGCACCAGCAGGAGCCGGTTAACTGCCCAGTGGGTGCAGTGCTGGAATTCCTGCAGGAGCGTTTCTCCACAGGGTTATCCCCCTCCACATTAAAGGTGCATGTGGCGGCACTTGCTGCTTACCACGTCCCTTTCAGTGGAGTTTCTCTTGGGAGACACCTGCTTATAACACGTTTCCTTTGTGGCACTTTGAGGCTGAGGCCAGCAATTCGTACGAGGGTGCCGACCTGGGATCTGGCCATTGTATTAGAAGGTCTTTCCCTAGCTTCTTTCGAACCTATCGAAGGAGTTCCTGAGAAGTTTCTCACTTTTAAAACTATGTTTCTTCTTGCTATCTCCTCGCATAAAAGAATCGGAGATTTGCAAGCTCTCTCGGTTGCACCCACGTGCCTGGAATTTTCACCTGGTATGGTAAAGGCCTTTCTACCCTCTAGACCAGGTTATGTTCCTAAGGTTCCTGTTAATGTTGTTAAACCTACAGTTCTGCAGGCTTTCTGTCCTCCTCCTTAATCTAAACTTAATCTACTCTGCCCGGTTAGGGGTTTAGACGCTTATGTCCACAGAGCTGCCCTGTGGAGGAAATCAGAACAACTGTTTGTGTGTTTTGGGCCACCCAGGAAAGGGTGTCCCGCGTCTAAACAGAGAATGAGCAAGTGGGTGGTCGAGGCTATCGCACTTGCTTACGAGTCAGCTGGTCAGCCTTCACCTTTGGCTGTACAAGCCCACTCCACTAGGAGTATGGCTGCTTCTAAAGCTTTGTTGTCAGGAGTATCTCTAAATGATGTTTGTGATGCGGCTGGATGGTCTTCACCGCATACTTTTATTAAGTTCTAAGACTTGGACTTAAGCTCCACTCCTGGGGAGCAGGTGCTCTCGTCCTCAGATTCCACATGACGGTCACTTGCTCCTATGGCGACGTGGGTATTAGCGTTCCCACAGCGTTCGACGCAGCTTGAGTTCCCTTGAAAGGGAACGTCTCGGTTACGTATGTAACCCTAGTTCCCTGATAGGGAATGAGACGCTGCGTCGTTCTGCCATACTCCCAGCATGCCCGTTGGCACTTCCTTTGGCCTATCAGAAGCCTTTGTACTTGTGTTTTGGGGTGCTTTTATAGTTTCCTGGTCGATGACGTCACCCGCCTATGACGTTCCGTCTCTCCATTGGACTGATTCCATACGTGCTTCATGACGCACACACGCAGGGGCGTTCCCACAGCGTTCGACGCAGCGCCTCGTTCCCCATCAGGGAACTAGTGTTACATACGTAACCGAGACGTTTTGAGATCTATAGTCAAAATAGACTTGACCCTCCCCAATAATTTATTGATTACTTCTGTACTGGTTTGCGCTTGGCAAAGATGTTCAGATATCTCTATGCCTAGTAGACCTACACCACCAAACGTTCATTAAAAAGGGTCCTGTACAGGGCTGTACATTGCGACATATCTACGAAAAGACTGGTCTGTGCGATGAATAAATGTACCACTGCAGCACGCGTGTGATACAATTTTGTAAATTCCGTTACTTGTGTTTGTTTTCAAACATAACAGTCGTTTTATACTTGTGCTCAGGGCTCAACATAAAAAAAAATCCCCACTGGACCCCAGGGCCAGTAGATCAGAGTTTTACTGGCCCCTTCTATATTTTTACTGGCCCTGAAAGAAATTGAAGGAAAAGCACTTTTCCATTAAACTGTATTTATTGTATACATTAGGATTAATTTTTCTTGTCCCCTAACAATGACAAACTAATTATTGATACATGAGTGATAGGTAACGTTACATAGGCCTATTTTCACTTCAAAATGGCGAAATTAGACAAAAGTATATTAGTTTGCCTGATTATTTTTGTCATTCATTTAACATTTATGACCTAAAAAAGATGTAAAAAAAAAAAAAACGAAGAACAAAACAATGTTGAAATTGAAGGATATGGAAACAAATATAGGAAATGTAATGTAGGCTATGCAAAAGGCTATATTACGTGCAAAAAGGTGGTTAAAATCACATTACATTCTAAAATTGTAACATTAAAATCTAAAAACTTTGTTTTTAAAATGATGAAAGGCTAAACTAAAAATGAAAATAAAAACAAAAGCAAACACTAATTATTTTAGCCTGCATTTGATTACCCTATTATAATGGTCACTTTCATAAAAACATACTTGTAGGTTTAAAATTCCACATATGGCACATTTATTGTCTCCAACAACAAGTATTTTAGCAACATCTACAGTATATTTTAGTCAGAATTATTACGCTACTATTCTATAGTGCTCGTCTGTTTGGCGCGGAGATTCACTTTCAGAAGCTCGACCTCTCCTGACAGTGAAATGGACATATTTGTTGACTTTCTAACATTTACAGATGGAGAATATACCAGTGAAATGTAAGTTAAGCACTGAGGAAAGCACCACGTCTCAAACTTCATTTCAGAGTCACACTCAGGAACTTCGGGTCCGAATGGGCCGGAGGGGTGGGATTCATATTTATTATGAATATTTCGAATATTTATCCATTTCCATCATTTGGAAGTCCAAGTTATCACGCCGTAGTTGAGACGAGTTGTTGAGGATCAGTGCCGTCCACCATAGAGGGTCCATATCGCCGGTGTTGAGTCGTCTCTTCACAGGCTTTGTGATTGGGGTATCTGAAGTCTCTGTGAAAGGCTGGATACAAACTGGAGCTGACGAACGCCGTTTTTCTCGGGACTCGCGTCCCGAGATAACAGCAGAAAAGCAAAAAGGGAAAATAATTAGCGTAGCTGCTGTTCATAATGATTTCCATAACACGGGCGTAAATGATAAAAAACATGAAGACAGTGATTCTTGCGTCCCAGAGTCACCCCCCTCCGTCCCCCACTCAACTCAGCCCTGCTTACTGACCTCAACATCCCTCCTGCTGCTGAGACCCAACCACAATCTCACAATCTCTCCGCAGCCCAACCATACGCGCCGACCCGTTTGACTAAGGCTGTCGAGCCCCACTGTCGTCGTTAAAGCAGGTTCAGTGGCAACGGTTCCGTATGGCATACCACCTACCGCAAAACACAATATCTACCCAACCACCCGTCATTCACGCAATATACACAGGAACATAATGACTGTAAATACTATACAACCTATACAAATAACCTACAGACTCTTCAAGTTTTATAATATTAAATGCATTTGATCTGATTCAGCAGTGGTATAAAAGGTAAGCATTATGTAAATGCTTGGCTAAAGAGATGCGTCTTTAATCTAGTTTTAAACTGGGACAGCGAGTCAGAGCCTCGAACAATATCAGGAAGGCTATTCCAGAGTTTTGGAGCTAAATGTGAGAACGCCCTTCCTCCTTTAGTGGACTTAGATATCCTAGGAATGACCAGAAGCCTCGAATTTAGTGATCTTAAAGAACGCGATGGATTGTAGGGCGATAGAAGCTCCATTAAATACACAGGAGCTAAACCATTTAGGGCTTTATAGGTCAGTAATAGTACTTTGTAATTGATACGGAATTTGATAGGTAACCAGTGTAGAGATGATAAAATTGGTGTTATATGATCATATTTTCTTGACCTAGTAAGAACTCTAGCAGCTGCATTTTGCACTAACTGTAGCTTGTTTATTGAGGATGCAGGACAGCCAGCTAATATAGCATTACAATAATCTAGTCTCGAGGTCATGAATGCATGAACTAACTTTTCTGCATCAGAAACAGATAGCATGTTACGTAGCTTAGCAATGTTTCTAAGGTGGAAAAAGGCTGGTCTTGTAACATATGAAATATGATTTTCGAAAGACAAGTTGCGGTCTAGTATAACACCCAGGTCTTTTACTGTAGTGGATAAAGTAACAGGACATCCTTCTATATTAAAGTTGTATTGTAAGTGAGTTTGTGGGTAGTGTTTTGGACCAATAAGTAATACCTCCGTTTTATCTGAATTTAGTAGCAGGAAATTACGCGTCATCCAGCATTTTATATCTTTGAGACACTCTGTCAAATTTGATAAGTTAGTGTTTTCATCTGGCCATGATGAAATATATAATTGAGTGTCATCAGCATAACAGTGGAAATTAATTCCATGTTTTCTTATAATATTACCAAGTGGGAGCATATAAATTGAGAATAGCAGAGGGCCTAACACCGATCCTTGCGGCACTCCATAGTCTACTGACGTTATCTTTGATTTTTTCCCCATATAAACAGACAAAATGATAACGGTCTGATAAGTACGATCTAAACCAGCTTAATGCCTGTCCCTGAACACCAGTGTAGTTTTGTAGTCGATCCAGGAGTATTTTATGATCGATAGTGTCGAACGCAGCGCTAAGATCGAGTAGAACTAGTATTGAGATACAGCCTTGGTCAGAAGCTAAAAGTAAATCATTTGTAATTTTAACTAGCGCAGTTTCTGTGCTATGATGCGGTCTGAATCCTGACTGGAATTTTTCATATATCTCATTTTCTTGCAAGAAAGAGCAGAATTGAGCGGACACAATTTTTTCTAGTATTTTAAAGTAAAATAAGGCTTCAGTTGTTTAACTAGTTTACATGCAGTGAAAGTACAATAAACCTAGGCTACTACATTTATTACTCTTTTTATATGAATCAGCAAGTAATAAACTACTAATAAACGGAAAACTACTTCTTCACTGCTGATTCCTGGTGGTTTAGAGGAGAATTCTCCGAGATCGCCCCCTGCCGTTTCACAGAATAGCACAACGGCGAGCGCGTCCAGTATAAACACCTCGTCCGTTTGGGGAGGTGCGCGCGCAGTAAGCGGAGACTCGCGCTCGTGCGGACGCGTCCAGTATAACCAAGGCTTAAACATTTCATTGGCGTTCTGTTCTGACATTATGCACTTTTTCTGAGCGCGTACGCCCGAAGCGGGCGGGAGCACTGTCAAACAGCCAAACTGGACTTTATTTTTCGCGTCTGATTTTTGTTGGGTCAGACCCATCTGTTAGCGATCTGGGGCCGAGACTGAGAGAGCTACATGGAGCTACATGGACATTTATGCACCAAACAAGCCACTTAGAAATGTTGCTGTTTTCATGAATAAAAGTTGGGTAACCCTCCCCTAGACTAAAAAAAGTTGGATGACCCTCCCCTCAACAAAGATTAAAAGGACATGACCCTCCCCTATTTTTCTCCGGTGGTCCATTGCATAAATACCGAACGGTCCCTAATTTTAAAAACATTTTATTTGCTTCATGCATCCTTTTTTGAACACTTGAATGTCAGTAAGTTTCATAAAGAAAGGCAACATTTTAAAAAAAAAGTTGAGAAAATCACATTTTTGTCAAAGTATACGACTTGATCAGATTCAGGACGATGATCAAAACACCGATGGAGTAGATCGAGTCCAACACACCCCAAAGCTTCACATTCGTTTTCTCTTCATGGGTTCGACATTTCATTTGGTAACATTAAGCAGTTTTGATTTACATGCTGTTTAATGTTTGATGATCACGTTATTTTACATTTGCGTGAGCAATCTTCTATCACTTGTTTCAGCTTCTTCTTCTCCTGTGTTTTGATCATAGACTGTAAAAGGTTTTGATCCGGAGATTCTGTACTTAAAGATGTGTCATAGCGCCCCTTAACTATAACAGTGAAAACATGGATAGCTGGAAAATTCAGTCAATTGCGAGGAAAGTGTAAAGTAGAATTAAAGTAAATTCCTATGTATACTACCTGTGGACTAGCGTACACAAAAATTCAGAAAACTAGAATTAGAAACATATCTGTTTTATGTCAATATTCTAATCAATTTTCAAACAATGTAAGTTTCATATAAGACTGTATATGAAAAACTATTCAAAGTATATTTAATAGGCTACTCGATGAAAAGAGTTAACACAACTACAAGCCAAGTATACTTTGAATACTTATTTTTACTTTTAAGTATATCTCGATCAAAAGATTGAGTACAAGTACAGGCCAAATATACTTGGACTTTTCTTAAGTGTAATTTTAAGTATATAAAATGTAGACTGAATGTATACTTATTATTTTTTGTAATGTATAGTTTAATATTGTTTAGTATAAGATGTATACTAATAGAACACTTGAAAAAACTTATTTTTCATATGGGCTTACAAACATCTTAAACCAGCCTGGACTTAGCTGGTCTCTCAGCATGGTCAGGCTGGTCTTTTTGTGGGGTTTGGGTACTTTAGAGCTTAACAGCACCATCTAAACTAGCTGAACACAATCTTAACCATTCTGGGGGACTAGCTAGAACTGCTAAAGACCAGCTTGGTCAGGCTAGGAGACCATCTTAACCAGTTTAGTCTGGTTTGAGCAAGGTTTTCCCAAGCAGGTTCTGTATTACAATAAATATATACACTTGGAAGGCAGGCTATCTGACAGCAGGTGGTTTTATTCATATGATATGAACTGTATTTGCTGGTCTAACTGATTTTGACCAATGTAGCAAGAGTAATGGAAATGTTTCCTGTCTTATGCAATGGACTCTTTGGATTTCAAGTTGGATCAGTGTGTTGACAGCTCTGGTGATAGATTAGCCACAATAATTCGCATTTAGCATTTTTGTTCCTAAAATGTGTCCCAATATTTTTTTTGCACCATGCTATTTTGTAAATGTAGTGTATTGATACTTAAAATTCCAAAATGAAGAAGTGCACTTTAAATACCCTGATGATGCACATATTAAACTGAAGGAAAAAAAAACATTGGACACTTCGTGCACTCAGCAGTTGCAGCTTCTGTAATGGAGGTGGAAGGGCTTTCAGACTCTGATACTAGATGATAAAATAACATTAGAAAATTCATACATTAGACTGTTGAGTGCATAGTGTATAGTATGTCAAGTGGAACACCAGTTATATAAGAGCGTGAAAGTTATTTGTAATGAAAATGATTTGCTCAGAATTTCATCAGTATGTTCAGTACGTAATCAAAAACATTTACTTTTATAGGCATCGTGAAAACCATTACCATGTGCTAATTACAAACATCGAGGTGATTAATGTGAAACTAAGCTGATTTCTTGCAGTTCATTTGGCATGTGTTCAGCTCTCCCACACAATTTTACACTTTATGTGGGAGGTAAGGGAGAGATATGCAGCACTGCTGTTTCAAAATTATATACTCCATGAAATATTGAGTTAAAGATTTGTGCTTCTATCCCAGAATGGAACTCCACCAAAGCTCCGGGGTGGTCTGATGTCTCATCCCAAACTTGTGTATTTTCAGAGGCAAAAAACTATATCCAATGTTAGTATCAGCCAGACTGTGGTTTGACTGTTAATTTTCCCTGTCATTATCATACTGGACTTTATTTGTGAGCTATTTTCTGAATAGAGGTCTGCCTTTGCTGTATTGAGGAAGACTCATTTTTATTAGTGGTGGAAGATTTACATACACATTTTAAGGGAGGTTTTGGAGACATGAAATAATGAAATTATGATATGAATAATTAATGAAATAATGCACTAATACATCTTAGCTTTGCTGACGTGGAGCTGTGATGAGTCAAACAGGACTGTTCATTCCATTCTGAGACAAATGCACAACAGTTATGTGAGTTATGTTTGTGGAAACTTTGATGACATAACGGCACTGCTGTGAGATCCCAGGAGGTTACATTTAAGGAAAATCTGGCTGTGGAAGAGCATACTCAATTGCAGACTGGTAAATGCACTAGGGGTGAAAGAATCACTCAGGTTAGCCTGTATATACATATGCATCTACACCACCAACAGTAATGACAATGTGAACTTCTTCACAACAAGGAGCAAGTTACCCATAATTTCACGATATTCGTCTATTTTTAATCAAATAAATGGAGCTTTGGTAAGCATAAGAGTCTTTTTAAAACACTGACCCCAAACATTTGAATGGTAATGTAGTTTATACAGTTAAACTTGAAAATGTTTATCCAGACTTGTGAAAAGTACTTCTCTCATGCTAATAAATTGTTACATCCTCTGCTCTTAAGGATGACTGGCTGCATGTGCTCACTGAATGTTATGATGTTCAGCATTATAGCTTCCGAATGCTCATCAACATCTCAGTCTCATGATTCCTTCATCCTCATCCGTCCACAGTCACCCTCCTCTTCATTTGCTTTGTGCCTGGTCAACCATCAAACCAAATCTGAAAGCCATGAGTTCATATTCAATATAACAACCAGAGTAACACAAATCTGCTGCTGTTAGCTGACCCTGTGAAATGACCTGGTAATGAGGCTAGAATAACAGACACAGGAAGGTCGAACATTTTGCTTGGGGTCTGTTTCCTGGAAATGAGTCTTCTGCTGTTTTGCCCTTTTGGGTTATTTCTGGAAACTCTTATTATTATTCATTATTCTGTTGTTTAATAGGCAATATGTCTCTAACATTTACAAAAAACAAAACAATTAACTGTGGTTAGTTTGTGCGTGTGTGAGTACTTATATAAGTAGGCTATCTGTATAACCAAGTATACTAGATGTGCACATTTTCTAAAAGGAAAAAAAACAATAGCACTTGTTTTTTCTTAAAGGGGACATGACTTTTTCCGTGTTAAAGTGCTATAATTGGGTCCCCTGGGCATCTACCAACCCTCAAAACGTGAAAAGTGACAACCCATTAACTTTGTTTTGTTAAGCTTTTCTCTGCAAGTATGTCAAAAATGATGCCAATCTGATTTCGCTCCCCTTCTGACATAGGAAGGGGATCTTATTATAATATTACCGACCCTTAATCTGCACTTTTCCACCCACAGCACCGCCATTTGGTTTTCACAAGTGACAACAGTGTAACCAGTTCTAACACAATGGCAAAATTTGGAGCAAAGCATGCAAACTGTTCTGTCGTTGCTGCACAGACGAGCACAGAACACTATTTGACCAAAAAACTTCACAGTCTTATAAAGACCCCAGGGAACTGTCAACTTATGTTAAAGTTAAACATGATAGTACATGCAAGTCGATGAGATTAATCAATGTAACTCCACAACAACTACATAAATGTCTCCACTAACCATTCAGAAACGCCCAGGTGCGTCTAAAAGTTGAACCTCTTCCAGTCTCTCTATAAGGCTGCACTCCACAACAGGTTATTTCTGAGATTTGACTGAAATTCGCGTTTGTTATTGCTGGAGTATCCAAAGCTCGTGTATGTTCTGTTTTGGTTTAATTTAGTTCCAGTTTCCTTTGTTCTCATTTTCCTGCCACTGGTTTGTTTCTATGGCTGTTACCTGTTCTGTTTCATTTATCCTGTTTTTATATAAGACCTGAGTTCTCCTTAGTTCTTTTGTCCTGTCATTAATGTTGAAGTGGTTGTGCTATTCTGTGTATTCGGTGTTCTCCTGCGCATTTCCGTTTGGATTTACCATTAAAGACTATTTTGTTTGCTACTCCATCGTTGTTGTGCGCTCAAGCGACCCATCTATATAACACTAAGAAACTAGACTGAGGTATTTTAATGTTTTTAAAATTAAATATATTCTACCAACGAGGTGTGTTTGATTGCATCAGAGATCTGTAGCATAAAATGACAGTGATTTTTTTATTTCTCAAAAGCAGAATCAAAGGGGAAAAACACGATTCAGCTCTGACTTTTCAGCTGGGAATTACATTCTTCATTCACTATTGAACACTGTACTAAACTTAGCCATTGTGATTGCCTAAAGCTCAATGAAAATGGGATCCAAAGAAATTTACAGCTGGAAGGCCAATTTAAGTGTGCACAGAGCTCCATGAATGGATCAGAGCAAGGTTGTTCGCATCGGAAAAATCACGGTAAGACAAAGGAAAGCAGCATTTACTCAGTGCCACAGGTGAAGGTAGATAATAGATATTATGTTATGTTCAATTTGCAGACATCAAAAACATTCTGAATTTACTTCAAAAAATGGATGCAGAATGTCATGAAAGCAACCAATAACATTTAAGTAACTTTTGCTTTGTTACTCATACTCTTACAATTTGGTCAACATGACCAAATGCCATTATCAACCTGTTTGATTACATAATCTGATATATTTCTGAGGAAAACTGCATATATAAAGAAATGTAGACCAGGACTTGATTTTATCCTTCAGAAACTGGCTAGATTGAGAAAAAAAAAAAGATTACATACACCAAAATGGAGCAAAAGTTTTTTCAAAGGCAAAGAAAGATTTTACATCTTAATGTAAGATTATGAGGAAAACTTTTTTCTTTGGAATATTGTGCACTGATTAACATGCATTAAGAAAATAGGTTGATTTTTTATTTTCATGTTGATTGTAATTACTATTGTTATGTCTCTAAGTTATTATTTAACACAACAGACTATTGTTCACAAAGTAAAAGGCCCAAGGGTTGCGCTTCGGTTATCCCCAGGATTGTGCTTTAACAGTGAGATCATATGTAACTCATGCTGCTTTTTCAATAAACTTATGGTTTCATGGCACGCCAGGGAAGGGAAGATCTTTAGGGTGGGATACAAATATATTATGATGTCTCGAAATCCCACCATAGTTCTCAATAACATAATGAACTGTCCTGTCGGTTTCAGTCATTGCACTATGTACCAACTAGAAAAAACATGTGGTCTTGAATTTGCATCCTTGGCTGCAGTTTTAAAAGACCTCTCTCTGTTTGTACAGTTTTAAAAGACCTCCTTCTCACTGCTGGATATGAGACAGAGATGAGAACATTTGGATGTCTGTGTCAACTCGCAACTCTTGTTATCATCTTTATCAGTCTAGCATCAGCGGCGAATGGTGACTAAAAGATGTGTTAACTGTTCTTAAGGCCAGAACAAAACTAAAACATCCTGTATGGACACACAATCACTGCCTCTGGGTTTGCGTGGACTTTGTGCGTTTTGACAAAGACAAACTGAGCTAATAAAAAATACATGGAGAAAAAAGCATCAAGGAATGTTCTTCGGTGCAGCCGCTCTTCGCGTTCAAGGCAGGAAAAGCCAGTCAAACCACAGGAATGCAAAGCACTGCAGCAGACATGGTTTTCCACAAGTCTGTCTATGTGTGTGTGTGTGTGTGTGTGTGTGAGAGAGAGAGAGAGAGAGAGAGAGAGAGAGAGAGAGAGAGAGAGAGAGAGAGAGAGAGAGAGAGAGAGAGAGAGAGAGAGAGAGAGAGAGAGAGAGAGAGAGAGAGAGAGAGACGGGGAAAAAATAGGAACTGTTGTGGTGAATACACTGTATGTACAACACCAGGGTTGGCAGAAAGGTTGCACTGGACAAATCAGTCTTTAAATGCTTAATAACTTTGAAACATTTAAGTCAACATAGTTTTCCCCTCATGTAAGTGACATGCATTATTAAAATATAAACACACACAGTATACAGTAAGGAATCTACTAAAGAAAACATATATTGCAACTCGCATTATCTTTTAACAATTTTTTTCTCAGTGGAAAATTTTGCATCATATTTTTCCCCCTTTCAAAACTCATGTGGTAACATAAATTTGGAATAATAATCACAAATCTTTGCATTCTAAAATTGGTTAGGTTATTCAAGAAGAAATTGAGATATTATATAATGCTGTGTGTGACTAAGATTGCATTGATTCCTCCAGTATTTTTGGAGGAAATAAGAATTTTACCAACTTTACCATCCATCTTCTTACACAACCCTATACCTAGAGGAAATATTCTACATCACATTCTGTACTTTATTACAGACATATTGTCAACTGACATATTTACTATCCCATTTGGTAATGAGGAAAGTTATAAAACACCCAGAAAAGACAATCCAGCCGTTGCTCTGTTGGTAAACAGCAAGAGCAGTTGGTTTAGTTAGGCACTGTTAGTGCAGACCCACAAGGTAGTTGTTCAGAATAGAGGGTTGTTTTGACTGCTCCATGCTGGCAGGGACTATTACGTCCCAAGAGGTTTGACTTGGAAAGACTCTTGCACGGAAATACCTCTGGCACAGCCCAGGCTGACTCTGGGGTGGGTCTCCATTGAGCCGAACGGATGAAATGTTGCACTAGGCCTGGAGGCTGAAAGTGGGAGGGAGGCTGGGGTATATCGGCTGGGGAAGAAAGGGTAGAGGCGGTGGACAGCGAGTGTTCAGAGAGATGACAGCCCTCAAGGATGAAAGCAGGGGAATTTTTTCCTTCCGAACTAAATCCCACAGGTGCTCAGCAGTGGCTGAGGTGGCATATCACATTGCCCTGGTTCTCTCCAGCGCCCAATAACCCGTCTCACTGTTTCCCCCCAAAGTGCGTTCACACATTCCAGACAGGAGAGGCCCTTGAAGGCCTTCCAGCTTCAACATTCAGCCTGTCTGGAAGGAATTAAGGGGTGGGGGAGGTGGACGAGATGGTCGGACCAATTTTCCCGGAGTCAGGGAGACACACCCCATCAGAATTAGGTTCTTCTTTCGTTACCATCTCTCCCTGTTCCACCTTCCCTTGTTCTTAAGGAGAACAACTCTCTCAAAATGAGAAGGACATATTTCCACACTAGATCTGCTGTCAAACATAGTAGTCATTAAGATGCCATCAGTATTACAGGGACAGTTCACCCTAGTTTGTTTTTAGATTTGTGAGGTTTTATGAATTGGTTAATAAAAATAGTCTCAATAAATCATTCCTGAATTATATTGATCTGGTTCTCTAAGTTCAGCTAACTGACTCAATTATCCAGACTCACTGTAGATGAAGTTTCTCAGTAAAGACTTAAGTTTCGGTCTGTGTGCCTTACGGGGCCCAAAGGCATCTTGAGTGTCCTTAGCTAGGTCCTTCCTTAGATGTCCTCTGCCTGGTCTGTCTGCACCTGGCCTATTATACCAAACAAAAACGTAGAAAACAAATGATTAATAATCCAATTTTGCAGTGTTGTTGAAAGGTACCTTGCATTGTAGAAAGCCAAAACTTGTTAACACTCAGATGGTCTGCTCAATGTGGCCTGCTGGCTGTATTGTGTTGTTGAACTATTTCATATAGGCCTACATTTATAGGGTGTTAGTGTGACTCTGGTTGGAGCCTAATGATTAAGGGAATGCTGGAAGTCCTCTTAACCTTCTCCGTTCTGATGTTTCTCCCAAGACTTCCTTTGTATCAAGGGCCAAAATATCAGGCGCCCATGCCAGCTGGCCCTTGATCAATCAAAATGACTGCCAGATCAGATTAAGCACATTTAATGCTTTTCAGAAACATTTTCAAGATTAATGGGTTTCTTCTACATATTAGTGGCCCAGCTCTCTGACAGCTTTCCAAAGGAACTGGGCTGC